>NC_092081.1:727500-1455000 GCF_043229965.1 Drosophila suzukii | reverse complement strand
TTGCCGATAAAGAAATACCACGATTTTTGTATTATTTTGGCATTCATTTTGTTATACTTCCTATTGGAGCTATATGATTTAGTACTCCAATTTTTATCTAATAATGTTCTTTATTACAAAATAATTTTTAAAAAAGGAAGAACGCTAAAGTCGAGTACCTCGACTAACAGATACTCAGCTAAAGGGACCAAAGGGAAATGGAGATATGCAAGCAGCAAAGCGAGATTAATATGCAGCACCTACCCGCGATCTCAGACAGATTTATGCGATTTTTTTGGGTCAATCGATAGGTATTGACGAGACTTATACATTTCAGTTAAACTTTTATTTTAGCATGAATGTTGTAGGAGCCACAGTTTTGGGCGGTTTGTGGGCGTGGCACCCTGCTGAAACAAAATTGCGCTGCCCAAGAAGCTCAGGAATCTACATATGTACCAAATCCGAACTTTCTAGCTTTTGTAGTTTCCGATATCTCAGCGTTCAACCGGACGGACGGGCGGACGGACAGGGCTAGATCGACTCGGCTAGTGATCCTGATCAAGAATATATATACTTTATGGGGTCGGAAACGCTTCCTTCTTTATGTTACATCGCTGGCGAATGAACTTAATTTCCAAATCCCAACTACATTTTTGAAAGAGTATGCAACTATGCAGACAGGAATCAATTTCTAGAAAGAGCCTGCATAGAGTAAGAATCTATATAGACACACCATTTGTTCTGCCTGAACCTCTGCTGAGCCAATGCAACCTCAAGTTCGAAGCTAACTTCGATTTCTCAACTCACTCAACATGTGCGGAGCAACAGCAATAGTGGTGATACAAAAACAAACAGTGAGTGAGAGCGATGTACATCCCTGCAAGCAAAAGGGCGATATTTCTATCGCATGTCGTCCAGGAGTCACTTCTTAGTAACTTCTGCGCGATAGAAAGACGATAGTACACATTTTACAAAAACAAAATATACACGTGTCGCGTAGAAGTAACTTCTAAGTCACTTCTTGACGATAGAAAGACGATAGTACACATTTTACAAAAACAAAAAGGGTCGCGATCGCGAAGAATTAACTTCTGAGACACTTCTGCGCGATAAAACGGCGGTTGAACACATTTTACAAAAACAAAAGAAATGGAAAAAAACAAGCCAAAAAAAAATTTTTTGGTCTTCCTTTTGACCTACGCTATTATTTTTCGCCCGAGCGTCATTTCGTTGCGCGATTTTTCTGTGTACAGTGGGGTTTTATATCAATTTTGTGCGTTTAAAAATATTGATTTGTTTTTCTAAATGTTATTGATTGCTTAACATATTTAAATATCCCCCTCAACAAAGGGTGTGAAATTACGTGCCTATCGTGAGCTGTACGATTATTTAAAGCTATTTACGGACAAGCTAGCTGTGGACATTACTTGGCGTGTTACTGCGGATCCAACGATTCTCAACATACTTCATTGTAAAAGGTAATGTCTTCTAGTTTATTTTTACCTTGACTGAACAAAAAATAATTTTTGTTTCTGTTTCCTTTAGAAATGGTTATTAATAAATTTCATATGTCGACGGAGCTGCACCTAAATAACATTGATCAGCAAAATTTCCTACATGCCAGTGACCGTGTATACAAGCGGACAAAGCCCTTATACACAAAATAAATGCAAAATATTGAAAGTATAACTATGTTTTTATTCAAGTTTTTCCAATTGGGAAAGACTCTTCTAGATATCTTCTACAAGCAAATGTAAAGTTACTTCGGAGTGACTTCCAGAAGTGACTACGGCGACACTTTTAGAAGTTACTTCGGCGATATCGCATTCGGATCGCGGAGGTGACTCCCGTCGGAGACACTTCGGCGACACTTCCAGAAGTTACTTCGGCGATATCGCATTCGGATCGCGGAAGTGACTCCCGTCGGGAAGAAATGTGCCACTTCGGTGGCACTTCTCGGAGTAACTTCGGCGACACTTCCAGAAGTGACTTCGGCGACACTTCCAGAAGTACCGCAGAAGTGACTTCGAGAAGTGTCGCCGAAGTTACTCCGAGAAGTCATTTGATTGGCAATTTCTGCGAAATCTTTTATAAATTTACGCTGAAATCCACAAAGGTCTAAAACATGATCTTATTTGTTTTGAAGAGCTTAGAATTTTAAAATCTTGAATAGCTTGAATTTTTTTGGATTTGCTCTGATATATTTAGTTAAGATGCTGTGACCTAAAAATTCAGTATCTCGTTTCATAAGCTCACATTTATCTAATTGTAGTTTGAGATTTGATCTGCGAAGACGTTCGAATACTTTTTTTAAAGATTAACAATATCGTCTAAATATACGAGACAATGGGTACCTATTAGTCGTGTAATATATTATTCATACAACGCTGAAATGTAGCGGGTGCATTTTTAAGGCCGAAGGGCATTCTGGTATATTCATAGTGACCCTTCTTAGTGGATAATGCAGTTTTTTGAATAGAGTCTGGGTCCATTTCAATTTGATGGAACCCTTTAGCAAGATCTAATGTTGTAAAGTATTGACATTTTATTATTCTTACGGACTTGTTCCGAACATGGACAAAATATTAGACAAGTTAGGGGTCTAATATTTCGTCCATGTTCGGAATAAGGAATTTATCATTGATAGTTATTTCATGCAGTCCTCTGTAATCAATAGCCATACGAAATTTGGGTATGCCCGATGCATCCCTTTTCTTGGGTACCATTAGAATTGAACTGCAATAAGGAGATTTCGATTTTCTGATAATACCTTGTCTTATCATTTCTTCAATTTGTTTTTCTACTTCTGTATCGTAAGTGTAAGGATAACTAAATGGTCTCCTATAAAATGGTTCTTCATGTTTTGTTTCTATAACGTGTTTGATTTCGTTTGTGAAAGTCAAATTTTCACCTTCATGATACTGAATATCAAAATATTTTGACATCAAATAATGAAGTTCAGTTTTTTTTCATTATTCGTCTCTAATATTATTGTCAGATAAGTCCGTTTGTAAGGCATAATTGTATTCCTCATCATCTACTACATTTGAAGAAGTTTGATTACGTTTTTCCGTTATATTTACCATAGGTAATTCATAATTATGTAATTCAATAGTTTTTCATAAAATCAATTTTTGCTGACGATTCTTTCAGAATGTGTCTTCCTATAAGAATGTCATAATGTTTTGAAAAGTTTTTTATAAAAAATGTTTGCTTAGATGAACATAATTTTGGAATGCTAAACTGAATAAATTTATTTAAAGTTTCAACTATTGTTTTAATTTTAGTGGAATTATTTTTAATTGGGTAGTTAAAGAAGTTTTCGTTTATTAAATTTATGCTTAATCCTGTATCGATAAGACAGAGGTATGGTTTATTATCAATTTTAATTTTTATGGCTGTGGTGTTTCGTGTGAGGCTGTTGTCTGAAAATTTTCAATTGTGTCCATCGGCTCAGACTTACGTTGTTGATCTGAATCTGAAACTCGGGGACGTTTTTGGGGAATATTGGTACTCTGAGTACTTTGGTTACCCTGTCCTTGATTGTTTTGAAAAGTTTTAGGATAACAATTATTTCCTGAATTGTTATTATTAGAATTATTGTTGTTACCCCAATTTCTATTAGAGTCGAACCTATTCTGTCTCTGCTAATTGTTGTTATATTTGTTTTGATAATTGTTATTTTGGAGTCTACCCCCTTGGTTATTATCTGAATGATAGTTGGGTTTTGTATTTGAGTATGATTTTAATGTTTTAAAATCTTGAAATTCATCATCTTCCTGAGAGTTTTGGAACATATACGATCGATTATTTATGGGCTTATCTTCAAAGATTCCTACAGCTTGGGCAGCTTGTTATACCCGTTACTCGTAGAGTAAAAGGGTATACTAGATTCGTCGGAAAGTGTGTAACAGGCAGAAGGAAGCGTTTCCGACCCCATAAAGTATATATATTCTTGATCAGGATCACTAGCCGAGTCGATCTAGCCATGTCCGTCTGTCCGTCTGTCCGTCTGTCCGGATGAACGCTGAGATCTCGGAAACTATGGGAGCTAGGCTATTGAGATTTGGCGTGCAGATTCCTGAGCTTCCTACGCAGCGCAAGTTTGTTTCAGTAGACTGCCACGACCACTCTAACGCCCACAAACCGGCCAAAACTGTGGCTCCTACAGTTTTGATGCTAGATAGAAAATTTTAACTGAAATGTAATGTTCTCATCAATACCTATCGATTGACCCAAAAAAAAGTTTGCCACGCCCACTTTAACGCCCACAAACCGCAAAACCCTGTGACGCCCACAATTTTCATGCTAGATAAAAAATTTTAACTGAAACGTATTGGTCTCGTCTACGACGTGAAAGGTGCAATCGAAATCTATGGCTTCCTTGGCGTTTACGATTAGCTCAGCCAATAAAAGCGCTGCGGAAAGTTAAAATCTTGGAATTGTTCAGGCCATCAATGGAGCTACCCCTGACTTGGCACAGAGCAGATGGACTTTCGATTCTGCATTGCTCTCCGATCGCCAGTATAGACACACTCCATAAGCTGACATGCTAGCATCGCAGAATCCATGCAACTCAACGGAAGCCCTTGATTGCAGTACGAATCGTGGAAATTTTAAGTTCTGTACGACCGATAACTGTGAGGTCAACTCCTCCCATGACGAAAGAATGGGCTCTGGCAGTGCGTCATCCCTATCCACGTTCGCACTCCATAGGGATTGCAGAAAAATCTTAGATTTTGTGATAACAGGAGTTATTAAACCGAGTGGATCCTAAAATGGGGCAATCGTTGACAATGCAGCCCGCTTAGTGGGTCGTTGATTGGTTGGCAGTTGAGAAAAATGAAATAGGAGTTGATCAAAAAATGGATCCCAGACTAGTCCCAATGCCTTGGCGACATCCGATCCATCGTGAAATTTGATTAGCTGCTCCTTGTCGCATTCAGACTCTCCTTCCAGGGCTTCTGACTCATTCGAACACCATTTGCGGATTGGAAAGTGGCCACGCGACAGTAGTTCCTTCACCTGACGACGAATTTCTCTCACCTCCTCAACTGAATCTCCACTACATAGAAATCTCTACGAACAATTTTTGCTCCAATTGGAAATGATTCCTCTTCATCGTAAGAGAGTTGATGCATGGCCTTCAGAGAGCTACCAGAAGTTGTTTTAGTAGATCCATCAAAAACGACACGAAGCTTTGTACTCGTGCTCTCCTGCCTATGTACGCAATGGTGGGGCAAAAAGAATTGTATTTCTGACGGTTCCTTAGTTACAAGAGACATGTGACCTAGATCGATATACTCCCTCAAAAATGCCGAATTCTGAGCTTTCAGGGCTGGGTTTCTATCACTGTGGACGGCAGTACACGTAGTGGCGAAGCGCGCAAGAGAGCGTGCGAAGACAACTACTATATATAGCCGCAGAATTGAAAATCTGCCATTATGGTCCGATCGTAACAAGTGATACACCCAATCGAAAGGTATCGCACTAACTAAGAAGATTGCATACCAAGACTTTCGAAGTATAGATTTGTTTGGAAGAAAAAGCGGTGTAAGTGTAAAAGTAAAAATTTAGAAAATTGGAGGTGCTGGATACGGTTGGGATAAAAGCCGCCGGCTGTTTAGCTGGTTTTATTCTTACTGAGAATACGCGTCGAATGACACCTCATTTTGTGAACTCGGATGGCCCGTTCAAGTAATTCAAAAAGCAATATTTTCTTTTTCTTCTTAAAATGAAAATGTTTGTCCTTTTGTTTGTGGGTTTGTATGCATCCCATCTTAGTTTTAGGGTTTTGGAAACCCTATGGGTGTATAAAGTAGCTTGAATTAGAAAACGTTTGTTCTACGACTTTTGGAAAAACCCGCTAGTTTAGCGGAAAGTCCAAAAAAAAGCTGGATTTAAAATGCTTATAGTATCTAAGCAACTAAAGCTACAGAAACGAGTTATATATCCCTGAAAAGATAATTTAATTTGCTAAATACCCTTCATATAGTAAAGTTGTCAAAGTATAATAGACTTCGAGTTTTGACAAAAAGCTTTTTTTTAAAACCACTTTTTGACTATTTTCTCAAAATTGAGTCGAACGATTTCTTTTTAAATTTCAAATCATATAGCCCTTGCGATTCCTCAACTTTTGATCTGTAACACATTTTGCCATAAAAATTACCGTTCGGAAGATATTAAGCGATAAAAAGTGCAACACGTTTCAGCTCCGTATACGAAATATTTCATACTTATTGGAATAAACAAGAAAAAAACCAATTTGATGAACAATATTCTTATTAGATTTTTCTGATATCAACAATTGTGACGAAAAATGAAATTACATTCGATAAAATAAATAAACTATATTAAATGAATTTGTCCCATAGAAACTATTTCGAAAAACAACCCAGCGCCGAGTAAAAGGTCAATTCGTTGTGATTGATGAAATGAGGATCAGCGAGCGAAATTTTTTGAAATGGGGCTGATAATCAGTAATACTGTGAATGCCGCTCGATAGCTTGCATCCCGTGATTGCACAAGAATATCGACAGTCTTATCAGAGATCATGGAAGATTCTCCTATCCCAGAAATAGAGGTTTGCGATCTTCTATGATTCAAGTTTAGTTGGCTAGCTAAGCGAGAGCTTATGAAGTTTAACTGGGAGGCCGAATCTAAAATTGCTCGGCAAGGCATAATTGCTCCAATTCTATTTCTAACGTACATAATAGCAGTTGGAGGCAACACGTAGTCGATCGGCAAAATATTAAATGTTTTGGGTGGAGGGCTTTATAAATGATGATCAGGATGTGATGATGTATGCGAACATGATACTAATGATGGTTCATGTGTAATAATGAATGGTGCTTCATGCGACAATATTTGCAGTAAGTCAGTTGAGGCAAAGGTGCAACTTCTTTGCTTCTCTATATCGAAGATTCGGACTCAAATTTAAAAATCGAGAACACTTTTGCAAATAATGATCCCGTGCATCGCAAAATAAACATATTAAATGATTTGAGTTAGTTGCAGAAGCAATAAGTGTATTTTGGTTATATTTGTGCAAGTTTTTTCCCACCTGCTGGCCTGGTGTTTGAGTTACCAAGGCTTGATCCAAGTTTTCCATCATCCTGCACCTCTTTTCCAAAAACGACTTCATAGCATCCCAGGTAGGTAGCTCAGTGATTGACAAATCCTCTTCCCATTTTTCCCGCGTCCTCTGATCCAGTTTCCGAGTGACGATGTGAACTAAAAGTCCATCCAAAATTTGTTGCGTATTCGAATTGCTCGCAGATGCGAATTCATGCAATCACTCAGCTCCCGAAGACCATTCGAAGATGCCTTCTCGACACCCTTTAATCCTAATATTGCCTGAACGTGTGCCTGAAAGTGTAAAACTTTATTATTAAATCGATTAACCGGCCAATTCATAGCCTTTTTATAATTAGCATTCGAGGGTTCAAGCGAGCGTATGGTTTCCAGAGCCACGCCGCCCAAACTCGCACGCAAATACTGTAATTTTTCAATGTCGCTTAGCACATCATCATTTCTGATGACGGTAGTGAAAGTCGCAAGAAAGTCCGGCACTCGGAGTAGGGTCCAAGAAAACGAGCAATTTCCAAATTTGGCAAACGAGGCTTCCTAGATCGAAAAGAAAGATCCGCATTATTAGTGATGTCAATAGATGTTGAATTTGCAGCGGTTGAAGACGCGAATTTTGTCTTGCGATGAGCAGCCAAGCCTCGGCTTAGTTTCGCCTTCACATCCATGAAAACCTCGGCAAATTCAATCCGATGGTCGCTGGAGATCTCTGCAAAATCCAGTCTTTCCAACGATGTCTGCGCAGAATCAAATGCCTGCTTTAAGGAAATGATCCATTCCATTCGGGCCAGCAAATCAGCTTCGTCAAACTGATTAAGCGCATCAGTGTTTAAATCAGATTTCATTGAGCTCATTTGCCGCAAAATGGATTGGGCTTTGACTCGGTAGTAGTCAACATCACTTGTGGATTCATTTTGAGCCCGAACCGAGTTTTCTGTATCAGACATTTTTCAATCACGGAAAAAAAAATGAAATAAAATAAAATGTCCGAACGCGTTAGAGGCACCTTATACCATACCATATACCTTTTACCGCGAAAATGTAGAGGTTAACAAGCGTCGCCAAGATGCAACGGAACCTTTAACTTGATTGTTGTTGTTCTTGCCTATAAATTGCCTGCCTAGCAACAGCGGATATGTGTAACTGGCAAACGAATGTATGTATGGTTATATGTAAATATGATGAAAGCCGCTACCAAAAAAAAATTAAAAACTTTTTTTCTATATTATGAATCTGGTTAATTTTTTTTTTATTTTGCAGATTGACTTTTACATTTCACAAAAATGGATAACTGGGACACTGAAACAAGAATTTGGATTGTCCGCCGCTATCACGTACTGGAGTCCGTAGTTTCGGTTCTAAGAGAGTATAGGCGCACGTTTGGCGGCAATCCTTCGAGCAGATGGACCATAATGAGACTTGTAAACAATTTTGCCGAGCATGGGACAGTCAACAGAAGACCTTACCATCGAAACCCTTCGGTTCGAACGGAGGAAAATATCGCTGCTGTAGCTGCTGCCATACAAAACAATCCACGTGTTTCGACAAGAAGCTTATCTGCTCAAATGGGTGTAAGCAGACAGTCAATACAGTCAATTATGCACAAAGATTTGCAATTATTCCCATATAAAATTCAAATGGCCAACAAACTGAACGCTGCAGACTTGCCGATTCGCTTGGAATTTTGCCAGAAGATGCTTCAAATGGTGGAAGAGGATGGAAACATGTTGAACTGTCTTTTCATTTCTGACGAGGCCCCCCAGTCGTGAATGACAGCATTCCAGCATGCGTTCTTTCATTATGAAATGGCATCAAAAAGGTGTTCCGGAAGTGATGAGTCTGTCCATTCTTTTTACACGGGTGCGGGACAAAAAAGAATGCACCCGTTGCATGCTTCTGGAAGCATATATCTGGAATGCACCTGGAAGTAACAAACTAAACACATTCTGGGTGCACTCTTTTTTAATGAACCTGGAAGCAACATACTAAACACCTTCTGGGTGTACTATTTTTTAATGCACCGGGAAGTAACAACCTAAACACATTCTGGGTGCACTCTTTTTTAATGCACCTGGAAGCAACATACTAAACTCCTTCTGGGTGTACTCTTTTTTAATGCACCTGTAACATGTACCCAGGAATGCACCTAGAAGCATTCAAAAACCAAATATCTGGAAGTTTTCCCCAGGAACACATAAAACTGGATTTCAATTTCATATTTATTTTCATTTCAATATTCAAGAACGCAACTAATTTTTAATCGGAGTAACTCCCCTTCTGTACGGTGCTTTGGTGCTTCCTTCTTGTTTATGTACTTTTGTCATTTACGCAGTTCAGTCCTTGGTGTGCCCATTTATTTTTTGCGATTCTGAAAAATATAAAGCAAATTGAATATTATATATTTTGAAATATGTGTATATACATTACAAATATACAATATGTTTATTTTGTATGTACAATTTACATAAAAATAGTTATTATTTTATTTGTTTAATATATTTTTAGTTTGAATGTTCAGTATACATGTACTATGTTATTTTATTGTGTTCATATTGAACTAAATTATCTACACTTTACTTACCTGTGAAAATATTGATGTAAAATTGGTGGCAGAAAGCAACAAACTTTTTCAAATCACGTGGCACGAACTTCACTTTTCAGAACTAAAAATGCAACTGACGAGAAATGCAAGAGGCAAGAAAAACCGCTCGCTTCCTTGCATGTTCCCTTTTGTCTTTATTATTTGTTTGTCAAGAGAACAGTTCCGAAAAAAGACGATTGTAAAAAAATGGGCATCGGCAACCTTCGGGGTTGAGTTTGGTTTTTTTACATTCCCACTAAAATGCACCTGGATGCACTATATTGAAATACACCCAGATGGCACCCAAAAGACTGCCCCCAGCACGCACAGTTGCTAGTTAAATTTGCACGCGTGTTGCTTTGCGTAAAAAAGATACGACCCAGAACTATTTCTTTCGGAATACGTTCCCAAAACGGGTGTTTGGGCATGCTTCTGGATGCATTATTCTGAAACACTTCTAGAAGGCACCGCAATAGAATGCACCCAGCACGCACATTTGCCTTGCAAAATTTGCATGCGTGCTGTTTTGCGTAAAAAAGGTACGACCCAGAACTATGTTTTTTTAAAACACGTTCCGCAACTTACGACTGGGCCATTTCGATTTAAACGGCAACATAAACAAACAAAATTGTCGAATATTGGTGCTTCCAACACATAGATACTCCATGAGACGGAATTGCATCCACTTCGTGTCACACTGTGGTGTGCAGTTTCATCACGCTGCATTGTCGGGCCCTACTTCCAAGACGAAAACGGTCACACAGTTACGGTTACTGGAAACCGTTACTTCAGCATGTTAAGAGAGTTTTTCTATCCAGAATTACGCCGAATGAGAATTTGATGGTGCAGCTCCTCACATAGCCCAACCTGTATGACAGAATTGCGACGAAAACTTCCCAATAAGCTTGACTTTTTCTTGTGGGGTTATTGCAAACAGGAAGTTTATAAAGCAAAACCAACAAATTTGAATGAACTAAGGCAATCCATTCGAGAAACAATTGCGGCTATTCCTGTCTCAACTCTCCAAGCAGTAACGAACAACTTTTTGGTAAGATGCCGTACATGCATCAACGAGCAGAGGGAGCATTTAAATTCCATTATTTTTAAAACTAATTAAGCTATATTTAATAAAATTGAATGAGCTTTACATGAATAAAAAAAAATGAATTCCATACACTGAAAAAAAAATTATTTAAGTTTCTTAATGTAGCAAAATTCATCAGCCACCCTGTATACATATATGTAATATGCGCTATTACAAAGATTAAATGCGATTCACTTTGTTAAAAATTATTTGCACAGCACAGTTTTGGTGTTTTTTCACAGCGCAAAATGTACAAAAAATCAAACGGCCGGCTATGCACTTTTATATGCACATATGTATGTATGTTCGTGTGTTTGTGACCGAATGCACGATAACGACAGCAAACAAAGCGTTTGTTTAAACTTTATTAAACAATCGCGAGACCGAGTTGCAGACTCCGCTTAAAACTGCTATTACGTCGGGGTCACCAAATGATTATGGGGAAGACAACAAATATGCCACCCTTATATTTATAACTTATTACGAACGAAAAGGTTATACGCCTATCCCTCACTTTGCGTCGGGGATACGTTCCAAAAAAATACAACGCAAATTGAAACGACGCAAAGTGAATTAGGATTTTCTATAGCAAACCATGTAAAGTTAAAAGATGGGTTCCAGGGTTACAAAAGTACTACATTTTAAAAAGAAAATTGAGCAAAGTGATCATTAAAAAAAAAAACAAAATAACATTTCATTTTATTACATATTATATGTACATATAAAAACAAAAAGAGACTAATTCATTTAAAACAAAATAAATCTTCAATTACATACTCAATTATGAAAAATAAAATTAGAATTAATCACTCTCTGACGAGTCTTTAGCGTCTGTTGTCGTAGGCCGGCTTTCTTTAAAAAAATTGGTCCAATGTTTGCTGAACATTTTTATACCCGTTACTCGTAGAGTAAAAGGGTATATTAGATTCGTCGAAAAGTATGTAACAGGCAGAAGGAAGCGTTTCCGACCCCATAAAGTATATATATTCTTGATCAGGATCACTAGCCGAGTCGATCTAGCCATGTCCGTCTGTCCGTCTGTCTGTCCGGATGAACGCTGAGATCTCGGAAACTATGAGAGCTAGGCTATTGAGATTTGGCGTACAGATTCCTGAGCTTCGTGGCCAACTTTTTTTTGTTCAATCGATAGGTATTGACGAGACTAATACATTACAGTTAAAATTTGTTTTCTAACACCCTTTTCCTCTACGAGTAACGGGTATCAAAAGTTTGCCCATAATTTTCAAAACGATGGTATATACACAAATCAAAAGTGGTAGAACTAAAGATTCTTACGTTAAGCTGTTCAGCATAATCTACAATTTTCAGGACAATAACAAGAAGTTTGGAAAAAAAGTTAAGTTCTCAGGCAGTGTTAGATGTTCTGAACTGGTAAATGTGGCCAATATTGTTGATTAATAACTTTAAACTTTTTTATTTTGTCGCATGTCAAAAGTTGAGAAATCTCAAGGGCTATACACATTGAGGATAAACTTAAAATCGTTAGAGCCGTTTATGAGAAGTCCAAAAAAAGCTTAAAAAAATCTCAATAGAAAATACTTTTGACCATAATTTTAAAACAGCGGTATTTAGACAAATCATATTAGAAAGACGTACATTGCATTTTAGAATACCTTTCCAGTGACGTATAGCAAGCATGTAGATTTAGTAGTTCACAAGTTACGGGTGTACGGGTGTTCCCACAAAACTAACTTTTTTTTCCAAAAGCAGAAGAACTAAACTTTCTTATATTAAGCGGTTTAACATCGACTAGAGTTTTCAGGACCTGAACTAACGTTTTGGGACAAACTGATAAGCTGACAAACTGAAAAGCTGACAAGCAAAATAAAAGTTTCGTTTTGAGAAGTCCGCCAAAAACTTGTGTTGTGTATAACATCGCAGCATTGGATTTTAACAAATGAGATGTCATTCGACATTTAAGGGAGAATACAACTAGACTAATACCGCTTTTTTTAAAATCTTGGTATGCAATACTTTTAGTTTTTGGGATACCTTCCGATTAATGTATTACTCGTAACGATCGAACAATCACAGTGGATTTTCATTTCTTCGTGTATATATAGTAGTCGCCTTCGAAGACTCTCCTGCCGCGCTTCGTGACTGCATGGTCTGCCGTCCACAGAGATTTGTCAACATCTATCGACGTGCTAAACGTTGATATAATCGGACCATTAGTTAAAATGTTAAATTAGTTGGCTAAGTAGCGGTTATATGATAGTCAAGGAGCTCGACTATAGCGTTACGTTTTTTTTTTACGGTGAATGGTCGCTTGTTTAAAGGTTACACTGGCCATGGGATTGTAACATCGGTGTTGGCTGGGCAAATGTTTATTCCTATTATTTATGGTATTTAGGTCAAACACATTTGACCAGGTTGCATCTGGTCAAATAGGTACGGAGCGAGCTCAGTGACTATAAATACGCGCTGATCGATCAGTCGGGCAGCTTCTCCGCTTGCACTTGCCACAATGGATATTTCAGTACTGCGGCTCTACCTGCTTATCGTGTCCGTTTTGCTCCTTTTCTTGGTGCCCACTGCCGAGTCCACCGTTCTCCTGTGGGCCTGCTTATATCGGCTGGAAATATGTCCCTTTAGGACCACTACAGTCGCTGGCTAATAATCGGGATGAAAGCAACTGAATTGTATTTCCGATAAGCCTAGACGGTCAAAATATCCTAAGTCAAAATTTGCAAAGCCAAAAATAAATAGAAAAGCCTCCTTATAATTCCAATTCGTTGACTGCTGCCCTCACCCCTTTACGTTCTGCTGCTTAAGTAAGAGATTAACTTTTCACTTGACGGAAAAGTTAATCTCTTACTTAAGCAGCAGAACGTAAAGGGGTGAGGGATTGTCAATAGTTACTTTCGCTAATTGGGTGTAAATCTCGCTCGACGGCGGCTTTCACAATGGCAGCTGTCAGTACGTCTCCTGATTGCTTGTCCCAAAGCCATAAGCAAGCCCACGCTTGCTCATCTCATCGGTAAAATTGAATAAAACCAATTTAGCTGCCGTCCAGACAGGCAAACTCAACTCAATCAAGATTCAGCTTATTTTGTTTTTTCAAAAATAAATATTTTTTTAGCATACCTATAACCAATTAAATGGCTATAAAACGTTGAGTAAAATATTTATGAGACATTAAATAAGTTCATAACAGAATGGAGACTAACAAATTTTTGTTACAATTGAACAATAAACACATACTGCCTTAGGACTCGAGAAACTGAGCAAAGTTTGTCAATAGTTACTTTCACTAATTAAGGGTTAAGCTCGCTCGTCTGTGGCTTTTATTTCGGCCGCTGTCGGCCACAGTTTACTTTTACAAAAGTTAAAGACGCATACAGATCTGCTTATTTAATGTGTTGAAATTTAAAGATCAAATTTAGTTACAGACAATCAGAACGAACTTAAACAAATTTACTTTGTAGAAAAAACTTCTTGGTCGCTGCTGAGGTCGGCACCCACTATTTCTCGGGTTGCAGTCGAAAGCGCTACCGTTGCACCACAGAGGTTCACATTTAACTAACTAACTTATGGTTCGAATTAAACCATTTTTAGCACGCCGATATATATTGAAAAATTATGAAAAATAAAAGTAACACAAAAACTATCTTAAGGTGCCATTCGGCATACATTGGCCGCGTTCAGTAGAACAACAGAACTGATCAACTTCCTACGATAGTTCTGCTGAACGTATATGATTACTAATCATAATGCAAAAATTCCTGCATCATGATCAGTAAAAAGGAGCGTTTAAATAGTAAGCTAGCTTTTAGTGATACATGATACATTTCTGCTGGCGAGTATCGATGAGTGATATATCGATAAGAATTAACAGAACTAATATTATACCCGTTACTCGTAGAGTAAAAGGGAATACTAGATTCGTCGGAAAGTATGTGACAGGCAGAAAGAAGCGTCTCCGACCCCATAAAGTATAAATATTCTTGATCAGGATCACTAGCCAAGTCGATCTAGCCATGTCCGTCTGTCCGTTCGTCCGGATGAACGCTGAGACCTCGGAAATAAGATCTAGGCTATTGAGATTTGGCATGCAGATTACTAAGCTTCCTACGCAGCGCAAGTTTGTTTCAGCAATGTGCCACGCCCACTCTAACGCCCACAAACCGCCAAAACTATGGCTCCTACAGTTTTGATGCTAGAATAAAAATTTTAACAGAAATGAATTGCCCTCATCAATACCTATCGATTAACCCAATAAAAGTTTTCCACTCAGAAATGTATTAGATTTGTTAATACCTATCGATTGATCAAAAAAAAAGTTTGCCACGCCCACTCTAACGCCCCCAAACCGCCTAAGCCTGTGGAGCCCACGATTTTCATGCTAGAAAAAAATGTTTACTGAAATGTATTAGTCTCGTCAATACCTATCGATTGACCCCCAAAAAAATTTGCCACGCCCACTCTAACGCCCAAAACGCCTAAATCTGTCTACCGCCCACATAACCATGAATTGATATCGCGGGTAGATGGCGCATTTCAATCTCGCTCTACTGCTTGCATATCTCCATTTCCCTTTGGTCTTTTTAGCTGAGTAACGGGTATCTGATAGTCGAGGTAATCAACTAATGCGTTCTCCCTTGTTTTATTTATTTAATTTGTTTTTAGTTTGAATGTTCAGTATACATGTACTGTGTTATTTTATTGTGTTCATATTGAACTAAATTATGTGCACTTTACTTACCTGTGAAAATATTGATGTAAAAGTGGTGGCAGAAAGCAACAAACGGCACGAACTTCACTAAAAATGCAACTGACGAGAAATGCAAGGGACAAGAAAAACCGCGCGCTTCCTTGCATGTTCCGTTTTGTCTTTATTATTTGTTTGTTAAGAGAACAGTACCGAAAAAAAAGCGATTGTAAAAAAATGGGCATCGGCAACCTTCGGGTTTGAGTTTTGTTTTTTACATTCCCACTAAAATACACCTGGATGCACTATATTGAAATACACCCAGACGGCACCCAAAAGACTGCCCCCAGCACGCACATTTGCTAGGTAAATTTGCATACGTGTTGTTTTGCGTAAAAAAGATTCGACCCAGACCTATTTGCTTCGGAATACGGTCCCGAATACCCGTTTGGGCATTCTTCTGGATGCATTATTCTGAAACACTTCTAGAAGGCACCGCAATAGAATGCACCCAGCACGCACATTTGCCTTGCAAAATTTGCATGCGTGCTGTTTTGCGTAAAAAAGGTACGACCCAAAACTATGTTTTTTTAAAACACGTTCCGCAACTTACGACTGGGCCATTTCGATTTAAACGGCAACATAAACAAACAAAATTGTCGAATATTGGTGCTTCCAACACACAGATACTCCATGAGACGGAATTGCATCCACTTCGTGTCACACTGTGGTGTGCAGTTTCATCACGCTGCATTGTCGGGCCCTACTTCCAAGACGAAAACGGTCACACAGTTACGGTTACTGGAAACCGTTACTTCAGCATGTTAAGAGAGTTTTTCTATCCAGAATTACGCCGAATGAGAATTTGATGGTGCAGCTCCTCACATAGCCCAACCTGTATGACAGAATTGCGACGAAAACTTCCCAATAAGCTTGACTTTTTCTTGTGGGGTTATTGCAAACAGGAAGTTTATAAAGCAAAACCAACAAATTTGAATGAACTAAGGCAATCCATTCGAGAAACAATTGCGGCTATTCCTGTCTCAACTCTCCAAGCAGTAACGAACAACTTTTTGGTAAGATGCCGTACATGCATCAACGAGCAGAGGGAGCATTTAAATTCCATTATTTTTAAAACTAATTAAGCTATATTTAATAAAATTGAATGAGCTTTACATGAATAAAAAAAAATGAATTCCATACACTGAAAAAAAAATTATTTAAGTTTCTTAATGTAGCAAAATTCATCAGCCACCCTGTATACATATATGTAATATGCGCTATTACAAAGATTAAATGCGATTCACTTTGTTAAAAATTATTTGCACAGCACAGTTTTGGTGTTTTTTCACAGCGCAAAATGTACAAAAAATCAAACGGCCGGCTATGCACTTTTATATGCACATATGTATGTATGTTCGTGTGTTTGTGACCGAATGCACGATAACGACAGCAAACAAAGCGTTTGTTTAAACTTTATTAAACAATCGCGAGACCGAGTTGCAGACTCCGCTTAAAACTGCTATCCCGCAATCGGGCCCGAACTCACCGAGAGGCGAGCAAATTCCAAGTTATTTTACTTTTTTTTGGAAGAAAGTAATGAGTTCAAATATATTTCGAGTTCGAATTTAAACCAACTAGCGGTGATTTGTACGTACAAAAAATACAACTGTTAGTTTTTACTTTCTGTTTCACTTGTTTTGTTTTCGCGACAAGACGCAACTTACGGAGCGTAGAAGCACTGACACCGCGACCTTAGAAGTCGGATTCACAAAAGAAGTAGGTTTTGCCACGGAGGTGGACTTGTCCATAGACTCTTCACAGGGAATTTCACAGCGATGCAAAAACGCGTCTGCACTCCACGAAAGCATGATCGAGACTGAAAAAAAACAGAAAAGGAAGTTAACTTCGGCAAGCTGAAGCTTGTATACCCTTGCAGTTATAATTATTACATTTAAAAATATAAAAAATGATATTCCCAATAGTATAAGATAATATGTCAGAAAACACCGAAGCTATAATTTGTTTCATATTATTTTCCAACCAATTTTCCGATTATTCCTATGGGAGCTATAAGATATAGTTGTCCGATTCGGCTGGTTCCGACTTATATACTACCTGCAAAAGATATAAGGCTTTTGGGACAGTTTCAGTCCGATAGCTTTAGAACTGAGAGATTAGTTTGCGTAGAAAAGGACGGACAGGCGGACATGGCTAGATCGACTCGTCTAGTGATGCTGATCAAGAATATACATACTTTATGGGGTCGGAAACGTCTCCTTCACTGCGTTGCAAACTTGTGACTGATATCATAGTATCCTCTGCAGGGGCATAACGATTGCCTCGTCTTTTACTAAGCAGAAGGGAGTGCGAGGGGGATGGAGATATGCATATATCGCCACCTTTTTTCATCTTCTATATCGCCACTTGGCCTACAGCGCCAACTAGCCTACAGCGCCCGTAGAGGCTTGGTGGCGTATTAGCGAAAATAGCTTATTTGCTGCATGTGGTGTGCAATTCGATGCACAATTTTGATTATTATTTGGTTATCTTTTAAATGACTAGTCCGACTTCAATTGATAGGTACTAACAATAAGAAAAAAATGTCAGTTAACATTTTACAAAATATTAAAAAATGTGGGCACTACGAGTAACGGGTATAAAAATGGGCAGTGGCTCCTGCAGCAAAAACAGCTTGACATAACAATATTATAAATAAACAGAAATTCGGAAATAATTCGAAGACGCCTGCCTAGTATAAATTGGTGGATAAGTTACCCAAACTGCCACAAAATTCCATTTATTTTTAAATAATTTTTTCTTTTGTCATTTCTCTGTTATAAATTTTGTTAATGTGGTCTTAAAATGTGCCGTTCATAATCTTAAGGCATACCCGCAAATAACTGCATAATTTTTTATTGGAAATTAAGCCTCCTTAACCAAATCCAACAAATTTTTTCCCATTCCGCTTTGTCTATTGTGACGTAATGGCCTCCACATCTAGCTATCTACCTCTCTGGCATATAAAAAATAGCCAAGCCGTTAAGTGTGACCGCATACTAACAAAATACCCCATGTAATATTTAAAAGTCGATTTTAAAAAGGCGTTTAAGTCAAAGAAGATGTACGCATAAATCTAGTACAATTGGAAAATCTCAATTTTTAGTCCCCCTAAAAGTGTTAGTTTTCCCGCAAATGAAAAAAAAAAATTTTTAATAAATAAAGAAAGATATATAAATAACGTGTGGTAGATTTTTCTTTATTATTTTTTACAAAAAAGAATAAAAAAATCAAGTGACCGAAAACAAAAATTTCAGAGTTTCTTCTCTTGTTTTTTTAAATTTAAGCTTAAGTTTATTTGTAAGTTTAATTTTTAAAAGACTTCCGTGATTTTCTTAAAATGCAAAGGATAACATTTTCTTAATTATATATAAAACTTAAAGATAACTATTACTTTCGGTCACTCTTTTTTATTCTCGTCTCGTTCTATTTTCAAAACTAATTTTTCTTCTAATACTAGATGCAATTGCTCTGGTGGAGGCCTCGGAGCCTCCCGAAAAGGTGCTCCAGAAGGCAATGCGGTGCGTGAAGAATTTGAGCTGCACCAAAAAAAAAGGCAACGCCGGCCCCAGATGCTGGCGAGGAGGTGCCAACGACTCCGTTAGGACCGGGAACCCCCGAGCCAACATTTTAAAATAAAGATCTAAATAAATAAAAAAAATATATAGAAATTATATAAAACTGTAAATACCATGCAGTACCATTCAGCGCTTATTGAGCACTCAATCACTGCAGAAAGTTCATCACTGAGCGCTCAATGAGCGCACAATTTGTTTGGAATTGAGTGCTTAAATTAACATAGGCATGTCCTGGGGTTCATCAGTGCACAAAAACCAGCACGCATTTGGCGCTTTTTTGAGCACCCTTTTGAGCGCTTTTTTGAGCAGCAAAAAAAGCACACGTGCAGCACATGTTGAGCGCTCGATTCAGCAGCGGAAAAAGCACACAATCAGCACACGTTGAGCTCTCGATTTAGCAGCGGAAAAAGCACACATTCAGCACACGTTGAGCGCTAAGCAGCAAATAAAATGTCAGTTGTAATTTTTATTTTTATTCGTTTATTTGAAAATTTGAGCCGGGGGTTTCCCGTGTTATCGGGGTCGCTGGCACCTCCTCCTCAGCATCTGGTGCCGGCGTTGCCTTTTTTTTGGTACAACTTAAGTTTTTAATGCACCGCATTGCCTTCTGCAGCGCCTTTTCGGGAGGCTCCGAGGGCTCCACCAGAGCGATTGCATCTAGTATTAGAAAAAAATTAGTTTTAAAAATAAAACGAGACGAGAACAAAAACGTTTGACCGAAAGTAATCGTTATTTGTAAGATTTATTTATAATAAAAAAATGTTATCTTTGGCATTCAATGTTAAAATCCCAGAAGTCTTTTAAAAATTAAACTTACAAACAATAGTTACTTTCAGCCTCAATAAAAACTTACTTAATAAGGCGCGGACGAAATTTGGGTAGACAGCTTCTTCTTGTCTTGCCCCCCCCTCCAAGTTGTGGGACAGAACAAGTTCCTCGGATAATATGCTTAAGATGTAACGACTTAGCCTTCCATTTTTTTTATAGATTTACCATCAGCGTTGTCTAAAAATATAAGAAAATTAAAAAAATATCGAGAAGAAATTTGCAAACTTTTGTGTTTACTAACACAAAAATAAAAATTGTGCTTTAATGGTATTAATACAAAAAAAACATAAGTTATAAAAACAAACATCTCTTATTTTGGTCCCTAGGAACTTTGCACTCAATAAGATTTTCAAATTTTTTCACAGATTCCTTCACTTGTTTATTTATATGCATCATTTGTTGTTTTTCGAAAATTAATATTTTTCACAGCTATTTTTTGCCGCCACGTGTTTTTTTGGGAATCTTGTATTTTCCATTTTTATACCCGTTACTCGAAGAGTAAAAGGGTATACTAGATTCGTCGGAAAGTATGTAACAGGCAGAAGGAAGCGTTTACGACCCCATAAAGTATATATATTCTTGATCAGGATCACTAGCCGAGTCGATCTAGCCATGTCCGTCCGTCCGTCTGTCCGTCTGTCCGTATGAACGCGGAGATCTCGGAAACTATACAAGCTACAATACTGGGATTAGGCATGCAGATTCCTGAGATTCCTGCGCAGCGCCCACTCTAACGACCACAAACCGTGCACTTTTACTTCTCATTTTTCGGCCAAAGAGCTAGTGGCACGGCTTGGAGGCTATCAAACGGGTCGCAGGTTGCGTATAGCCCGTTCTAAGTCAGCCTTACCCGGGTAGAGCGGATCTCTGCCCAGGTGGACCTGTCCCTTCTGCGCAGCTCGTGGGATTTTATTATGGAGAATTGAAATAGGAAGAACAACAACACCACCAAACAAGAGCCCAACACTGTTAAAAAGTCGGATGTCGTAACCAACGACGATAGAAAGAGCAAGATCACGGCTCCGAAAGCCCAAGTCCACGTGACTTCAACCCCTGCAAGGTCAGCAAACAACGCAGCCGTGTAAGCCCGAAACACCACAAGGACCAGCCGAAACCTCCGAACAGCGTAGAAACGGCTAACCAGCTAACCCAACCTTAGGGGACTGCCAAAGCTGATCTTGTGGTGAGCACCAGGGCCAATGAGTTTAAGAGGACACAGAACAACAGGACCTCTGGAACGTAAGAAGGCATTCAGAATCCTCAAACGGCTGGCCACCAACCCCATACGTGAGGATCAAACGTCTAAAGTGGATCACCAAAAAATCCAAGAAGATATAGCCTGGGCAAAGGCGGTAATCTCAGACTTTGACATCGCTTTGACCACCAGCAATAGCAACAAGCAAGAAGGGCAAGACAACCAAGACGGCACATGGTCGAGGTTCTAAACAGAAGTGGTAAAGGATCGGAAGATCATTGGCGTCATCGACCAGAGCGAAGAAGGCGATAGGATCCCCAGAAACCAGTGGGGTCTGGTTAGACGGGCCCTTGCGACAGTGGCCTTGAAAGTGCTGGACGAAAACCCAGGTCCACCACCCGATTGCACAGATTCGGGGAGGTAACAGGAAAATATGAAGTTGATCGCCTGTGAGGTCGAAAGATTGGCAGCGCTCTACAAGGCTGCAATCAACAAGGTCGGCGAGGTCTCCCCCGGAGTCAAGCTGGCAGTTTGCGAGGCTGCAGACATCCCGGGTCGACCAAGAGCGAGGGTGTGGCTGCCGTCTGAACCCTCGGAGCCAGGGGCTATCCTCAGACTGCTGACTAGGTTCAACCCGAAGCTTCCGACAGATGGTTGGAAAGTGGTTAAGGTGGAGAAAACCGAGCACGTCACCATGAACGTGGTACTCCTCCTGAACCAGGCCTGATTGGAACCCCTCGCAGCGTAACAGAACCGGCTGAATTATGGTCTTGACAAGGTGCAGCTTCGCATCTATGACATGGACAAGCTAGCTGTGGACAACCTGGCTGCCTGCGCATCGTATGAGCCCTTGAGTGACGACGAAATGGAACACAAGGACGCCATCCATACAGGGAACGTGTCAACTGACTCAGAGCTCACCGAAAGCCTGAAGCAGCTGTGCACTCAGGACACGACCCGACCAGGGCGCACTGTTCTCCAGGACATAGCGGAGGAAGCGGATGGTACCCAGCCCGATCATGGTCCTAAAGATGGTGCAGTTTCTACAGATTAATCTTCACAACAGCAAGGCAGCATTAGCTGCCCTCCTCATCCGCCTGGCAACAGGCAATATATACGCAGTCCTCATTCAAGAGCAATGCATTGTTGGTAACAACATCTGTGGCTTATCAACCCCCTATACAAACTATTTCACACCAAGGGAAAGGGTAAACACAGAACATGCATTCTTACCAAGACACACATTAACGCTTATCATATTTCTCAGTTTAGCGAATGCGACCTCACCACGGTCAGACTGGAGCTAAACGAACACCCTCATCACACCATTGCATCATTCTATCTGGCTCACGACTATGACGGGCCATTACCAAACACCACAACACAACAACTCATACATGCACACTCATTTAAGGAACTCATCCTGGGAGGGGACGCTAACTCACAACACGCAATTGGGAAGTACAAACTCAAAGCGGTGAGTTACTCTATGACTATCAATCTCCTTCAATCAAATCTATTTATGTGCAACAAATGTAATGACCCAACTTTTATTACGGGAAATAGGAGGGAACTCTTAGACATTACACTAATATCTGATCCCCTACTTAACCAGCTAGAAGCGTGAAAAGTGGGGGTCGAACACTTATTCCCAAACCACCGATACATAGAATTTACAATAGCTCTAGACTGTGCTTCCGCCGAGAACATTACTAATCTAAGACTTACCAACTGTTCCACCGACGCACGTACTCAACGGCCAAGAACTAGAAAGCTTATACAATACAAAGCTTAGCCTATACAAAAAGATAATAAGAAATCAAAGCGAAGAGCATGGGCTAATTTCTGTAGTATCATAGAATCTACTGCGGAGGCATCCAGACTCAGAAGAATTTTAGCAAAATCTCCAGCAACCATCGGTTGTCTAACAACCAATGTTGACAGCTGGACGGAAAACAGTCAGGAAACCCTTGAACTCCTGTTAGACACCCATTTGCCTAAAAAATCCCAAGCAGTGAAGGACCTCTACATAAAGGAGAACCTTGACGACCAGAGCATAGACAAATTATCAAACATTGATGGCATCAAGCGGGCTATTAACTCTTTTAAGCCCTTCAAATAAAAAGGAAATAAGAATATCAAAACGAAGAGGATGGGCTTATTTCTGTAGTAGCATAGAATCTACTGCAGAGGCATCCAGACTCAGAAGAATTTTAGCAAAATCTCCAGCCACCATCGGTTACCTAACAACCAATGGGCGGAAAACAGTCAGCAAGCCCTTGAACTCCTGTTGGACACCCATTTCCCTAAAAATACCCAAGCAGTGGAGGACCTCTACATAAAGGAGAATCTTGACGACCAGAGCATAGACAACATCTCAGACCCTGACCACACCAAGCGGGCTATTAACTCTTTTAAGCCCTTCAAAAACCCCGGCCCGGAACGTTTCTTCCCGGCCAACTTCAACGGAGACTAGATATATCCCTACCCTGGCTGACAGCCATCTTCCACGGCTGCCTTGTACCACATTCCTACAAGGTGGGTGGACGTTAAAGTAATTTTTATACCGAAAGCCGGCAGACCCTCCCACACCAACTCAAAGGACTTTCGCCCAAAAAGTCTCTCTTCCTTCTTGTTGAAGACCCTGGAAAGGCTAATTGACATACATATCAGGCAAACCATCAATCCAAGCCTACTCTCCGACGCACAACATGCGTATCGTAAAGGCAGATCAACAGATACCGCCTTCCACTCTCTAGTATCTAGTATAGAGAGAGGATTCCGCATTAAGGAATACTCTCTGGTAGCGTTTCTAGACATAGAAGGCGCCTCCAACAACGTCACCCCAACGGCTATCACAGTGGGCATTGAGCGGCCCATAGTGGGTCTCATACACACCATGTTTACCAGCAGAGTAGTGTACTCCACTATGTGATCTGCACACTCGACCAGGAATGTCAGCAGAGGAATCCCATAAAGGGGCTTACTCTGACCTCTTCTATGGCTTATAGTGGTCAGCAAACTACTATCACTTCTACAGCAAGCCGGTACTAAAGTGGTACGTGCTATTCACGAGGAATTATAAGATACCAAGTCTAACTTTTCCAAAACTACACCTTTAGTAACCAAGCAAAGTACTTAGGTGTCATCCTTGACCAAAAGCTCCACTGGATAGACAACATCTTAGATCCCACACGCAAAGCGACCATAGCACTCTTCTTTTTTAAAAAAAGCTATAGAATGGAAGATGGGTTTCTCCCCAATAATAGTTCACTGGCTATACACTGCAATAGTCAGGCCCATTCTTCTCTATGGAAACATCGTGTGGTGGCCTTCCCTAGAAAAGAATTGTATTGATCCAAAGAAGCGCAGAGCTCTCCATCATTGGGGCGCTCCGCACCACCGCCACTGAAGCACTAAGCACAATCCTCGACCTTCAACCCCTGGACCTACTTGCCAAAAGCTGGGCATCTGCAACAGCGCTGAGGCTCCGCGAAGCAGCGGCATGGACAACAGGCTCAACGGAACACTCCAGTATCCTAACAAATCAGTTATCCATACCACATATTACAGACTACGTTCCACCCTTCGAAAGAAGATACAAGATCTTCATACCTACCCGTACAGACTGGGACAACCTCCCACACCAATTCGAAAACGCCGTCAACATATACACAGACGGCTCCAAGCTTAACTCCCAAACAGGTGGGGGAGATTTCTCTCCCGATCTGGACATAAGAGTCTCACTCCGCCTACTAGACCACTGTAGTGTTTTCCGAGCGGAAGTCATGGCAATTTAGGAAGCAATGTCCTACCTGGATACATCAAAACATCACAACACAGACATCTTAATCTTTTCGGACAGTCAGTCAGCAGCCCTCAGGGCCCTCGACTCCTATACAACAAACTCAACAACTATCTCTAAATGCCGCAAATCTCTGAACGAGATGGCCACTCATCTGAGAATCACTCTCATCTGGGTGCCTAGACACCATAATATTGATGGCAACTGCATAGCAGACGAGCTAGCAAGACAAGGGACAACCGCCGACATCCTTCGCGATAAGAACACGGTGGGTATGCCCATGGCTACCTACTAGCTCCACCTCAGGCAGAGACTGTACACTCTCTCCAACAATCGATGGAACACAATCTCAACATGCCACAATTCTAGACTCACGTGGCCAAATTACAACTCGAAAAGAACCAGTGCCCAGTGTGGCCTAAGTGGGGGGATTAGTTATCTAGTCTCTAACCACACCTACCTAACCTAACCTTACCTACTTCTCATTTAATGTCCATTTGCTTTAACGTGGGGAACTAGTGAGGTAGCTTAGATTGTTGCATTGGATGTAAATGGAACAAGTTCTGTAGCTTCGTGGGTTGAAGCCCACATTTATTTTTAATATATGGACGGAGCATAAAAATTACTTATCAAGTTAAAAATAAATGTGGGCTTCAACTTATATATATATATAAATCTATTAATTTGTTGCTTAAAAAATGATTACATTAGGGAATAAGTTTCCAAAGACGATAAAGCTATTATTCCGTAATGTATGGAAAGCCTATTAATTTATTTTAAAAGTCATTTTTTATCTTCGTCCAATTTACGATTTACTTCTCTGATGCTGTGCAGCTGTTTTTTTTTTTTTTTATATATATATATAAATCTATTAATTTGTTGCTTAAAAAATGATTACATTAGGGAATAAGTTTCCAAAGACGATAAAGCTATTATTCCGTAATGTATGGAAAGCCTATTAATTTATTTTAAAAGTCATTTTTTCTCTTCGTCCAATTTACGATTTACTTCTCTGATGCTGTGCAGCTGTTTTTGTTTGATGTCCGTAACAAATGTATTTCTGCAGTTTTATGCATATTCAGATTTCTTGACAAACACAAATTTCTTTTACGAAAACCAGTAAGAGAGAAAGTGAGGAGTGAAAGCAAAACATTTCTCACTACTTTGTCTCCAAATTTGTTCATCAGTTTTTCTTTGGCAATTAATTATCATTGAGTTCTCTTGGTGATACGCAAGAAAAAGTTTTGTGATCAATTTTAAAGCAATAAAAAATTTTAAATTGCGATTACTGGCCTTTTCCCACAAACATTTTAGCTAACCAGTTTGTGGAGAGACTGAATTTTTTAAGTTAAAATTAAGTTGGTATTTGGTTAGTAGATGGCAAAGACGGACTCTGGGTCAATTTGCATATTAAATGCCCCCTCCCCCTTACTAATTAGCATATTAATACCCCCGCCTTCTCATTAATATATCAAACAAAAACACCTCTTAACGAGGTAAAAAGTAGTGGCGTAGTGGCAAGAGTTTAAGTACCTTAAACTTATTATTAACAAGCTTTATCACTTCAATTACCTATTTTAATAGCACAAGTTTGGAATCTCAAGGGCTGTATAGTTTCAGATTCCAAGAGAAACCTGTCGTTTCTTATATTTCCCGCCGAACTAGCGGGTTTTTTTCAAAGTGGTAGAACAAATAGATCAAGTTTCCCATTTCGATTAGATTCATGCAAGTAAAGGACACTAAAACCATAACAGATTTTCCGTTTGATAAAATCTAATAAGAATATTTTTCATCAAATTGGTTTTTTTCTTGTTTATTCCAATAAGTATGAAATAATTCGTATACCGAGATGAAACGAGTTGCACTTTTTATCGCTTAATATCTTCCAAACGGTAATTTTTAGGGTAAAAAGTGTTATATATCAAAAGTTGAGGAATCTCAAGGGCTATATGATTTAAAATTTAAAAAGAAAAAGAAAATAGTCATAACTCTAGATCTTATATATTCAGTCAACTTTACTATATATGGGGTATTTAGCAAATTAAATTATCTTTTCAGAGTTATATAGCACGTTTCTTTAGCATTAGTTGTTTAGCTACTATGGGCATTTTAAATCTTGCTTTTTTTTTGATTTTCCGCTAAACTAGCGGGTACTTTATACACCCATAGGGTTTTCAAAACCCTAAAACTAAGAACAAAGGGACAAACATTTTCATTTTGGGAAGAAGAAGAAAATCCTGTTTTTGAATTACTTTTCAACGGGACATTGAATTTAAACAAATGAGGTGTCATTCGACGCGTATTCTCAGTAAGAATAAAACTAGCTAAACAGCCGGGGGCATTTATCCCCACCGTATCCAACAGCTTCAATTTTCAAAATTTTCACCCCCATGTGACAATACTTCTCACGTGGTAATTTCCTCATTATGAGCAATTAACAGTCAACAGGTGTTGCTGTGCACGTGTGAAAGGTTGCTAACTTCCCCCAAATTCCCATGTGACAATACTGATCACGTGATCTTTTCCTCATTATGGGAAATTAATATTCAACAGGTGTTGCTATGTGACAGATTCTCTTTTTTCCTAAAGTGAGTCATAAACTTGTCACCAATAATTCGGACGCACACTAGACCTACCCCGATCGATAACTTCACTTACCAAAAAGCGACTTGCCATGACCTATCATTACCTGACCGTCATAAAAGAAGCATACATCTCAAATAGCCTACTTACTTTAATCAAAAAAATCAATCAAAACCAAAACAAAATACAGCAAGCGGGACCGGCCATACAGACCGGATTAGATCTACATCCATATCAAGCGTATGCTTAGCTTAGGATGACCACAAAATGAAGAACTACGTAAACTGCCAAGAAATCCACACGGCGAACTACAGGGGGTGTCCGATAAACAAGGAGATGATGGCATAAACTTGAAGTAACACGGTTCCTGAATGAAAATCATATCGACATTATGCTACTGGTAGAGACGCACCTCACAAGTAAATACAGCTTCCAAATAAGAGGCTACACTTTCTACCGCACAGATCAGCCAGATGGTAAAGCCCACTGCCGAACCGGCATCTTAATCAGAAATCGCATTAAGCACCACGTTCACCAAATGTTTGCAACTAATTACTTGCAGGCCACGTCTATCAAAGTGCAGTCAGGAAACATAAACCACTCCAAAGCCGCTGTCTACTGGTCGCCTCGCTTTACAATTTCTGAAGGACAATTCATGTACTTTTTCAACTTACTTGGAGATCGCTTTATAGCTCTAGGGGACTATAATGCCAAACACACGCACTGGAACTCAAGCCTCGTTGCTCCCAAAGAAAGGCAATTACATAATGCAATCATAAAACCGAGCAACAAATTAGACTATGTTTTCTCTGGCAGCCCCACATACTGGCCAACAGACCCCAGGAAAGCTCCAGACTTAATAGACTTTGCGGTGACAAAAAACATTCCACGCAATATAATAAGCGCCAAAGCGCTTTCGGACCTCTCATCAAACCATTCGCCACGCGTAATAACTCTTCTTCAAAGCCCAAAAACATCAGATCACCCCCACAGGCTGACGCCGCACAGAACCAACTGGTTGAAATATGAAAAGTATGTAAGTTCACTTGTCAAATTAACCCCTCAGTTCAATATCGAAGCGGACATCGATTGCTCTACCGAGGTTCTTAAAGATGTACTCGTGGAGGCAGCCACTATCTCAATACTACAAGGAAGGGACGTGCAAACTTAACAAACATCTAAACAACAACGTCTTAAGGAAGCCACACGCACACTTAACCGAGCTCTAAAGCATGAAGCAGGTAATGCACAACAGCGGTACATTAAAAAACTTTCGCCAACCAGTACAAAACATTCTCTGTGAAGGGCTCACCCAAATCTGAGCTCTCCAATCGAACCAGTCACTCCGATCAGGCAACTGAGTCCGCAGCGACGAAGATAAAGCCGAAAGTTTTGCTTTATATCTCTGAAGCGTCATCCAGCCTAATCCCGGCACTGGTTCATTTTTCCTACCACAAATCGAATCTGAAACCATATCCACACCAACATTGTTTCAGCCAAAAGAGATCGCGAAAGTCATCGGGGAATTGAAACCGAAAAAAGCCCCGGGCGGTGACCTAATAACCCCAAAAATGATAATTAAGCTTCCAAACTCTACTATTATTTGTAAGCTCTTCAGTGGGATCATAAGTCTTGGCTACTTTCCGAGAAAATAAAGAAATCTATTATCATAATGAACCGAAGCCCGAAAAGAACACACAATTCCGTCACCTTACAGACTAATATGTTCATTATCGTGTCTGTCTAAGTTCTAATGCCTTCTAATTCGCATAATACCATATCTATAAGCACACAATGTTATCCCTTCTCATCAATTTTGCTTCCGTCAAAACCATTGAACAATCGAAGAAGTTAACAGAATAACATCAGAAAAATAGTGCAGCGCAATAAATCTCGATGTATCTCAAGCCTTCGATCGAGTATGGCCTCATGCCCAAAATCAAAACACCCAGACTTGCCTGATTATACTCACAAGCTACTTGAGATCTCTACAACAGAGTCTTCGCAGTAAGGTGCAACACATCAACAACTGACGACTACATTCAGCTTAGATGAAGTCCCGCAAGGAAGCGCACTAGGGCCTACTCTGTTCCTCCTATACACAGCGGTTATCCCTACGAACGAGCCGCTAACAACATCTACGATCGCTAACAACACTGCAATCCTAAGTCTCTCGAGGTGCCCAGGCCGAGCAACAACACAGCTTGCCAATCACCTCCTCGTAGTAGAGAGGTGGCTATCTGTCAGGTGTATTAAAATAAAAGAACAAAAATGTAAACTCATTACGTTTACATACATAATGTCCCAATAGGTCCCAATAGTATGCAGATTCCCCAAGTCATCGAAGTAACATATCTCGGCGTCCACCTTGACAGACGACTAACCTGGAGAAGACACATCGAACGCAAGAAAGTACATCTAAAACTAAATACAAGCAGCTTTTACTGAATTCTTTACGCAAAATGTACACTCTGTATTTCAACGTGAGTAGTATGAAAATATGGATTTTGACACAATTACCATATTGATGGCACCCGCTCCCTTACTAATTAGCATATTAATGGCCCCCGCTCCTCACTAATTAGCATATTAATGGCCCCCGCCACCCTCATTAACTTAAGCGGGTTCTAGTACAAATATAATAATCCTTAAGTTAACTGTTTTAAATAGGTTTAGATGTCGAAAAATGTCACGATCATGTCCATAATGAGTATACTTTATTTACACCACCCCCACACCTCAATATATGGTTATGGTGGTGGTAGACAGATTTATGAGCGTTAGAGTGGGCGTGGAAAACTTTCTTTTGGATCAATCGATAGGTATTGACGAGACTAATACATATCATTTGACAATTTTTTTCTAACATGAAAATTGTTGCCGTCACAGGCTTAGGCGGCTTGTGGGGGTTAACGTGGGCGTGGCATATTCGCGTAACAAACTTGCGCTGCGTACAGTATTTCGGAATCTAAATCTGAAATCCCAGTTCTCTATATTTGATAGTTTCCGAGATATCCGCGTTCAAATTTACTATTTTTGAAGTTTGTTGGCGGTTTGTGGCCGCTTAAGTGGGCGTGGCAACCTTTTTTATGTCAATCGATAGGTATTAATGAGAACAATGCATTTCAGTTAAAATTTTTATTCTACAGGGTGGCCTATCTCGCGTTTGCTTTTTTAACTATCGATAATTTTGTCAATGTGTCAGAAATTTAGTAGAAGGTTTGCGGTTTACGAAATGGTTAAGTTTACGCTCGAAGAAAATTGGAAAATATTGAAAACTTTGTTCCAAAACTTTCTTCCGAAACTGCAAGAAAAAAAATAAAGCGCCTTCCAGGCAGTTTGTGGATAGTTTTGTGAAGCGTGTGCGTGTGACTGGATAGTTGATGGATGAAACAACACGATTACGCGCTCGTCCAGTTCGGTCGGTCGAAAATATCGCTGCGGTGACCGAAAGTGTCAATGACAATCTGTCGACGTCAACTCGGCACCGTGCTCAAGAGTTGGACATTTCGCGCACTTCCCTGCAACGGATTTTAACCAAAGACCTCCGTCAAAGGCCATAATAGATTCAGTTGGTTCAGCAGCTTAAGCCGCATAACCATCCAATGCGTTTTCTGTTCGCGGAATGGGCTCAGGAGCGCTTGGTCGAAGATGACCATTTTTACCGAAAAATCGTTTTTTCTGATGAGGCCCATTTCCACCTCGGTGGTTATGTTAATAAGCAAAACTGTCGCATTTGGGTCTCAGAAAATCCACACGTCGTCTTGGAGAAGCCAATGCATCCACAACAAGTGACTGTTTGGTGCGGTATGTGGTCGGGTGGCCGTTGGGCCGTTTTTCTTTGAATACGAGGAAGGAGCCGCGGTAACCGTTAATGGTGTCCTCTATCGTTGCATGTTGGAAGACTTTTTCTTTCCCCGAATGGAAGAGGAAGACATAGACGACATATGGTTGCACGAGGGCGGCGCTGCCGTGCCACACCGCCAACGTCACAACCGATCTTTTGCGCGGTACGTTCGAAAATCGCGTAATCAGCCGAAACGGCGATGTCAACTGGCCGCCTCGCAGCTGCGATTTGACCCCGTTGGACTATTTTTTGTGGGGTGCCGTAAAGGATAAGTGTTACGCCAACCACCCAGAGACGATTGACGACCAAAAGCACGAGATTGAAGACGCCATCAGGGCCATTTAGGGTAAAAATTGGGTAGCCAGCCGAGGCAGCCATATGAACGAAGTGGTGTTTCATACATAATCCGCAATGTTGAGGCTATTTAAAAATAAAAAAATTTTAAAAAATATTAGCTCGTTGTTTTTTTTATAGCGGTTTTAATACGCAAATCTTTCGTGGGCCGCCCTTTAGCTTGAAAACTATAGGAGCCACAGTTTTGGGCGGCTTGTGGGCGTTAGAGTGGGCGTGGCACCGTGCTGAAAGAAACTTGCGCTGCGCCTAGCTCTTAAAATTCCGAGATCTCAGCGTTCATACGGGCAGACGGACATGGCTAGATCGACTCGGCTAGTCATCCTGATCAAGGCTTCCTTCTGCCTGTTACATACTCTTAGACGAATTTAGTATACCCTCTTACTTTACGAGTAACGGGTATAAAAAAACCTTATCTGGCATAAAAAGTCAAGGATAGGTGTTAGTACTTAAGAACTCAAAGCATATTTCTCAAATGGGGCTAATGAGTTAGGCATCCTTATCTAAGATAGCAGCTCATTTTGAATAAGTTTAATAAACTCTTTAATTACAATACTCATCTGCTTTTTCTGATTCATGATGCAGGTTGACTTGCTTGGACTTTGGTTACTAGATGTTATTAACTGTTATGAGCTGTTAATAGTGGGTTACTATCTGCTCAGTAGCTGTTTTCTAGTTTTTTACTAATTGTTATTAGCTGGTAACTAGCTGTTATCAGATGGGAACTTTCTGTTTAGTAGATATTTAGAAGTTGTTTGCTGGTTACTACCTGTTATGAACTGTTATGATTTGTTGGTTATTATTATTCTACTAAAATACAATATGTTTAGTAGCTGTTTACTAGCTGTGTACTTCTACGAGCTATTATAGTCTTCTGTTAAGTGCTTACGTCTAAAGGGCGCTTAATTTCAGGAGGCAGTGTCGAGCGGCAGTTTTATCCAGATGTCTAAATATCGCGCGCTCGCACTGCCGTCCGCTCTCCCTCTCCATCTCTCCCCTAAGTCTCCGCTCCGCTCTGAAGCATTTAAGTTAAGTTAGGCTTAACTAGTTCTTATATCCAAGTGTATCAATAAACATCTATGCACGTCGCATAAAAAACCCCAAATTACTCCGGTGTTTTTTGCGTACTATTAGTTCTTGGGACTTCACCTATTTCGGCGATCAAGCCACCCGCCCCAACATCTTGTCCTCTAACACTCTGACTTTCAATGTTTTTGCTGTAAAAAAGATCGCACACTCAAAATATCTGAAGATTAATATCTTAGAGGAACATGTCCGATTATGCTGGAGAAAGATGTATCCTGAGATTGTAAAACTAATTAAGAAATCAAAAGAACCCCAATAGTTGTTCACGAGCTGTCTAAAAGCTGTTTAGAAACGTTTTGATCAACAATTTCGATTTATATTGACAGATTTTAAGACGCCATAATAATTTCATCCACTTAAACTAGTGTATTGTAAAAAAGAAATTTCTTTTTATACCAGTTACACGTAGAGTAAAAGGGTATACTAGATTCTTTGGAAAGTATGCAACAGGCAGAAGGAAGCGTTTCCGACCCCATAAAGTATATATATTCTTGATCAGGATCACTAGCCGAGTCGATCTAGCCATGTCCGTCTGTCCGTCTGTCTGTCTGTCCGGATGAACGCTGAGATCTCGGAAACTATAAGAGCTGGGCTATTGAGATTTGGCGTGCAGATTCCTGAGCTTCTTACGCAGCGCAAGTTTGTTTCTGCAGAGTGCCAGAGTGCCAGAGTAGAATAAAAATTTTAGCTTGTATTGTTCTCGTCAATACCTATCGATTGACCCAAAAAAAGTTTGCCACGCCCACTTTAACGCCCACAAACCGGCAAAGCCTGGGACGCCCACAATTTTCATGCTACATAAACAAATTTTAGCTGAAATGTATTGGTCACGTCAATACCTATCGATTAATCCAAAAAAAAATTTGCCACGCCCACTCTAACGCCCATAACGCATAAGTCTGTCTACCGCCGGTAGGTGGCGCTTGTTAATCTCGCTTTGCTCCTTGCATATCTCCATTTCCCTTTGGTCCCTGACTAAGCTGAGTAACGGGTATCTGATAGTCGAGGTACTCGGCTCTGCGATTCTTTGGATCTTGAAAAGAATCCTGAGGTAACAATTCTTTTCTAGGGAAGGCCACCACACGATGTTTCCATTGAGAACTATTGCAGTGTTTAGCCAGTGAACTATTACTGAGGAGAAACCTCACTTCCTCTCTATAGCTTTTTTATAAGGGAAAAGTGCTATGGCCGCTTTGCGTGTGGGATCTAAGATGTTGTCTATCCAGTGCAGCTTTTTGTCAAGGATGACACCTAAGTACTTTGCTGGTTTCTAAAGGTAAGGCGTGTTTGGTGGGAGAGTTAGTTAGTTTAGTTTTAGTTTTTTTGGGAGAGTTAGACTTGGTATCTTATACTTCCTCGTGAATAGAACTAGTTCGGTCTTTTCTGGGTTATTTCCCAGTCCACAGACAGCCGTGCACCTAGAGAGGGTGGATAAAGCTGTCTCCATTAGATTGCAAAGAGTTTGCGGGAATTTGCCCTGCAGTAGGATAACCACGTCATCCGCGTAGGCTACCACTTTAGTGCCCGGTTCTTCTAAAAGTGATAGCAGTTTGTTGACCACTATAACCCATAGAAGAGGATATTCTAATTTCCTTTTTGTATAGGCTTAGTATTGTATGGTACAAGTTCCAGGAAGATTCGCTATTGTTGTATTTAGTTCTATTGAAGTAAGTTCTACACTCTCTTTTAAGGTTCGCTAGGGTTGTGTTCCACCATGGGGGCTTGTGATTTGCTTTGACTGTTCTGCTTGGGCAAGCCCTTTTTATGGCCTCACCGCAGATGTCAGTAAAAGTATTAACTAGGTTATCTAATTCTTGACCGTTGCGTACGTGCGTCGGTGGAGCTTATTGGTTCCTATTGAGGAGATTTTTGTAGTATCCCCAGTTGGTTAATCTAAGATAAGTAATGTTTTCGGTGGGAGGACAGTCTAGAGTTATTGTAAATTCTATGTATCGGTGGTCTGAGAATGAGTGCTCGATTCCCACCTTCCACGCTTCTAGCTGGTTAAGTAGGGGATCAGATATTAGTGTAATGTCTAAGACTTCCCTCCTATTTCTAGTGATGAAAGTTTGGTCATTATCTATGTTGCAAATGAATAGATTTGATTGAAGGAGATAGTCGTAGAGTAACTCACCCCTTTCGTTTGTGTTTGTACTTCCCAATTGCGTGTGAGTTAGCGTCCCCACCCAGGATGAGTTCCTTAAATGAGTGTGCATGTATGAGTTGTTGTGTTGTGGTGTTTGGTAATGGCCCGTCATAGTCGTGAGCCAGATAGAATGATGCAATGGTGTGATGAGGGTGTTCGCTTAGCTCCAGTCTGACCGTGGTGAGGTCGCATTCGTTAAACTGAGAAATATGATAAGCGTTAATGTGTGTCTTGGTAAGAATGCATGTTCTGTGTTTACCCTTTCCCTTGGTGTGAAATAGTTTGTATAGGGGGTTGATAAGCCACAGATGTTGTTACCAACAATGCATTGCTCTTGAATGAGGACTGCGTATATATTGCCTGTTGCCAGGCGGATGAGGAGGGCAGCTAATGCTTCCTTGCTGTTGTGAAGATTAATCTGTAGAAACTGCACCATCTTTAGGACCATGATCGGGCTGGGTACCATCCGCTTCCTCCGCTATGTCCTGGAGAACAGTGCGCCCTGGTCGGGTCGTGTCCTGAGTGCACAGCTGCTTCAGGCTTTCGGTGAGCTCTGAGTCAGTTGACACGTTCCCTGTATGGATGGCGTCCTTGTGTTCCATTTCGTCGTCACTCAAGGGCTCATACGATGCGCAGGCAGCCAGGTTGTCCACAGCTAGCTTGTCCATGTCATAGATGCGAAGCTGCACCTTGTCAAGACCATAATTCAGCCGGTTCTGTTACGCTGCGAGGGGTTCCAATCAGGCCTGGTTCAGGAGGAGTACCACGTTCATGGTGACGTGCTCGGTTTTCTCCACCTTAACCACTTTCCAACCATCTGTCGGAAGCTTCGGGTTGAACCTAGTCAGCAGTCTGAGGATAGCCCCTGGCTCCGAGGGTTCAGACGGCAGCCACACCCTCGCTCTTGGTCGACCCGGGATGTCTGCAGCCTCGCAAACTGCCAGCTTGACTCCGGGGGAGACCTCGCCGACCTTGTTGATTGCAGCCTTGTAGAGCGCTGCCAATCTTTCGACCTCACAGGCGATCAACTTCATATTTTCCTGTTACCTCCCCGAATCTGTGCAATCGGGTGGTGGACCTGGGTTTTCGTCCAGCACTTTCAAGGCCACTGTCGCAAGGGCCCGTCTAACCAGACCCCACTGGTTTCTGGGGATCCTATCGCCTTCTTCGCTCTGGTCGATGACGCCAATGATCTTCCGATCCTTTACCACTTCTGTTTAGAACCTCGACCATGTGCCGTCTTGGTTGTCTTGCCCTTCTTGCTTGTTGCTATTGCTGGTGGTCAAAGCGATGTCAAAGTCTGAGATTACCGCCTTTGCCCAGGCTATATCTTCTTGGATTTTTTGGTGATCCACTTTAGACGTTTGATCCTCACGTATGGGGTTGGTGGCCAGCCGTTTGAGGATTCTGAATGCCTTCTTACGTTCCAGAGGTCCTGTTGTTCTGTGTCCTCTTAAACTCATTGGCCCTGGTGCTCACCACAAGATCAGCTTTGTCACTCCCCTAAGGTTGGGTTAGCTGGTTAGCCGTTTCTACGCTGTTGGGAGGTTTCGGCTGGTCTTTGTGGTGTTTCGGGCTTACACGGCTGCGTTGTTTGCTGACCTTGCAGGGGTTGAAGTCACGTGGACTTGGGCTTTCGGAGCCGTGATCTCGCTCTTTCTATCGTCGTTGGTTACGACTTCCGACTTTTTAACAGTGTTGGGCTCTTGTTTGGTGATGTTGTTGTTCTTCCTATTTCAATTCTCCATAATAAAATCCCACGAGCTGCGCAGAAGGGGCAGGTCCACCTGGGCAGAGATCCGCTCTACCCGGGTAAGGCTGACTTAGAACAGGCTATACGCAACCTGCGACCCGTTTGATAGCCTCCAAGCCGTGCCACTAGCTCTTTGGCCGAAAAATGAGAAGTAAAAGTGCATGCTTAAGGAAAAAGTGAAATGCATCCTATGGGGCTGGTGTTGTTGTACAATGTTGTTTCCCTAGTATTTGATAAATAATTGCAAAGACAAAACTTCTTAACAATTTTACAGACAAAGAAGTGAAACATAATGGGGCTGGTGTTGTTGTACAATGTTGTTTCCCTAGTATTTGATAAATAATTGCAAAGACAAAACTTCTTAACAATTTTACAGACAAAGAAGTGAAACATAATGTCCTTCTCTGTCTTTGCTTTTTCCCTTATGGTTTTTTGAAAAAGAAATTTGTGTTTGGCTAGAAGTCCGACTTAAGATTCTTGTAAGTTCTTGTAAAATGGGGGGAATGCTATAGGACTTAAAACCACAAAACCATTAAGCAACCGTTGTTGGAATGTGAATTTCTTTTTTATCGAAATCGTTGCTGAGAAAATAGATAGAAAAAAATTATTACACCCTTTTCTGAATAAAAATGCAGAAATATAAAAAATAAATTCGTTTCTAAATTACTCGTTTAGCTGACTCTCGCACTCCTAGATAACTACGTATTATATATTTATACCCGTTACTCCAGTCTGACCGTGGTAAGGTCGCCTTCGCCAAACTTTGGAATACGAAATGCATTGAAGTGTGTCTTTGTAAGAATGCAGGTTCTGGTTTTACCCTTATCCTTGGTTTAAATAGCTTGTACAGTAGGGTTAATAAGCCACAGATGTTGTTACCAACAATCCATGGCTCTTGAATGAGGACTACGTCTATGTTGCCTCTTGCCAGGCGGATGAGGAGGGCAGCGGATGCTGCCTTGCTGTGGTGCAGATTAATCTGCAGGAACTGCATCGTCTTTAGGACCGTGGTCGGGCTGGGTACCCTCCGCTTCCTCCACTATGTCCTGCAAAACAGTGCGCCCTGGTCGGGTCGTGTCTTGAGTGCACAGCTGCTTCAGGCTTTCTGTCAGCTCCGACTCGGCCTCCTCGTGCTCCATTTCGTCGTCGCTCGAGGGTTCATACAAGCAGCCAGGTTGTCTGCCGCTAGTTTGTCTGTGTCGTAGAAGTTTCACCTTATCGAACTCGTAGTTCACCCGGTTTTGTTACGCTGCGAGGGGTTCCAAGCAGGCCTGCTTCAAGAGAATTACCACGTTCATAGTGACGCGCTCGGATTTCGCTCGGGTGGTCAACCTTCCAACCAACTGTCGGAAGCTTCGGGTTGAACCTGGTCAGCAGACTGAGGATAGCCCCTGGTTCCGAGGGTTCCGACGGCAGCCACACCCTCAATCTCGGTCGAGACGGAATGTCTGCAGCCTCGCAAACTGCCAACTTGGCCCCGGGGTAGACCTCGCCGACCTTGTTAATAGCAGCCTTGTAAAGTGCTGCCGATATCTTGTCTTCATAGGCGATCAACTTAACGTTGCCCTGGTACCACCCTGCATCTGTGGAATCGGGTGGCGAACCTGGGTTCTCGTCCAGGACTTTTAAGGCCACTGACGCAAGGGCCCGTCTAACCTGACCCCATTGGTTCCTTGGGATCTTTCCGCCTTCATCTCTCTGGTCGATGACGCCAATGATCTTCCGATCCTTTAATACTTCAGCAAAGGATCTCGACCATGTGCCGCGGTTGGTTATCTAGGCTTTCTTGCTGGTCATAGCGATGTCGAAGTCTGGGGTTACCGCCTTCGCCTTCTTCGGAGCATGTTCTCCGGGTGAAGTCCACTGTTTCGACTTTTCATTGGTATTAGGTGTGTACCAGTGAATCCATGTTTCGTCGACGGTCACGAAACGACGCAGAAACTCCTTCGGATTGCGCTTAAACAGCGTCAAACAATGCTCTGAAGTGGTCTCACGGTTGCGTTTGTTGTCCGGAGTGAGCAAACTCGGCACCCACCGTGCCCAAAATTTCATGCAGAATATGACCCACGCGGGCTTTTGACATGCCTACTGTCTTAGCTATCTGCCAATACGAGATCGTGGATTTTTGTCACGTTATCCTCCGTGGTAGCCATTTTCGGAGCACCTGGGCGTGGCTCATCAGAAACCGACGTGCGACCACGTTGAAACTCGGTAAACCAATTTTTGACGGTCGCCATCGAAGGAGAAGAGTCACCGTACACAGCATCCAAGCGATCTTCGATTTCGCTGCGCGATTTCCCTTCCAAAAACAAGAATCGAATCACAGACCGATATTGCTCTTACTCGATTTTTCTAAAATCCGCGGACACGTCCGATTCCACACGCACTGAAAACAAAACTTGCCGTCTACGAAAATGTACTACACGATAGTAAATTTCTCTTGCGATAGTGACGCCATCGGGCGGTGAGGCTAAATACTTATCGGACTGCCCTCGTATACAACAGCCATAGGCTCTGATTGAAGCATCACAAAATCTATGAAGCTGCAGACTGATCATATCAATAGCGAAGAATTCTTAGCGATTGTAGAGAAGACATTCACGAATGAAACGATAGCCACGCTAAGTGTATGTTCTGGGGAACTTAATCGTCCCAATAAACCTTTAAGATCCATAGCTCTTGGAGTATTTATTTATTTATTTTAACAAATTAAAGCTAGTATATAATACTTAAATTAATATTTACAAAGAAAGAAGGGGCGCTGGAAGCTAAAGTCCTTCGGCCCGGCTGTTTAAGCTAAATTACGATATCTAAATACGGAGATGAACTGTAGTAATGTATTCTTTCAATTTTTTAATGTTTGGTATGGAGGGGGATGTGAGAAGGGAGGATGGAAGGGTGACGGATCCAAAAATGGAAAATCGTGTAAGATTTAAAGCCTGGCAGGTATCGAGAAGATGTTCGATTGAAGAGATAATGCCTCCGCAGAAGCGGCAAGGCGGGGGAGCCAATCCTTGAAGAAGATGTTCGTGGGTTTCCTGTGTGTGTCCGATGCGAAGTCGGGTGTAAATTCTGCGGTCATGTTTGTTGAGGTAGGTAGGAAAAGTTGTTTTTTCGCGGGCAGGGTTTAGTGTGTTGTATCTATGGGTGATACTTTCCCAGTCAGATCTTAGCTTTTCTTTGTTGGTGGATATAATAAGTCTGAAGATGTCTTTGGCACTGGTAGGTGTAAATAAAAGGGTTGGTGCGGTGCTCATTAATCGGGCAGCTGCGTCAGCTTGCTCGTTTCCAAGAATTCCCTGATGGCTGGGGACCCAAATGATGGTTATTTTCGGTGCCTTAAAGCAAATAATTTTCCTTATCTGGCATATTGTGGGATCTGATTGTCCGGGGTTTTCCAGAGCAGAGATGGTGGATAGGCTGTCGGTGCAAATTGCGAATTTCCCTTTATTTTTGTTGGCATATTTGCAGGCCTGTAGGACTGCAAAAGCTTCGATGGTAAATATGGAGTTAAAGTTTGGAAGGGTTCCTGCAGCGATGATGTCATTGTCCTCGTTGACGACTGCGAATGTAGACGATGAATCCGTTTTGGAACCATCCGTATATAGCCAGTTCCTTGCCCCTAGTTGACTTCTTAGAAGACCAAATTGTGCTTGGAAAACTCTGCTGGGTGTGTCACTTTTGGCGAAGAAGTGAAGATCCTTTTTTATGTAGTGCGATGTACTTTTATCTGGGCAGCTTGCTTGGCGCATCTGTGAAGGGTTGAGGGAACCCTGGGCGTGCGTGTTTTTCTGAAGCAGGCTTTGAAATCCTTGACCAGCGAGTGATTTGGGCTTGTGAATAACTTCGGTATTAAATTCATGGTGACTTCGTTTAGTCTTTCCATTATGGTTGGTAACCCTGCTTCGGCCAGAATGCATCGTATTGGCGATGTTGGGAATGCGTTTATTGATCTGCGAACTGAGGTATTGTAAGGTGATTGCAGTTTCCTTAGGTGGGTTGCTGCACACCAACCGTAGATTGGGAGTCCATATTCGATTTTGGAGAGGATAAGGGCACGGGTTATATTGGTTAGGATGTTGGGATGGATGTGTGAAAACTTAGAACTTAAGAATTTTATAATGTTGGCACGGACTTCAAGTTGTTTTCTTAAAGTAATACAGTGTTCCTTAAAACTAAACCTAGAATCAAATATAATGCCAAGTATTTTTAAATTTGTAACTGTTTGGATGGTTTTATTTCTAAACTCCAAAGTTGGGAAGCAACAGTGGACTTTGCGACAAATGTGAAGTGTGTGGCATTTTTCTATGGAAAGAGAAGCGCCTGAGGATACTCCCCAAGATTCTAAGTCCTGGAGAATTTTTAAAAACGTATTTTTTACAGTCCTGAGGTTCTTTTCTTTTGTGAGAATTATTATGTCATCTGCATATAAGGAAAGGTTTATTTTCTTGTACCTAGCTAAACGAAGATTTACGTGGTCAAACGCTATGATGAACAGGACTACCGACAGGGGGGAGCCTTGTGGGATTCCGTTAAGCAAGTTGGCCGAAGTTGAAGTCTTGTCGTTGACTCTGACTTTAAAGGTCCTATTCGTCATAAAAGCTTTAACCAGGTTGTAAAGCTTTGGACCAATGCCCCAAAGCTGGAGTCGGGAGAGAACTGCATGTGGCCCCACGCGATCGAAGGCCTTTTCGAAATCCGTCGCCAGGATGGAAACGTGATTCCTGGTCGAAATGGCATTCGACACGAAGTGTTGGATCTTCAGAAGTGCGTCCATAGTGCTGTGGTTCCTTTTAAATGCAACTTGGTTGCCGTTGATCAAATTGTGGCGGTTGATGAACCACATAAGTCGGAGTGCAATCATTTTCTCAATTATTTTGCTAAGACAGGGTATTAGAGATATTGGACGATAGCCATTAATTTCTGAGGAGTTGGTTTTGGGTTTAGGGATGGGAATGGTAATGGAAGATCGCCAGGTGTGGGGGTAATTGCCGGTGGATAGCATGGAGTTGTAAATGTCAAGAAGTCTCTGCTTAAGACATGGAGGTATCTGTTTTAGGATGGTATAGGATATTTTATCTGCGCCAGGGCATTTGCCTTTGGCGGTTTGAAGAGCTGCCTCGATTTCGTGCAGTCTAAATGGAGTGTCCAAACTCCGAGCTGTTGGGGATATTGTGGTAGGATTGTATGATGAGGATAGGTAGGATTCTTTAAGACCTATGTAAGTGTGGCTGAAGTTTTCATCAGCTCCGTATTTGGCCCAGATTTCCTTGAATTGTTCTGATATGCTACTGGAGTCTGTTATGAGTGCGTTTGCTGTTTTGATGCATTTTATTGGGATCTTCGGAGAGCCTGCCAGACGATTAATGTCGGACCATATCTTTTTGGTGGTCGAAAGGGGGGTAATACGTGAGGTAAAATTTTCAAGGGATTTCCGTTTTTCAGAGAGGACAGTTTTCTTAAAAATGGCATTGGCTCTTTTATAATTGATAAGGTTTATGGATGACATCTGAGATTTAAATGTGTGGAACAGTTCTTGCTTTGTTTCCCTGAGCTGTTGAAGTTGCGGGCTCCACCATGGGATTTTTGATTTATGTGGTATTCGTTTTGTTTGGGGGATGGAGGAGTTAGCGGACGTTCTGATGTATTTTGTAAGTAGAGCAACCTGATGATTTAAGCACCCGGGTACCCACTTGGATTCAAGTTCGATGCAGATTTGGCCGAATTTATTCCAGTCAGCGAGATCAGTTTTATATTTTGGAATTGGTAGGGTTTTGTCTGGGGAGAATGGGAATTCTAAGGAAACGAAAATGGGGAAATGATCGCTTCCATGCAATTGATCACATATAGACCAACTGCTACGGTGGGCTATTCTGGGTGAAATTAGGGAAACATCAATGTGTGTTATGGTGTTGCGGGTGGAGAGATGGGTTCCAGACCCGTCGTTTAGGACAATCAAGTCAAACGATGAAATGACTCGCTCAACTTTTTTACCGCGGGAATTGGGATAAGGCGAACCCCACATAGGGCTCCAAGAATTAAAGTCTCCGACTAACAATATAGGTCCAGGAAGTTGATTTAGAGCGTGAGAAAGATCCGTACTTGAAAAGCCTTGACATGGTGGGATGTACATGTTTATTATAAAAATGGGGTGAGTAAGCTCGACTTTAATTGCAGTGCAGAGCAGGTGGGAGCTTATGGACTTTTGGGAGTGAGGAATTTGCTGTTTTATAAGTATGGCCACGCCCTGTTTAGCAGAGGTGTTATGGGGAAAGTTCCAAAAATACCCCACATAACCCGGCGGGCACCTAAAGTTATTAAAGTTATGAGGTAAGTGTGTCTCCTGAAGGCATAAAATGTCAGGAGAGCGTTCGGTTATAAGTAATTTTAATTCGTGATAGTTATTAAAGATTCCTTTTATGTTCCACTGTAAAATGTTGATAACCATTCTAAAGTATCTTAAAGGGAATTAAGGGGAGCTGACGCAGAGTCAGCTACATCCATAGCTGTATCTGAATCAGATGAGTTAGAATTAGATTTCATTTCGCTTAAGAGTTTATCAGCTTCAGATCTAAGAGAGCGACTGTTTTTTAAGCGCTCTTGGAAGTCGGGATAGTTTAAAGAGAGGGGGGAAAGCTCTGAGCGTACACTGTGTACACTTGAGGAGGGAGAGAAAGAGTTTGGTGAGTGATTTAGGTGTTCGAAGTCTTCGATCGTTTTCGTATTGACAGTGCATGTCGTGGGGCTTGTTTGCAGCTTTTGTTTGGATGATGTTTGACTTGGAGAGCGAATCTCAAAGCGTGTAATGGAATTGCTTGAGGAGGGAGTAATTGAGAGGGGTTGGGGTTGAGAGTCTGCTTTGGCAGGCTCTTTGGAGTGTTCGTCGATGTTTTCGTTTATAGTGTTTTCTTTTTGAGTATTACTGATTGTGTTAGGTAAAGAGTTTGAGTTGGACACAGCTTGTGCATAGTTGGGTGATGGATGTGTTGTTGTTGTAGATTGTTGTTTGAGAATCAGTCTAGCTTCTCTTATACTGCACTTGCGTGTAGTTTTGATTTTTATAAGTTCTTTTTGTTGTTGGTATCTTGGGCATGAGGGGGACGAGGAAGCATGATCGCTAGAGCAATTAGCGCACTGGGTACGTGTGCAGGGTTTGGGGGTGTGAGGGGGGAAGTTACATATTTCGCACGTGGGCGTGTTTTTGCAGAATTTGGCTGTATGACCTATAATTTGGCAAGATTTACGCCTCATAGGGTTGGGAATGTATTCCCTTACCTTGATAGTGTGCCAGGAGACGTCTAGTTTGCTAGGCAAGTTGTACAGGTCGAATGTTACGAGTATAACACCCGAAAGTTTTAGTTTGCCATCTACTTTCCTAGAGAATTTGAATACGGAGTGTACATTTTGGTCGGCCAGTTCTTTCACGATCTCGTCATCGGGGACATTTACGAGGAAGGGGGCATATATGGTACCCTTGACAAAGTTAAGGGACTCATGGAGTTTGCATTCAATTTCGCATATACCAGCAAGATATTTGATTTTAAGAATTTTTCTGCCACATTTTTGGTTTTCACCAGCATTAGGAGGTTGCCATCGCGAAGGGTGGAGATGGATACTATTTCTTTGCTTATAATATTCAACGCGCGGTAAACAGCGAAGCAGGAGTATTCTGAAATTTTCTTCTTGGGATCTTTGGAAGATATAATGATGAATTTGGGGTTTTCTTTTGTTTTTTCGGGGAGTTCGGGGAACTCTTCTTGAAGTTTAACAAAAGGTCTTTTCTTTTTTTTTTTGGGCTTTCGCTAAGCATAGCAAAGCGATTGTCCCCGAATTTGGGAGGCCCTGAGGCCATGACACAATAACTTTAACTTTAGATTTGTGATCGAAGGCACTTGCACGTGAAAGAATAAATGACCGTTTATAAGCGAAGAACGGTGTGGATCAATCCACGAAAAGAAGAAAGATAAGACACGAGATTAGGCACTGACGTCTGCGCTCGAAGAGAGTTAGTCGGTGACTGAGCTCTTGGAGTATACTTTTTGCGACTATTATGACAGGCGTTACTAAGCCTAAAGGGCCAAACAATGAAGACGCAACTGACAAGATAGAGCGTTTGGAAACAATCTCCGACTTTTTTTGAGGGAGAACCGAGAAAAAGAATACGTCGCTTCGTTGGTCCCACTTCAAGTCAGGGTGCTCGTTACTGAATCGTCTTACAAGCTTAGATAGAGTCCTTGTGGTTAGAATGTCATTTCTCTAGGTGGAAGTGACCTTTGTTGAGAGTTGTGGAGACCTCACTTTTGATGTGAACTAACGATTCCAAGGTATCGACACCGGATAGAAAATCTTCTACATAAAATTAAGATTTTATGGTTTGGTCACCGAACTTGACTTGATCAGAGTATTGGTCTGCCAGGTATGTCATACTGCTAATGGCAAGGAATGGTGCCGATGCAGTCTCATAAGTTACAGTATTAAGTTCAAAAGTACGAAGTGGGTCTAGCGGTGTCTTTCTACAGAGAGCGTATTGGAACCTTAGATCCTTCTTAGAACGGCAGTAGTGGCTTAACGGTATGTGCGAAATTGAAGTCTATAGAGCTTGGGATGTATAATTGGACCGACTAATAATAGATCATTTAGAGATTTTAACGAACTTATATGACCCGAAGCGTGAAATACTACTCTAAGTTTTGTTGACGAGCTTAAATACGCAATAATGCGGAATGTAGAGTTTGGTTGATCAACCATGTTCATGTGGCCCAGATCTTGAAACTCTTGCATAAATTCAATATATTGGTTCTTAATGTCAGGTGTTCTATGTAATCGCCGCTACAGAGCTTCTTCCAACAGAACACAATCGTCCTTAAAAGGAACACGACCTTCAATGTCGCGACGAACTGGGGTTGAGAATATCTCTTCGCATCTTCTCTGCTTGGGTGTGTAAATCTCACTCGAACACTTAACTTCTTTAATTTTCTACAATTTGCAGATATTTTGATTAATTTGGTACCCTGATTGGTTAATTGATTGAGTATATGAAAATTAATGAGAAAGAGAGGAATTATAGCATCGACCAGATACTACCCACCCTAGGAACGTTTTCTGTAGTACAGGAAAATTAGGGCTAAGTTTGATTTTCACAACCGACAAAACCTCAAAAAAGGGCTCTGTTCAAAGAAGTAAGTCAACACGACGAGATTTGTTAAAATATTCTTCGGCAAGGCGTGTGTTCTGCGGCAAATTCCATGACGATATATCAATTTCTGTGTCAGGGTGATGAGCGATACTAGGGGTGACACAAAAATCAAGCGTAAGTTCGAAATCGTTGAAGCGAGACTTGATACTAGTTGTAGTTCGATGTTTCACCTGGGTAAGTGAATCACCAATGCTGCGAATTTCGATGATTCTCTTCGTTCGCGATTTACGAAGGGTGTGTGCAAACTCATAAGTTATAAAGTTGATCTGCGCACAGGAGTCCAATAATGCTCATCCCAATCTGTAGCAGCCGCTGCCGTCCGTGACCGTATGAGTTTCTGCCTCCGGAATGTACAGCTGTGTTCATTAAAATAGCAGTGCGACAGAAGCGAAACTATATAACGGTTTATAAGCATAGTCCTTTTCGTTAGTTAATCGCTAGTACATTTATTTTGTAGAATGGATCATAGAGATACAAAATAAGCAAAAACCCCATTAGATTTGGTCTGTTTTTGGGTTCCTTTCATATTTTTGCACATGGACACAACATTTCGGCTGTTCACTAAAATAGCAGTTTTTGATTTTCCTCCAGGAAAAGTCCCGAAAATGTTTGTAACTTGGTAAAAATAGGTTTTTAATGAAGACCATTATTATAAATTGAACCATAATACACTATAACTATAGAAAAAAACAAGGAAGAACGCTATAGTCGAGTACCTCGACTATCAGATACCCGTTACTCAGCTAAATGGAGATATGCAAGCAGCAAAGCGAGATTAAAATTCGCCACCTACCGGCGGTATACAGATTTAAGCGTTATGGGCGTTAGAGTGGGTGTGGCAAATTTTTTTTTGGATCAATCGATAGGTATTGACGAGACCAATACATTTCAGTTAAAATTTTTACTCTAGCACTAAAACTGTAGGAGCCACAGTTTTGGGCGGTTTGTGGGCGTTAGAGTGGGCGTGGCACTGTACTGAAACAAACTTGCGCTGCGTAAGAAGCTCAGGAATCTGCTCGCCAAATCTCAATAGCCTAGCTCTCATAGTTTCCGAGATCTCAGCGTTCATCCGGACAGACAGACGGACAGACGGACAGACGGACATGGCTAGATCGACTCGGCTAGTGCTCCTGATCAAGAATATATATACTTTGTGGGGTCGGAAACGCTTCCTTCTGCCTGTTACATACTTTCCGACGAATCTAGTATACCCTTTTACTCTACGAGTAACGGGTATAATTAACTTTAGTGGGTAGAGGAGCTCATTGCTTCAAGGGAGAAAGGAAAAAGTGATTGAGCTTAGAAAGGAGGGCAAAACGTATCAATATATTCAAAGTCCCTTAAAATGTACAGCCAATATGAGTTACAATGCCATAAACTATGAACCGAAGCCCGAAAAACGTTATGCGATACAGAAAACCACAATTATAGAGGACGTTCGCAAAGTGCGCTTCAGCAAAACTTATCCTTGTGCATCCTGTAGGACTATGAAAGCGGATGTGAGCTCGGGAATCAGGGATGGCACTATTCTCCGAAGTCTGTTCGATGAAAATTTGAATGCTAGAAGTACACCAAAGGAGCCATTACTTGGAAAAAGACACCCCAAAGACAAGTTGAGGTTTGCCAAAAGCCACTTAAACTAGCCACTTTCAAAAGGCGAAATATCCTTTGGACAGATGAGTCTTAGCTGATGTTTTTTGGTGGAACAGGTTCAAAATAGTATGTCCGTCGACCACCAAACACCGGGTACCACCCAAAACAAAATCTCAAAACCGTTAAGCAGATGGCCTTAAAATCATGGTATGGGCAAATTTCTCATATAGCGGTGTGGGCCCCATACGTTTGATCGATGAGATCATGGACCAACATGTTTACGTAAATATACTGAGAACCGTCATTCCAGCAGGACAATGATCCTAAACACACCAACAAATTTGCCTCACCAACAATTATCCAAAAACAAATTGACGTAATGCCGAGTCCAGCACAGTCCCCGGATTTAAATCCGATTGAGAACTTATCGAGGGACTTAAGCGATTTATTGTCAAGAAATCCCCGACTTCTTTGCCGCAGCTTTGGCAAGTTGTGCAGGAGGGATTGGGTCAGATGTCCCGCAAACGTTGCAAGGACTTGGTGGACTCCATGACACGTAGGTGTTAGCCTGTAATAGCCAATAAAGGCCATACAACAAAATATTTGGTCGTAATCAAATCGATATTTAGTAGGATTAAGTTATTAATGAGCCATATTGAATTTTATCATATTTTTCTTTTAAGACTGCTATTTCAATGAACACCATAATTCAGTCTTTCTTTTTTGAAATTATCCATATTTGCTAAAATATTGAAGTACCCAACAGGAAAAAACAGCTAAATTATTTAAAAATAAATAATTAAAACTGTTGTATTTAAGTTTTGTTTCCATGATGTGTTTATAATAGTGTTTTTAGATTTTATACGTGCAGGTCGTATGCACTGCCATTTCAATGAACACAGCTGTATGTTGGATTAGGCCGCGAAGCTGCAGCGACTGTTAAAGCCGGACCGGTTGATTCGCTATGATTGTGCTGACGGACAATTGGATACTTGACGGCCCTTGCTAAGACAGTTTAGACACAGTCCTAATTGTTTGAGTGGTTGAAACGTTACTCGAACGAGAGATTAATAAATTGTGGGCACCGAAGTATTTTGTGTTCCGCACTTAAGCACATGTGACAGTTTTGATCTGTACAGCTAAAGGATAAGTTAGCTTGATGCCTCTGTGGGCGTGGCCTCTGGTTGCTCAAGTTGATTAGTTGCGTTTCGGGTGATGGTTGGCTAGATTTTACGTACTGACAATGGCGTTCAATAACGTGATACAGTTCAAAGATTCATTCCACTTTCGATTAGTTTCCTGGTCTACCTTGCTAGAGATGATCTAAATTAGCATTAGTTGAGCGAACAACCTTCCTGAACGATGTTATAAAGTTTTGATGTTCAGAGTACTTGCCATCAAATATCGGTAATGCGAGCCGAGGTAGTTTTGTTGCTGGCCTACATTGACATTTATATCGCCCATCTCAGTACTGTGTGCATCAGGGCCAAGTTGCTCCTGGATGCATACTTCTGTTCCGATAAAAAGTTTGTCTATATCTCCACGAGTATAGCGAGTTATCTCCTCGACATCCAATTCCTCTATCTGAGATTGCAACGTCAGTGCCTGCTTGGCGACAAGTTAAATCCGCTGCTGAGCGTTGTTGAATTGTCAGGAGTCATACTCCTACGGGTATTGGAACGTTGTGTTTTTAATTGTTCTATGTCAGACATTTTGAAATTATTGAGCCAAGATAGATCTAGTCGATTGTTGACGAAATGTTTAATAAGGATGGAAATAAAGATTCACAAATTGGGCAATAGTGAGGGTTGAATAAATAATTTTGCAAATGTCTTGCATAAGTAAAGTTGTAGATGTGTATACAGACTTGCGAATTTGTGTAGATCTACTGTAGAAAGTAGATGTAGCTGGACGAATGTGTAGAAGCGACGTTGGGGTTAGGTTGAACGCGCGTGGCGTAACTCTTCGAGACGCGTTCCTTGCGACGATTAGGCGATGTTGAAGGCTTGTGGCAGATGATAACGTAGCCTTAGCTGGTTCCGGGGCTTTGGGCCGGCGGCGAAGATAATGATGGAGTGTAACAAAGATAAGATGAACGACTAAGCTAGGATGCCTTCGACGATTGAGTGGCACAAGCTGCACACTCCGACGACGATTCGCGTTACAAGTTTGCTGCCGGCTTTCTTCACTCTCTAACTTCAAGTGTCTGTGTGTGTCTTTTTGCAAGTACAATTTAGCTAAGTTGGCAGCGCTTTGGAGCAGCTGATTACAATAAAATTTGTAGCTTAGGAGCTATAATAGCGCGAGATACGAAATTATACTTATTTACGTGATGTGTTTACAAATTCTTTGGGGCTAGTCCCAAACATCATGTTATAAATGTCAAAGTCTTTCGAAATACCTTTTTAACGACTTATAGAACTTGCATGTAGTTTATGTAATTTTAATTTATTGGTAAACGAAACTTAGGTATTTAAGGCTGTTTTCCTGCCATACTAGCAAGTTTTTCCAAAATGGTAGAACTAAAGATTCTTTTATTTAGTTGCTTAACATCATCTAAAATTTCCAGGACCATAAAAAAGAGTTTGGATACGCACAGGCAATGTTTGATGTTTTGAACTGGTAAATTTGGCAATTTTTATTGATTTATAATTTTGAAACGTGACTTTTTACAACAACTTGTCGTTTATCAATATCTAAGGAATCTCAAGGGCTATACACTTTGAGGATAAGCCGGAAATCGTTAAAGTCGTTTTAGAGAAATCAAAAACAAGGGTAAAAAAAATCGGAATCAAAGAAAGCGTTTGCCCATAATTTTTAAACGGTTGTATTTAGACAGTGCACGTTAAAAATGCTTACAAAGTATTTCGAACTACCCTTTTAACGACATATAGCACATGCCTGTAGGTTAAGTAACTTGTAGAGTAAAAGGGTATACTAGATTCGTCGGAAAGTATGTAACAGGCAGAAGGAAGCATTTCCGATCCCATAAACTATATTGTAGAGTAATGTCATCTTTTATTTGTTATTGTAATTCTTTATTTAAAATCCTGTCCCCATATAGAGTAGACATATTTTATTTGCTATTGTAAATCTTTATTTAAAATCTGGAGCAGCATTAGTGCCGCTTCCAACGTCAAGTTGTTTCTGACTTCACAATTCTCCTTAGGTTCTAAGTAAGCCTAAGTCTCGTAGCTGCGCTGCCTACAGTTGGATGGCAGAGAGACGGCAATGTATATCTTATGTATATTAGTGTATTTAATTATGCTCCCTTTAGCTGGAGAGCGAGGGTATATGTAAAATTAAATTCGTCGTTAGTAGATGATTTAAAAAAATTTATTTTTTTATATTTAAAACTCGGGTGATAAACCTTTATTCTTAAAACTCAATTAATACAAGACACTTTTTATAAACTGTGAACCGATCGCGGTCTCGGACAAAATAGGACTGGCTCTTAATTCTAAAAAATTATCCAATGAACCTCGGCCAGAAGCTTTCCTTTTCTTAAGTTTCCAGAACTTTAATTTTTGTTTAAAATAAAAGCTTATGCTGAAACTGTCGCATCTCGTTGTGAAATGAAATTATGCTGACCGATGCAATTTGATTGAAAATCGGAACGCAATATGTTCTGAACTTAGAACGCAATACTGTGGGCTTTGAACGGAAAAGTTTGGGCTTCGAACGGAAGCTTGTGTTTACTTTACGATTGGTTTATTTATCTTAGCAGGACGGTCAAGCGCGGCCCTCGAAGTGAATGGCAAAGGCAAAGGCAGAATCTTAAGCAAAGGCAAAGGCAATGTCGCTGAAGGCAAGGGTAACATAGCTGAGATTGAATTCAAAAATTTGTTTATAAATTCCATAAGTGGAACCGTTTCACGGGTTGGATAACTTGTATGTACTTGAGTTTGGCTGAGCGGCCGGCGTGTGCAACAGAATGCTGAGACTTGCACTTTCTGTGAGCGCGCCGATCGACTCGTGTTTCGGCCACTTAGGTTTTTGCGTTTGTGTTTGCTTCAAGTACTCTAGGTACAGTAGTTATTCAATATATGTGCATACTACATCTCCCTCCTTTTGAAAAATAACGTAATATTATGAAGTTATTTTGTTAGTATATTTTACTTAAAGGAATAATTATTATTTTTTTTTAATTTTTTTTTTTTAATTTTTTTTTTTAGATACAAAGAGAATGGAATTGGGAATAATATTCGTATTAAAAGAAGAAATATTTTTAAAGCATGGCCATGCTAAATGCAATTATGAAATAAACGTTTTTAATCTATCTTTATGTACTATTTGTTTTTTATTTTTGTTATTTATTATAGTTATGTTATCTCTATCTCCTATTTGTTTTACCCTATAAGGACCTGTATATTTCGAATCTAACTTATGTCCTGTTTCATTTTTCAATAAAACCTGATCTCCTATTTTTAAATCGAAATCTAAACTAGTTTTGTCGTAACTAATTTTCTGTTTTAACTTATGAGATTCTAGCATTAGTCTAGCTCTCTTAATTGCCTGTTCTAATCTAAATTTGGATTCCTTAGCATAATCTTCTTTATTATAAAGGGGTTTTATTTTATCTATGCTATTAAAGTGTTTTGGTAGATTTGAAGTTTTACCGAAAACAAGCTCATATGGACAAAAGTCATGTGCCATAGATCGGGTTGTATTAAAACAATAGACGAAGTATCGTAGCTATACATCCCAATCTGTTTTGTCAACTGAGATGTATGCACGAATAAACTCATTGAGTGTTCTGTGGCTTCGCTCCACGGTACCTACAGTCTGGTGGTGGTGTGCAGTTGAAGTTATGTTTTTAATATGTAAGTATTTACATAGATCTTCAATAATTGAATTTTTATATTCTGTTCCCATGTCCGTAATGAACGTCTTCATTGGACCGTACTTTAGAATAAAATCTTCAATTATAGCTTTTGCTACTGTATTTGCACTTTTATTTGGTATAGGTATAGCTAATAGGTATATAGTTAAATCGCAGATGAGTGTTACTGCGTAATCGTTTCCATTATTAGATTTTGGAAGTGGACCAATAGTATCTACAATTACTATATCAAATGCTCTTTGTGGAGTTTCGGTTATAGTTAGTGGAGTCTTAGAATGTTTAGTCGTTTTCGACTTTTGGCATTTAGGACATTTCTTTATGTACTCTTTTATGTCTTTGGACATATTTTTCCAATAATAGTGTCTCTGGACCTTGACCAACGTTTTTGTAATGCCTGTATGACCACCTTGTATTGGATCATCATGGAATGTAGACAATATAGCTTCTTTTTCTTTATTATTTTTGATTACGGTCACCGGGTTGAGTAGCGCTACTCTCAGTGATTTCAATATATTGTTGCCCATCATTTTAAAAGTATCAATTGAAACATGTTCAAAGATATTTTCCCATGGTGCCACTTTGAGTTGGCTGACTTTGTGAACCGGCCTGCTTTTCAAGCCTTTGAAAGAATTGACCTAAGTCAATAGTTCCATTAGTATAAAAATCGCTAACATCATAACTTGGTGTAATTTTCTTTCCGTGCTTAAATAAACACATTTTATTATTTACATGCAAGGTCACTACTTTACGTACTTCATCATTATTAATGACTTCATATACGTTGGGCTTTGAAGCTTTTTCTATAGATTGCTTATGCAATTCTATTTGATCTTTTCCTGACTTTCAGAATTGTATTGCTTGTTTGTATATTTTTTAAGTCTGTGATGGTTATTCTAGAGAGCGCATCGGCTACATAGTTATCTTTACCCTTTAGATATTCTACCGAAAAATTATATTCCTCCAATTCAAGTCTCATTCGTATTAGTTTGGAACTGGGATTTACCATTGAAAATAAGTATGTAAGTGCTCTATGGTCTGTTTTGACAGTGAAGTGTCTACCATAAATATATGGTCTGAAGTGTGTTATTGCCCGATGAATGGATGCTAATTCTTGTTCTGTAGAAAGCAACTTTCACCTTTCGTAAAGGATCTTGATGCGTATGCCACTGGAAGCTGTAGTCCATTTTTGTTTTGAGTTAGGACTGCTCCACAAGCGTATTTGCTAGCATCTGTTATTATGCAAAATTCTTTGCTAAAATCTGGGTATTGCAACAGAGTGGGATTTATTAATGCTGATTTAAGATGTTAGAAGGCGTTTTGACATTGTGTTGTCCATTCGAATTTTACATCTTTTTTACATAATCTTGTTATGTGACGGGAGTATTCAGCAAAATTCTTTATAAAACGTCGGTAATAATTGCAAAATGCAATGAATCTTCTAGCGCTGTCCGCATCATGTGGGACTGGATAATTTTGAATTACGTCGTATTTTTTGTCGTCGGGAAAGATTCCTTTATCTGTGCATTTATGTCCTAAGAAAGTGACATGCATGAAAAATGAACATTTTTCAGGATGTAACTTTAAGTTGTGTTTCCTACATTTCTCGAAAACATCAGTTAAGTTCTTGAGCATATGTTTTTCGGAACAACCTATGACTATTAAGTCATCCATATAAAGAAATGCTTGCGAAGGTTCTAATCCAGAGAAAGCTATAGTCATCATTCTCTGAAAAGAGTTTGGCGCTATTTTTAAACCGAATGGTAATCGCGTGAACCATTGTTTGTTGAGAAAGATGTTATATCCCGTGAACTTTTTTCCAGTTCAGTTTGATGAAAACCTGACATTAAGTCAAGGCATGAGAAATATTTAGGTAGAGACCTAGATGATCTAAAATATCATCGATTCTAGGGAGTTGAAATTTATCAGACAAGAGTTTTTTATTAATTTGACGATAGTCAATTACTAATCGCCATTTTTTATTTTCCGAATTTGGAAGTGACTTTTTTGGTACTAACAAAAGTGGGCTATTATAAGGTGATACAGAGGGTTCCACTATTTCATCATTGATGATTTTTTGGACTTGTTTTTGAATTTCGTCTTGTTGACTATGAGGATTTCTATAATTTTTTATATATACGGGTTCATCATCAATTAATCTCAGCTTTTGTTTATAAAAATTATTGGTAGTGATCGATTCGGTTTCTAGTCCGAACACATCACTATACTGGGTGCATAATGCTGTAAGTTGTTCATTGAATTGAGGCGGCGATCTGTGTTTGTAGTATTTAGTAATCTTATATATGCGTTTTGGACTGTTGCTATGGTATTTGCGATATAGATACCATGCTGAATTTCTTGATTCGGAATTAATACACTGTCTTCTTCTGAATTTATTTCGATTTTTCGGACGACTTGGGATCTTGCTGGCAGAATTAGGGAGTTGTTGCCAGAACTGTATGCTATTGGAACATAAATTGGATGTTTTAGGTTATTTGGTCTTATTATAAGCCAGTCTTCAGACGGCTTGATGTCTAATTGACAGTTGTATCTTTTGATAAAATCGATTCCTAGTATTCCATCACATGGAATAGCGAATTGCATATTTACGATATGGAAATCATGTTGAATTATGTACTTAGAAGTTTGAATTTCAATAGAAGTTAAGCCTTTTGATTTGGTAACTTCGTGACTGGGTACAGGGTATAGTATGATACAGGGTATAGTATGTTTATGATGTGATTATCTTAAATGTTTTGAAAATTATCGGAATTTTCCTTCAATAAGGATATTTCCGCACCTGTGTCTAGTAAGAGAACTAATTCTTTTCCTGTTGCTACGTTCATGAAAGTGACAAATGTATTTTGACTGAGATTTAGAGTGTGAATTTTGATGTTGTTTACTGTCGTGTATATAAAGGTGGTTGGGAGTTTCCCGAATTTGTTTGTGCTACTCTATCATTGTTATTGTGGTTGTTGTTGTTTCCCCCACGGCTGTTTCCGCCGCTGTTGTTTCCACCACGGTTGTTGTTTCTGTAATAATTGTTATTTTGGTTATTGTTACTTCTGTTATAACCATTGTTTTGATTATATCCGTTATTCTGATAATATCTGGTATTGTTATAATTACCTCGATTATTACCTCGTCCGCGATTTCCACCGCGCTGCGGGTAATTTTTGTAATATAGGACAGTTTTTGGCTGTCCGGTTGCTTCTATGTAACTGTTTACAAATTTGGATATGGCCTCATTCATTGTATTAAAGGTACCAGCTTGCATGATAGTTTTTACCTTATCGATTGCGCAATTTTTAGTCATTGCTTTCACTGCATGCCGAGTGGAATAACTTCTGGCTAACTCTAGGGATAAGCCATCTGTTATAAATGCACCTTCTAAAGATTTCGTCATCTGCTCAACCTCTTGTGTGTACTGGTTGGCAGTTTTATTGCGTTGTTGTAGGTTTGGAAATGACTTCAGCTATTGTTGTTTCATTTCCGATTAGATTTCTGGCGACACCTTTTAGCTTTGTTTTTATAATGGAAACTGCTAATTGTTCGTGTTCGCCTTTTATTGATTCTATTATTTCTAATGCATCCATAAAACTTGTTAAGTTTTCAGCTTTACCATCGAAAACTGGTATAAGATTGGATGCTGTATTAATGAAATCAATATTAGATTGTGCCATTGTGATATTGTTTCTTATTTTATTTTCTATTATGCTTGAATTATGTAGAATTATCCAGATCTGACATTAAAACAGCTGGAATAGTGAGATTATTAAAATCTTGCTCTTCTATTTTAGGATTTGTTTCTGTAAGGTCTTCTGATTCTATTTGGCCAATGTCAGTTTGTTTTGTTGATTCCGATTCATCACCAGTTTCAACTGCTAGGGAAGTGTTAAGTATAGTTGGTACTGATATGTCCAACTTAAACTTTTGATTAATTGATATTAAATTAGATCGTAGTCTGATCAAAAATTTTGATACTTGGGACCAGTGATCTTGATTTAATTTTTCCCTCTGGCCATATATTAGTATTCGTGCTTCATTAAAGCATTTTACTAGAATTTCCACATGTTTTTTAATGGTATTTTTTTGAATTGGCCTGTTTTGAGTAAGTGACTTATATGATTTGTCAAAGTCAACTTTTATGTTATTTATCTGCTTATATAATTCATTCCAACCCATTATATTGTGGAGATGAATTATTTCTTAAGGACCATCATTACTATTGTTCTACCTAGTATTGGGTGTTCGTCTACTACTGATCTAACTTGTACCCCTGGGATGGTGGATAGGACAATTCCCTTTTGGGTGCTTGTGCAATGAATTAGTGGAGAGGCATGAAAATTAATTGTTTCAATATATAAATTTTCTAATTCATAAATGCTTACTGAAGTTGGTGCAACTAATTGCAGAATTCTTTCTTTAAAATGAATGTCCCTATCATATGTGTCTCTAATTGCTTTTAGAGTAGCCATTTTTAATTAATTTATTTTTATTTATTTATTTTTATTTTATTCCATTTTCTTTATTTTTTAAAATTTGAATACAGCAATATTTTTATATTAATGTTGTTTGTGCCAAAATTTTTAAATTTTGTCCAGATCATTTGCCTGGCTCATATATTTTTTCTTAAGACATTTATTATGCAATTTATAAAGTTTATAGAAACAGTTTGCGCACATTATAACAACAATTATTATTAGCAATGTATGAATTAATTCTAAGTCAATGGTGTTTGACTCTACCTTAGTAATAACATTTGCAGTGGAATCCACTGTTTTTGTATCTATTAAACCCATCTTTGGGGCTGGTATTCTTAATATGTATCTTGGTCTGTCAAATACTTTAGATTTTTGAATTAATTCGTAAATGTTGTTAATGTTATTCATTAACAACTAGTTTGATATGATTAATTTTGATTTGACCTTTTTTTTTTGACCAATTATTATTATATTTGACATATAATTTCCTGCCTATTTTGTGTATGGTTTTCAGGCCATACTCTAATGGGGCAACTTTTATGTCGCTCAATTTTAACATTTGTTTTTATAAAATAAATGAAAAAATATGCATCGCAGTGCAATTAAAAAAATTTTTGCAACGCAGTGCAAAGAAAAAAAATTATGCGCTCTTGGTAGCGCTGTCGGTTCACTCTTCCTTGGTACCGGTGCTGGCTGCACAGGCTGTACCTCATGGTGGGGCACCGGTGCTGGCTACACAGGTGTACTCGCAGAAGGGGGGGTACAGTGGACCCTCGCAGTCATCCGGGCACGTCTTCTTCAGCTTTGGGATGGCAACTTTTTCTGGAGGAGGCAATGTGTTTTTGTTTTTGGCAATATTTGGGATTACAGGGTAGGTGGTTGTATCTGTGGCTGTGGTCTGATTCTTACGTACTGATAGCAAATTTTTTAAGTATTCAACTTCGGAATGTATTTTTACCGAGTCGTTCCACTGTATTGATTTGCCGCTGTTGAGCAGCTTCAGTAGTTAAGCCTTTCTGGCTTTCAATCTTTTTACCACGCCACTTCTTTTGGCACACATCACACTCTACTCACTGCGTTTCTTCTCTTGGTTCTTGTTATTGTGGTGTATGCTGTCGTTGCTGCCGTTGTTGCCGTTGTCGCCGTTGTTGCCGTTTGTTGCTGTTGTTGTTGCCGTTTGCTGTCCTCTTATCTTGTGAGGTTCATATCCAGAAGCAACAGGTTTGGTTAGATTACCCAGATCAGCTGTTATCGGATGGTAGATGGTGGATGTGCTCTGTGGGAATCCGATTTTCAAATTTTAAAACGGGAGGCACAAAAGCATCATGTTTTGTTTTATTAGCCACAGGTCTTCAGATCAGCTGTTATCGGATGGTAGATGGTGGATGCGCCCTGCAGGCGTTTATGGGGTTTTCCTTCCATTTTTATTTTTTTCTTTCTATAACGCGTTTGCACGAACACCACCAAAGATAAAATTTTTTATTCTTTGGGCCGCGGCTAACGGCGTTCATCGAGATTCACTCGCTAAATCTGGTATTTTTTCTGTTATTTCCTTAGCGCATCTGAGCGGCCCTCAAACGGTACCTCGGCGAATCCAGAACAACCCAAAAGACCCGTTAGTCAAGCGAATCAAGAGTGACTCATCGACCGACACGGTTATCCGTCAACTAAAGAGACTGTGCAAAGAATTAGAATCATGTATAATTCTATCTAGATTGGCCCTTGTTTCACGACTTATTTACGGAATTAGTGCATAATAAACCATACTCAGCCAGACAGAAGCTGAATATTCTACAAGGCTCACTCCGCGGTGAAGCAAGGAACATTTTGACAGACACAGCCTTTTCACAAGCCAGGTACCAAAACAATAAAATATTAGTATTTGCACTGGAAAATTCAACAGATGTACCAACTGAAGTTTCAACGTTAAGGAGTGTACGACGTTTATTGAGCGACGCGCTTGCATGCTGGAGATGAGCATGTAACCTATAACAACGCTCTGCCATCAGTCAGTTTACAATGAAGAGAGCTGTAAGATTTGTCACCTAGGACCACATCACCTTAGAGCATGTAGCCGTTTTCAGGAAATGGACCCCGAAACGCGGCGCCAAGGTATTATTCAAGTAGGAGCATTTACAAATTGTATGTCTACAGCTCATAAGTTTGAAAATTGTCGGTCACTGGCAATTTGCGGAATCTGCCAATAACGGCATAATTTACTGTTACACATTGGAGCGACTTGCAGTCATGTCACCCTAGAGGGTTTCTTCTGCTGGCGACCGCAAAGGTATCATTGCAAGGGCCAACCGGTCAACTACAAACATGTCGCGTTGTAACAGATTCTGGATCACAGGTCAATCTTATCTAAAGGAGAATGGCTGATCTGCCATCGTCACCGATTGAAATATCTGAAATTGGAGGAAAAATAACAACAGCGATTAGATCAATACTAAAGCTCTCGTCATCTACATTATGTTTTGAAACACTAGTAGAGGTATTAATTATTTCCATAGTCATTACAAACCAACCGTCATCACCGATTTGCAGTCCCCGATGGACTGCCGTTAGCAGATTCTGACCTTAGCAGCCCATTGACCTAAATTTAGGTGCTGATGTATATCCTCGTTTAATGAATGGTGAACTTCTTAGACTATGACCTAATAAACCTCTGGCGCGAGGCACAACGCTTGGTTATCTAGTCACAGATCTTCTCAATAAAGAAACCCCATCTGACACGGAAATTAACCCTATTTTGGAAGAAGAAAAAAGCAGGACCGAACTGTGCTTATGAGCCAACAAAAGATGAAAATCCGGTGAATAATAACCAATTTGACGTAGAAGATAGCAAACGGCAGTGTGAGATTTTTCCCGATAAAGAATGGATTCATTGAACGAACTTACCATTGATGGATCATAATATAATAGAGCCTGAAGATATATGTAGCCAATCAAGAACTAGCAACACTGATTTGTCCAAACGAAAACCAACTGCTACTGTTGATTAACGCATTACAGCAGTTATTTAATTTTGAATCTTATTCTCCTTTTAGTATATGAAATACTAACTTGCCTTTTTAATAAATTTTGGTGCTGCGTCACACTTTAGAAATTTTTTAGGACTTATTGTTAAGACTACAACTGAAAGAATCGGACACAAAAAAAAATGTGACAAGTTTAATAAATGAAACACAGTCCAATCAAACCGGGAAATAAAACGTTTTTATTCTACACCAAATAACAACACCTCTTAACGAGGTAAGAGGTCGTGGCTATAATGCACCATCAACATAAAAAAGTTCTGAATTCCACTTTTGTGACGAAAAATGCTTGCACATTCGACTTAATAAATACACTTTCTGAAATGTTCTTGGTTGATACGCTACAATAAAATATACCTTGGACGCGAGAAGCTTAAAGGTGCGCGTACACTGAGGCGGTGAGTCGCGGTTTTTACCGCCTAAAGAAGTTTGCATGTTAAATGGAAGCCCGCACAGTGACGAAGCGCGTCGACATTTTCTATTCTCGGAATCTTTCGGCTGTTATCGACAATCGTCGGAGCATCAGGTTCGGGCCGGAAACAGAGCGAACGAGCACATTTTTCCAATTTTTTTTCCGAAAGAATCAAAACATTTTAGAAAGTGTATTTATTTAGTCTAATGTACAAGCATTGATATGATAAAGTCGTCATATATTTTTTTTAATTGTATTCGAAATTCTGCAGTATTATATTAAAAGAATGATAATATATTGAAATTTTTTACATTTAAAAAACTGTTTGGTTTTATTCATCCAATAAAGCTATGGGATATAGTTATCCGATCCGGCTCGTTCCGATTTAAATACTACCTGCAATAGAAATAATTTTTTTGGGAAGGCTTAATCCCTATAGCTTAAAAACTGAGAGACTAGTTTGGGTAGAAACGGACAGACGGACGGACAGATGGACATGGCTAGATCACTCGTCTAGTGATGCTGATCAAGAATATACATACTTTATGGGGTCGGAAACGTCTGCCTAACTGAGTCGGAAACTTCTGATTTAAATCAATATACCCTCTGCAAGGGCATAAAAATGAACATGTAATAGTAACAAATACTAACTTTTTACATCATTTTGGGTATATGTTTACTTAAATGTTATAATTAATTTATTTCTTATATGTTTATTTGCATAAATAGTTTTATAGAATCCCAAGTATTATCAATTGTCGCTTTTGAAAACAACAGAGGCCTTAAAGTCACTAAATTGTTAAAAATTCTCAATGTATCCTGCTCATTTATTCGGCAAAATTAAAGGGTGACATTATAGATTAAAACTAAAACAAATGTCTTCTAAATAGGTTAAGCCCAGCTTGAAAAATAACTAAAACACGGCAAAAATTGTTCTTAAAAAAATTTTCAGAAACTTATCTATACAAAATATTTTTGATTTCTTTTTCGTGATCTAGGCGTCCAATTCTTCCAGGAACAGCCTCTTCTTGGGCCAGTTTCAAAATATTATTTTGTAAGCTGGTGTTATTAGTACCACTCTTTAAGAGGTTATGACCAAATAATGTAATCGCCGCTTTGCTGGATGCACATCTCCAACTCCCTTGCGGTGCTTTGAGTTAACAGGTATTTGATAGTCGAGGCACTGGACTATAGCGTTTTTTTGGTAAGCACATGATATTGGCTTTTCATAGAAAGCCATATTTTACATAAGACATTTTCACTTTTTATTACAAATAGTACCACAATATTAGAGCACACTTATTCGTTGGTTATAATTTATGTATTCCACGTGGACTGACTCTTCACAATGGGCTGCTTCTCTCTCATTGGGCTAAGTCGTCTTCAGCATCCTTAGTTAGTAACGCATGCGGTCATTTTCGTAACGGCTTAAAAGACTGGAAAAATTTAAAATACAATAATACGTAAGCAGAAACCGCTTATATTTTTAATGATCAAGGCCAAAGCAAACAGTACATACACCCAGAAAAAAAGAACAACAAAAATCATGAACATTTTTCACGATTTCGAACAATCTATCAATTTCTATTGCTAGTCTAGTGTTGCTGATCAAGAATAAATCTATATACTTTATGGGGTCGGAAACGTCTCCTGCGTTGCAAACGCAGTGACTGAAATCATTATACCCTCTGCAAAAACTTTACCATTTAGCTGCTATAAGAACAATCGAATAATTATTGTCAAAATAATACAAAGACCGTTAAATTTATTTTTCTTTAAACGGTAGAAAATTAAAATTTACAAACAAATTAAGAAATCGACTCTAGGTGTCGCTGTTGCGCGGTGTGCAATTGTAAACAGTTGCTTTGCTGCATATCTCCATTTCTATCGCAAATTTCGGCCAAATTTTATGAACAAGCGCGTTCAGGAATTGTCAGCAAACGGGCTTACACACTTTTTGATCCCGTTTTTAAACATTTCGAACAATGTTTTTGGGTGTACCTGAGTATTTGGTGTCCTCATGGTCTGCAAGCTATCAACATTTGGGGTCTAAGCTTGCACAATATCTAACCGCTTTAATTTTATGGAATTCATGTATTTACAGTACACATATGTTTGCATCTGTTAAGCCTATTAAAATATGTATTCGTTAATATATACATTCGGTCATTAGCTAAGTATGTGCATTTATTTTGGGTTTTGAGTCTGTGGCTTAAGTATAAAATTCTATTTTGATGCTTGGAGAGTTACTTAATTAACACAATATACAACTATGGCACACGATTACATATCGAAAAATTTTTTTTCATGTGGTAAATTTGTTATACAATGACGCTGAGTTCAATTAAATGCTATTGGTGCCCAATTCGTCTATCCATTTCATCCAGGAAAAGCATAATCGCCGATATCAAAGAGTTTGAATCTACATAGAGAACGCGTGAGCATGCCTTTTTTGTCATACAGTAGTCGGCAATTGGAAACGGGGAAAGAGCTTGTTCTGTTTTTATACCCGTTACTCGTAGAGTAAAAGGGTGTACTAGACTCGTCAGAAAGTATGCAACAGGTAGGAGGAAGTGTTTCCGACCCTATAAAGTATATATATTCTTGAAACTATAAAAGCTAGAAGTTTGAGATTTTACATGTACATTCGTGATTTGTAATTATCAACATTTTGTGCTAGGGGCGCTATAGGCTAGTTGGCGCTGTAGGCCAAGGGGCGGAATAGAAGAAGAAGATAAGTTGCGCTTTAGGCTAGGTGTGTTAATGAAAAAAGCAAAGTTGTTTTAAGCATATCTTCATACCTCCTCTCGCACTCCCTTAAGCTGAGTAACGGATATCTAATAGTCGAGGTCATCGACTTTAGTGTTTCTCTTGTCAGATATCGATTATTGCGTACACAATGTATGTGTAAGTGGTTTTTGTGTGTATGTGTGCTGTAGCGTGGCAACCAATTTTGGACATATGTAAACGGTGAAGCTGCGTGTTCCACCGCTAGAGCCCGCCATACGACAGAAGTGGTTTCACGGTAGCGTTTGTTGTCCGGAGTGAGCAAACGCGGCAGGGTCAGGATATGACCCACGCGGTCTTTGACGTGCCTACTGTCTCAGCTATTTCGCGTATCCTCAATCGGCGGTCTGCCAATACGAGATCGTGGATTTTTGTCACGTTATCCTCCGTGGTAGCCGTTTTCGGGGCACCTGGGCGTGGCTCATCAAAAACTGACCTGCGACCACGTAGAAACTCGTTAAACCAATTTTTGACGGTCACCATCGAAGGAGAAGAGTCACCGTATACAGCATCCAAGCGCTCTTTGATTTCGCTGCGCGATTTCCCTTCCAAAAACAAGAATCGAGTCACAGATCGATACTGCTCTTTCTCCATTTTTCAAAACAAAACTACGAGTCCGAGTTCGGTTGAAATCTCGATAGTAGCCGTCTACGAGAATGTACTACACGATAGTAAATTTCTCTTGCGATAGTGACGCCATCGGGCGGTGAGGCCAAGTACTTATCGGACTGCCCTCGTATTTAAAAAATGTTATTTCCAAGCGTAGGAGGTTATATGTTAAGAAACACCAACATTCAGAGAACTTTCAGTGAACGGTCGTGTTTTTGTCTTGCGCTCCGAATTTTTGTTCTTTTTGTCCAAAACCATCGGGGTTTAATTCATATTTTCATACGTCTATATAACTTTTTATGTCCCTAACAACATCCGTTCGCTTCGCGAGTGCATAGTGATTGTTTTGTGTTTAAATTAACAAAATTAGTTTGCACGTCTAATCTCTGTGCAGTGTTTGTTGTTATAGTTTTTTTCTAATTGCCTTCTTCTTTTCTTCCAAACGCTGTTTGGAGCGGTAAGTGTCTAAACGGTAGTTACCCGCTCTCCCGCACTCCCGCTTATAACTTTGTTTTTGGAACATCTAAAACTTACGCTCCCCCAGCTTACTTACTCCAGCTCATTCTCTCCCGCTCTCTAACTCTCTCTTTTACTTGCGGAGCTTTATTCTCTTGGCACTGTGGTTCGGAATATCGCGATAATGGCTGTCTGCAATTTAAAGAAATGCAAGTCGTTAATTTCGGCTGGACAACAGAGCATTCCGTGCCATTCGTGTGAGAATATTTTTCATGCAAAATGCCTTGGCTATTCGGGCCTGTTACGCGATGCAATCGACATGAGAAGTGGCTTGCGCTACTATTGTGATGAATGCATTGCTTATGAAACCCAGGCACTCTCTATAAGGCGGCTTACAAAAAGCACTGTTACGGAATTAATCCGGAACAGCCGTAAAAATACGGATCTGCTTGTGGCGCTTGAGTCGCAGCTCACTAGCCGTATGCTATCTGAGCCCGATTCTCCTAAGCGTAAAAAGATCGCGGTCGATAGACAACCCACGGTAGCCGCTAGTGTAACTCTCTCTGGCGATCCGGGGTCTGCAGCACAGCAGTCGATCTCAGCCGCCGCACAAATGGTACTGAGATCGAAAGCTAAAAAAGATTCGGTTTCCGAATGCAAAGGACGCGAGATTTTGCCGCATGAGACGCCCGAAAAATCTGCTATAAGCAATACTTTAATAATTCCAACGCCGCATGTTGACTTAACGTCCGGAGTACCGAATGAAACTGGTAGTGCAGCCGTAAATGCGGTAGTACCTAAACCTGTCACATGCGTGGTACCTAAAACAGTCACCTGTGTACCGCAGCGGAAACAAATTTTTGTTTCTCGGCTAAATCCTGACCTTTCATCGCTGGGCATTACGGCCTATATCCGTAACAAAGTTCAGATTGATGATCTAAAGGTTGAACGATTTAATTTTCCATATGCTAGGGAAGTATCATCTTTTAAGATCGGTGTTCCCTGTGCTCATTTTGCAACTATGTGCTCAGCCAATTTTTGGCCTGTTGGCATTTTTGTTAAAGAGTACGAAGCTAAAAAAAAGAAAATTCGTTCAAAGGAAGTTGGAAATCCCTTTAAAGAGCCATCCACATCTACATCCTCATCTATCTCAAAAAACTAGATTCTTTTCTTCAGCTTTATTATCAGAATACAAGAGGTTTACAAAGTAAGTTGACCAAATTGTATACTGATAGTTTTTCCTTGTCTTCCCATGTTATTGTTTTTACTGAAACCTGGTTAAAACCGGAAGTTCTAAGTTCCGAAGTTTTTCCAAGTAAGTACACAACTTACAGGCTTGATCGTCCGTCCCGACGTGGAGGTGGAGTTTTAATTGCAGTTGACTCAGAATTAACGTCTGAAGTAATAACGTCCGACGAAATAAATGACATTGAATTTCTGTGTATAAAACTATCCCTTCCGGGTATTTCTATATACATAACATGTTCATATATTCCGCCATCATCGGAATTCCCGACATATGCGAATCATCTGTCCGCTATCCAGTTTATTTCAAGTAAACTATCAGATAGGGATCAGTTAATAGTTTTAGGTGACTTTAATATACCTAGGGCGACATGGTCCACCGTCGAAACCTCAAATATATTGTTACCTTCAACGCAGCATGATTTTCTTGACGGTTTGCTTGATATTTCATTGTCTCAAGTAAATCATGTATTAAATTTCTTAGGACGATTACTGGATCTATGCTTTGTTTCCAGTCCAGATTGTGTCTGCATAGCTAGAACCTCTGCAATTACTTTACCAGAAGACCCTTATCACCCAACGCTAGAGCTGACTATTGACACGGGTACAAAAGTGTATGAAGTATCTGAAAAAATAGCTAAACGCATCCCCTGCTTTCGTAAAGCGAACTTTGCACTCATTAATAGCCTTATAGCTTGCTCGGATTGGTCCAATCTGTACTTAAGTACTAATATAAATGAAGCGGTTAATATTAATTTTATAACATATTAAACGAAGTTTTTGATACATGCGTTCCTACGTATTATCCTAAAATTTCAAACCAACCTCCGTGGTTTAACAAAGAGCTGGCACGACTTAAAAATGTAAAGTCTAGACTCTACAAAAAGTTTAGAGCTTCAGGTTCACAAGCTGCCTTTTCCCGATACTTAAGTGCTCGGTCCGATTTCACCGTGCTTAACGCTCAGTGTTATAAAAACTATTTAGCTCGTTGCAAGACCCAGTTTACACTGGATCCAAAACAGTTTTATAATTTTGTTAACACAAAGCGTAAATCTTCTAGTTACCCATCATCACTTAAATTTGAAAATTCGGCTGCTAGCACTGATCAAGCCATAGCCGATCTTTTTGCACAGTTTTTTCAAACCACCTATTCAACATCAAGTCCTCCAGATCAGTCTTACCCATATGTCATTCCTAAATCAAACTTTATTTGTTGTCCTGTTATAAGTAAAAGCTCACTTCTTTTAGAATTGCAAAGGGTCAAACCAGTCTACTCTCCGGGTCCTGACGGAGTCCCTGGATGTGTGCTTAGGTATTGCGCTGAGACTTTGTGTAGACCATTGCACAAACTGTTTACTTTGTCTTTAGAAACATAATTGAATAATTGAAATACAGTCAGGACAGGAAAATAAAGCGTTTTTATTCTACACCATATCTTTGGTCCTTCTAGCAAAATTTAGTTACTGATAAACGTGGATCAGCTTAAACTTTTGAAGGCAGCTAGAAGTCGTGCGAAGGCAAGCATTACGCGTTTGCTAACGGCTTCTCAAGATCCACGTGCGGTATCAAAATGGGAGCTTGATGAAATACAAGTGTCATTGGAAGTGTCAACATCGTATGGAAAGAATTCGAGTCCATTAGCGACCAAATGGCCTTTTGACGAAGAAGAAAGGTTCGTCGATCCAGCCATCGACAATGAAAGGTACGAGGACAAGTACTTACAAGCAAGCACATTAGTTCGCAAACTCATACGCACCTGTGAAGAATCTCTGGAGAATGAAAGAGAAGCCAACCACTTCAGACAATCTGGCCACCCTGACGAGGACGCATTAATGGCATCAGGAGTGGAAAACGAAATCCTAGTTCGTTTTTTGGAACAACAACAGCAGCTCAATGAGCGTTTGGATGAGCACCAAGCAACGCTTTTAAGGGCAAACTCGGTTGCAAATATAATGCATAATGAACTGCCAAAAATCCACATCAAGCTACTATTTACTGGCAACTACAAGGAGTGGCCAGCCTTTAAAAACATCTTCGAGAGTACGATCCATAGCAGGCCCATTTGACAGCACTACAAAAGTTGCACTACTTGAAAACGTACATCACTGGAGAAGCAGCTGATTCGACAAATGCCAATAACGGATGCAGCTTACGAGGCTGCTTGGACTTGCCTAATTGATCGGTACAATAAACCACAATGGATCACATTGTTAACACTCTGCTGGAGACATTTGTTAACTTACCTTCGACCGCCAGAGCAGATGTAACGGTTCTGCGCAAGGTGACGGACGGAGCCACCGAAATTGTACGCGGCCTGGATGCAGCAGGGCAAACTAATAGGGACTGCTGGACTTCATTCTGGCCAAGATCGATGCTGAAACCCGTCCCAAATAGATCGAAGGAAGCCGGGAACTGGAATCTCCGTCTGTGGATGATCTACTTAAGTTTTTAGACCGACGTTGCGAGGAATTTGAGCTCAGCAAAAGTGAGTCAGACATTGACTTCAAGGTTGGCCCACAACATGGCAAGGCAAAGCGATCGTCACACGCTTTAGTATCAATAAAAGCAAACACTTGTGTGAAGTGTAACTCCAAGGATCACAAGATCTACGCCTGCTCAAAGTTTGGTGAATTGTCAATCGAGCAGAGACGCACATTTGTAAAGGCAAAATCACTGTGCTTTAACTGCCTTGAGCCTGGACATGTGTCGCGAAGGTGTGAATCCAAATTCACATGAAAGTTTTGCCACAATCGTCACCACTCTCTGCTACATGCATATATTCTTAGTTCGCAAGCCTCTGTCACTTCGACACACTCAAGAGTTGGAGAAAGACACCAACCGCTCCCGAAGATACTACGTCCCACAAGTGGCTCCCACAGCTGAGTCATTATGCAACAGATCAACAACCGCAACACAGCCACAAGGGCTACGAAAAAGTGCATTGACAACAGCTCTGGTGTTTGTTAGAAACGCAAAAGTGTGCCGAGTGCTTTTGGACAGTGGTTCGGAACTGTCGTACATCTCCGAGCGGTGCGTACAGGCACTCGGACTGGCACACTGGACTTGCAGTCAAGGATCTCTGATCACACAATGAAGGTACGTGCACACATACTCAGCAAAATTACCTTCACGTTGGCAAGACACGATATCGCCGCCTCAGCACTCAAGGCAATCACTGCTTTTGAGCATGCGGATTCTGACTATCAGCCGTTGGCGCCAGTTGATATACTCCTGGGCAGCGACTACGTCTGGACCGTGTTCACCGGTCAAAAGATGTTCGACAACCAGGGCAACATCATCGCCATTTCGACCATATTTGGATGGGTCATAACGTCTATCGTTACTACCGGATGTTAATCTACAACTACAATGCCCACGGCTATAAGCATTGACACACCGCTACGGCGCTTATGGGAGCTGGAGGATGTCAACCAGGATTTCCATGGAACACCAGAGGACGATGAAGTTGAACAGCACTTTGTGAAGACGCACACTCGGGACTCTAAGGGGCGTTACATCGTCGAAATTCCGATCAAAAACTCCAAGGAACAGTTTTCGGATACATTACAAGGAGCGCTAACAAGATTCAGGGGTGTAGAGCACCGCCTAATGATAGACCCCATCTGTATTCACAGTATATGCAATTTATGCGAGATTATCTTCAGTTGGGCCACATGCGAGAACTGTCGCTAGAAGACATTGACAAAAGGCCGAGCTTTTACTTGCCACATCATGGAACCATGGTACGTGAAATGAATTGATTCAGTTGATGAAATGTGCAGGCATGGAACTTGGTAAATGGGTTTCCAATTCATCAAGTGTCGCTGACAGATCTCTCGCTACAACCGAAGTACAAAGCAAAGGATCCAATTCTACTGCAAAGGTTCTTGGCATTTATCGCAATCCTGAAGAGGATATGTTATCCTACAAAGTTTGCCTTACAACAAGTCCGAAAAACACCAATCGCCAAGTGCTGTTAGATGTGGCACGCATTTTTTACCCTCTGGGTATTCTATCGCCAGTGGTGGTGCAGTTTAAAATTCTGTTCCAAGAATTGTGGCTACTCGATCTCGGCTGGGACACGGAGCTTCCTCCGAAAATTGCGGACTGGTGGAATAAATGCCGTAACGACCTACACATCCTTCGAGATCTACGCATGCCACGGCTTGTCCAAAACAACGTCACATCGAACTGCATGGATTTTCAGATGCCTCCATCAAGACATATTCCGTAGTCATCTATAGCAGAGTGGTGCGAGCAGATGGCACCGTATCTGTTTTACTCATAGCAGGAAAAACCAGAGTCGCTCCTTGAACTGTGTGGGGCTTTGCTACTGAGCCGACTAATCTTATCAGTCATGGCTGCGCTACAACACAAGGCCATTGGAGTACATGCGTGGTGTGACTCAACCATAGTCTTGACCTGGCTTTCATATCCACCATCTAAGCTTAAAACATTTGTAGCCAATAGATCCTCAGAAATACTTGAAGCCTTACCCCGCAACGCATGGCATCATGTAAACACAAAGGAGGACCTTCTCCATTTCGACTTATGGTGGATGGGACCTTCATGGCTGCAAGATGCATTTGCTAGCGGTAAATTGACATGTAAAAAGTTCTGTTCTTCCCATTTAGAAAACCATGGCAAAGAAGAAGTGAAGACCATTGCATTAACCGCACAGGAAAGCTGCTCCTTGTAATCAATCGAAGCTTTGACTCAAAAAGACCAAGGCCATTAAATCTGTAACGCTGGCAAATGGAAAGATGCTCAAAAAGACCAAGGCCATTAAATCTCTAACGCTGGCAAATGGAAAGATGCTCAGCTTTGAGGAGATTCAGGCTGCTCACATTCTTTGCCTGCAAGAGGCTCAGATATGTTTCATGGAAGACCGCAAACTACTGACGGAAAACAAGCCACTTTACAGCCGCTCCCAGTTGCTGAAGCTCTCGCCGATTATCTGCAAGGATGGCCTTCTTCGAGTTGGTGGACGACTGGACAACTCACAATTACCAGCTGATGTAAAACACCCAATACTGCTTCCGAAGTCGAACCGCATCACAAGAATGATTTTGGAACACGAGCATACGACAAATCTTCATCCAGGAGTTTCTGCACTTTTTGTAATTGCTCGTCAAAAGTACTGAATCTTTGGTGCGCGTAACCTGATAAGATATCTGGTTCACAACTGCATCAAATGTTTTCGCTTACGTAAACCCACGCAGCACCATTTCATGGCCGATCTACCAGGCATCCGTATAACAGAAGCTCTACCCTTCCAGCACTCAGGCTGTGATTACGCTGGACCATTTATACTAAAGGAAAGGAAAGGGCGCAAACCCCGAAAAACTAAGGGCTACATACAAGGCTACAAGGGCTACAAGAATTTTGACTTCTGTACAACATTTCAAAAACTTAAAGCCTAGTACTCAGATCGACGAAAACCGCGAGCTAACCATAGGAGTGAGCGAGAGGCAAATACGCGGCTAACGCTTTTCGTCGGGTCTGTTTTTCAGCGCGGTACTCAGATGAGCTAAGGAAATACCAGAAAAAATACCAGATTTTGCGAGTGAATTTTCGATGAACGCCGTTAGCCGCGGCCCAAAGAATAGGAAATTTAATCTTTGGCGGTGTTCGTGCAAAGGCGATGTGGAAACTAAAAATTAAAAATGGAAGGAAAACCCCAAAATCGAATCCAGAAGGTCAGAGCAGATGAAATAGGACGCCAAATCCAAGCTTATGCCCTTTATTGCGGGATTTCACCGACAGGAAGCAATTCCACAAAAGGGGCAAATTTGCAGAATAGTTGAAGTGCTGGATGAGATTCACTAGAGAATCCCAGTGGGAAGGAAAATGCCAACTGGGACTTCGATTTCTACATGGACATCCTTTCGGGCGCGTCCTCGCAAAGAAAGTAAGATCTGGCCAAAAGAATTTGGTTGCGTTGTATCTTTTTAGCAGAACCATCAGTAATACGATTTCCGACGACCTCTCCATTAGGACTCCGGACACCACCACCACCAGCTACTTGGCAGCTTAAGCGGAGCTGGAGGACCCGCTGGCTTCTATAGGGAGGAGGAAAATAGGGCGCCCGCTAAGGAACAGTTGGAGAAGCCATAGTCAGCCACTGCCAGGATGCTGGGCGACTTCCTGCAGCATCAGCGGATCAACCCCGTTTCCAATCCGGCTCCCACTTCTTCAAGGTCCAATATGCCCATTGAGACTCGGAGCTGGACTGCGGTGGAGCGGGAAAGATGGCGAAGCATCCGTGGGACGAAAAGGTAGCTTTAAACTACTAATTTACATAAATAAAAACATTCGTAAAACATTCCATTTATTATACCCGTTACTCGTAGAGTAAAAGGGTATACTAGATTCGTCGGAAAGTATGTAACAGGCAGAAGGAAGCGTTTCCGACCCCATAAAGTATATATATTCTTGATCAGGATCACTAGCCGAGTCGATCTAGCCATGTCCGTCTGTCCGTCTGTCCGTCTGTCTGTCCGGATGAACGCTGAGATCTCGGAAACTATGGGAGCTAGGCTATTGAGATTTGGCGTGCAGATTCCTGAGCTTCTTACGCAGCGCAAGTTTGTTTCAGTACAGTGCCACGCCCACTCTAACGCCCACAATCCGCCCAAAACTGTGGCTCCTACAGTTTTGATGCTAGACTAAAAATTTTAACTGAAATGTAATGTTCTTATCAATACCTATCGATTGACCCAAAAAAAAGTTTGCCACGCCCACCCTAACGCCCATAAACCGCCCACAAACTTCAAAAAATCGTAATTATGAACGTGGATATCTCGGAAACTATCAAAGATAGAGAATTGGGATTTCAGATTTAGATTCCGTAGCCTTATACGCAGCGCAAGTTTGTCACGCGAATATGCCACGCCCTTTCTAACGCCCACAATCCGCGAAAACCTGTGATGCCCACAATTTTTATGCTGAATAAAAAATTTTAACTGAAATGTATTGGTCTCGTCAATACCTATCGATTGGTCCAAAAAAAATTTGCCACGCCCGCTCTAACGCCCAAAACGCTTAAATCTGTATACCGCCGGTAGGTGGCGCATTTTAATCTCGCTTTGCTACTTGCATATCTCTATTTAGCTGAGTAACGGGTATCTGATAGTCGAGGTACTCGACTATAGCGTTCTTCCTTGTTTTTATTTCAATTTCTTTGTGTACCAGCAGACTCCACCTTTTTAAATTTAAATTTCAAACCCAACTGCTTGACAGTTAGACCATGCTACATGCATTGCGGGTGAACTTTGAAAACTTCGGTCACACTACAAAGAATAAGATTTTTCGACTAGTGAAACTCTTAGCCGATCTGAGTACTAGGCTTAACCAAAAAATATATAAGCTTTGTTGCAGAAGGTCCACTCCCATCGACGTGCCACAGAGAAAAAACGGAACCATACCCGTTTGATATTGTCTCCTCAATATTCACATATCACCATATACATATCAAATTAATTCGAATTCATATCAATATGATACGGATTCATATCAACATTTCTAATTCATATGATTTTTCATCATATTAATATAAATTCTAATTAATTTGACATGTTTTTCATATCAAACGTAACATCGAAAAAAAAGTATGACTGTGCTTTCGTATTTTTTTGTGTATTTATGGTATTTAGTATGGTACTAAAGTTATTTTTTGTCTGAATTGCCGCGGTCACTCTAACATTCGACGAAAAGTGAAAGTGTACAAAAGTGAAGCATTTACATAAGTTGTGTATTTTTTTTTTGCAAATGGTAATTATCTCATTATCCCCGTTACTCGTAGAGTAAAAGGGTATACTAGATTCGTCGGAAAGTATGTAACAGGCAGAAGGAAGCGTTTCCGACCCCATAAAGTATATATATTCTTGATCAGGATCACTAGCCGAGTCGATCTAGCCATGTCCGTCTGTCCGTCTGTCCGTCTGTCCGTCTGTCCGTCTGTCTGTCCGGATGAACGCTGAGATCTCGGAAACTATGAGAGCTAGGCTATTGAGATTTGGCGTACAGATTCCTGAGCTTCTTACGCAGCGCAAGTTTGTTTCAGTAGACTGCCACGCCCACTCTAACGCCCACAAACAGCCCAAAACTGTAACTCCTACAGTTTTGATGCTAGATAGAAAATTTTAACTGAAATGTATTGTTCTCATCAATACCTATCGATTGACCTAAAAAAAAGTTTGCCACGCCCACTTAAACGCCCACAAGCCGCGAAAACCTGTGACGCCCACAATTTGCATGCTAGATAAAAAATTTTAACTGATATGTATTGGTGTCGTCAATACCTATCGATTGATCCAAAAATAAATTTGCCACGCCCACTCTAACGCCCATAAAGCTTAAATCTGTCTACCGCCGGTAGGTGGCGCATTCTCCATTTCCCTTTGAGTAACGGGTATCTGATAGTCGAGGTACTCGACTATAGCGTTCTTCCTTGTTATACCCGTTACTCGTAGAGTAAAAGGGTATACTAGATTCGTCGGAAAGTATGTAACAGGCAGAAGGAAGCGTTTCCGACCCCATAAAGTATATATATTCTTGATCAGGATCACTAGCCGAGTCGATCTAGCCATGTCCGTCTGTCCGTCTGTCCGTCTGTCCGTCTGTCCGTCTGTCCGTCTGTCCGTCTGTCCGTCTGTCCGTCTGTCCGTCTGTCCGTATGAACGCTGAGATCTCGGAAACTATGAGAGTTACAATACTGGGATTAGGCACGCAGATTCCTGAGATTCCTGCGCAGCGCAAGTTTGTTTCAGTAGAGTGCCACGCCCACTCTAACGCCCACAAACCGCCCAAAACTGTGGCTCCTACAGTTTTGATGCTAGATTAAAAATTTTAACTGAAATGTAATGTTCTCATCAATACCTATCGATTGACCTAAAAAAAAGTTTGCCACGCCCACTTTAACGCCCACAAACCGCGAAAACCTGTGACGCCCACAATTTTTATGCTAGATAAAAAATTTTAACTGAAATGTATTCGTCTCGTCATTACCTATCGATTGACTCAAAAAAAAGTTTGCCACGCCCACTTTAACGCCCACAAACCGCAAAAACCTGTGACGCCCACAATTTTCATGCTAGATAAAAAATTGTAACTGAAATGTATTGGTCTCGTCGATACCTATCGATTGATCCAAAAAAAAATTTGCCACGCCCACTCTAACGCCCATAACGCTTAAATCTGTATACCGCCGGTAGGTGGCGCATTTTAATCTCGCTTTGCTGCTTGCATATCTCCATTTAGCTGAGTAACGGGTATCTGATAGTCGAGGTACTCGACTATAGCGTTCTTCCTTGTTTTTAATTGTACTTACTTGATGTTTGTCTAATTCTAATATATTTATTTCTTGGACACTGTAACGTGCTTTTCGGTGGCTGACTACACAGACTGCACTACACCAAGTAAAATGGCTGTCAAAGATGCCGAACTGGGCAAGTTGGCGTCCACCACTTCGCTGGAAAACTTCTATCGAGGACAGAAGAAGGACTTCCTGGCGCTGATGCAAAGCTGCAGGAGGCATCCGAGTACAGCGTGATCGGTCATTTATTGCTAAGTCCTGGAATTATTTTTAGAATTGATCCGAAATATATAAAAAATAAATATTTACAGCGATTTTATGAGTTTTCAATATTTATTTGTTTATAGGACGCAAAAAAGTAAAAACAAACATATCAACCTGATATGAAAGTATATCAGTTTGATATGAAAGCATATCAGTTTGATATGAAAGCATATCAGTTGGATATTAAAAATACCACAATTTGGTCACAACTTTGATATGTGCGCATATCAATCTGGTATGAAAAATACCAAGTTGACATGTTCAAAAATATCAATTCCATATGTTCGAAAATATGAATATGATATGGCAACATAAGGGATCAAAATTGATATGCAAAAAAAGACCCGATTGATGACCATTTTTGGTATTTTATTTTCTGCTTGCAGCATCAATAATCACAAACATAAACATCCACAGCTGAAGGAAAGATCCTCCTTGGTCAATGATTTGTTAGCTGGTTTCTACACAATTCGGCCAAGGGCTGACCGACATCACGCCTTAAATGACGGTACCCCTCAATGGGGGGGAGAATGTTCGTACCCAAGGGTGCTCAACATGACCAGCACCCAAAAAATCAAGCAGTAGCCAAGTTGGGGACAATACCAGGCGCTCAGTAGCACCGATATATTCGGCAACGCAAAAACCATCGTTACCATTGCCGCGACGCGATCCTCCTGCCATCAAAGCGTCCCCGTCCCAGCGTCATGTGCTCATTACCCCCTTGTCCAGCGGCATGACTCAGAAGTGTCTACTTCGGTTAGGCACAAACAAAATCCTTACTTCTTCAAAGCCAACCAAGAGCAGGGATCCTCAACCAACCAAGGACAGCGTTCCTACGGTGGAAATAATCGGGCACCAGAACTGATGGACATTAATCCCAATATCCCAATCGGCCACTCTAATCCCCTGAGTGGCCGAATATAAATAAAATAAACATCTCTTCCCAGTTAAAAAAACCATTCACTGCAAATTCTATTTATGGAAAAACTTGCGTTGAGAAAAATGTTTTTTTAATATTTTTGGTGAAAATAGCCAATTTTTCATTTTAAATTGCCTAACGGAATTTAAGAGATTTGTGCGGCTTTGTCAACTCAGAGGTCAAACAACTTTTAGTTTTTTTTGGCATGTAGGTTTGTATTGATAATAAGAACAAACTCTTAGTTAAATTTATACAAAATATTAGTGTGTTAGTGTTTAGTGTTATAGACCTTTTTTGCACCATGCTGAAATAAATTTGTGCTGCCCAGGAAGCTCAAAAATCTGCATGCTAAGTCCCAACACTCTAGCTCTAATAGTTTCTGAGATCTCAGCGTTCATACGGACAGACGGACTATTATATCCTCACCCAAAAAAAAATCTTTGAGTGTCAATTTGATAAGTGTGGGTGAAAATGACACTACACCTAGGATCAAAATAGTGTCAATTAGATGTTCTTCGTATCAGAGATTTTTTGACACTCAATAGTATCACATTCACACCTAAATAATGGCATATTGATGACGATTTTTTTTTGGGTGCATGTTTTTTAGAACTATCAGCAAGGACTTTCGGTAATCCAAATACCTCGATATCGACGTATCGGATAAGTAGCCATTTCCGAACGTAACAGAGCACACCGAGCAGCGCAAGAGAATGCAAAGCATGTTCTTGCTATTTATTTCCAAAGATGACGAAAATCCTAAATGAAGTGGTGGCCAACTGCAAAGTCTGTTCCAAAGGAAAATATAACGGGTATCCAGAAAAACACAAAATGAGAGAAACACCTTATTTGTGCTACGCTGGCCAGATTCTGCACGTTGACATTTCTCCATCGATGAAAAATGTTTTTGACGGCAATTGACAAACGATTAAAGTTTGCACTAGTCCAACCCAATGGATATCGGTCAATAACGATTGCCGGATTGACGTGAAAGTTCCACTTCACCAGCTTATAAATTCTTTCCCCAGGATAGATACAATGTACTGTGATAACTAAAAATTATTAAGTTCTGAGACCATTCGATCCATTTTGACGGATCATTTTGGAATAACGATCTATAACAGTCCGCCACTCCACGGTACATCAAACGGGTAGGTCGAGCTTTCACCGCGCGCTAGCGGAAATAGCCGCTTCATCAAAGTTAACCGAAAACTCAGTGACACTATCCACGCAATACTGTTAGTGTTCAGACGAACACTAAAAAAAAAATAAAATATAATGCTTTTGTATGCTCTGTGAATGTGATGTGACAGCTGTAAATTAATCTAGAGCCATAGACTATGATCTGTAATTTAAACCTTACAAGGGATCGGTGTTAGCACTTGTAATCTGTAGTGCAGGCCACTTGAGCTTTATCACGCTGCACCAAGGGTTCCTGTGCGGGGTTCAAAAGATAACTCTCCCTCTCTTTTAATAAATTAATAATCATCCCTTTTATTTTGGTCCTTCCACAACTCTGCAGTTTTCACCCACCAGTGGTGAAAGACTCAAAATTTGGCAAGCACCTTAAAAGTAAAATCGGTAACACTTGCAGTTTATAAAGGTGGCTTGTTTTACCAATCATTGGTAAGAAACAGAGAATGAATTTAAAAATCAAAAGCATCCTTTCTGTTGTAATAAAAATGTAATTAATTATTGTGTAAAAAAATTGTGCTTAACAAATAAATTTAAGTGACTTCCAATATAAACAACAAATAAAACAAGAAAGAACGCTGTAGTCGAGTACCTCGACTATCAGATACCCGTTACTCAGCTAATGGGACCAAATTGAAATGGAGATATGCAAGCAGCAAAGCGCTATCTCAATATATGGTTATGTGGGTGGTAGACAGATTTAGGCGTTATGGGCGTTAGAGTGGGCTTGGCAAACTTTTTTTCGGATCAATCGATAGGTATTGACGAGACTAAAACTTTTGATCTAGCATGAAAATTGTGGGCGCCACAGGTTTGGTCGGCTTGTGGGCGTCAGAGTGGGCGTGGCATATTCGCGTAACAAACTTGCGCTGCGAACGAGGCTACGAAATCTAAATCTGAGATCCCAATTCTCTATCTTTGATATTTTCCGAGGTATCCACGTTCTTAATTACGATTTTTTGAAGTTTGTGGGCGGCTTGTGGCTGTTAAAGTAAGCGTGTCAAAATGGGTCAACCGACAGGTATTGATGAGAACAATACATTTCAGTTAAAATTTTGATTCTAGCATCAAAACTGTAGGGGACCCAGTTTTGGGCGGCTTGTGGGCCTTAGAGTGGGTGTGGCACCCTGCTGAAACAAACTTGCACTGCGCAGGAATCTCAGGAATCTGCATGGCTAATCCCAGTTGCTCTTATAGTTTCCAAGATCTCAGCGTTCATACGGACAGACGGACATTGCTAGATCGACTCGGCTAGTGATCCTGATCAAGAATATATATACTTTATGGGGTCGGAAACACTTCCTTCTGCCTGTTACATACTTTCCGACGAATTTAGTAGGGGAGAGTGGGGATAGGTGAACCACGGGGATAGATGAACCACTACAAATATTTCACCTTCTGTCATGATTTTGTGCGCCATCTATATGTGTGTTGCTTACTTAGTCGATATCCTAACCTCACACGCACGCACAGTCGCGTCAAACGATTGTTGTCGTTTTTATCGCTAATCGAAGTTTGTATTCGCCGCTTGCAGCTTAAATTGTGACCTAACGTTTTCTCGGAAACATTTTATCGTGCTTTGCCAGTGGCATTGAACTTCATAAAATTGTATTTTATCGTAAGTAGACGCAAATTTCCACGGATAGCTCACGCAGTTTAAATATTTCATGTTTTCTTCAAATCACTTCTAATTGGCTAATGACTTGTGGGGATACATGAACCAGGAGGACTTAAGAGGGTACCCAAAGGCTAAACCACGAAAACAGACGACTCGGGGAAGAAAACGAGGAAGGAGTATCATTGCTACAGACTCGTCGCAGAAAAATTGATCGCGGAAAAACACAATCAGAAAACTCAAGAAAACCTTCGAAAAAAGAAAGAACAAAAACAAAAATAAGAATAAATAGCAATATTGTAATGTTTGATTTCATGCTGTAAAGGTGCAATGTTTATATTCGAACAGAAAGAAGGCATGCACAAAGAAATAAATTACACTTTTTTTATATAATTGTAGTTTTTGTGTTATCCTGATAGGTGGTTCAACTATCCCCACGGGTTGGGATACCTGAACCATTTGAGACAAAAATTTGGAAAGCAAATAAACTTTACAAAACAAAAGATAGTATTTTTGCATAATACTTAATATTCCAAGGAATGTGGGCTCTTTTAGATTTCTATATACAGCAGACCCTTACGTCGAATTGTTCAGACATAATAATGTTAATAAAAACAAGGAAGAACGCTATAGTCGAGTACCTCGACTATCAGATACCCGTTACTCACCTAAATGGAGATATGCAAGCAGCAAAGCGAGATTAAAATGCGCCACCTACCGGCGGTATACAGATTTAAGCGTTATGGGCGTTAGAGTGGGCGTGGCAATCGATAAGTATTGTCGAGACCAATAAATTTCAGTTAACATTTTTTATCTAGCATGAAAATTGTGGGCGTCACAGGTTTTCGCGGTTTGTGGGCGTTAAAATGGGCGTGGCAAACTTTTTTTGGGTCAATCGATAGGTATTGATGAGAACATTACATTTCAGTTAAAAATTTTATTCTAGCATCAAAACTGTAGGAGCCACAGTTTTGGGCGGTTTGTGGGCGTTAGAGTGGGCGTGGCACTCTACTGAAACAAACTTGCGCTGCGCAGGAATCTCAGGAATCTGCGTGCCTAATCCCAGTATTGAAACTCTCATAGTTTCCGAGATCTCAGCGTTCATACGGACAGACGAACAGACGGACATGGCTAGATCGACTCGGCTAGTGATCCTGATCAAGAATATATATACTTTATGGGGTCGGAAACGCTTCCTTCTGCCTGTTACATACTTTCCGACGAATCTAGTATACCCTTTTACTCTACGAGTAACGGGTATAAAAAGGCAATTGTAGCAACTACCATAGAATTAAAAGATATGGTCAAGATAAAAGACAAATATAGAATGATATCGAATCTGAAATATGTGAAATTCATTTCATAAAAACTAAAAAAAAAATTTAATGGGCGATACTTTGTGTCAATTCCATTTAAAGATTATGTCACCTTAGGAGATTCAAAGAAACAGGCAATGGCTCGTTTCATGAATCTGGAGATAAAATGAAAACGAATGATTAGACTATGCTAAATTTAAGCATGAATTCATGGATTAAGGACATACAGCTGCGGCAAAAATAATAGCACCATGACATAAGCTTGGCTTTAAATCGAAATTTTATTAAGAATAATGGCTTAAGCGAGTGGGTAACCACTTATTTTATTACTATAACATATTACTTATGAAATTGAAGGCAATTGTATGCATTTGATACTTTACTCGAAAGTATTTCACAAAAATACGAAATTTTAAGGAAATTTGGTCGGCAACAAAAATAGCACCAAAATTGAAAAATGAGTGAAAAACTTAAAAATACAACAATATCAAAAAAAAAATTATCCAGAAATATGCGTGATAGTGTCCTTAAAAATTAATATTTTGTTGTGAAGCCTTTAGCTGCAAGGACAGCAGCACATCGTCTTGGCATGGAGTCCACCAGACCCTGACATCTTTCCTTGGGTATATTTTTCCACGACACCTGCACAGTGGCCCAGAGGTCCATATTATTTTTGGGCTTTGCCTTAGAAACATCTTTTTTAACGTCACTCCAAAGATTTTCTATCGGGTTCAAGTCTGGCGACTGTGCCGGCCACTCCAAGACGTTGACACGGTTGGTCTCAAACCAGGATCGAGCTTTCCTGCTCGTATGCTTTGGGTCATTATCCTGTTGGAAGACCCAAAGCAAAGGCATTTTGTACTCCGCGTATGGTAGCATAACTGTTTCCAATATATCGACGTAGACATTTTGATCCATGATAGGTCTTATCCAATGTATTGGGCCGACTCCGTAATACGAAAAGCAACCCCACACCATGATGCTGGACCCTCCATGTTTAATTGTTTTGCAAGTGAAGCGGGGGTTATATTCTGTATTGGGAGGTCGTCTAACGTAAGACCGAGACCCTTTTCCACCAAATAAAACAATCTTGCTCTCATCAGACCACAATATGTTCCGCCACTTTTCTTGGGACCAATTTACGTACTGATTTGCAAACTTAATTCTTTTTGCGATGTTCTTTTTAGTCAATAACGGTACTTTTCTTGGACTGCGTGCGTATAATTTGTTGTCACGTAAACAGGATCTAACAGTTGTAATAGCTGCTGATATGTTTAGATCCTTTTTAAGCTCGCTAGCCGGCTTAAAAGGGTCCTTCTTACTTTCGCGCACCAGGCGCGTTACCATTTTTGGTGTCATTGCAAGTTTTCTCCCGCGTGTTTCTGGTTTGGTATCATATTTTAGGGCATTACAAATCATTTTGTTAGAGCAACCGATGATTCGCCCAACCTGGGCATAGGTATTGCCTTCGAAAATGAGCTTTTTGATTGTTTTTCGTGTTTCCACAGAACAATGCTTCGCACGACCCATAACTACCGAAATTTGCGACTCACTTTAGCAAATCAATTAAATGCACTGATATCAAATGCATCTAAGAAGAAAAAACTCCATAAAGTTTCGAACAAGTAAAGCTTTCGTAGAAGAACTGTTAATAGTGCTATTTTTGTTGCCGCTCTATTTTGACTCTCTCTCCATACAAATTCGAATGTAATAAAAACCGTTCGCATTGTAACAGTTATCAGTGTTATTTTAGTAAGTACATGTATTTCACTAATTATTACCAAAAACAGAATGGAAATATTGCAAGAAATGGCCATTTTATATCACAATTAAGAACTACCCACGCAATGGTGCTATTTTTGTTGCCGCAACTGTATGGTCGAAGTGCAGAAAGAAGGTAAGTACTTGTTCCGCACCTGGCTGTAATTAGAGTTTCAAGCCTGACGACCAAATGAAGAGTAGTTTTTGACGCTTCAGCAAAAGCAATGTTCGGGGGGCTGCGGGGGTTGACTGTGGTGGCGTTGCTGACGCTGAAATACGGCGAGACGATGTGGCGGGTGCAGCGTACTGCTGCTGGGGCCGGCGCGACCGCGGCTTATTCGCTGTTGACAGAACTAACAATGGGTTGGACTACTGCAAACTTTAAAAATTTGTCAATTGCCGTCAAAAAACATTTTCCATCGGCGGAGAAATGTTAACGTGTAGAATCTGGCCAGCATAGCGCAGCATATGTGTTTCTCCCAATGGCTACCACCTACTACTTATCCGATACGTCGATATCGAGGTATTTGGAGTACCGAAAAACCTTACTGATTGTTCTAGAAATCAAGGTAACGGGTGGCTCGTTTGAGATAGCACAGCCCCGAGACCATGTTGTGAAGCATCTTTTGTTAGTTTAAATGTCCTACTAAAATCAGGATACATTAACACTACATCTTCTGATGCTCAGATGTTTTTATACCCGTTACTTGTAGCGTAAAATAGTATAATAGATTCGTCGGAAAGTACACTCAGAGAAAAAACCGTTCTCAGCGTTCTCGATTTTAGTATTTTCGATCTCAAAAGTGAGCCAAGAACGACTCATACTAAAAATACTAAAATCGTCATCGAAGTCTTCTCGGTTTGAGAACGGGCCTTTGAGAACGGTCAATCTCGATTTCGAGAATAACCGATCTCGGTTTCAACATCGTATAGATCTCGATTTCGAGAAAAACCGTTCTCGGTTTCAACATCGCATCGATCTTGATTTCGGTATGAATCGTTGTCAGTTGCAGAACAGCATCGATCTCGATTTCGAGAAGAACCGTTCTCGGATTCAACTTCGCTTCGATCTTGTTTTCGGTATGAATGGTTCTCGGTTTCAGCATCGCATCGATCTCGATTTCGAGAAGAACCGTTCTCGGTTTCAACATCGCATCGATCTATATATCGATCTATCTATAACCCATTCTCAATAAAAGTGCGAAATTTTTTATATTTATATATATTTTAGCCTTACGGCTTTGTCATTATTAAAAATGTAGTTTCTTAATGGATTTTTTACAATGTATGATCTTAAATGACAATTGTATTCTACTTCAATTTGTTCACAATAAACATAAACTTACATTTATTTTGTGAATTAAAAATTGCTTAATTGTAAATAACATAAAATTGTTCTTATTTAAACCTAAATAATAATTAATTTTATAAGCAGTGCCCTTATATTCTAATTGGTTATAAAATTTAAAGCTATTTACACTCCCATGGTTTTCATTTATTTCTAATGCAAGATTATTATTCAAAATACTTTACTCTTTTGATGTAAGTCTTAAATACGGCTCAATAGATTTGGCATGGTCCGTCAGAAACTTTGCAAACTTAATTTGACATTTAATGGCTAATGAATGGGGAGGATTAATTCTTGAATTTACATTGTAAAAATAAAACTTGGAATCCTTGTGTTTCGCCTCAAACCTCATGCACCACAAATATCTTAAAGATGATGTTTTTGCACTAAGCTTCGTATCGTTTCTATTTCCGTTTTCTTATAATTTGACTTAAGTAAGAACTCTATTATATCAAGTAAAGTTAATAACAATTCCCATTCTTCATTACCGTGTGGAACTCTATCTCCAATCATCAAGGGCAAAAAGTGGGTAAGACATTCTGTTTCGCTTGCAGACGTTTTTAAATTACATGTTTTTAGTCGATTCATTTCTATTTTTACAGATGTTTCTCCGTACGGAAATATCGATTTTCTGCTATTTATTTCATTTAAAGTGATTATTCCTTTATTTATTAATGAAATAAGAATGTGGCAAATATCATATTTACATACGCCTTCGAAAATATCGTGCATAATGTCGAAACAAAAATTATTTATAACTTTTAACGACAATAACTCGTTGAATATCCAATTTTGCTTCAATCCACTTTCTTGAAAATTATTCAACTGTAAATCTTCGTAATAAGATTGTTCAGTTCGTAAACTTTCTACATTTTCGGAAGAATCTATTTTCATTTCGGGTTTCGTTCTAGAACAAACGCCGCAATATCGCTTTGAATTAAATGATTGGACATAACCAAGTATGCTGTTAACAGCTAAGTTGTTGCCAACAATTAATGACAATATAAACTGCACTTTTTGCAAGCCGTTTTTAGTTCTTATTATAATTCCACTCTCAAGAATTTTAAATTCTTCAACTAAATGGTAAACTGAATTTTCATTTCTACACTTTTTAAGCTTGTCTGTCGCTATAAATGCGACATGATATATGTATTGAACTTTAGAAATTGAATGTTTTGGCATTAAAGGAAAATTAATGTAGCAGCCACATATGGAGAATGTATGGCTTCCTAATGCATTGTTAATTTGAAAGTTATCTAAGTATAAAACAAATGGCACAACTATGTCTGGATCAAATTGCTTTGCTATAGATTTAAAGACTTCTCCAGCTGCCAAATTTGTTAAGTCATTACTTTTTAAATTTTGTTGTATGTTGCTTAATGTTAGCTCCAAAATATTTTGTAAATCGATAATTATTTTTACTGTAAAAGCCAAAGGCATTATAAAGACGTCTTTTGACTTCGAACCCAAGATGGGATTTCCTTTCAATACTATTTCTGTTATTTTATTATCAATGGAAATATTTTTTGGCTGCCTATATAGATTTGAATCGGTTAATTTTTTAAAAACGTGTGCTCTGTCTTACAATGGATCTTTGCAAAAACCAAGAATCGGATTAATTCTATCCACTGTTTCCAGATTTACTTGCTTTTCAATAGCTGTAGACACAGAGCTAAGTAAAATTACAATATTGTTTTGAATTTGCAATATGTGTTTCCTCAACATAAAATTTAGTTCATATAAACTTAAAGTAAATTCAAGAGATTTTTGTTTTAAATGGTCTATGATTGATTGTTTGCTTTGGACTTCAAAACATAAATTTGTTTGTTCTTCCTCATCCTTTTCTTCAACTTCTTTAACGGTTTGATTGTACTTAGAGAATAGCAATTCCTCTCATAAATTTCTTCGATTTGGAATTGATTGCGTATGTAACCTAATGAAGTGCCGCCGAAAACTCAGAAAATTTGTAAAAATTTGTTTTCAGCCATCCTGCTGACAAGGCAGCCTCAAGGATGTTCTTGTTAACAGATGCTTAATCTTTAAATAGGATATTAAATTGTTGGGCGTTGGAAATAATTTTCGACAGCGATAGCAGATATACATTTTGAAAAAATTAATTTTTATTCATGAAATCGATTAGATTTTGTAAATTCAATGATCTTATGTCATAAGCGGTGTCTCTTTCGAAAATGATCTTTTGAACTGTGTACCAAGCTTGCTCTGAGGTTTTCGGGTAGCTCAGCGAGTAAGACATGAAGCACTTAAAACACAAATCTATGCTTTTCAGGAAGGAATCACACTTTACCAGCGTCTTGTCAAAGTAAACATAGAAATCTAAGAACTCCAGCTCAGACGATGCGTGAATAATTATAAATGACTGTATTGTTGATCCCTCTAAATACTTTTCCCTGACTATATTGTTGATACGACGTTCATAGTTATTCAAGCTTGAAAGGCGTAGTACCATCGAAAGTTGAATATCCGCTATTGTCGGTTTTTGGTTCCCTTTCCCGTTTTGATTCAAGACCCGAGATGTCGGCGGCAATACGGCATTAAGCAAAATAAGGGTCAAGTAATCCTGGGCATCTTTAAAAATAATAATTGTGTAGTTATGACAACATTTTTTGCTTAAGCAGAAAACTTACCAACGTTCTACATCAAGTAGTTGTCGCTTGCAGTCTTCGTTGTGGATGTGCCGTTTAAAATATATCAGAATTTTGTCCTTAAAGCTGTTCCACCTATCGAACAGGAGATTTGCCTTTCCTCGGTAAAGGAAATCAAAATCAATCTCGATCAAGGGAAAAATATACAATACATAAATCACTCTTATATTTTTAAAAAGAGAAACAGTAAGGCAACAATACAAACGAATGCAAGGGGACAATCACCACTAAGGAACCTAACTACACAGACAACACTGTGCTTACTTTATTGTTGAGTAAATCGCGGGCCAGTTCTGACGATTGCAGTAAGGAACGCAAGCTCTATGAAATATATGAAATTTTACATATTACATATACATAATTTGTTTTCGGAAAAAGTTAATTTGAGTAAGATAAGATTACCTGTTTCAGCACATTGTTGGTGCTTTCATATACAAATTCAGTCGCTTTTTTTTTCCTCAACTGGAACTGAGTTTGGCACTTGAGACTGTAATATTATTTTAAAGAGAAAAATTTAACTTAAAATATCTAAATTGTCAAAACAGAACAGATACGAGTGCGATTATTCTTAAATGTATCATCACTTTTGTGGAACAAAATGTATTCAGTTTTTAATTTTTTTCTAATTTCTAGGTCAACCAAGGCAAAAAGTTTTTATATTAATTTGTAATATTGTTAAGATATCTGAAATAAACAACAAGGCATCCTTACTTTTTTTGTTTACCCTTTACTCGTAGAGTAAAAGGGTATACTAGATTCATCGGAAAGTATGTAACAGGCAGAAGGAAGCGTTTCCGACCCCATAAAGTATATATATTCTTGATCAGGATCACTAGCCGAGTCGATCTAGCCATGTCCGTCTGTCCGATGGGAACAGAGCGGGAGAGCGGTTCACTGGGAGAGCGGTGCAATGTGATAGCGATGCCATGGTCCAGATTCGCTGTACACTACGCCTGAACATTCCGCCCCCTTGCAATCGCTCGCGTTGTAAAAAAGGAGAGACCCGGCCAGTCGTCTACGCCTTAAACTTGTGTGCAGGTGCCGGAGAGGATCCACCCGAACACCGTCTTTTGGGCCACTGGCAGTCCCTCGTCGACCATGTGGAAGCCCGGCTGAATGGCCTTGGGGTAGACGTCATCGCCAAGGATAAGGGAAATGGTTGCTGGCCGATTGAACCGCTCATCTGCGAGCGGTAGCTCCCAAAACTTCTCGACCACGCTCTCACTTAGCGCTCGGATAGGAGTACGGATCCACACCTTAGGCGCGATCTTGAGGACCACCTCCAGCTTGATCGCCTCGTCGAACTTCGATCTAGTTGTCGCCGTGCGGATCCCTTCATCTCCCGCATTGGTTGTCGGCAAGGGATACGCGGAGGCCACGGATGCATCCATGGAGCTCGTCGAGGTGCACAGGTCGATGATTGCGGCGGTGTCGAATATTCTACCGAGTCGCCACTCATTTGAGGGCAAATTGTCGTCCTTAATGACGAACATGTCACCGACACCTAGATTTTATGTAGGACTTACTTGTTCCGCTTGTGGAGCTCTTTAAGGTACTCATCCTTTCATCGCCCACGGAATTGATGATGGAAAGCCTTTAAGTGTTGCCACCGGACTATAATAAATTTGGACTCTCCCTTTACTTTGGGTTCCACTATGAACAAAAAAGGTCCGCCGACAAAATAATCACCGTGTGTCAACGCTAGCACATTGGTACGATCTTCTGACATGGGAGATAGAGGTCTGGAGTTCAGACAAGCCCTAGGAGGGTCGAAAGCTATTCAAAAGTATACTTTCGCGTAGCTGTTGATTTCAAAAATAAAGTCTTGAGGCTCTTGACAATAGCTTTCCACAGGCTCCCATATGGGTTGACCCAGGCGGAATAAATTGCCAGTTCAGCTGCTGAGGACTGTACGCATCAGTCACAGACTCTTTAACGGCTTGCAGAAGGTCTCGGGAAAGCAAGGTGGCAGGGCCGACGTCCATTGTCGGACTGAACTTGACGAGGACAATCTACAAATACACAATGCAACCAAAAGAAGAAAAATCTACAAATCGAACAGCTCGTCGAAAAGCGACGCTCACGTCGAGAGTGGCAATTCCACAGATCGCCACCTGCTAGGTGAAGCTTAAGACATGCCTCACGTCAACTCACTAAAGCTTTACAGCAAGAAGAAGCATATGGCCGCTACATAGAGATAACCGAGATATCCGCGTTCATATTTACGCTTTGTTGAAGTTTGTGGGCGGTTTGTGGGCGTTAGTGTGGACGTGGCAAACTTTTTTTGGGTCAATCGATAGGTATTGATGAGAGCAAGGCATTTCAGTTACAACTTTTATTCTGGCATCAAAACTGTAGGAGCCACTGTTTTGGGCGGCTTGTGGGCGTTAGAATGGGCGTGGCACCCTGCTGAAACACACATGCGCTGCGCAAAAAGCTCAGGAATCTGGATGCCAAGTCTCAATAGCCTAGCTCTTATAGTTTCAAAGATCTCAGCGTTCATAGGGACGGACAGACAGACATAGATCGACTCGGGTAGTGATCCTGATCAAGATTATATATACATTATCGGAAACGCTTCCTTCTGCCTGTTACATAATTTCCGACGCATCTAGTATACCCCTTTTACTCTGCAAGTAACGGGTATAAAAATGTACGTAAAATAATAAGGAGTGATTTCTACATGGGTGACCTAATGACTGGGGCTGATTCTATAGAAGATGGCAATAACTTTATTCAATTAATTTCACAAGAATTACAAAAAGTGGGTCTGAATTTAAGGAAATGGATTTCCACCACCTTAAAACTAATGCAGACTGTAGGGAGATAACAGGCACCGGAGATAATAAAGTTGTCATTCATGTTGAAAATGAGAGCGTAAAAAACGTGGGGCTTCGATGAAAGTCACAAAAGGATTTATTTAAGTTTCATGTAAATTGCGGGGAGTCATAATAGACAAACAAAAGGATAGTGCTACCAACATTATCAGAAATATATGACCTGTTGGCTGGCTCCTGTGATTTTAGGAAAACTTTTTAGTTCAACTCTATGGATAAATAAGAGTGAATGGGATCAAGAATTATCCAAGAAAGAAAAAGATTATTGGGTAAGTTATAAAGAAAATGTATTGCTTTTAGAAAAGATTCGAGTCCCCCGATGGATTAGTTCAAAAATGGTTCAATAATACAGCTTCATGGACTTGTTTCCGAGAAGGCATATGCAGCAGTAGTATATGCTAGGGTAGGGAATTATGTAAACGTAACAGCCAGCTAAAGTAGAAATAGTCCAATCAAAATTGATCAAACGAATTATTTAATCCATTGATACTAAGGTAGATATCTATGCTTGGAGTTATTCCACTATCACTTTAGTATGGATAAGAAATGGTGATATTAAGGTCAAGTTCATTAGGCGAAGAACGGATGACATTCGAAAATTAAGGAATACCGAATGGAACCATTTTAAGTCTGTAGAAAAACCTTTAGACTTAGCATCTAGTGGAATTAGTTCTAGCCCCACCTGACCACCTGTGAATTATGGTGGAAGGGTCCGAAATGGTTATCAACAATCCAAAGAAAATGTAGTTGTAGATCAGTGAGAAAGCACAGAATTCAAAGGATAACAGTAGGATTATTTTCGTTTTACTTGTTATAGCGGTGGGTGCCTCGGTTGGTCTCGGTGTCGTCCCGCGCTGGTTCTATTAGCCGTGATACTGCCCGTCTTAGATCGTTTGCGCGTTGACTCGGTGATCGCTGACTACTTCCTGTGTCTCGGCATGGTCCGAGTCCGCTTGTCGCACCTTGGATCCGCAGAGAGATCGGCCTTGCGGGCTTAGGGAATCGTTACCGTTCTTAGACTACGGTGAACAGGTGCCTTGCTCTCCAGGGCAACGTCTTTCGAGACAATGACCACCTGTCCCTTGCTCTGTCCCGGTCGGTCCCTCTAGGCTCTTGCTCAGTTCGCGCTGACAGTCAAGGGTGACGCCAGGAAGCTGCCTAGCAGTCCACTTCGCTTTACGCCTATCGCAGACGAACGTTCCACCCCAGCCTCACCCTATTGCTTGACGTACGTGACGTTCCTGCGCTCCTCAATGAGTTCTTCGCGGCGATAGTGTCGTGGCTGTTGGTGATGTCTAATGATGTCGCTGCCGATGTCGTCTGCTCTGCTCCGTGTCTTGCTCGATGTATCGTGGTCTCTGGCCCTTGAGGTCTTGGACGATAGCCGTTCTTGGACTTGCTGAATCGTTGGGCTCTTCAGGACAACGCCTCTTGAAACTACAAATCGATCGACCGCTCGTCCCTCGCGCCAGGTCCTGCTCAGTCGGACAAGGCACACTGGGTCTAGACAACTTTCCCCTCGAGTTCACGGTTCCTCGTCGCAGGACTCTATTGCTCGACTCCGACGGATCCGACGGGCGATGTGCCAGGGTGTGGTTGCGACAAAGTAAGAAACAAACCGCCATGAATCAGCCGTGTGCTGCTCTCTGGACCTTAGCTACCTGTGTCCCAATTCGGAGATTCCTGATGTCCCAATCCCAAACGTCTCGACGTAGGTACCTTGCTCACCAACGTGGATAGTCCGCTCTTTCAATGTATGTATGTGGCGTATTTTGCAGATCACCGGAGAGACGAAATCTACAACCTTGTAAGGATCAGCGTACCTCGGGGCTAGTTTCGCTGCGAATCCTTCGGCCCCTTTGCACAGGCGGTGTTCCTTGGCCCATACTACGTCACCCACAGCTGACGTCCATTGCCTCCTCCTCAGATTGTAGTGTTTGGCTTGATCCTGGAATGCCTTTTTCAGATTTTGTCGAACGATCTCAAAGATCTCCTTCAGTTTGTTGGCGTTTTCCTACGGGGTCTCCGTAGCTCGGTCAGTGCCTAAAGTTTCCCTATCATATAGGGTGCTGGGGAGTCGTGGCTCCCTGCCTTTGGTAAGAAACGCCGGGGTATAGCCGGTGGACTCCGATAGGCCCGTGTTTACTGCTAGCATAATCTCCGGCCACTTCTCGTCCCAGTTTCTCTGCACCTGCCCTGCGAACTGCGCTATCATGGTCTTGTCCGTTCTATTTGCCAGGTCGGTCGGATTCTCCTATGACGTGTGCGAGCGGTGTATTGTTGTCTAATACCCATTTCAGGCAGGAAACTTTTGAAGATGCGGCTTGCAAACTGCACTCCGTTGTCCATTATGACCACCTTCGGGACCCCGTACCTTGCGATTATCCCCATATGCTTTCTTAAGCCACTTGGCTGTCTCATAGCGCACGGCACTATTTCCGTTCATTTCGAGAATCTATCTATAAAGACCAACAGCATTTGGTGGCCGTGCTTAGATCAAAGTAGGGGTCCGACAAAGTCTGCGCACACCGTAGTCCATGGTTCCGCACTTGGGGTAGCATTTTGCCGGCCGCCTGCATTTTATTTGGTTTAAGTCTCATGCATGTCTGGCAATTTCTCCAATGGGCTCCAGCGTCTCTATGCATACCTGGCCAGTAGTATCGGGCTTCCTACGTCTCCCGCTATTGTGCGTCGTGGTTTTCTCTTAATACTGTTTCCCGTATCGACTTTGGCACGCACACCTTCCATGTTGCGACGTCTTCGCTGCCCGCTCTGTGTGGAATATTTTTATAAAGCGTTTCGCCTTCCATCACTTAGTCCGGGTATTTCTTTGGCTGTGTACTTGTTTTTTCGCACATGTCCTCGATCCAACTGCAACTTTCTGAAGTCATTGGCGCCGTTGTCTCGTAGCGTCTCTGGTTGTGGTTGCCTTGACAAGGCGTCAGCCACCACGTTTAGCTAACCCTTTCTATACGCTATCTCGAAGTCGTACTGCGTTAACTCCAGGGCCCATATGGTGATTCTTCCTGAAGGACTTTCAGTGCTGTTAAACCACTTCAGGGTCATACAGCTTGAGCTTTCGGATCGCCCAGACAATTCGCAAGCACTCCTTCTCCGTTGTTGAATAGCTTTCTACGCTCCGTACAACGTTCGGCGAGAGTAGGAGATTACTTGTTGGCCTTTTTCTGTATCCTGGGACAAAATTGCTTTGATGCCGTAGTCGCTGGCAACTGATTGTAGAGTGAAAGTTCTACTGAAGTCCAGGCATGCTTCCTCAAACGCCATCTGGTGCTCCGGTGTCCACTACCACTTACTGCCTAGTATCTAGTACAAATCGGCGGTACCACGACGCTACTCCAAGGTATTGCCGGAGTTCTTTGCCGGTCGATCTGTTCCGGATCAGTTCCTAATCCTTCGCTAGTCACTCGATTACCCAGATACAGCAGTTCCTTCTTAAAAAATTGTCATTTTTCCGGATTCAGCCTCAGGTTTGCTTTCCTTAGACGCCATAACACTTCTCTTAGGTTTTCCTTTTGTTGTTCTAGCGTGGGTCCGATCACAATTGCGTTATCCTGGTAAGCGAATGTGTGTGTACTTGGTCCAAAACCCGCTGAAAGGTTGCCGACGCAGAGTGAAACCCTAAGGGCATAACGCTCCACTATAACAAACCTTTGCCCGGTACTGTGAAAGCCGTGTACTGCCTGCTGCTTTCATCCAGTGAGATCTCCCAGTATCCATCCTTCAGAACCAAACTACTGATGTACCGCCCTTCCTTCAGTTGTTCCAGGATGTAGTTAGTGTGAATCTTCGAGTAGGCATCCTTTTCAGACTTCGCAGTGATCTTTCTAAAGTCGACGCACAGCCTCCACTTGCCTTTCTTCTTTTTCACCATCACGATGGGGGAGCTGTATGGCTCTCGTCCACCTTTGCAATGATCTCTCCTTGGATTTTTGGGTTCTTGGGATAGTATCTTTGCTTGATTGGCTTGTCATCCTTCATTTTGATCTTACGTTCCCGTCGTGGTGTTGAAGTCTGCTTGCTCTCCTTATAGGAAGTTGTAGTATCGTTCACATCGCTTGTCTGTTGAAAGACTGCTACCGATAGCTTCTCCTTGAGACATCCATTGTGTCGGGTCCTGGCTGGTATAATGATCGATTCCAACTCGTGTAAGGAAGTTCCATCCCCTGGTAAGATTAACGGTTCACGGTCAGATCTTTGTTGCTGAATTTGACCTCCACTTTGAGCTGACCTCCGCTTCCGTCTGCCAACCTAACTTGCCGTCTCGTCCTTGTAATTCTTCCTAGAGCAGCAAGATTGTCCGTCAGTTCTTCGCTAACGAAGTTTGGCGTTGGCCCGGTTTCGATTGTGGCTTCTCAGTCGTACCTGTCCATAGGAATAATGTACATTATTCCTGCAGCCGATTCTGCAGGTTTCACATCCCCATTATGGAGAAAGTTCATTCGCTTTTATTATGGCTATCTAAAATTTTCAGCACCTCCAAAAGGCCGGAAAAAGTCAGCTTGTGCTGAAATGTTTGCGACCACTTTACATAGGAAAATCCTATGGAAAAAGGCGAGGGAAATTCATGGATCTCATTTTTTCGGGCCTGACCTCCTGAATTTCCCTCGCCATTTTACATAGAAATTTCCTATACAATTGGTTAAAGAAATTTTTTTCAAAATAAGCTAATATAGCTTAAAATTTTGCTGCTAAATAACATCTTAATTTGATCTCTTATATTAATTGCTCTCTCATTTTTGTGAAATTGCATTCTTGGGCCCAGCTAACTGTCCCTTTGTAAAATCAGTACGAATACTGATCTCGACATTAAACGCACTCTCGTCTCGCCTGCTGTACTCCCTTTCGCTAATAAATTGTTAGCAAGCATAAAGCAACCCAACATTTCGTATTTTTTAATTTTGCAATAACTAATAAAAGAGCTTTTTAGTTCAACATTGGTGACCCCGAAGTGATTTGTACATAAATAATACTAAGTTCAAATCATATAAGTCGATTTATTGACTTTTTCGTTCTTGTGGCTGCGGTGCATTGGCGGAGCAACAAATCATAAAGCCTTAAATGCAGTGAGCGTTATAAATAAATAGCAGTTGGTGATTGCGGAAATTTGCATATAAGGTGCAAAATCAGTTACACATAGGAGCGTACATAGCCAAGAAACAAGCTGTTTATTCCCTCGTTTGTTTTGCGCTCATCTTCCCGCTGGAACCGAATTTAGGCATTTTGTCTGCTGGGTTTGTTGTTTTTGTCGTAGCCATGCCTACGGGAACCTTTGGAGATGTTACCGCTTATGCAATCAGGGCAATATTTTTAAAGCGCAAGGCATAGCCAAGAAACAAGCTGTTTATTCCCTCGTTTGTTTTGCGCTCATCTTCCCGCTGGAACCGAATTTCGGCATTTTGTCTGCTGAGTTTCTTGTTTTTGTCGTAGCCATGCCTACGGGAACCTTTGGAGATGTTACCGCTTATGCAATCAGGGCAATATTTTTAAAGCGCAAGGCATCTGCTTTATTTAATAGAGCGGAGCTTTTAGTGGATTCCCTATCAAGTGCGGCATTAACTTCATGCGACGAATCTGGTCTTCATGTGAGATTAAAGTTGATTGATGAGCTTCAAGAATTATTTAAAGAGGTTCTCGGTGAGCTCGAAGAATTGGATTTCAAGGAAATTGAAAGTGATTTGAGTGAGAAAATTGATGACATTCTCGTAATTCTGAAGTCATCGGTTCGAGTCGAAATTTCAAAGCGCGCCTCACAGCTTCTTTCACACTCAACTTTTGCTGACGGCATCACTCCGAGAGTTTTCGGCCCCCAGCAGCGTCAGCCTCGGCATAGGGCAAAATTGCTGCCCCCACTTGAGCTTCCAAAATTCGCTGGAAGTTATGCAAATGGACCTCACCAACGTAGAAAAGTTGCAGCATCTACGATTATGCCTGAGGGACGCTGCGTTGGAAACTATTCGCTTGATGGAAATATCGGATGCCAACTACGCAATTGCTTTGGATTTGCTGCAAAATAGATTTAATAACCGTCTAAGTCCTGTTCCAAAAGTTGAATCCGGCAAGTAAGGCAAAGTGGGAAGAGCGTTTATAGGACCCTGCCTTCGTCAACTTAATTCCAACGTGGGAGTCAATGGAATCATATCTAGAGCAGCGATGCAGGACGTTGGAGACTATGGATTTCGCCATGGTGGGATGTATCAAAATACCCAATGGATCTATATTGTCCGTAATGATGCGGGTCACTCTATTTCTTATTGTCATTACCTACCTTTTCTTCAAAAGAAGGAGCACAGCTTTAAGAAGCACTTCCCTCTGCCTCTGCACTTCCTTCCACTTCGACTGCTCTTATTGCACAAGATTTTAGTAATGATATTGTGCTCTTAGCAACAGCTAGCGTTTTAGTAAAAAACCGTTCCGGGGTTTTTGTTCCCTGTTGAGCTCTACTCGATTCGGACTCCCAACCGCATCTAATAACGTCCCGATTCGCAAAGCAGCTTCAAATAAAGAAAATAAAATCTTCAGTATCTGTAACATTACGCGGTGATTGCTCCGAACATACCAGAGCGACAGCCGAGCTTCAACGTCGACACCGGCTACTGGAACATACCTAAAAATATACAGTTAGCTGACACAAGGCTTTATACTCCCCAGCGGGTGGACCTTTTAATCGGAGCCAGCCTCTTTTACGAGATGTTGTGCGTTGGCGAAATTAAGCTCCCACCTGGACTACCCATAATTCAAAAGACGCTTCTGGGTTGGGTTGTTTCTGGAGTTTATGTCCTTTCCAATGGATCGTCCTTAATGTCGTCTCAAGATGTACTTCTCGCTAGTAGAGAGAATAGTTTCGATCGGTTAGATGATCTTCTTCGACGATTTTGGGAAGTGTAAAGCTCCGCCAAGCCAATTATACGCGCTACTAAGGAAGAATTGGACTGTGAAGCAAATTTCGTTTGTTTGCCAGCTGGTGATTATTCTGTTCGTCTACCTGCCAAGCTCAATCTAGATCTCTTGGGAGAGTCCTACCAGCAAGCTAGTCGAAGATTCTTGTGCCTAGAGAGAAAGTTGAATCGTCAGCCAGCCTTGAAGGCTCAATATGTATCAATACCTCGGTCTAGGACGGCGGCCAGTTCCTCAGGCTATTCTCTCAACGATGTTCTTATGGCAGGCCCTGTAATTCCGCCTAAGCTGTTCCAGATTCTTCGTCGGTTTCTTTCACACCCAGTAGCAATCTCAGGAGACATTTGCAAAATGTACCGTTGTATTAGGGTTCAGCCTAAGGACAGCCATTTGCAATGCATTTTCTGGCGGGATGCCCCCATAACCAACTGCGGGTGATTAAGCTAGACACCGTTACTTATGGCACGAAGCTATGCGTATGTGCGAGCTATGCATCAGTTGTCAGCAGACGAGCATACAGCGTTTCCGCTTGGGGCTGAGGTCAATCGTCGCGATTTTTCTGTGGATGATATGATACCTGGAGCCAAATCGAAGGAAGAGGCAGTCATCATTATGGATCAGGCATCAAAATGTATAGCCAAGGGAAAATAGAATGCTTAGAAAGTGGTGCTTAAAGGTCTCAGCTGTTTTGGATGGAGTTGCAGACAAGGATAAGGAATCTTATTTGAAGTTTGATGATGGCACTCATTTTGCAAAAACCCTAGGTCTCGCTTGGGATCCAGTTTCTGACCAACTATTGTTTTCCTTTTCGGTCTTACAGTCATCTTCAAGCCCCTGCAGGCGATCTGTCCTGTCCGCAATTACGCGATTTTACGATACAAAATCGAAAATTTTCCTTCAGCAACAGTGCAAGAAGAAGATATCCTGGGATGAAAGCCTTCTTGAGTCACAGAATACGGAATGCAGTGCTATATGCACGAGTTTTGGGCAGATTAGGCATACTTAATTTCCTCGGCTGCTTCTTTCTCCAAACTCTGAGAGTGAAATTCATGGATTTTCTGATGCCAGCATAGAAGCATATGGTATGTGCCTGTGTCTACATCGTTTGCAACAACCGATCTCAATTGCTTTGCTTAAAGTCAAGGGTAGCCCCCTCACTGTGCCCAAGCTGGAACTGTGTGGGGCGGAACTCCTGTCTAGGCTCATCGCAGAAGTGGCTGGGGCGAGTGCTGTTGCCGCCATAATTTAAATTTAATTTTTAATTTCTTGTGTTATGTATAAGCACTCGATAATTCTCGATGTATCGATATAAGAAATGTCGACCTCATTTATAATTTTAAGAACCATCTCTAGAACCGCCAGAAGCGAAAGAAGAAAAGAAAAAAGACAAAGTTTTTAAGCGTGCTCCGCAACGCCAAATGTAATTATTTATTATTTTATTATTTATTGTTTTAGGCTTCCTAACGCTACAAGTTTTAAAACTTATAAATTACAGCGCTAGTCACAACATTGATTCGGAAGCTAAAATTAAAATAAAGTTTATTTCAAAAACGTAGTTTACCGCTATCCGTCTGTGCCTTCAATTTGGTAGTGTCGGCTGCTGTAAAACAAATTCAGTTTCGCTCTCAACATTCTTAAAAACTTTATACACGCGTGGTTGTCGTTCTAACTGTACAATTACGAAGCGACGTATTTCCAAATAGCCACAATATTGTGAAATAGCGATCGCATCCCTTTCTTGAACGTTAGGTGAGAAAAACGTAATATGTAAACGGAACCAACAAAACCCCAGAATATACGCACACAACTACAATTCTGCCACACGCCACGCTTACATAGCCTTAAAAGTGAACAGAGATGAGCAAAGAAGTGTGTACCGCCTCCAAATCAGTTCGACAGCTCCAACATATTACCAAGCCAAAATAAGGTCGAGCAGCTCGTAGACGACCTCATCGATATGGACAAAACCAGCGACGGAAACATTATTCCCGATGATAATTCTACCGCGAGCCAAAACAAGCTTATGCTTGATATGCTGGAAGAAAAAAGAGCTTCCGAGCAGAGATTTATCGAGGAGAAGTATAAAATTTTACTGCAAATGAATACGCTAAACGTATCGACAGACGAGCTGTTTCAGGCGACGCCCGCATCACCGTCCAGTTCCCAAATCGCCGCAAGACAAGCTATACTCAAGGAGCTGCCTTCGTTCAGCGGGGATCCTGAGGAGTGGCCAATGTTTATCAGTACATTCGAACACAGTACAGCAGCAGGGTTCTCCAATGTTGAAAACATGCTAAATCTACAAAAGTGCCTAAAAGGCAGGGCACGAGAAATAGTGAAGGATAAGCTTCTACTTCCTAGTCTAGTTCCGGAAGTAATGAGCACGCTAAAAATGTTCTTTGGCAGACCCGAGCACATCCTGGAGAGGATGATCGACAAGGTGAGGAAGCTTGCGCCACCCAAAGAAAAATTGGAATCCATAATAGAGTACGCGCTCGCAGTACGCAACATTTGCGCAACGATCGAAGCATGCAGCCTAACAGAGCACTTAAACAACCCAATGTTAGTCAAGAAGCTTGTAGACAAACTTCCAAGTAACCACAAACTAAATTGGGCGATGCACACCCGTGACGAAACGGTACCTCCCATTAAAGCTTTCAGCGACTGGCTCTACAAAATAGCGCAGGCGGCGTCGACTGTCGTGACACCGTTTTCTCACAGGACATGTTCTGTGAATACCCATGATAGAAGCGCAGCCAGTTCTAGCCAGGTATCTACAGCCCAGCAGCAGACTAATCCAAAGTGCATTGCATGCGAATCCACAAATCATTGGGTAACACAATGCGAACAATTTAAATCCAGCGCCGTAGAACAGAGATGGCAAGTCGCTAAAGCCGGAAAGGCCTGCTTTCGATGCTTGAAGCTTCATCGAAACAATTGTCGACCAAAGGATTGCGGAGTAAACGGCTTTACAAAAAAGCATCACCCTCTACTCCACTCGGAAAATGTTCCCAATTTAGCCAACGAAACGGGAAATCAAAGACATGTAAGCACACACCAAGGCGATGTAGAAGGAAATCAGTTCTTTCGAATCGTACCCGTAATTCTACACTATGATGACAAAAAAAATCGAAGTTTTCGCCTTCCTGGATGAAGGATCATCTGTGACCCTAATAGACGCATCAATTTTTGACAAGATCGGTATAAAAGGTACACCTTCACCGATTTGTTTACAATGGACTGGAGAAACAACTCGGTTTGAAAATACTTCCGTGCGAGCATCAATCCAAATCTCAGGCGTTAGCTCAGAAAAACGTTACTGGCTCAACAACGTTCAGACTGTTAAAAATATTGCACTCCCAAAGCAAACCGTCGTTATGGATGAGTTGCGCAGTAAGTACAGCTATCTAAAGGACCTGCCATTAGAGACCTACTCCACGCAGCCAATGTTATTAATTGGAACAAACAATTGGAAAATAGCCGTTCCTCGCAGGATCCGCGAAGGCAAATGGAACGACCCAATAGCGTCAAAGTGCATGCTGGACTATCCAGCAAACTCAAAACGTCACGTATCTATGCACCACTGCGATTGCAACTGGCGAGAGCTTCACGATGAAGTCAAAGAACAATTCAACATAGAGTCAATTTCGCCTTAAATACTGCTTTCAAGCGAGGACAAACGAGCAGTCGAAATTCTAGAGCAGACTTGCCAAAACAAATGTGGCAAATACGAAGTTGGGCTTCTTTGGCGGAATGATCTTCAAAATCTTCCCGAGAGTCGCACTACAGCTCTAAAGCGCCTACAAGGGATGAGAACCAGAATTCTGAGCGAACCGGATCTGTTTACAAAAATCGACGACCAAATCAAAAATCTTCTTGACAAAGGATACGCCAAGCAACTATCTGACGAGGAGGCGAAGAAAGAAGAAACTCGCACTTGGTACCTACCCATATTTATAGCCCTAAATCCGAATAAACCTGAAAAGATAAGGCTGGCTTGGGATGCGGCAGCAAAAACAAATGGAGTATGCGACGACTTTCTGTTAAGTGGACCGGACTGCTTAAACCCACTTATCGACGTTTTCCTAGCCTTCAGAGTCGGAAAAGTCGCCGTAAGCGGCGACATCGCCGAAATGTTTCATAGGATCAACATTCGACACGAAGACATGCATTCTCAGCGCTTTCTTTGGTATGATGTCAACCGAAATAACATAAACACTTACGTCATGCGTGCCATGACCTTTGGTATCAGTTGTGCACCATTCATTGCCCACTACGTGCGCGACAAAAATGCAGAAGTCCACCAGCAGCAATTCCCGTTAGCCTTGGATGCGATTCAGCGTGCGTATGCAGTATGAGTGATGAACAGAAAGCCATCGAAATATCCAGCCAAGTAAGAGAGGTCCATTCCAGAGGCGGATTCGAAATTCGAAACTGGGCGTCAAATTCCAGTACAGTTCTCTTGTATCTTAAGAACGATGGAAACTCCAAAAAACAGGAGCCAGTGCAGTTCGGCGCTACAGAAAAGGTTTTGGGTATGTATTGGGACCCACATAAAGACGTATTTAAGTTTGTTTGCAGATTCTCAAGACTTAAGCGAAACGTCCTTACCGATCCTGCAGTCCCAACAAAAAGAGAAGTCCTTCAGGTTCTAATGTCGATTTTCGACCCCTTGGGCCTACTGTCGTGTCATACGATCGGATTAAAAATCCTTCTGCAGAAAATCTGGCGATCAAACATCAGCTGGGACCAAGAGCTGCCAAAATCACTGTTGGAGGACTGGAATCAATGGAAGCTGTTGCTGCCTCAAGTGGCTCACGCTTAGCAAACAAAGTTATCAACGTACGTAACCTACGAGTCGACGATCATACGTTCTGGTCGGACTCACGAAACGTTCTACAATGGCTGGTGATGAATCATCGCAACATTCAACAATTCGTGATGCACAGAATCGGCGAAGTCCTGGAGACCACTCGGGTGGATCAATGGCGATGGATCCCATCAAAAACCCTTGTGTGGACACATGGCTTTACGGACCAGAGTTTTTGAAAAGCAACCCTAGTATGTGGCCAACAGTTCCATCACGAGCAACGGAGATCGATACGACCGAACTACGCAGACACGTCCTCACAACTAGTAGTGCGAATAAAGTCTTACTCGACGTGGAATATTTTTCCGACTGGCGGCGCCTATACAGAACCTTCGCAAACATGTCTCTATATATCCAGCGACTTCAAGCTAAATGCCAAAGGACTGACATGCCGTCAGCAGTGACCGAATTTCACGTCAAAGAAGCTCAGACCCTACTATACAAAGAAGCACAGTGGCTCGAGTTCACGGATAAACTCCATTCATTGATGAGTATAAAACCAATAACCGAAAAAAACAGATTGACTGGATTAAACGCATATCTGGACTATAACGGAATCCTTCGCACTAAAGGTCGAGTGAACGCAGTCGGATATACTATGGACGCTATAATATTGCCACCAGAGAGCCGAGTAACATTCTTGTTGGTCCGGTTCTATCACGAAAAATATCATCACCTCGCTCACGAAACCGTGATAAATGATATAAAATTGAAATTTTATATTCTGCGTCTAAGAGTACTGCACAAACCCGTAAGAAAAGCCTGCCAGTTATGTAAAATTCGTTGCGCAATGCCACAGCCTCCACAAATGGCCCCGGTTCCAAAAGCTAGGTTGACCAGTTTCGAAAAGCCATTCAGGTGCACTGGCGTTGATTGTTTTGGGCCTATCCTAGTCAACGTTGGAAGACGCAAAGGGAAGAGATCGGTTGCGCTGTTTACCTGCTTAACCCTGCGTGCAGTCCACTTCGAGATCGCTCACAGCCTCGATACAAGCTCCTGTGTGATGTGTTTCACGAATTTCAAGGCACTCCGTGGGACACCAAGAGAAATTTGTTCCGATAATGGTACTAATTTCAAGGCCACGGAGAAGGCATTACGAGAGGAGCTGATCAAGATCGACTTAGATAAAATTGCAATCAAGTTCGACGACATTAAATGGCAATTTAACCCTCCAGGAGCCCCTCACATGGGCGGTGCTTGGGAAAGATTAGTCCGCACATCCAAAACAGTCCTAAAAAGCATCTGCCCGAATTACTCATTCAACGACGAAAGCCTGAGGTGTGATCTAATGGAAGCACAGTTCATCATAAACTCACGTCCGTTAACTTTCGTCAGTCTGGACTCCGAGGACTACTTCGCGCTGACTCCAAACCACCTGCTAATGGGTTCATCGAATGGGTACAAGGAAGAGAAGGTGAATTTAAGACGTCATCGGAACGAAATAAAACTTTTCATTATAGGGAAACGACTAAGGCTGTCGACATGTTGCATTCTAGTTCCTGCGCGATGCTCCACGTTGAAGGTAACGTGTTGCAAGTACATCAACCAAGGCGTAACTTCTCGAGAGACATCTTTTTTTGAGATCGTCTGCTTGAAAGCTGCACAATCCGTTACCAAGTCAAACTCAATACCCAGCAAATAATGGCGAAGTCTCTTTGTTGCTAGGAAAGCTGCCTTTACCTCAAGCACGTAACTGGTGGCTTTTTCTTCTTGTGGTGTGGTTTTCTTACTCCAGTAAAAAGCAGGGTGCCACTTCCCAGCATGTTGTTGCAGCAGAGTTCCACCGAAGCCATGTTTTGAAGCATCAACGTGTAATTGAGTTTTGGCGCCTTGACTCCAAACCTTCAGGACTGGCTCCTCTATAAATGCTGCTTTTAATCGATCAACGGCTTGTTTCTGTTCTCCTTCTATTTTAAAAACAGCATCTTTTTTAGCAGCTGCGTTAAGGGTTTAGCAATAAACCTTAACAAACTTTTAAGAAACTCTTTACCTGCACAACAGTAAACTCTTTTAAGAAGTCGAATCCAATAATGATGTTCACATTAATTTTGGTGTCGGGAACGATGAGAATCCTATGTAGCGTTTGCATTCCATCTACCTCCACGTCGACATTCAGTGCACCCAGCACGGCGGTTGCAATGTTTCCGAGCCCGTACAGTTTTGTAAAACATTTCTGCAAGGGGATTTCAGCGAACTTATCCTTGTAGGTCCTCATACGCATAAGCGATACATCAGCTCCAGTGTCTACTAGGCATGCCACACTCTTTTTGTTGATCGCAATTCCTTGAAGTATGCCCACCTCCGTTGTATTTAAAGCATTTCGTCTCCTCTTTACATTCGGCTCTCATATTCTCAGTTGAGCTCAATTAAAGCAATGCCTCTGGCTCTGACTTTGTTTCCAATCGAAACGCTTTACTGGTTTTCCTGCTTTACCTAGGTCATTCTGATTCACTGCTTGGTTGCGCTGTATATTGGATTCCGTCATCATTTCGATCGTTTCAAATCGGCTTCATAGCTCCTTGAAAGTTGCCGCACTGTATAGAGGGTATTTGAGATGGTCACGAAGCTTTAATCCATCTGCGATATATCGGATCACCGACTCATCCTGCACAATTCCAAGAGCTGCTATCTTACGCATATGCAAAACATATTAGTGAAAATTCTCGTTGTCGGTTTTCTTTCGCTCTCGAAAGTTATTTGAATGGTAGGACTCAGAGAGTTATATTCAAGAATGCTGCTTCAAAATTGATCTACGTGACATCTGGAGTGCCTCAGGGTAGTCATTTGGGCCCTTTGCTGGTTACTTTGTTTATTAATCTATCATAGCACATTCTCGTGTACTAACGTATGCTTATGATGTTAAGCTTTGTTTATCACATAATAATATAGCGTCGGGTTTCAACTTACAGTCAGATATTGATTGTTTTCAGGGATGGTATGAGTACAACCTTTTAAATTTGAACTACCTTAGATGCAAGGTTATAACTTTTTATAGTGGTACTTCTACTTTTGTTAGTTACTCTCTTCAAAATACGCCACTCGACCGTATATATTCAGTTAATGAATTAGGTGTTCTTCTGGACACAAAACTTAAATTTGACTGCCACATAATGTCCACTGTCAACAAAGCCATGAGTGTTCTTGGGTTTATAAAGCGTTGGTCAAAAGAATTTGATGACCCTTATACAACCAAATTATTAATAACCCCTTTTCCGTCCTATATTGGAATATTGTTCTTCGGTTTGGAGTCCGCAATATCAAGTGCATATTGACCGTATTGAGTCGGTACAAAAAAAATTTCTTCTTTTTGCCTTTCGTAGTAGGAACTGGGATCAAAACGTAAGGCTACCTTCTTATCAGAGTTGTAAATCGTAGAACAATGCTTGGTACTATGTTCCTGTTAGACTAACACGAAATTATTATCCCCTAAGTTCGCCACGATGTACATCAATTTTTTGTCTGCACGAGCCTTTCGCGTTCTATGTAATAATTATAACAACCTTTATCATTTAATTTGCACTTCAACTTCTATCCCGGTATTAAAAACTAATATTTTAACTCAATTGCTTCATTCTTAGTTGCTTCTTTTATTTTCATTTGTGTCGCATTTTTTGCCCAAAATGATAAAAAGGGCCCGCGCGTAACAAGCACGTGCTTGGTGTCGTTGGGCCACTTGTTTGTACTGCTCGTAGTGCATCAACGACCATTATATATATAAAAAATGTATTTGATTTTATAAACCTATATTTATATATTTTTATCTAAGTCCCTTTATGTTATGTCACACAAATATGTATAAAGCATGCGAGATATCACAACTGACTTTGAAAAAATTTCATATAGAGCTATCACGTGTGAAAAAGCGTATATCCCGAACAAATGTCTGTATGGACTATCCCAAGTGCGTCACGCGTTTCAAATGTCCGGTCACTGCCCTTCAGATCTTGAGTCGGCTCCGGGAAACATGTCAGAAGCGAAAGCACTGCCACTGTCGACGTCAGCAGAGAAGTCGGCGCAGCGGAGAAGACTGCCGACGAAAACGACCGGGCAAAAAAGAGAAGCAAGGCAGTTACTCGTAGATTTCCTTCTCTTTCCTTGCCTTATAATCTGCCTTCACTCGGCGCTCGCACAGACAAATTTGGGCCGGTTGTAAAGAACTTATTTTATTGGTCTGCTCGCTACATGATTTGTGCGGCTAATTCGGTAGAATGTGTGTTCCTCTCACCAAATTTATATGATGTGATTGCCCCGTAGATCAGTGATAATGCATAGAATTCATAGGTTTACAGTGGGTTTATTTTGTGTTGACTTATTATAGCGTGTGGGTGGCTCGGTTAGCCTCGGTGTCGCCACGCTAGCGAAAAAAAGTTTGCCAAAAAAATGTATGTTGCGCAGCGACATGTTTATGCCCTAATAATCTAGGAGCATTATTGTATTTAGAAAAAAACAACCAATGTTGTTTTATAAAATTCAAGTATTGGATTAAGGTAAAGTTAAGTCATTTTAATTAACATACAATCTAATGTTAATGTAATGTATAATATAATGTAATTTTTTAGATTAGTTATAGAAGTATAGTCCATTGATATTTATTTAAATATTTAAAATATTATAGTATTGACATCTTTTAATAATTTGTATTATGTTTTTACTCAAGGAGTACAGATTATATAGTCGGATATATTTCGCTTTAGAAAGGGTATAGGAAAAGTGGCAAACGCAAACAGCGAAGATAAAACAAACAAGAAGAGAAGAAGACCTTCTGCATTATTTTTGATCATAATAAAGTCAGGTAGGAAAGAGTGAGGCAAGGATAGTAAGAAAAGTTTGGTTGAACATAGCAGTTATAAAAAAAGAGTAAAATCATTGGAAAGCCAGTTCTTTTGGCTATAACTTTTTCTTTATCAATTTTGAAATCAATTGCTAACCCTGTGAGAAATGTTGCAAAATGCAAAAATACTTTTTAAAGTATCCTTGCCCCAGAATTAGGGTAAAAATATTTATACATTTATTATTGACATTATTGTTTTTATCTTAAATGTAATAGATTTTTTTTTAAACTGTTCTTTATAATAATAAATTACGGATAGAGCTTTCTGACGCGGAGGACCGAGTTTATGTTGATTTATTATACCCGTTACTCATAGAGTAAAAGGTTCCGACCCCATAAAGTATATATATTCTTGATCAGGATCACTAGCCGAGTTGATCTAGCCATGTCCGTCTGTCTGTACGTCCGGATGAATGCTGAGATCTCGGAAACTATAAGAGCTAGGCTATTGAGATTTGGCATGCAGATTCCTTAGCTTCTTACGCAGCGCAAGTTTTGATGCTAGAGTAAAAATTTTAATTGAATTGTTCTCATTAATACTTATCGATTGACTCAAAAAAAGTTTGTCATGCCCACTTTAACGCCCACAAACCGCCACAAACTTTAAAAAATCGTCAGTATGAACGGGGATATCTCGGAAAATATCAAAGATAGAGAATTGCGACTTCAGACTTAGATTACGTAGGCTTGAGCGCAGCACAAGTTTGATACGCAAATATGCCACGCCCACTCTAACGCCCACAAACCGCCCAAACTTTTGGCGCCCACAATTTTTATGCTGGATACAAAATTTTAACTGAAATTTATTAGTCTCGTCAATACCTATCGATAGATCCAAAAAAAGTTTGCCACGCATACTCTAACGCCCATAATCCTCCCAAACCTGTGGCACCTAAAATGTTCATGCTAAAAAAAATTTTAACTGAAATGTATTTGTCTCGTCAATACCTATGGATTGACCCAAAAAAAATTTGCCACGTCCATAACGTCCATAACCATATATTGAGATCAGGGGTAGGTGGCGCATTTCAGTCTTGCTTTGCTGCTTGCATATCTCCATTTCCCTTTTGTCCCTTTAGCTGAGTAACGGGTATCTGATAGTCAAGGTACTCGAATATAGCGCTTTCCTAGTTTTTTTCTTTAATGATCTACAGTATATCATTATCCCCTGAAAACATTGTGTTCTGAAAAAAATAACATAAAACAAGAAAGGAAGATACCTTCGGTAAGTCGAAGTTTCTAGAGCCTTGCAGACCTTTTTAGGAAACTAAAAACTAATTACAGAAATGTTAAGATAATGTCCCATTTCAATTTATTACCGTATATGATTATCGAAAACAAAGTATAACGGTCTTTGTATTATGTTGTCATTAATTATCTGATCGTTCCTAGGGCAGCTATACCCCTTAAAGTATATATATTCGTGATCAGTATCACTAGCCGAGTCGATCTAGACATGTCTGTCTGTCCGTATGAACGCTAAGATCTCGGAAACTATAAGATCTAGAATGTTGGGATTGACATGCAGATTCTTGGGCTTCCTGTGCAGCGCATGTTTGTTTCAGCAGGGTGCCACGCTCACTATAATATCCACAAACTACTATAGCACTAAAACCACTTATAACCAAATAATAATCAACATTTTGCAATTCAATCGAGATTGCACACCACATGCAGCTAAGGGCGCTATAGGCTAAGAAGCGCTATAAAAAAAGATAAATGGCGCTATAGGCTAGGTGTGCTAGTGAAAAAAGCAGAGTTGCTTTAAGCATATATCCATCCCTCTCCCACTCTCTTAAGCTGAGTAACGAGTGTCTAACAGTCGAGACCATCGACTATAGCATTTTCTCTTGTTAGTGTTCCCCTCTAGTGCTTTTCTTATTATCAATACCCATTATACCCCCATATTGAAATCTGACCAGTCATTAAAAGTTATAACCGATTAATAATCAATTCAATCGAGATTCACACCACATACAGCTGATGTTTTCACTAAACCCGCACAGCCGATTTCCAGCGAGTCCAAGGGCAGGGACACCAGGAGCATCTCCAGCTACATGACGGATCACGTAATCAGCAATAACCGCGGCGACGAGCCAAGACGAGCATCGTTAGCAGCCACACCGAGGCCCACCCGCTGTAATAAGTCAACCTAAAATAAACACACTTTAGACCTCTAAGTTCTGGGTGGGACGAACACACAATCTACCGAGCTAGCTGCACGAATCATGTAGCGAGCAGACCAATATAATCAGTTCTTTACAACCGGCCCAAATTTGTCTGTGCGAGCGCCGAGTGAAGGCAGATTATAAGGCAAGAAAAGAGAAGGAAATCTACAAATATAACCCATACCTCTTTCTATTCGTCGGCAGTCTTTTACGGTGCGCCGACTTCCCTGCTGACGTCGAGAGTGGCAGTGTTCTTGCTTCTGAAATGTCACCCGGGGCCGACTCAAAATCTGAGGCCCAATAACAGGACATTTGTAACGCGTGACGCACGCGTGACAGTTCATATAGACATTTGTTTGACCGCTTTTCACACGTGATAGCTTCATATGACTATTTTTAAAAGTGATTTCACGCATGCCTCTTACGTATTTGGCTTTTGGGAGGTCAACCCGTAACATGTCCTTTGTGATTTCATGTGTGACATTATATATAGGGACATCGATAAAAATGGGTAAATATAGGTTAATAAAATAAAATAAATTTCTTACTTGTAAACATTTTTTTTATAATTTATGTAGCGGTATTTAATTTTGTTGGTGTTTCCTAATCTGTTTTTTTTTATATAAGCCTATGTAGTTACATAGTTTATTAACATACCTCGCAAGTAAGGTTCTTGTTTTCATGTTGAATGCTGTTTAAACAAAATAAAACAATCCCGAAATCAGCGGGCAGGTGAAGCGACAGTGGTGAATGTTCTATATCTGGCTTATACAATTTTATTTATTAAAGTCGCCCATGTCTATTAAGGCCGAGGATCCATAGGCATGCATGGTGTCGTCTGCGGAAACGACGCCAACCCAGTGGTGTGGCAAGACGTCTGGCCAGGCGGTTAGCGATCCCTGTAGCGATTTCAGAATTGTATTCCCATCTCAATTACAGTTGGTACTCCGTATCATGAAATATAACGCTATTTTCGACATATGATGGTGACAAGCAGAGGATTATCTTCAGTCAAAGCAGTGAGCCTGGAACTGGATCTTCTAATATCCGTGCTTCGAGCTAAAATCCTTGTTTTGGCAAAGATCTGATAGGCAGCGACAAAGAAATATATCAGGAGTGGAAATCATTCAGAGGAAAGGTGGCTGCACGGGATACCTCTATACACTGAAAAATCAATGGCAGTCGGAAGTTGATCATTGATCCAGGGAAATGCGTGGGCCCCAAGTCGCCAGAGTCTGCATGGTTGAGCTGGAGACAACAGACATCAGTGTGTTTCCACGAGGGCAGGACCGTCTGCAAACCTAGAAGCTACGGTGTGCATTCCAACCACCTCCAATAACAAAGCGGCTGCCCACAGAACCGAAAAGGCGACCAAATTCCTCAGCTGGCCACGAATGACGATGACCAGGAGGACAGTAGACAGCGTAAAACGAAATTCTTCTAAACGAGGTGATCAAATTGATAGGAACGGCTTGCAGGTGAGGCTCAGTTATTGTGGTGCTCAGGTGATAATCCAGGGACGATTTGATAATGACAGCAGCACCACCACGACTTCTATCATCGGGGTTATTGGCGCAGTGCACAGCATATCCATGGATTCGAAAGAAAGAACGGCTGGTAAAATGTGTCTCTGAGATTAACAAAATGTCAATGTTACGTTCCTGGAGGAGATGCTCAACCTCCAAGGATTTTCCAACTAAATTGTGAGCGTTCCAAATTATGATATTTAAACCATAGTTAGTCATTGCGGCGCGTTGACTCTATGGCGTGCTAGACATCACGCTCTGTAACATTTGCAGCGTCGTCGTCATGACTGACATCACTTGATCAAAGCGTTCCAAGGAAGGAAGCACAATGATTTGACCCACAGTTGACTTAAACTGATCCCCTTTCAGTGCTAGGCATTTATCCTTGTCCTCGGTATCATTGATATGACAGCCGAATCATTCAGAGAATATAAGATGTCGGCGCGGCACGAGGGTATATTGATTTCAGTCAGAAGTTTGCAACGCAGTGAAGGAGACGTTTCCGACCCCATAGAGTATATATATTCTTGATCAGCATGACTAGACAAGTCGATCTAGCCATGTCCGTCTGTCCGTCCGTTTCTACGCAAACTAGTTCTTAGTTTTAAAGCAATCGGGCTGAAACTTTACCAAAAGTCTTATATCTTTCTTATATCGGACAAATATATCTTATATCTCCAATAGGAATAATCGGAAAAAAACCGGAAAACTGGTGGGAAAATAATATGAAACAAATTATAGCTTCGGTGTTTTTTAACATATAACCTCCTACGCTTGGAAATAACATGTTTTAGTTAGTTCTGAGTTTCGAATTTAATTTTATCATAATCGGACGACTATATCATATAGCTGCCATAGGAACGATTGGAAAATTGGTGGAAAAATAATATGAAACAAATTATAGCTTCGGTGTTTTCTGACAAATATACTATTGGGAATACCATTTTTTGTATTTTTAAATTTAATAAATGTAACTGCAAGGGTATACAATCTTCTTGCCGAAGTTAACTTCCTTTCTTGTATTTTACGCGAGTACATTCGCCAGGACGACTTCGCTTGAGTGTGCGTTCCTCTTAATAAAAAGGGAGGAGGACGAGAATCTCGTATCTTAGTCCCAGTTTGACCATATGCATTGGCTGAAGACTCCGAACAATGATTAGCTTGCGATAGTTCAGGCAAAAGTGTATCACCAGTAGAGTCGAATAATGGAAAATCGGGACCGTAATAAAGCTTTCTTCACTCTTGCGAATTCGCCCCGTCTCTCGCCCCTAGTTAAGATAGGCTTAAGGGAAATGTAAATTAAAATTGAAGTTTAGTTGTTATATGAAAATCCTTGCGCCCTCCCTTTCGTTATGAAATAAATCCCGAATTTCCATGCAATCACCAGTTTTCGCGTTTGTTCCTTAATAAAAAAGAGTATTACATTTTAATGGTGACCCCGCCGTGATTTGCAGTGGAACTCGATTTTTTTTGTGATAAAAATTAACAAAATAACAAACACATATCGCGCCGGCTTGCTTAAAAACATTGAAGTTGTTGGTGCAATTGTTGCCGCTGCTAATTCTTGGTTGCTGCAGCTATAAAAGTTTTGAACGCTGTTTAGCTGCAGTTTTTGGATTTGTTGTGCTGCTCATTGCCAAGTTCACCGCTCGCTATCCCCCCCAGAAGGAAATCATATGGATTCAAACAGGGTAGTGACCGACGGATGTGATTCGTCCTCACCTCATCGACACAGTCACAGCGCTGTACGATTATTTTTTGTCCATTGGGGATGACAAACATATCAAGAATGCAGTCCTAATCCATTTAGTAATGGGCAAAGTCGATGCGGGAACTAAAAGAAAGTGGGAAGAACAGCTGGACTACACATCGCTTCCTCTTTGGAGCGAGTGTGAGTCGGCCCTGAACAAGCGCTATCAACATAAGGTTGCCGAAGAAGCGTGCAAGCCAAAAATTGTTCAGCAGGAGGTTCTTGTTTGGACGATCCAGAAGTATGTGTGTTTTGCCACTCAGCAGAAAATCATTCCGAAACGTACATTTTTGTCGCTTGAAAGGAGATTGCCCAAGGATCCTTCATTAAAAAAAATGTATATAGAATTCATGGAAGAAGGTAATTCAAGAGGCAGGATTTGAATTGGCAAAGTGGTTTTCTAACTGCCCAGAGATGTTCGTATCTGAAAGCGCTGTCATGCCGCTAACGGCAGACTCAGACGTAACAAAATTCCTTGGCGTGGTTTGGTTGCCTGGTAAAGATTACTTTCAATTTCGGTTGGATAACTCTTTCCGCGATTTTCGTGCAACAAAACAAAACATACTGTCGGTGACTGCCCGACTTTTCGATCCGCTTGGCCTATTGTGTCCTCTAGTGACAAAGGCAAACATGTTGTTACAGGAACTATGTCTTCGAAAGTTAAACTGGGACGAGTCGCTGCCGATGCAACTGCAGACATCTTGGGAAGCTTTTAAGGAAACGCTGTGGCATCTGCCAAAAATCAAGGTATCGCGATTCGTTCATACAGACATCGAGCGTGCATCTACGTTTGCACTAATACCGATAAAGGTTTAAAAGTATCTTTATTAAAAGCCAAATCCAAAGTAGCTCCCCTCAAGACGAAAACTTTGCCTTGCCTTGAGTTGTGCGCAGCTCACCTTCTAGCGGATCTTTACAATCGTGTAAGACCATTGTTTAACTCTAAGAGAACTGAATTTTGCGTTCGAGAAAATAGTGGAAGTGATCCAATCTCACGAGTTCTGTGACGACATGAGCAAAATTCGGAAAAAATTCCGGTATTTACGAATGTACAGAAGTTAAGCCAAATTCCCGCTGTTGTTGGTTTCAAAAGGCTCACAGTTTGTTAGGACCTACGCTGACCCTCGTGCACTTGTAAGTCTGTTGCGAGAGAAGACATGCTTGGTTGTTGCGCAGAAAGTTTGCCGCAAGCCCCAACACATGACGCAAGTCATCGGGAACTTGTCATCAGACCGACTTCGACCACTCGGCCCATTTAATATCTGTGGTGTTGATTTTTGTGGCCCATTTAACACAACGTATCGTATCTGTGGTAAGCCACCGTACAAGTCATACGTGGCGTTGTTTGTATGTTTTGCGTCCAAAGCGGTCCACTTAGAGTTAGTGTCTGACCTCACCACTGGTGCATTTTTGTTGGCATTTCAAAGGTTCGTGAGTCGACGCGGGATTCTGGAGAAGGTGTGGTGCGCCAACGCGACGAACTTCGTCGGAGCAGATCGCCACATGAGAGACTTCCGAACCCGATTGGAAGAGCCCAGGCCATCTTCTGATGGCTCCACCATCAGCAGCGCTCCCGGACCAAGTCAGCCCATCCTGCTTGCGTCGATGGCGCAGTGCCTCGTCTCTCAGGCACAGTCTCAGGAGTATGTCTTCAGCCTCCAGGCGAGGAACAAGTGGCACCAGGAAAACGTTGCCGTGGGAGCTCTCTTGTCGTCGCCGAGGACAATCTTCCGCCGCAGCAGAGGATGATCGGGCGTGTCGTGGCAGTACACGTCGGTGCTGATGGCAAGGTTTGAGTGGCGGACTTGAATACCAAGGATGGCACGTACCGGAGAGCGTGGCTGCCTGTGGTGTGCTGAAGACGGCGGTCCTTCAGAGGGGGCGGTGTTTGCGCACCTTGCGCGTTTTATTTTTTGAAATTTGTTGTAGAGTTAATTATAGTATAACTTACCCTTTGTGCTAATATTTATTTAAGCGTTGATCAGCCAACCTAATGGCTATAAAACGCATGGAAATAACAAAGGAAAAAATAACATGAAACACAACAGAAATAAGGAAGTTAACAAATTTATAACAGTGACAGTTCTTCATTATTGTTTTAAGACACGGCAGGGTGCCGACGCTTCAGTCTTCTTCTCGTTGTAGTTGCGTTTGCCAGGGAGGCTGCTAGATGGTTGGTGTGGGCTAGTAGACGGTCGTTGTAACGGCTTGAGTGCATGTTGATCTGCTCTCGCACCGTGGGGATGTGAAGATCGCAAGCTAGGACCTCGTTCCTTACGTACCGAGGCGCATCCGTAATCGTACGTAGCGCCCGGTTTTGCACTCTTTGGACCCTCATGGCATTTGAGTCTGTAGCGGTGCCCCATATTTGTATGCAATAAGTGAATGAAGGAACCACTATCGACCTGTACAGCAGCAACTTGTTGCTAGGGCTGAGCTCACTTGTACCTTTAAGCATCCAATTTAGTTTCCGTAGTTCAACACGACATGTTGCTGTAATCTTAGTTATGTGCTGCTTCCACGAAAGACGTTTGTCCAAAATCAATCCCAAATACTGAGCCTGGGCTGATTGCGGTATGACTGTGTCCTGGAATTTCACTGTGTGGAGAATTTTACTTCTAAGAGAGAAGTTGCACTGCTGGGACTTATTTCCGTTTATCGAAATATTCCATCGATTCGTCCATTCGCCACACAAATCCAAATAGTTTTGTGTGGTTTGAGTCGCATTAATTCGACACATGGAGTTGGCAATAAAGGCTGTATCATCAGCATATATAGAAAAGAGGGTACCCAGTTCCCTAGGGTATTACAGGTCAGCGGTAAACCTGACCAAGAATGCTACCCCGAGGTACGCCAGCTCGAATGCATCAGACAGACGATATTTCGCCTCTCACATCGACCATAAAATTTTGTTCTAAGAGATACGATTTCAGGAGAAGATATTGGGCAGTAGGCAGGAGAGTTATCAACTTAAATAGCAAGCCATCGTGCCAAACGCGGTCAAAAGCTTCTTTGGCGTCAAGAAAGACTGCTGAACTGTACTGCTTGTTTTCGAACGCTCCAAGGATGTGCTGCGTTACCCGATGTGCTTGCTCTGGGGTTCCATGGTGTCTTTTAAAGCCGAACTGGTGGTCTGGAATGGCGTCCTGCACACTTCTTACTGCCATCATTATACTAAGGAATGTTCTTTCGAATATTTTAGAGAAGGTGGGCAGTAGACTTATTGGTCGGTAGGATGCAACAAGGCTTTCCTGTTTTTCTGGCTTAGATATCATCGATATCACAGCACACTTTCACTGTGTGGGAAAATGTAGGATACGTAACATGGCGTTGAAAATAGTATACCCTTCCTAGAAAACGCTTTGGCAATTCTGCTGCCGATCCCGTCGAATCCGGGAGATTTACTGCGTTGCAGCTGGCGAATTTGAAGACAGTCCTCTTCCGGACTCACATGTGGGATAGGTTCAATGGCCGAGGAGGGGGCATTTAGGAATGCTAGGGTATTATCCACGTCGTCAGGCCTAGCAAGATTGAATAGCTGAAAGCGTCCTTCCAATTCCTCAGCAAAGGCCATCGAAATTTCGCTGTCTGATCTGCACCACGTGTTGTCGGCACGCTTTATTGGAATTCGGCGAGGGGGTGTCGTTTAATATTCCTTGTTGCCCTCCAGAGATTGAATCCCTACGGCTTTGTAGAATCAGCAATGAGGAGCATATCAGCAAAACATTCACTCTTCGTTCTAATCAAAAGTTTCTTAAGATCGTCCTCAGCTCGTTTCTTTTTTCAGCAGGGTCTCGAGGACGCATAAATCTGCGACGCAATATCCTTTTCAGCCTCACCAAATACAAGACCTCCTCCTACAAGCCCTCCGAAAGCAAGAACCTGCACATGAGATTTGAGTATAATATCCGCTAGAGTTCTGCCCCTAATTGTAGAGTTACGTGATCCCCAGAGACGATGATGCGCATTCGATTCCCCTGCAATTATAAAATTTGACCCAAGCTCACTAAGAAGCTCTTCGTAGTGGTTAGCTGTGAGAGGTGAATTTGGAGGACAATATATAGACGCAACGACTATTTCCCCTTGGTCAGTTTTGACTTTGATCGCAGCACACTGAGCCGTTTGGTGTTTTAGCTGATAGTATGATGTAGAGCGGAAATGATTTTCGCTGACCAACATAACGCCGATATGATGTTCTTTTACAAAAAGCTCCATCTCGAGTGACTTGTTGGTCAAGCCGTCGGCGTTCCACACACCGACTCTATATCCAATTTGACTCATGGTTGGGCTGTAACGGCTGCATGTGCAGATCCTGGCGCTATTTGGAATAAAAGGTTGGTTATAAGGGATATCATTGACATCATCATCTAAAGCATTTTGTAAAACCGAGCACCAAGGTCAGAAAATTGTTCTTCAGCTCGTAGATACATTTGATCTTGTCGTTTCCATTGCTGATCGTTTTGGAATTTCTCGCGATTTCGTTGATGTTGGCTGATGGCGGGTCTCTGGGTATTGTTGTTGGTCTTTCGTCTGTATGGTTTGTGTCCGTAACCGTGGGAGGTCATTTGGTTTATGTTGCTGGTTAGGCCTCCTATTGCTTGTTCAAAGTGGAGGGAATTGGTTTGGTCACCCTGTTGATTTTGGTGACGAGAATGACCATTGGTGACTTTTGCGTATGACAGAGCTCCCACGACATTCGATCGAACAGTCGTCCTTTTTGAAAAGGTCTTTTGGGGAAAAGTGTTACCCTGGAATAAAAGATTTTTTCGGTGTCTTACTATCTGCTGGTAGGCAATACAACCCTTGTAATTTGCTGTGTGATTTTCACCACGATTAACACATTTAACAGGAAGAATATCTCGTTTGCAGGCCTCTATGGCATGTTTCCGACCACATCTCACACAGTTATGATCCAGAAAAAAGTTGATTTTTGTATAGTGGAAATCCTGGAAACGATGGCATTGTACGAGTTCATCCTTTTTGTAGGGTAATTGCTCAAGTTCAACAAACACTAGGTTGACGATCTTTGTTTTGTCGAATCGGCTTTTTGGTCTATTAATGAAACGAACCATATGGCCAAGCAAGGTAAGGCTTTCCTTAACGTGTTTGTCCGGAGTGGAGTGATGAACACCTCGAATAACCAAGCGATAAGATCAGATCTTTAAGATGCCATGAGTGGAAAGGGACCTATTTTGCAGTCAAATATTTACTGATTGCTCTATACGCGTCTGAATCTGCAGCAAGGATCGAAACGGAATTATTGGAATGACATTTTACGAAGTATTTAGACGGATGTACGATTTTATCTGTGCAACGAATAAGCCCGCTCAGATTATTGTTGTCGATTACAATCGGCGGTGGCTTGTGATTGGGTGGGTGTTTATTAGTAGCATTATCGGTACTGTTGCTGTTGGATTGACTGCTGTTGCGTTCGACGTTGTTTTTGTTACTGGAGCTGCCGTGGTTTAAGCCTGTGCTGGTACTGACCTGATCAGGGTTGTTAACCAACTGGCTGACTGATTGGTAAGATTGTAAATATTCTTCGGTTGTGTCCATGTTCGAAAGCTCAGCAAATCGGTTGGCGGACTCAGTTCTTTAGAGACTAGTGGAATTTCTCTGCATTTTATTAAGAGAATTGGGAGATCTGGATTGTGGACGGCGTTTGTTCCTTGAGGTCCACCAGTCTTCATCGTCGCCGGTTATGGCTTCTCGCTCGGGTTCAATGTCATGGGATGGTAAAGGCTGGGCGTTGATGGAGCTGGCTTTATAAATGCTACTAAACTTTTGTAATGAGGAATTTAGAGCATTAGTCATAGTATGTTTCGCCATAACCACCTTTGAATAGATGTCGAATTCGGATCGGAGTCTGACATTGTAGGCGTATTGGATGCTGTGAACTGCTTTGTACTGCTTTACTGACTTCCAGTACACAAACCCACTAAGAGTAGGTTCCACAAAAGCAGTCGTAGCCTAGTGGGCAAGGTGCGCACCTTGCAGCCGGGAGGCACCGGGTTCAATACGGGAAACGGATGTTTGTATTTTATAAATTGTATTTTTTATTAAGCTTGTGATTGAACTTGAATTCGAAGTAGCGGTGATTTGCCAGATCAACAAATTGCAACTGTTACCTTTTGATCTCTGTTTCACTTGTTTTCGCGATTCACCAGAGCTAATGGAGAGTCTGAGCACTGTCACTGCAGCTCTAGCTGCCGGACTTACAAAAACAAATTGATTTGCCACGAAGGTGGACTTGTCCATAGAATCTTCACAAAGAATTTCGCAGCAATGCAAAAACGCGTCTGCACTCCACGAGAGCATGATCATGACTCATCACTTACCCAACTTAAACTTATCAACGCACTTGTAAACTTAAATTGGCCCACGCACTTATTAAAAAACTCTTGACGCCGAAAGAATGAGCGAAGCCTTTCCATTTACTCCTTTTCTCGATTTTTGTTTTATTTTGCTTTTCTAAGGCGTATTAGCGAGAAGAGAGAAAAACGAAAGATCGAGATTGGAATCTGCGAGCGCCGATTAAAGGAAGAGAACTTTAGTTGACATGTCACCCAACCACGCGCTTATATATTAAGAAAGTGCAGTTCTAAAAAATAATATAAAATAATCCTTTATTTGTATTCTTCAGGTGCCGGAGTAAATTTCGACTGCATCCAGTTCATTGACAAAGAGAAATAAAAAGAGGCGATAATCGGGCTGATGATTGTGTAATAAAGATAAATCAGCTGTAAGAATAAAATATATATAGTTATAAGAATTTTGTAATAAATGTACTAAGAATTTTCAAAATGAATAAAATGAAAGTGAATATAAAAATTTGTAATTTTTACAAAAAAACAAGAAAGAACGCTATAGTCGAGTTCCTCGACTATTAGATACCCGTTACTCAGCTTAAGGGACCAAAGGGAAATTGAGATAAGCAAGCAGCAAAACGAGATTAAAATGCGACACCTACCGGCGGTAAACAGATTTAAGCGTTATGGGCGTTAGAGTCAACCATGAAAATTGTGGGCGTCACAGGTTTGGGCTGTTTGTGGGCGAAAAAGTGGGCGTGGCATAATTTTTTTTGGGTCAATCGATAGGTATTGATGAGTTAAAATTTCAAATCTAGCATCAAAACTGTAGGAGCCACAGTTTTGGACGGTTTGTGGGCGTTACAGTGGGCGTGGCACTCTGCTGAAATAAGCTTGCGCGCGTAGGAAGCTCAGGCATTTGCACGCCAAATCTCAATAGCCCAGCTCTTATAGTTTCCGAGATCTCAGCGTTCGTCCGGACAGACAGACGGACAGATCGGAAACGCTACCTTCTGCCTGTTACATACTTTCCGACGAATCTAGTATACCTTTTTACTCTACAAGTAACGGGTATAATTAATCGAGGATCGAGAGTGGGCTATGGTAGAAATCAAGAAGAAAGTGTTCTTGAAATCAAACCAGATTCATATTTAAATCAAGCAGAAATCGTTCTTAAAAACAAGCAAAGTTTCGTCTCGACAAAATATATATTTTACTATTATCAAGAACGATTTACTCTTGGAAGCGAGAGCGCCTATGCATGAAATTGAGAGCGCTTGTTCTTGAATTCGGAAATTCATCTCCTCGAAATCGAGACAACTTATATTCAAAAAAAATTTCTCAAGCCAGAGCAGTTCTTCTTGATTTTATTAAAAGCGCGCTCGTCAAATTATTGAGCACGGAAATACTGATTTCAAAACTTATGAGAACGTCTTTTTTCTCGGTGTAAGTGGTCCAAATTTGCAAACATGTACTCACTTTTGCTTCCCACTGTAAAAAATAAAAAAACTTTTTTTTGTAAAATAATTTCAGAGAAGGAAGAACGCTATAGTCGAGTGCCTCGACTATCAGATACCTGTTACTCAGCTAAAGGGACCAAAGGGAGATGGATATATGCAAGCAGCAAAGCGAGATTGTAATAATCACTAGCCATGTTCTTGGACGTTGATGCACTATGGTCAGTACAAACAAGTGGCCCTTACGACACCAAGCAATGCTTGTTACGCGCGGAGACCTAAACCGATTTGGGAAAGTAAACGAAATCGCGGACATTGAAAAAGACGACATAACAATAGACAGTTTAAAATACATGCTCACATAGAATGGCTAGTAACATAGAAATTTACAAGTTATTGGAAGATAGAAAATACATAAGTTTATCATAATTAGTTGCATTAGGGCTATCAAACAGTAAGACGTGACACAGTGCATTATAGTCGTCACAAAGAACCCGAAAAGGATCATGAAGGACATAATTGGATCTACAAGTTGGCAGGGACAACGGACGAAAACGACAAACTGTTCTACAGGGTACATTCCAGTTGAGGGAACTAAGAAGGAAGGGAGAGTCAACATCACCATTAATTAATTTATGCAAAAACATAACTCCATGACACTTTCTACGATGGTTCAGGGTTGGTAAGTCCAGCAGGCGCGATCTCGCATGATAAGAGGGCAATCGACTTCCTGTATCCCAGCTTAAGCCTCTCAAAGCAAATAAACAGCTAATTTGAGGTGACCATATACACGAGCAATATTCCATTGACGGCCGAACAAGAGAAACATACAAAAGCTTTGTTGTGTATGGATCATCAAACTCCCTTGACCAGCGCTTCATAAACGCCAGGAGACTTCTGGCTTTGTTAGTTATAGTAGATATATGGTCTTTAAAACTAAGTTTATGATCAAATAGAAAGCCAAGATCCTGAACAGAAAAAATACGTTCAAGGGCGTTATTTCCGATAGAATAAGAGTACAGAGATGGATTACTACGATAAAAGGTCATAAAGTTACATTTAGAATAGTTCAAATTCAACATGTTAATCATGCACGACGTATACAAACAATCAATATCTAATTGAAGGTCATTATATGAATTAGGTAAACACATGGACAAACATAGCTTGACATCATCTGCATACATTAAAACAGTTGACGATTTTATAACATAAGGTAGATCATTAATCATTAAGCCAAAAAGTAAAGGTCCCAGGTGGCTACCCTGTGGCACTCCAGAAGTAACATTCATTATTTTGGAAATTTTATTATTAAAACAGACCATTTGAGTTCTATTAGAAAGGTAGGAAAGTATCCACTCTAGTAGGTTGGGTGGAAAACCTAAAAGGGACAATTTATAAATAAGAATCCTATGGTTCACTGAATCAAAAGCTTTAGAAAAGTCGGTATAAATCACATCAGTTTGATGATGTGTCAAAAAACCTCTAGTAATTAAAGACGTAAATTCAAGTAGGTTTGTAGAAGTAGAGCGACATCTAGTGAAGCCATGCTGACAAGGTGAAATAACAGACCTGCAATGATGCTGAAACTGACAGGTAATAATTTTTTCAAAAAGTTTAGGAATAGAACTGAGTTTAGCAGTACCGCGATAGTTTGAGATATCGGACTTGTTCCCTTTTTTAAACAATGGTATAATAAAGGATTCCTTCCATATGGATGGAAATCTACATTGACTTAGGGACAGATTAAATATCAATGTTAAGGGAGGGGCAAGATAAGATGAACAATTCCTAAGTATACAACTTGGTATTCTATCAGGACCCGGTGAAAATGAGAGCTTGAGAGTATTAAGACTCCGAAGAACATTAGATACATCAATCACTGGTTTGAAGATAGAGTTAAAATGAGGTAGTGCGTATGGATAATCTTTATTAATGACATTATTGCATTTCGTATAAGTGGATTGAAAAAAGTCTGAGAATAAGTTGCAAATATCATTATTATCAGATGCTACATTATAATTGAGAAAGAGAGAGGGAGGGAAGCAGCTAGATTTTCGTTTAGAATTGACGAAAGAAAAGAAAAGCTTAGGATTACTTTTGAAATCACGCTTACAACGGGACAGGTAATTTTTGTAACAATCAGAATTGTACTGGACAAATTCCACCTTAGCTGAACTATACTTGGTGAAGTCTGTCTGTAAGCCGGATATTTTGAACCGTTTAAATAGTCTTGTTTTTTATTCTTCAATAAGATAGTTGACGGGTAAACCATGGAGAGCTGTAAGAATTCTTCATGGAGGAAAGAGGGACATGTTCATGAAATAGACGGTAAAGGATCTCATAAAAGTACCTAACTGCATCATCAACAGGAAGGTCAACGAGAAAGGACCAGCTTACTGTCGATAAAGATTCCACTAGTCTGCCGTAATCAGTCCTCTTAAAACACAAACTAGGCTGTACATTTATTGCAGTCCTAGGATTATTAAAAAAACCATTAATACAAAGCTGAAGGGTAGGATGATAACAATCTTCAGGTAAAGATAGTGGCGAAATACGACTGACTTCAGCATCGCTACTATCAAAAACAAATATTAAGTCAAGAAGACGACCAATATGATTGGGAATCCTGTTAACTTGCTGCAAAGATAGTTCAACAAGACCATCAATAAAATCATTTTGCATCCTAGGAATCATTTTCAATGAGTCCTTACTCTCCAACCAAGATATATTGGGAAGATTAAAGTCACCAAGCACAATAAGTTGGTCAGTTTCAGTAAGCAACAAGGAGATAGAATGTATAGCGGACAGGTGCAGTAGATACACGTTAAATTCAGAGCCAGGAGATATATACGAGCAGGTTAAAAAAATGTTTCCTTTTGGGAAAGATAATTTTACGGAAATAAATTCAATACCTGATGATTCAGAAATATCAACAAACTCAGAAGTTAAATTGGATTTGACTCCAATAAGAACGCCTCCTCCTCGACGGCTCTGACGATCCTTCCGATAAACAAAAAAGTTATTAGACAAAATCTCACTATCGTGTACGGATGGGTTAAGCCAGGTCTCAGTGAGTACAATAACATTGGCCTCAAAAATTGAACTATTTATATAAAGCGTAGAGAGTTTACTAAGAAGCCCCCGAACATTCTGATAGTGAATTAGGAAATTTAGTTTTTTGAATTTATATCAGAGCTGGGCGCCGACAAGCTATTTTTTTTATATACTCGTGGACAATTATATCAGCAGGCCAAAAATTGGGGCAAAGAAGTTTAGAGAACAGCCCATCCGGAACAATTATTAGATCTAGTGCGATCAGCAATTTGGGCAGCACTATGCCCAAAGTCTGCACATTTTGCGTGCGCAATGTTCTCACATAACCAGCAACTAACAATTGGCTGCCGAGAAGTGATTTTACCAACAAATTGGCAACCAACAACACAGCAGGCAGATTTTGTTTACAAGTTGAGGTCAGTTAAATGTAGAATGTAGAAAAAGTAGGAAGCTTTAGATGAGTGCCAATAAACAGCTGTGTGGCTTTGCAAATCGCAGAGGAAAGATAAGAAAAGAGAGCGGTAAGACCAATTCAGCAAAGACCCGTTAACTCGAAAATGAGAGCCGGTGACTGAAGTTGGGAAAATGTAGGAGAGCGAACGGTGCGAGAGAGCGCCAAAACAACAATGTAAATAAGAAACAACAACAATGCACAAAGCGCCCGCGTCTTTAACTATTATCCAATAAAATAATAAAGATAATGGTTTTAACATAAATAACTAATTTGCATGCAAACGGCGGCCTCAACCGAGTTGAAAATGAAACTTTGGGAATATATCAGATCGGTAATTTAGACACTAGGCGAATAAATGTAGGAGCAAATATAAAACGCGTCCGTGTACAACAGAGACCGAATTCCGAATGATCCACCTACCCGCGATCTTAATATATGGTTATGTGGGCGGCGGACAGGTTTAAGCGTTATGGGCGTTAGAATGGGCGTATGGGTCAATCAAAAGGTATTGACAAGACTAATACACTTCAGCAAAAAAAATTGTTATAGCATACAAATTTTGGGCGTGGCACATCCGCGTAACAAACGTTCGCTGCATACAAGTCTACGGAATCTAGATTTGACATTTAAGTTCTCTATCTTTGATAGTTTCCGAGATATCCGCGTTCATACTTACGATATTTTAAGGTTTGTGGGCGGCTTGTTGGCGTTAAAGTGGGCGTGGCATCCTTTTATTAGGTCAATCGTTACACATTAATGAGAACAGTACTTCCCAGTTCAATTTTTTATTCTAGCATCAAAACTGTAGGAGCCACAGTTTTGGGCGGTTGGCGAGCGTTAGAGTGGGAGTGGCACACTGACGAAACAAACTTGCGCTGCGCAGGAATCTTTAGAATCTGCATGCGTAATCCCAGTATTGCAGCTTTTATAGTTTCTGAGATCATAGCGTTCATACGGACAAACGGACATAGCTAGATCGACTCGGCTAGTGATCCTGATCAAGAATATATATACTTGTTGGATGCGCTGTTTCTGCCTGTTACATATTTTCCGACGAATCTAGTATATCCTTTTAATCTACGAGTAACGGGTATAACTATTGACACGGCTGGAATCTTTAATGCTCTTTACTTTTCAACTTTGCCGCAGATTGTACTTACTTTAAATCTATCTTTCGACCAATGCTATTCGATGTTTTCATTTTTTAAAATTGTGCTGTTTGTGGTTAACTATTATTTTCAAACAAATCTAAGTGATAGTTTGCAATTTCATTTTCTATAAAAATGTTAAGGTCACGGGAGTTATCATTCTTAATTTTATGCACAGATGTATTAACATTTTGTTTTTTATATCGCAGTCCAACTCTGAAAAGAAACAGATAGGAACAGCATACTCGTGGAACAGGACAGTAGCTTACATTCTTATAGAGGGTATGTCAGGAGAGCTTCTCATTTTATCGGAGGTCTTTGCTCTTAAGTAGCGATGCTTGATATCAACACCAGAGTGTGCGTCCTAAAAAATAAGAAGATCTTAAAAGCTTTCAGATGATAACACTGTTTTGGAGTGTACCGCAGTTAGGATTTTAAAATCTGAAAGTACTCATGAACACAAGTTAAATTATATTTGGAGTGAGCTCGCGTTTTTATATTATTGCTTATGATAATCACAGTATTGAAAGAAGTTTATAATTGTACTTTTCTATAAGCTTACCTTCAATACTGTTGTGGGCAATTTGAGCGGGCTCAAAAAATATTGCCCTCTTAAATCCAGCTTTGCACGAAAACTTTAAGTCCAAATATAATGTTCAAAGGAGAGCTAACCCAGACAAACCCCAAATAATGGTGGACGCCAAACTGCGGTTACATTTTTAGTGTTCCACTGTGTAACTGAAATGATTTACTCACATCTCTCATGTTATAGGTTATAACCAAGTTGTTGACGAAGCTTTCAAGAAATTCGGGATAAGCATCCAGTACGTCCAGCAAGTCGTCTCTGTGCAACTTATGAATATCGCAATATGTCAGTGCTCTTACCACTCCGTTAGATTTTCCAAGCGTTGGATATATACACGGATTTTCGCCGAAAATATCGTTTTTCCCTGAAGCAAACCAAATGTTTTATTATTTCTTTTTTTGTTTGTATAAAACTGCAAAAGTAACCAACCCAATACAACAATTATATTGCCACCTTTTTGAATTTCTATTGAGCCTCTGGCTATAAAAAATAATGAGGTAAGGACATCTCCTCTATGGACTAGGATATCACCAGGCGGCGCATGGGTAGTTTTAAATTTAAGGGAGAAAGCTCTGCAATTAACATTTAAGTTAACTTAAAGTTATCTAGTTATATTTAAACTTACCTTAGGCAACCAGGACTTGCATCCGAAAAAGCCGCACACGTTGTCAGTAACTTTCTGTTCAAATGAAGGCAAATATCTGCTTGTAGGCACTCGGGAAAACCTTTAAGCAACGAGCTCATATCTATCCCATTCGTATCTTAAAAATTCAAAAAATAACAATAAGTACGGAAATAGATTAAAATTATTACAGGTCCATGCGTGTTGGAAATATTCTTCTAGTCTTTGCCTTAGCGGATTTGGTATCTGTAAGGAAAGGACGAGGTAATGTCTGCAATGTATTATTCGCTTTGTAATACTAATACCTGGTGGAATCGAATAAACTCCCGAACACGTAACATTTGAGTATGATATCTTGCCGTTCCAGAGTAAAGCCTTGGTATTAGTAATAATAATAGTTATAATAACTAATAATTGTACCGTATTAGTATTATACCTTTGAATTATGGCCGATACATTTCCAAAAATACTTGCATACATAAGAGCTTAAAAAATTAAAAAATTATTATATATCTAGATGTTATTGCAGTACAGATTTCTCCTACATCCAACAAGCATTACGCAAATAGTGAAAGCTTTTTCAGCATCAGTATTTGGTGCCACATTTCCAAATCCAACGGACGTGAGCGAGGTAAATGTAAAATATAAGGCTGTGATATACCGCGACTGCAAAAGTATAAATTTTTAGGTTATGGGCTTTAGTTAACTGTAATTAAACTTTACCTTTATAGAGGGTCCACCAGTTCGGTTATCAAAATAAGGTTCTTGAATATCATAGGCTAACGAATTTAGCCAACCGATGTTTTTCGCGGTGATAGATTTTTCGGCATTTCCAATTGCGTACCTGATATTGAGTTAAGAAATTTTAGTAACAAATACATATGTTATCTGTTTCATTTACCATATGCAGGCCAACCAATGGGCAATCAAAATAAAGGTAGCCATTAATAAAATAAGAACGGCAGCTCCATATTCCGAATAACGGTCTATTTTTCGGGCTACTCGAACTAGTCTCAAAAGACGCGCTGTTTTTAAAAGTCCTATTAATGTAGTTGTCTAGAATAACGAGTAGATACACAAAAAAGTTAATTAAATGTAAATTTCATGTTTTAGGCACTGATACTATAAGAAGAATAAGAAATAAGCTGATAAAAGAACAACAATTAGGTTATAAGCCTGAACAAGAAAGGACGCTAGCATCGGCAAGCCGATGTTTCTATACCTTTTCAGGTCGTTACTGTTTTTAGATAACTAAAAAAAACTTAAAAAAAAAAACTACTAAAAACTAATTACAGAATTTTAAAGGTAATGTTCCATTTCAAGTAACTACTGAATATGTTTACCGAAAACAAAATATAACGGCATTTGTATTATTTTGACATTAATTATTCGATTGTTCGCACGGCAGCTATACAATAAAGTCGAAATTCGGAAGTATTAAAAGAGTGTTGTGTTAATTTTTTTACAAAATTTTTTTTAAACATTCCTACGGGATATAGTTATCAGATCCGCCCCGTTATACTACCTACAATAGAAATAAGACTTTTGGGAAGGAAACCTTCCCGACAGCTTTTAAACTAAGAGACTAGCTTGCGTAGAAATGGACAGACGGACATGGCTTTATCGACTCGTCTAGTGATGCTGATTAAAAGTGTGAAACGTCTTCTTCACTGCGTTGCAAACTTCTGACTGAAATCATTATACTCTCTGCAGGCGTATAAAAACCAGGTCGTTGGTCAATCCAAGTTAGAGATATAATGTATTTTTGTATAACATGACTCCGCAAGCAAATGACTTGCTTAGTTTAAGATTTAAGCGTTATGGGCGTTAGAGTGGACTAATACACTTCATTTAAAATTAGCATGAAACCTGTGGGCGCTACAGGTTTGGGCGGCTTGTGAGCGCTAGAGTGGGAGAAAAAGTGTGCGTAACAAACTTGCGCTGCGTACAAGTCTCTCGGAAATTAGTTTCCGAGATATCTGCGTTGTTTGTGAGCGTTAACTTTTTTTATTGGTAGGTATTGATAAGAACAATACATTTTAGTTAAAATTTTTTATATTTTTTATTTTAGCATTAAAACTGTGGGAGCCACTGTTTTGAGCGGCTTCTGGGCGTTATAGTGGTGGTTGCACACTTACGAAACAAACTTGCCTGCGCAAAAAGATCAGGAATGTACATGCCAAATCCCAACTTTCTAGCTTTTGTAGTTTCCGAGAACTCAACGTTCATACGGACGGACAGACGAACAGACGGACAGACGGACATGGCTAGATCGACTCGGCTAGTGATTCTGATCAAGAATATATGTATATACTTTATGGGGTGGGAAACGCTTTCTTCTACCTGTTACATACTTTCCGACGAATCTAGTATACCCTTTTACTCCACGAGTAACGGCTATAATTAGCGCCGGAACAACATGGCTAGATAGACCCGGCTAGTGATCCTGATAAAGAATATATATACTATGGAGGGTCGGAAACGCTTCCTTTTACCTGTAACATACTTTTCGAAAAATCTAGTATACCCTTTTACTCTACGAGTAACGGGTAAAATACCTTATGGATTGTAAGGCATAGCTTTACTCTTTAAGACAAAAACGGATCGGATCCCATGATCGGCTGAGCATAAATTTTAAATGCCCATTACTGGATGTCGGTAAAATTTTGTTTAAAAACTGTGGGAGTAGTTCGAATTTCAAATCAAAATTGTTCTTATCTTGAAAAGGTCTGGAAGTTTTGTTAGCGCCGTATTTCACGAAATACTTTTTTAGTGCACCCCTTCTGTGTTACACGACTTAAGCCCAATTTTTCACATAATTACAGGTATTGGGATTAGGGGGAAACTTAGATTCTTTAGTAGTAATTAGGATAATTTACAGCTAAGAGTAATTAGAGCTCACCTCATCGGTATCACTACCGACTAGTAGCAAATCGAAAGGAACCGCTGCCACAAGATCGATTAAAAACCAACCGCTTAAGTAGTGAACAGCTATACGTCCAGGATGGGATACCTATAATATAGGACGCTTAAAGATTTTTGTTTTTTATTTTGGGTTCTCAACAGTACCACTTCATCCTGTGCGTTGACAAAGGTGGTTCGAAAGTTAATCAAGATATCGACGATGAAAGTAACATCCACTACAAAATGGTATTAATAACGTAACCCACCAAACACTCCAATGCTTACCAATTAAATCAATTATAACAATTGGGTCAGAGTTAATGTATTTGTTATTTCTTCTCTGATAATCCTGCTCCCCAAGCAAAAATGCCGCCACATACGGTGTGAAAATGGCCGTGTACATCACCAGAATTAATATCACCCAATCCCACACAGCTTTAAAAGGCGAATAATGTAGTAGAGTCCACTTATGGTAGTAGTTGTTCTGTAATTTCTGGTCTAGAAGTATGTTTCCTCCCAGAGAAGTAATCTTTTGAAAAAATGCTATTAAATAAATTAACAATAAAATAGATTTCGTGGCTTAGACTTACCATTTCGTTTGGATCTTGCATTTTTAGTTCACTCTTCGATCCGAGAAGTGCTTCTTTGTCCAGCATATCTTCATACGAACTACCCAATACGTTTTCTGCCGGCTTTTCACTTTGATTGTATTTCAAGTTCTTAAACATACACTCGTAAGAATTTCCTTTATGGGTTTGAAAAATGTCGCTGTTTTTTTTAAGTGATGGATCATACGAGCAATGTAAATCGCAATCCCTCCTAGAAACTGTCTGATAGTTCTTAATGTATAGCTTCTTTTTATCACATTTAATGCATTTCTTCCACGTTTTGCTACTAGTATGCTTCTTTTGTTGGCCTAATTTAAACTCGTTTGAATTATTATTATATTGGTTTTGATTTTCTCCCATTACGGCTATACCTTTTTTTAAACTTTCCCTTTTATTTTTTTTTTTTAATAAAGGAGGTAAAAAAAAACAATCTTCAGTGTTCTTTAAACTTTGTTTTTCCTTCGACTTTAAGTTGATTTTTAGTTCTGGTGTACCATCACTATTAGTGGGCCTAGACTGAATGAATTTGTGATAGACCAAAGTGCTGTGGTCAGGTACACTATTAGGAAATCTTGACAAACTATCCTTTTTGTCGTCGAACATACTAGCGTTTATCAAAATATCTGAAACAAAAATTTGTTTCTTTTCTATCTTATTAAGGTTGCACATAAGTGAAAAGAGTTCCCTTTCCACAAATTGAGTGGGTTTTACAATCCAGTTCCGTTTGAATTCCGTTAAAGGTGGTTTCTTAGTTGTGTCATTTATATTATTATTGGACATGTACAGCTCGCATTGCTGCACTATTTTATCCAGTTTTCGAATTTCGCTCAGTTCCACGCAAGACTTATGCGACATTTTTAAATCTGAATCGGAATAAAAAAGGCATTCGTTTTTAAAAACATATACATTTTTTTATGGTCACATAACGTGTAAAAAATTTCTTTTTTTATCTAATGCACTTTCTTATTTAATTCTAAAATCAAACAAAACCAGGTATTGATTTCTAAAGATTACCAGCGATAAACATTCGTATATAAATAAAAATAAAAATTGGCATTTATTTTACCGTTAAACTTCTCGCTTAGGTATTTATCTTAAAATTTGTTCGGCTATAACATGCAACGAAATCTAATTTCCTAACAATAATAATCATAAAAAAGTTATTGATTGTATCTTCAAGCTTTATTATCAGAAATTTTCAGACATGCGCATCGGTGTACCTTTTAAGCGGAGTACTGATAGAAAAACCCTTTAATTAGTCAAAATCGTATTCTTTTCAGAGTTTGCCCAAACTGGTCTCACTATGAAAAAAATATGCCAACAAAATGTTTAATCTATAACGGTTTAAAATCAAATATTGCCAAAGAACACGAGAAATGCATTGCGAGACATGTTTAGGATATTTAAATTTTAAATTGTTTTTACTAATTATAAAGCATAAAAGGTAGCATTGATTAAATCTTTTATCGCGGGACCTTTGTATATTTCTCAAGCAATAACATTTTGATTTTTGAAAACCGTCCGTGATTTTAAAACGCAATTGAACAAGACAAAAAAAATTCTTAAATTTACGAAAATTCGACATTCATTTTGTTTTGTGTAAAGCCTAGTTCTCACGTCTACGAAAACCGCGAGCTAACCATAGGAGTGAGCGAGAGGCTCAGCGCAGTACTCAGATAAGCTAAGGAAATACCAGAAAAATACCAGATTTAGCGAGTGAATTTCGATGAACTCCGTTAGCCGCGGATTAAAGAATAAGAAATTTAATCTTTGGCGGTGTTTGTGCAAAGGCGGTGTGGAAATTATAAAATAAAAATGGAAGGAAATCCCCAAAATCGACTGCAGGAGGTCAGTGCAGATGAAATAATCCAAGCTGTTGCCCATTATTGTGGGATTTCACCGACAGGAAGCAATACCACAACAGGGCAAATCCGCAGAACAGTTGCAGTGCTGGAGGATATCCGCTAGGGAATCCCAGTGGGAAGGAACATGCCGAGTGGGACTTCGCTCCCTACATATAGATCCTGACGGGCGTGTCCTCAAAAAGAAAGGAAGATCTGGCCATAAGAATTTGGCTGTTTTACTAATAGAAGTATATTTTTAGCAGAACCACCAGTAATACGATCTCTGACGACCTCCCCATTAGGACTGCGGATACCACCAACACCAGCTACTTGGAATCTTAAGCGGAGCTGGAGGACGCACTGGCTTCTATAGGGAAGAGGAAAATAGGGCGCCCGCTAAGGAACAGTTGAAGAAGCTATAGCCAGCCATTGTCAATCCAGCTCCCACTTCCTCAAAGTCCAATATGCCCATTGGGACTCGGAGCTGGACTGCGGTGGGGCGGGAAAGATTGCGCAGCATCCGTGAGACGAGAAGGAAGCTTAAACTACTAATTTACATAAATAAAAACATTCGTTAAACATTCCATTTATTTTAATTTTATTTTCTTTGTGCACCAGCAGACTCTTCTTTTTAAATTGCTTCAATTGATTTGTTTTCCGTTTGCCAACAAACCCAGCTGATTGACAGTAAGATGCTACATGCATTGCGGGTGAACTTTGAAAACTTCTTCTTTTTATAATGTATGTGTCCATTCTGTCTATACACACAAAAAAAAATCAATTGGTAAAATTTACCAATATAAGAGTAAAACGGTCCCCAACCATCGAATTGCCAATTTAACCCATCAAATAGTTACTCTTACGTAACACGGAAGGTTTACTATAAAAATAGTTGTTACTATAAAAAAGGGTAGAATGGACCCATGGACCGTAGTTAAACACCTATTTTTATATGTATCCAACCCATAAAATATAGTTGGCAAATTTTGTATAGTAAATATATACCTATAAGTGGATAGAGTTTTTAATTAAGTTCATATTTACGTAAAGTTGGCATGGTAATTTATAATAAAAATAAGTAATTTTCGAATTTCACTTTTTAATACGCTAGACCCAGTTGGTCAATCGATAGGTATTGAAGAGATAAATACATTTTTGTTAAAGCCTAGTACTCACATCGACGAAAACTGCGAGCTAACCATAGGAGTGAGCGAGAGGCAAACAGGCGGCTAAAGCTTTTCGTCGGGTCTGTTTTTCAGAGAGGTACTCAGATGAGCTAAGGAAATACCAGAAAAAATACCAGATTTCGAGAGTGAATTTTCGATGAACGCCGTTAGCCGCGGCCCAAAGAATAAGAAATTTAATCTTTGGCGGTGTTCGTGCAGAAGCGGTGGGGAATTTAAAAATTATAAAAGGAAGAAAAACACCAAAAATCGGCTAAAGGAGGTCAGTACAGGTGAAAAAGGACGCCTAATCCAAGCTGCTACACATTATTGTGGGACTTGACCGACAGGAAGCAATACCACAACGGGGCAAATCCGCAGAATAGTTGAAGCACTGGAGGAGATCCACCAGAGAGAATCCCAGTGGGAAGGAACATGGGACATCGCTTGATCTCCGATAAGCTTTCCATTGAGGACTCCACCTCCACCAGCTACTTGACAGCTAAAGCGGAAATGGAGGACGCGCCGGCTTCTATAGGGAGGAGAAAATAAGGTCGCCCGCTAAGGGACAGCTGGAGGAGTCATCACGAGCCATTATTGGCCAGCCTATTGGGACTTGGAGCTGGACTACAGATGGCGCGGGAAAGATGGCGAAGCATCCGTGGAACGAGAAGGAAGTCTTAAACTTCTAATTTACGTAAATAAAAACATTCGTTGAACATTTTATTTACTTTTATTTTAATTTCTTTGTGCACCAGCAGACTCTTCTTTTTTAAATTGCTCCAATTGATTTCTTCTCCGTTTGGCAACAAGCCAAACAAAGAACAAGATTTTTCAACTAGTGAAACTCTTAGCCGATCTGAGTACAAGGCTTAACATATTTTTTTAGTATCAAAACTAAGGGCGTCACAGTTTTGGGCGGCTTGTGGGTAAACCGATTGGTATTGACAAGACTAATACATTTCAGTTAACATTTTTTTTCTAACTTAAAAATTGTGGGAGCCAGAGGTTTGGACGGCTTGTGGGCGTTAGCAAACTTACGCTGCGTACAGTTACGTGCGTACGTGCAGTTACTCTTTTTATTCGAGTATTGAATCTGTAGGAACCACAGTTTTGGGCGGCTTATGGTCGATAGAGAGGGCGTGGCACACTGACGAAACATACATGCGCTGCGCAGGAATCTCAAGAATAGTTTCCGAGATCACAGCGCTTATACGGACAGACAAACAGACAGACGGACATGGCTAGATCGACTCGGCTAGTGATCCTGATCAGGAATATATATACTTTATGGGGTCGGAAACGCTTCCTTCTACCTGTTACTTACTTTCCGACGAGTCTAATATACCCTTTTACTCTGCGAGTTAAGGGTATAAATATGTATATTCTCTAAAAACTTCAACTTACTTCCACCAAAGGCTATAAAATACCAAGATGTGTAACCAGGAGTACAACAAAGCTCACACGTATATGAATCTAATTTATAGAGTGCCGTTACTTTGCCATTCTGTCTCTTAATTGCTCTCTCGCTCCCGACACTCCGCGATGCCAAAAAGTCAAAATTTAATTTTAGGCTCATTTGTCGATTCTTAAATTATGTTGACAAAAGGGAATCGACCCAAAAGGCACATTGCGCCTTACGATTAGTAATGGGCTGAGGCGCATTGCGTGAGTTGTTGGTCCGCGGATAATGCGATCGAGGATCAATTCCACTTTGAGGCTGGCTTTAATTGTTTTATTTATATATATTTTTCTTTTTTTTCTAGCTGCTTTTTATTTTATTATTTACCTGTATTTTACTTGAATATTTTTAATTTTTTGTTCTTTATAATTTTCTTAATATATTTTGTTTATAGCTTTCCTAAATATTTATTTGTTATTTTAAATTTTTATGCAAGATTTCTACTGTCAATCAGCTGGATTTATTGCCAAACGGAATACAAATCAAATGGAGAAATTAAAAAAAAAGTCTGCTGGAACACCAAAAAATTAAAATAAAAATAAATGGAATGTTCAAAGAATTTTTTTGTTTATGTAAACTTGCCATCTTTCCCGCGCCATCTGTAATCCAGCTCCGAGTCCCAACAGGCATTTTGGACCTTGAGGAAGTGGGAGCCGGATTGAAAACGGGGTTGTTCCCTCGCCCAGCATCCAGTTGTCCCTTAGAAGCCATCCGCTTTAGCTGCCAAATAGCTGGTGGAGAGTCCTGAGGTTCCCCAATGGAGAGCTTGTCGAAGATCGTTCCGGTGGTCCTGCTAAAAAGATACTTCTATTAGTACAACGTTGCGGGTTTGCCCTGTTGTGGTACTGCTTCCTGTCGGTGAAGTCCCACAATAATATGCAACAGTTTGAAACAGGCGTCCTCTTTTATCTGCACTGACCTCCTACAGTCGTTTTTCGGGTTATCTTTCCATTTTTACGCGGCGCGGCCGCGGCTTACGGCGTTCATCGAAATTCACTCGATAAATCTGTTATTTTTATTTTAAAATGTTTTGTTTTTTTAATTAGGTATATAAAATTTAAAAAAAATAAAAATAAAAAAAAAACGTAGTCCCGCCTTTTTTTAAGAAAAAAATTTTGTTCTTGTCAAAAAGTTGTTTCTTAATATGTTTTTTTTATGAAAAGATCAAACTGAATATAATATATTGGCGTTTTTTATTTACCATTTTTTAAGTGAAATTTTAATTTTATAATTGTTAACATTATAATTCTTAACAAAAATACTAAAATCCTGTATATCAACGTTAAGTAAGTGAAATAATATTGTAAAATAACTTTAAAGTAATCGTCGTTTAACAACAAAGATATATGCACATTGTTTTTTTAAGAAAACATCGAAATTGGCATTTACCAGACAAAAGTACGGGAAATACAAAGTATTAAGTAGAGGCGTTAAAAACTAAATTAAAGAGAAAGTCCGCAAAAGTGCGCTTTTATACTAACTGAGCTTAATGAGAAATAAATACTCTACAAGATAAAAAGGTTTCAGAGGTAAAAACAGCTTGAATCACTTTGTAGCTCCATTTAAAAATACAAAATAACTTAAATATTTAGTTTTTAATTTTTTGAGGTTAGATATTACAAACGAATATACGAGTATTACAATCAATAAATACAATATAAAGGTCACAAGCACAAGTTACAAACCTCTCTGATTAAATGGTATTTCAAGAACTGCAGTGCTTTGTTTAGTTTTTCACTATTTGTCAATTTAAACTAATAAGAACAATACATACAAAACAATGCATCAGGATAACATCAATATCTAATGCTTTTAACAGAATCACTTTGTAGCTCCATTTAAAAATACAAAATAACTTAAATATTTAGTTTTTAATTTTTTGAGGTTAGATATTACAAACGAATATACGAGTATTACAATCAATAAATACAATATAAAGGTCACAAACACAAGTTACAAACCTCTCTGATTAAATGGTATTTCAAGAACTGCAGTGCTTTGTTTAGTTTTTCACTATTTGTCAATTTAAACTAATAAGAACAATACATACAAAACAATGCATCAGGATAACATCAATATCTAATGCTTTTAACAGAAAAGTTTAACAGTGCGCACCACTGTTAAGGTATCTGCCGTGAAAGCCTGTTTTTATTTCAACGAGGCGGCAGCGCTAGTAAATCTCCTTTTATTCCTAATAGTTTAAATTGTTAAAAAGTGTAAAACTAAACAAAGCACTGCAGTTTTTGAAATACCATTCAATCAGAGGGACTTGTAACTTGTGTTTGTGACCTTGATATTGTATTTATTGATTGTGGTGCCCGCATATTCGTGTTCTAGTTCTAACCTCAAAAATAAAAAACCATGATTCCAGCTGTTTCCACCTCTAAAACCTTTTATGTCTTCTAAAGAATTTAGTTCTTATTGAGCTCGGTTAGTATACAAGTGCACTTCTGCGCACTTTCTCTAAAATTTAAAGACCTGTACCTAATACCGTAAATTTCTCGCATTTTTGTCTGGTAAATGCCAGTTTCGATGTTATCTTAAAAAAAAACAGTGAATTATTATATCTTATTAAATAACGATTATTTTAAAATTATTTTACAAGATCATTTCACTTACTTAACTTTGATATAAAGGATTTTAGGATTTTTGTTAAGAATTATAATGGTAACAATGTACAAAATTACAATTTCACTTAAAAAATAGAAAATAAAAAACGACAATATTTTTCTTAAATTCAGTTTGGTTTTCTTTAAAAAAAAATTAAGAAAAAAAATGGTTTATTTAATTACCAAGAAAATGTATTTATTTTAAAAAAAGGCGGGATCACGCTTGTCTTATTTATTTTGTTCCCTTTAAATTTGATATACCTAATTTAAAAAACAAAACATTTAAATGTTGCTTCGTTTTTAAGTTATTAATTAATGCCACAAAAAGTAGAAAAATTCCCCATAGTGCACTGCTGGAAATCACTGGCCGCGTTTAGCAGAACAACATGATAAATGATTACTGTTGGATAAGTAATCAGTGTTCAAGTGTTCTGCTGAACGCTCATGATACATAACGACGTCGGCGAAGTAAAAAATGTTTCCTATGAAACTCCACTATGTATTTCAAAAATTTTTTAAATTAGTCCTAGTGCAAGGTTTTGACAATCACTTTACAAACAAATGTCTTTTTTAATAAAATTGCGTTTGTAAAATCTATCTGCCACTGTAACTGCAGCATTGCGCACAGCAATCGTGGACACGTAAAAATCAATCAATCAAATCTTATCGATGTTTTACTCATATATACGCTTACGCCAGCAGTATGGTATCATGTATTACGAAAAGGTAACGTACTATTTTTAAGTTCCATTTTTACTGATCATGATGCGAGAATTCTTGCAACATGATCCGTAATCAAGATAGAACCGCTTGGACCCTTTTAAGTACTTATAACACCTTCATCCTTTTTTGACTATATCCATTTTGTAAGTACCCATTTTGGGATGTGGATGCGCCTTGAAATGTTTTTTCCTGTAGATAAGCTTATACGTTTTGGTGCAACAGAGGGCAGGTCATGCCACGGACTTAAGCTGGAGGTTGGCAATATCCTTAAAAAAAGCATAACAATATTTTTTTCAAGATGAGATCAATTGCTGAGTTCCAATCCGAAGCTCCACCAACAATAATTTGCTTATCCGGCGCCATTGCAGTGCATATTCTTTCCTTCTCATTCCGTGTGTGCGGTCTCACTGAAGCAAGTTGTAGAGAATTGTGAGTTTTGTATGTAAAAAAGTCGCTGAAGCGGTAACCCCCTCTGTGTAAGTAGGCTATTACCAAAGAAGCTGAATCAAAAAAAGCTGAGAAACGGAATACCATGTGAAAAATTGGTTTTATAGCAATGAAAACACTTTCTAAAAGTGGACTTTCAAAAAAATTGGACATATTCAATAAGTGCCAAATAGGTTAAGAATAGTCTTGTACTATTCAAACGGAATTTTTACGACCTTTCCGTTAATGACAAAATGTACTTGAAGTAAGTTAAAATTAAGAGTATATTTAACTTTTGTTTCGTAAAAATACTTATGCCGACTAGTATACTTAACATTTCTTGTGCTTTTACGCCTTTAACCCTTTAGTTGTTTGTCAAATTCCTTGCAAAAAAATCAAATTCAGAAATTTCGGTAAAGAATAAATCGGCATCGAAACTGAGAGACTTGAGTGCGAGAAAGGAAACGCTTTAAATTTTGTTAATTTATCTTTTTTTACCGCCACTCACATAAAAATTTTTTTAGATTACATTTTCCTTTTAATAATTTAGTAATTTAGGTTACTACAATTGACTTACTTGGGCATATTTTTATACCCGTTACTCTTAGAGTGAAAGGTAAAGTATGTAACAGGTAGAAGGGAGCGATTCCTTGATCAGGGGATCACTAGCCGAGTCGATCTAGTCATCTCCGTCTGTTTCTATGAACGCTATGATCTTGGAAACTATAAGAGCTAGAATGTTGGGACTTGGCATGCAGAGCGAGTTTGTTTCAGCAGGGTGCCATGGCCATGCCAAAAATGATTGAAATCGGAAAAAAGTTATAACCAAACAATAATTAATAATGGATGAAGGTTTTACGTTACGTGGCGTTTTAGTGATATCTTGTAAACAGCCGCTAGGAATGAACGATAGGTGGCGCTTTTTTTTTTAGCTGTGTAACACGTACCTGAGTTTCACTAGTCAAAAATCACATTCATAATCATACTCATAGTTCAGTCGTTTAAGATTGAACTCCAATACCTTAAAATTGTTTGATAACTTGAAGATGCTATCACCGCTCTCGTGCTCTTGCCCAGGTAGGGCTGGCTACACCTTCCACACGGGGTTGAGTGGGATAGGCACGGTCCGCACTGCACTACTACTACTACATACAAAGTTAAGCTACTCTAGTGCAGACAGCAACTAAGAAATTATTAAATGTATATTAACTTCTGTACATATTATTATTATTTGGAAATCCAAAGTCTATATAGCCCAGGACCGTATCACTCAAAAACATATGCAAGAAATGTATACATAAAACTTAACCAAAAAAGACTAAAAAAATAAGCATACAATCCAACAAGGCACTTGTTCTGAAACAGTTATAGTTCCTTTTAAAAACACTACCATAAAAAAAAATTTGATACGAAAAACGACTTTGTAAATAGACTTTTTAACATGTTTCTATTTGGCCCACTGCATTGCAAAATCTGACCATCTTTTCGTGCATCATGCCGAAACATCCTTAAAACGGTTTTTATTTAATCGAATGTATAAGAAATTATTTTCAGAAATGTGATTTCAGAAGTTTTGATGTTGAAGGTGGAAACGTATCTAATTTTGTACCTCATCAAGAGGTATTTTTCTTAGTTATACTTTATAGAGTCGGAAACGCTTCTTTTTACCTGTTAAATAAAAAAATATTTTTCATGAGTAGTCACATTTTACAAACTGGTGCTTACTTGTATTTCATCTTTAGGACCTAAGAGGACATCTTTTGGCTTGAAGTAGAATTTCAGTGACATTATGTGTCATGATCTTACATATATGAACAAATATCCATTATTTGGTGTATTTCACATTTTCATCCACACTAGGAATCGTAATTGCTTATCTACAGTTAGACTTTGATTTTTGAATATATTTTTTTAGCAGGCTTCAGTGTAGTTCAACCTCCAATTCGAAGGGGTAGTCTCGGGAATTTAGACTCTGCCTGAAGAGTTGGGTATGCTGCCACGCCATGTCGCCCTTGCCACCAGTAAGCTTGGCCACAATTTGGAAACCATTGGCATTATCTACCGAACTGCTTCCATCCATGGCTTCAACGGTCACTGTGATTTTTCCGTCTACAAAAGTTTTGGTCTCAAAAACCAAGTTGTAGGACTTAACTTGTAAATTGGTCTTGCTAAAGTCGAACTTCCAAACGATTTCACCACCTTCAGTATCCTCCAGTCTGGCCAGATAGGCCATTTTCCAATCGTGCTCAACTTTGCGAAATATGTTTTTTGAAGAAAATAGCGCATTTTGCCAACTTTTATAAGTGTTCAGAATTGTTACGTCTCCTTTATCTGCGAACATGTAAGTTTAGTGTATTCCCAATTATTTAAGATAGTTACAACACCTACCTTTGGCATACCGTTCGTAAGTGTCTGTTGCGCAGCTGTAACGCAAATTAAGTTGGCGTTTTTGCATCTCAACTTCATTCAGGTTGAAAACAAAAATCTGTAAATACACCTAAGTATAAGTCGTCACAATCGACCGACAGGATATCACAGGTTACTTACGTTGGTAAAAGTGTGCTCTCCCCGTGACTGTCGCCACGAGAGACTACCCGAACTTCTTCCCTTTAGCTCGTGCTCCGTCGGCTTGCTGAGAAGAAAAACGATTGATTAATTGGAGCGCTGATCTTTGGAAAGAGGGTTAAAAGCTTACCGATCTACGGTCAAGCCGATGACTTCGCGCATGTTGAGCTGGCCCAGCAAAATCTTTCGTTCCGCAGTGCAATTTCTTCGCCGCTTTGTTCGAATTTCCACCAGCGCTTGCACCATTTCCTTTTCAGTGCAAAGCTTTCGCAACTGTAGGATCTTTTGGTGATCGTTCGTGTAGCGCCAAGTTACATCTTGGATGTCATCTCGCGAGTAGGCGAGCACATAGTCGATGTGACGCTTCCAGCCGTGCTGATACATCAGCGGCGAATCCACAACGTTCTCGGAGGGGTCAACGTGCAACCACCGCATCTGCGCCTCGGAATACACCTCGGACCACACGTGATCAAAATGGGAGTGCACAATGCGCGCGTCGTAGTCCAGGGTTCGACAAAGGAATGTGAAGCAGTTAGCGTACTCACCGCAACGGCCCTTGCGCGAGACCAAGAGCTGGGAAATGTCATTATATCGGTAGAACTTGCTCTCCTGGCCGCAGCAGACATTGATCTCCACCCGAACATCACCCTCGCGTTGTGTGCGGCGCAGCTTGCTTTCCTCACTACCGCACACGCGGCACGGTATATTGTTAACCCACTGGAAGAACTGAGTGCTGAACCAGTTGACCAGCTCGACGAGCAGCAGGTCCCGAACATCAGGCTCCTTTTCCTCGCACTCTCCCAGGGCAATTCGCTCCTGAATTTCTGTAAGTTTCTCGGTTGCCCTTTCAGTCAGCTCGTCCACGGGAATCAGCGTGCGGCCAGTGGCGAGCAGAAGCTCGTCTTCGTACTGCATAACTGCATCAGAGTACAGTTCCAGCGACTGCAGAAAAAAGTTGGTGGTGCGCTGAAAACAAACTATCTGGTGAGAATTCAGCCGAAATCAATGGTGATGGATGTCTCGCTTACCAGCACACGGGGAAAGGCGATTCGCTGACGATACTCCACCGAGGGCTTGATAAACAATGGCGAGGGCGTGTTGCTGACGGAACTTTGTTGGGGCGGACCTGCCGAAGAACCGAAGCTTAGGATTAAGATGCAGACACATCTTGCCCCCAGGTAAAAGCTTACTCTTAGGCACAGTTTCACTGAGCCAGGCAGAGCGCCGATCGCTCAGCGCATCCCGGTACTTCCGCACCTGCTGCAGGGACACTCCGGTGGGCAGGGTAAAGGCGTTGGAGGCCGGTGCGCGGACGAAGCCGATGGCTTCCAGCAGCTTCTCACACCCGGGCAGCGTGAGCAGCTTCTCCTTGATCGCTTTGTTCTCCAACCGTATGGTGCGGAATTTTGAGTTGTCCGGCTGCGCCAACACGTTTTCCAACAGCACAAGAAGGATGCGCACAGCTTCCAAGTACGCTTTCTTTTGTTGTTTTCCCGTGGAACGGGTCTTCGGCTCTATCTGGTGAACGCACTCCAAGTTGATGTCCACCATGTTGATGACTAGTTACCGCTATTACATACATAGGTGAGAGAGGAGCCAAGTTGAAGCCAAGGGCACGCAATTTCTTCAACTGCAGAAAAACGATAACAATTTTATAACCGTGTTCCACTGGTACTATTACATTTTAAATATTGCTCATTGTGAACTACCTTATTATACCCGTTACTCGAAGAGTAAAAGGGTATACTAGGTTCGTCGGAAAGTATGTAACAGGCAGAAGGAAGCGTTTCCGACCCCATAAAGTATATATACATATGTTCTTGATCAGAATCACTAGCCGAGTCGATCTAGCCATGTCCGTCTGTCCGTATGAACGCTGAGATCTCGGAAACTATAAAAGCTACAATACTGGGATTAGGCATGCAGATTCCTGAGATTGGTCTCGTCAATACCTATCTATTGATCAAAAAAAGTATGTTACAGGTAAAAGGTGTATGTAAAGTATATATATTCTTGATCAGGATCACAAACCAAGTCGATCAAGCCATGTCCGTCTGGCTGTCTGTCCGATCTCGGAAACTATAAAAGCAAAAGATTTGGGATTCGGCATGCAGATTCTTAAAGTTCTGAGACAGCGCTAGTTTATTTTAGAAGGGTGCCACACCCACTCTTACGCCCATACGCCCACGCTAAAACCTGTCTAGCGTCGACATTTGTGAAGATGTTGTAAAAGTGTATATGCAATTTTGTTTCCACTATCAATGTGTACCTTCATGCCAAATTTATACAAATCTGATCATCTATTAAAAAATTATTAGGAAGGAAAGGATGCGATTTAAGGTGGCGCTGGTGCAGGGTGTGCAAGATTATGAACAGTCGCTTTGCTGCTTGCATATCTCCATCTTCATAGCTCTCCCCTTAAAGCGTCGATGTAACTCTAAGTTCTTCTTCTTGACAGTGGAAACAATGATGACCGGGAACAATAAAAAATGGTAAGCGCAGAGGCAACAGGTTTGGTTAGATTAGCCAGATCAGCTGATATCGGATGGTATATGGTGGATCTCCTTTGTGGCAACCGTATTTTCACATTTGTCAAATATCGCAAACGTTTCGAACGGATGGACTCTAAGGGATGGGGGTATTATATCCTCTGCCCACAGCCGTGCAAAATCGCTGTGGCATTTTTAAGTGGATTCTTGTTCACAAGCAAAGGATTCTTGTTCATCAGCAAACCGAATACGAAAGGAGGGGAAATGCCAATTCAGTTGCTCCGAAAAATATGTGAAAGTGAATAGGGTATTGTCAGAAAATTGTCATTGGAGCAGGCCCAAGGAGCCTCCCAACGCCACGGGAGTTTAAAGGAAATCGCCGTAAAGACCCTGCACCTGTTGCACCAAAACGTACATTATTTATCTAAAGAAAAAGCCATTTAAAGGCGCATCCATCTCTCAAAATAGTTGCTTAAAAAATTGATGTAGTCAAAACACAGTGTGCGACGCAGGAGTTAAAAAAAAATTTCAACTACCGTAAATAATAATTTTTTTTGTTAAACAAAAAAATGATGGCAAAGAACAATACTAAAAAAAGCAACTAAACGAGTACATTTCTTATGCATCACAGTTTCAATAGCCGGTCTAATTTTTATTTTTCCAGTTTATATATTTTTATTTTATTTTGAAAGATAAACGGTATTATTTGAGTTCTACACATATCCCAAAAAATAATTATTATTTGTTGAGTTTTATTTTCAGGTCCAGAAATTATTATTATTCCATAAGTTTTATTTTTCGCTTGACAATAACGCATACTTGTTGATTTTTATTTTCTGATTGAAAAGTTAAACTTATTCCTTAAGTTATATGTTTTAATTGAAAATTTAACTCAAACTGCAATTTAAGCTAGATGTCTTTGAAAATATATGTTTTAAGTCGATGACGAACAACACTAATTTTAAATTTATACAATTACGGTGACATCACCAAAAAAAATTTTTATATGTTTTTTACATAGCCCTAGTACTCAGATCGGCTAAGAGTGTCACTAGTCGAAAAATCGTATTCTTTGTAGTGTGACCGAAGTTTTCAACGTTCACCCGCAATGCATGTGGCAAGGTCTTACAAGCGGCTTAGGGGCCGTCCATAAACCACGTGGACAGTTTTGGGGGGAGGGGGGGGGGGGCTTCGTCAAAAGTCCACGATTTTCCACGAGGGGGGGGAGGGGGGCTCGAGGTAAATGTCCACCTGGACATAGTAAAAATTTAATTTTAATCTTTGTTATTTATTCCACTTTTAAATTTACTATTAAACTTCTATTTATTTACCATTTTTAAAAATCTCTGTAGATATAATTTTTAATAAGAAAAAAAATTTTCAATGAAAAAGTCCAATAAGACAAAATGGGGGGTGGGGTAGTTAAAAATCCACGATTGTCCACGAGGGGGGGTTAAAAAGTGCTTAAAATTTGTCCACGTGGTTTATGGACGGCCCCTTATTGTTGCCAAATGGAAAACAAATCAATTTAAAAAAGAAAAGTCTGCTGGTGCAGAATGAAATTTAAATAAAAATAAATAAAATGTTCAACGAATGTTTTTATTTATGTAAATTAGAAGTTTAAGGCTTCCTTTTCGATCCACGGATGCTTCGCCATCTTTCCCGCCATCTCTAGTCCAACTCCGAGTCCCAATAGGCTGGCCAATAATGGCTGGTGATGGCTCCTCCAGCTATCCTTTAGCGGGAGACCATAATTTCTCCTCCCTATAGAAGCCGGCGCGTCCTCCATCTCCGCTTTAGCTGTCAAGTAGCTGGTGGAGGTGGAGTCCTCAATGGTGAGCTCGTCCTTCCCACTGCGATTCTTTAGTGGATCTCCTCCAGCTCTTCAACTATTCTGCGGATTTGCCCCGTTGTGGTATTGCTTCCTGTAGGTCAAGTCCCATAATAAGTGGCAACAGCTTGGATTAGGCGTCCTTTTTCATCTGCACTGACCTCCTTTAGCCGTTTTTGGTGTTTTTCTTCCATTTTTAATTTTTAAATTTCCCACCGCTTCTGCACGAACATCGCCAAAGATTAATTTTCTTATTCTTTGGGCCGCGGCTAACGGCGTTCCTCAAAAATTCACTCGCGAGATCTGGTATTTTTTCTGGTATTTCCTTAGCTCATCTGAGTACCTCGCTGAAAAACAGACACGACGAAAAGCTTTAGCCGCCTGTTTGCCTCTCGCTCACCCCTACGGTTAGCTCGCTGTTTTCGTCGATGTGAGTACTAGAGTATATTTAACAGGAATACCCATAATAAATTAAGCCTAGGCAAACTGAAAATCGAAAAACCAGTTCCGTTCCTTTCATAGTGGATGTACAGTATTTTTCAATAGTTGAGTACCACATTATATTTGGACGCAGATGGTCTCACTGCTTTTCAACCACTTTAACGAAAAAGTAGGCGTCGGTCAATTCAATCTTGGAGCGTCTGTCATTGTGCTTGGAGTGCGCAGCGGATAACTAAAACCTATCTTTACATATTTCCATAAAAGGTAAGGTTTCTGCCCGGCTCTTTGTTCAATTTTGGGTGCGGGAGTCCTTCGCTCCGCTCCGCTCGCCTGCATGTTTTATGAATGGAGGAATAAAGTGGAGGATGGTTTATGGCCGCACTTTTCTTTTGCGGCAGAATCCCCCGCCCAGTCTCCTTGATTCGAGTGTACATATCCGGCGTTTTTTTCCTTTGTAGATATCAATCTATCTGCAGCAAAATGTGTGACGAAGAGGTTGCAGCTTTGGTGGTCGACAACGGATCTGGAATGTGCAAAGCCGGCTTTGCCGGTGATGACGCACCGCGTGCTGTCTTCCCCTCGATTGTGGGCCGTCCACGTCACCAAGGCGTGATGGTTGGAATGGGTCAGAAGGACTCGTATGTGGGCGATGAGGCGCAGAGCAAGCGTGGTATCCTCACTCTGAAGTACCCAATCGAGCACGGCATCGTGACCAACTGGGACGACATGGAGAAGATCTGGCATCACACTTTCTACAACGAGTTGCGCGTCGCTCCGGAGGAGCACCCAGTCCTGCTGACAGAGGCTCCCTTGAACCCTAAGGCCAACCGTGAGAAGATGACCCAGATCATGTTCGAGACCTTCAACACCCCGGCAATGTATGTGGCCATCCAGGCGGTGCTGTCTCTGTACGCCTCCGGACGTACTACCGGCATTGTGCTAGACTCTGGTGACGGTGTCTCCCACACTGTGCCCATCTATGAGGGTTATGCCCTGCCCCACGCCATTCTTCGTCTGGATCTGGCCGGCCGCGATCTGACCGACTACCTGATGAAGATCCTTACCGAGCGCGGTTACAGCTTCACCACCACCGCCGAGCGCGAAATCGTTCGCGACATTAAGGAAAAGCTCTGCTACGTGGCCCTGGATTTCGAGCAGGAGATGGCCACGGCTGCATCCAGTTCTTCCCTGGAGAAATCGTACGAGCTGCCTGACGGGCAGGTCATCACCATTGGAAACGAGCGCTTCCGCTGCCCTGAGTCGCTCTTTCAGCCCTCTTTCCTGGGCATGGAGGCCTGTGGCATCCACGAGACCACCTACAACTCGATCATGAAGTGCGATGTAGACATTCGCAAGGATCTTTACGCCAACACCGTTCTGTCCGGCGGTACTACCATGTACCCGGGTATCGCTGACCGCATGCAGAAGGAAATCACTGCGCTGGCTCCATCGACCATGAAGATAAAGATTGTTGCCCCGCCGGAACGCAAGTACTCCGTCTGGATAGGCGGCTCCATTCTAGCCTCGCTGTCCACTTTCCAGCAGATGTGGATCTCGAAGCAGGAATACGACGAGTCCGGCCCCTCCATCGTCCATCGCAAGTGCTTCTAAGCAAAGATGGGCGTGGTCATGCCAAACCGAACACACCCACTACAGACAAAGGGCGGGAGTCGGATGTATAAGGCATGAGTACATTAATACCGGGAGCAAGCGCACAACTCTCCTGCTCCTTCCAAAAGAATGCATTCCATCAACTTTTATGCACAATTATACACGTACGCATCAGCTTTACATACTGTTTTATTCGAAATTCAAGTTCATATGCCCATTGGCGTTTATAAAATCAATTCATATGTAATTTTCTTTACTTCATGCATTCCTACATATGTATTAAAATAAAACATACCATACCACTAAAATACTTGTAACAGCTTTTAAGTAATAAAGCGACGAAAAGAACTGAAAAATTCCTTGTTCGCATAATTTTTTGATGGCACTGCTAGCAATTGGCTAATAAATGACTAAGCGGGTCTGTGGCATTGATATTTTAATAGCTAAGCGCTTATTTTACTGCCACGTTTGTGCGTGGGAGTCAACTGCGATAAACACTTATACAAAAAGCAAACTTGGTGATTTGGAGTCAGTTGGGAGCCATCATTGGTTTCCAGGAAGGGTTTTGATAACAAACAATTGGTCAGCACTGTCTGCGATTTCCGACGGAACGGATATCTGTGCATGAGTGTGATTCAGTTTAGACTCGCTCCGCTTATCGCACGACCTCGCCCAGACATAGCGGTATTTTACGTTGATATAATATACAAATCGAGCGCGCACTCGCAACTCGAGGCGAAAATTTTTCCGCATTGTTGACTCACTCATAAATGTTTGGAGTTGTTTTTGTTGTCATCAATCGGCATTGTGTTTGCGTAGGTCCGTTTATGGGCGGGGTCGGGCTTCCCGTTGTCACTTTGGTAATGAAACGTAGAGAACGACATTTTAGGGGAACTCTGACAAATCTGCGGGTGATCTGGCCGGAGAATCAAGTTGACCAAATTTAATCAGTCGACTAGTAAGCAGTGACTACGGAACTGACACTGTCCAATGGACAGTGTCCATATATGTATGTCATAAATCATATTTTTAAAAAACATTTTTTTCTTTATTTATATATACATATATTGTCAAAACGGGGTAGCATATTTTCTAAGTTTGTAGCTTACATGAATTTGAACGTCGCAGCACGCGGCTACCGGCTTTGTTAAATATGAGTCCAAATGATATCCTTATACTCCGTATTATATATATGATTATTTCTTGTAATATAACTTCATAAATATTAAATATGAGTTTTTTTATATTATTAAATATACATATCTACGCGATTCGTGCATTAATAACCATTCTTACATATGTAGCATGGAGAGCACCGAATTAAATAAATAAATTATAAGGTTCCCTTAACTCTATGTTTTTATTAAAGTTACTTGAGGGAATTTATAGATATATAAAAACATACTTGAACACTTTGTGCATATCTGTACATTCAGATTCATAGTCCACGTAGAATTATAAAAAATCTTTATAGGTTGAGAAAATATATATGTATAGTAAATTTAAATAGATTAATCACTCAAATTGGTTAAAATGTTTTTATTTTTTCGACTGAAGCTCTCTCCTAACTCCTTACAAAAATACTCACCTAAGCAATGTATAGAAAACTTAAGGAGTTGTAAGCTTTGAGGAAAATGAATAAGAAACTAGATACTTGGCAAGTACGATTCTACGAAAGCAGTTATTGCATGTTAAAGAATTTATTAGAACTAAATGTTTTATAATGCAATTTTAAAATCTCATACTTGAAATTATGAATACCAAATTACCAAAGGCAAAAATCTTTTCCAATTCCCCATTTTAAATTGTTCTTACAAGGCTGTAAATTCTCGCCTAATGATGCTGATCTAGAATATATATAGGGTTGGAAATATCTTCTCACTGCACTTCTCTGCAACGATCATTCTTTCGATTATCACATCCCTGCAATTCCATTTCAGAGAATTGGCTTCGATTTCATATTTATAAGTGAAGGGAAGAAATTTATTTTCTTTGTTCTAAATGTACATGTTTTTGTATATGTATATGTGATTACAAATTACACTTAAATGTTTAAAAAAATAATCATATGAATTTAGCATTGCGCACGGCAAGTAACGTATAGCTAGCACTTGATGATTGGCGTTTGTGTTGCTTTTTCTTCTTCTATATCTGAAAAAGCATATAATGTCGTTGATAATGTTGAGTAAGAGTAAGGGTAAGACACGAATTTAATGAATTAACTAAAAGCGAATTATTCGTTTGTATTTGTATGCTGCAATTATCGTTTTCAACTTGACCTATAAACTAGTGAAAATAAAGAAATTTGAAAAAAAGGGCCTCCGCATACATCTGACTTTACGCTTGTATATCTATATATATAAAAGTGTTCGATTATTTATATTTATGCTATATGCGTTATATGAATAATAATACATGTGATATATAAATCAAAAAATACGACAAGGATGTCAGGAGGTATTAATTCGACCAAGTATCAGTATGTTTGTCATAATAAACAACAAAAAGAATGTCCCGATGGAAAGTCCTTTGAAATTGCACTCCACTTTTGCAACTATTTCTTAGCTTAAACGCTAATAACATGAATCGTATCTTATGGAGTTACCTAAACAAGCACGCTGAAGTCTAGAGTGTGCTGTAGTAGAAAATCTATGAAAAGTTGAAGTAAGTAACTTAGTAAAAATTGTCCGTTTTGGGATCCCCGGCGATTATTTGCAGCTGTCTTGCTTATCGTCACGGCTGCTGGCCGCTTCCGTGATTCCGTAAAGCATTTATCAGTAGGCCTGTGCCTCCTTATAGTCGCTCTGGTCGGATGTATAAAAATCTTCCAGCTTCCACTGCAGCGTCTCAAAAGTGGGTCTGCGCATTGGGTCCTTGTGCCAACACTCCAGCATAATCTCGTAAAGGCGTGGCTCGCAATTCGGGGGTTGTGGCATACGGTAGCCGTGCTCCACTTGCGTTAGGACCTCGGCGTTGGTCATGCCTTACCAAAAGGAATTCAGTTGATTATGTTGTTCCATTATTGTAAGTTTCGAAGGCAGTTGAATGACTCACCTGGATATGGTATACGTCCGTATGTGACCAACTCTGTGAGTAAAATACCGAAGCTCCAAACATCAGATTTTATTGAGAATTTGCTGTAGTTTGCAGCCTCGGGAGCCGTCCATTTTATGGGGAAGCGGGCGCCCACTCGTGCCTCGTACTCGTCCTCCTTGATGAGCCTGTACAATGAAGATTCATATTAACTTATGAAACTAACTTGTACGCCCTAAGTTGCTGCCTTTACCTGGCTAAGCCAAAGTCAGCAATCTTGACGATGTTGCCATCACCAACAAGCACATTGCGTGCCGCCAAATCTCGATGGATATAATTTTGGGACTCCAGGTAGGCCATTCCAGCTGCTATTTGCGCTGCCATATCAATCAGAGTTTGCATTTTGAGGCTCCGACCCTTGCCTGCAATGGCTAAAAGATAAAAAACAAAAATAAGCAATTGACACAGTTTTGGTGAATGTAACCAATCAAAATAATGGGATAAACTCATCCATTTAGTTTTATGCTTGGCATACCTTGAAGATATTCCAGCAGGGAACCGTGCTTCATCAGCTCTGTAATTATGTAAATGGGCTCCTCCACAGTGCATACCGCATACAACTGGATGAGCTTGGTGTGGCGTAATTTCTTCATGATCTGAGCCTCCGCTAAGAAGTCCTTGGGATCCATTGTACCTAAAGGGAGAATCAAACATCAATACACCGTACTGCAGGCAATTGGTCAGCAGCAGAATTACCAGATTTCAGAGTTTTAATGGCAACAGGAGTCGTGTTGTTCCATAGTCCCTCCCAGACATCGCCAAACTGCCCTGAACCCAGCTTCCGCACAAATTTCAGGGATGTTCTGTCGATTTCCCACTGATCGCGAGTGCGATGCGAAAGTCCCTCCGTAACAGGTTTCTCGATCTGTGATGCGATTGTTACATGGAGGATAAAGAAATAAATTAGCAAATGCCTTTCTATTGCACATTTTCAGGCGCAGCAGTGTTTAATTTGAATTTGAATAAATGATAGTGCCAATTTTGTAATGAATTTTTAGCGTACATTTCGGCCTTATTTACAAATTACAGGTTTCTTTTTTATTAGCTGGCTCAGATGCGAGTAAGGGGGAGGGTCTTAGTTCGGTGTTCAAAGCAAAACAGTCAGAGTGCAAAAAATTAGTTTTAACCTGTCGATTTCACTGTAAAGTGCAAAAAGGGGGATGTCATGTGCCAGGGATCGTCCCGAATGAAATTTGAACACTGACTCCTTGTTTCGGCACTAAGTTGATTGTACTTTAATGAAATATGATCGGATAATTTGATTTATTGTGAGTTGTGTTGATTGGCGGTGACAGAATGACTATGGTTTTTGGAGCTTTTGTGTTAATGGGAAATAAACACACAGCACAAAGCTTTAGATAGATATTCCTACCTCAAAGACACCCGAAAAAGAATTTGTCTTTTGAATTTGAATTCGAGTTGGGTTGGTTGTCGTTTTATGTAGTTATTTTATAGGCATAATTTGGTGTTAGTTAAAGAAAAATGAAACAAATACAAGGAAAATGTAAACAGTTCTTTAGTATACACGTGTTGGACATTTTGAAATAAACAAACCAAGGCATAACAATGTCAAATACAAATTTTGTCATTCCACGCGTCCACACATTTGGCAAGTCGGATTTATAATACGCGATTAAACCAAAGCAAATAATGTCTACAGCGACCCTATTCGCTTGTCAGCTTACCTGGACACACGGCTTGCAGAGATTTACGCAGAGGCCATCCGAGTCCTTCGAATAGTGTTCGACCAGCTCCTGGAGGGTTCTGTTTGGACGAGTGGTAAAAGGTGTCAGTGCTGCTGTTTACTGGGGCTCGGAGTCCGCGGACCACCAGCTGATGAGAACTCACCTAAATGTTGTGCGCCTGGCAATGAAAAAACCCCCCTCGTCCAACTGTCTGATGCGATAATGCTTAACCGTATCGCCATCGCGCACTGCAAAAATCATTCATACACAACCATATTAATTCCCCGTAAATGTAATGCACGATAAGGCTAATTGTATGCGTAGGTCGACACGCACCTGATAGCGAATAGTCGTTGTGACGGCTCTCGGAATCTCGAATTAAAAATGCACCGTGCTCGTTCTCCGGCAGTAGAAGTTTTTTCTCAGCCTCAATACGTTTGATTTTGCGGAAGTACCAGCTGCAATTAAATAGAAAATCGGCGAGACGGAAATTATTAGTATGGCTACAAGTGAAAAATATGTAGAAAAAAAGATTCGTTTTGTCATAAACCGAATGACTTTATTAGGGAAACCGCTCTAGCAAGGTTACAAAATTGTATGCCCCCAGTTTCTCTTGCTCTAAAATAGAAAAGCGGTAAAAGGGAGGAACGCTGTTAGCGCGCGAGAGGCCTATAGATACTTTCTATATATGTATGTGTTTTATCTAGTTCGTGCTGGAGATTGTAAACTCCCTATTTCATCCCAGTCATTCTGAAATGATCACCAAAAAATCACCAGAATGCGCCTATATGCACCTATTAAATACATGCTGTACGCATTTATTTTAAATGCGCATGTAAATATGCACATGTATGCTCTCAAAAAATAAATATCTGTAAGCTTCCCCCAGGAATACATAAAACAGGATTTTAATTGCATAACTATTTTTTTTATTTTAATATCGCTCTCCTTCTGTACGGCTCCTGCTTCGAGGGTTGCTCTCTTCTGTGCGCACTTCATCTTATAAAAGAGTGTATCCTTTTGTCGCAGAAAAGCTTGCCGAACGTCCTTCTCGTAATCCAGCATGGAGTACCCATCTCTTTATTGCGTTTCTTCTAGATATTTAGCCAATTTAATATTATATATTTATATACATGCATATGCATACATTTTACTCAATTAATTTGTTTTTGTTTGTGCAATGTTTACTTATACCTACGTATAATGTAATTCGTACTTTACACATTCGTACATATGCTTTTGCAGCTGTGTTTATCAATTTTTGTGTTATAGTGATCTACATAAACTACAATTAACTTACCTGTAAAAATTATAAATTGGTGGCAGAGAGGGTGAAACATTTTGAAAACAAGAGGTACAAACTTCACTTTTCAGAATTATAAATGAAACTGACGGGAAATGCAAGAGACGAGAAAACCCGAGCGCTTCCATGCATCTACCCTTTTGTCTTTATTATTTGCTTGTCAAGCAAACAGTACCGAAAAAAGCGCTTATCGGCAACTTCGGGTTTAGTTTTTGTTGTTTACATTCAGCACTTCTAAAAAGCACCGCAATGCAACGCACCTAGCATACCTTTAATTGGGTGAAAGTATGACCTTAAAAATTTCATATAAAAAAGTCCGCCCTGTGGTACATACATTGCTATTTTATTTAATTAATTTGTTTTTCGTATGTATGTACATTTTACAATGTACATGTGTATTATGTAATTTGAAACTCGCACTTATGTACATATGTATGCTTTACTTACTGTGTTAATATTGAACTATATTAACTACACTTAACTTGCCCGTGAAAATATTAATCTTAAATTGGTGGCAAAAAACAACAACTTTTTAAAATTGCGTGTCACGAACTTCGCTTTTTAAAAACAAAAATGAAACCGACGAAAAATGCAAGAGAAAAGAAAAACCACGCTATTCCTTCTTTGTTCCCTTTTGTCTTTTTTAAAACATCATCTAGAAGGCACCGCTATGCACTGCACCAAGCACTTTCGACTGGTGTGGTCTGGGGTGCTTTTCTGTTCTGCCTTTAGTGTTTGTGTGCTATTTCAATAACAATTTTAGTAACGATTTCATGAGCTGTGAAATGACACTACAGTAAAACAATAACACTGTGGCGGTAGTCAACGTATTGACGAATCGCACTAGGAGAGTGTGCGAACGCTACTACTATATATAGCCGCAGAATTGACAAGAACGCTATAGTCGATTACCTCGACTATCAGATACCCGTTACTCAGCTAAAGGGACCAAACGGAGAAGGAGATATGCAAGCAGCAAAGCGAGATTGTAATGCGCCACCTACCCGCGATCTGTGGACGGCCGACAGATTTAAGCTTAATGGGCGTTAGAGTGGGCGTGGCAAACTTATTTTTTTGTCAATCGATAGGTATTGACGAGACCAATACATTTTAGTTAACAATTATTTTCTGGCATAAAAACCACCACAGTGAAAAAAACTTCCGCTGCGCAAAAAGCTCGGGAATCTACATACCAAATCCCAACTTTCTAGCTTTTGTAGTTTCCGACATCGCAGCGTTCATCCGGACGGACAGAGAGGCGGACATGGCTAGATCGATTTGGCCAGTGATCCTGATCAATAATATATATACTTTATGGGGTCGGAAACGCTTCCTTCTACCTATTACGTACTTTCCGACGAATCTAGTATACCCTTTTACTCTACGAGTAACGGGTATAAAAATCTGCAGTGGGAGTCCGAATACAACGAGTGATACACAAATCGTCACGACTCCTTACCTCGTTAGAACATGTTTTTTTTTTATAGCAATCAAAAAAATTCATGGTTTTTGGTATTTATATATATTGCATAATAAACGTGATAATTGAGTAGTGGATTCAAACTTGAATGGAACTAAAACAATGAAAATATCATATTCAGATTCACTTGCTGGCAAAACCTGTAATCATTTCGCCACGATGTATGGCTCTGCTAAACTGTCAAAGCTCGATCCATTTCAATCTCATTTGACGCAGCATTAACATTGACCTTAATGAAGAATCGTAACTGGATTGGTTTCGGTTCGCTCTCTCTTCATCTATTTATCGAGGGAGCGAAGTGGAAAATTAAAAGATGCGAGTGACAGATCTCTTTCATAACACCCCGACTCACATTTTGAAGTTCGTGGCGAATGAAAGATAACGGATGTTGAAGAAAGAGTAGCTTAGTCTGCGCAACACACTGAGAGCCGAAAAATAACAATGTCGTGATATGTGTTTGCCTTTATATGGGTTATCCACTCCTCGATAAAGGGGATAAAGGGGAGATTTTTCTTTTTGATGTACACACTTAAGTGGAACGGGTTTCGGATCTTAAATAGTAAAAGCTAATTATACGACCACTTCTGCAGCCAAAATATGAAAGGACAGAAGGTGATTAAGTAGTTATGCACTCTACCCATGATCCAATTCAGTTCTGACTTCGCAATACTAGTAACTAGTTATTATTAACAGGACTTTGTCTTTCGCAGTCAGCCAGACAGCCGAATTTCAATTCAATGTTCGTTTGCTCAGAAGGCAACGAAGCGTCTTGCGATTAGTTCTAGCCACCTACAACAAAGTAATCTAGCAATTTGTTAGTCAACATGCCTTGTTTGAACATGCTCTTGTAAGGAAGGTGTTTGCATATAGTTTGATTGATTAAAGAGGCATAAGCGAGGGGAGGTTAAATTCTCGCCAGCACGTGTCTATTACAGCAGTAAACGTTTATTAGACGTCATAAAGGCACTGCCAGGGGTTTGGCCCAATCCGTTGCTCCTTGTAGAGGCTGCTAGCCATTTGAGCGTTTTTATAGACACTCTCCTGGCCTGGTCGAGTTAGCTCAGTGTGCTTCAACCATTTATGTGCATGCATGACTTTCATAAATATGCAACATGATTTAATTATACACAATACAAGTCGACGACAGGCATTCCGTTGGAGCTCTTAGGAGCAGCTAAGTCGTTCAGGCAGAACGAGAAGCGCAAAAATCATGATACCTCCTCTGGATTCACCGTCTTCCACAACGAATACGAGCCGATCTTTTCAAATATAATAAAGCAACACAAATTCGAATATGCAAGGTGTCAATCTTATAGTAGATTTAAACATTAAATTAAATTACTTACATTTATTGTCAAAGTTTGAAGTTTGTTATTGAACAACATTTTTCTTATATTTATTTTTACAACACGCCAATGCCGAAATTAAGCGGCTAAATCAAGCGTATGTGCCGCTTCCATAAAATAGAGCTCTGGTCTCTGGCCTGTCTTGCACCAATTTGCAGCTATTTATACCCGTTACTCGTAGAGTAAAAGGGTATACTAGATTCGTAGGAAAGTATGTAATAGGTAGAAGAAAGCGTTTCCGACCCCATAAAGTATATATATTCTTGATCAGGATCACTAGTCGAGTGGATCTAGCCATGTTCGTCTGTCAGTCTGTCTGTCTGTCCGTATTAACGCTGAGATCTCGGAAACTATAAGAGCTAGGTTATTGGGATTTGGGATGCAGATTCCTGAACGCCCAAAACTGTAGCTCCTACAGTTTTAACGCTAGAATAAAAAGTTTAACTAAAATGTGTTGTTCTCATCAATACCAATCGATTGACCAAAAAAAAATGGCCACGCCCACTATAACGCCCACAAACTTCAAAAAATCGTAAGTATGAACGCAAATGTCTCGGAAACTATTAAAGATAGAATATAATAGAATAGATAGAATTGGGATTTCAGATTTAGATTCCGTAGCCTTGTACGCAGCGCAAGTTTGTTGCGTGAATATGCCACGCCCTCTCTAACGCCCACAAACCGCCCAAACCTGTGGCAAGGTAACAAATTTTAACTGAAATGTACTATTTTCGTCAATACCTATCGATTGATCCAAAAAAATTTGCCCACTCTAACGCCCACAAACCGCCTAAGCCTGTGGCGCCCACAATTTTCATGCTAGAAAAAAATTTTAACTGAAATGTATTGGTCTCGTCAATACATGTTGATTGACCAAAAAAAAAGTTTGCCACGCCCACACTAACGCCCATAACGCTTAAATCTGTCTACCGCCCACATAACCATAAATTGAGATCGCATTTCAATATCGCTTGGCTACTTGCACATCTCCAGTAACGGGTATCTGATAGTCGAGGTACTCGACTATAGCGTTCTTTCTTGTTTTAATCTTGGCATGCCCATTTCATTCGATTTTGTGTAATAATATGCGAAACAACATTTGAGACGTGCAGTACTTTTATTTTTCTATAATTTGTCTACGCCTCAACATGGTTTTTTGGCCTTTTTTGGCCATGGCTAATGAAACGGAGATTGCAAGATGCATGTATGATCTTAGTTGAAACATGTTTGTCTCGTTTTAGCAAGTAACTTTATCGCACTGTGCCTGGGCATAGGCACATTAGAGTTAAAATTAGATTAAATGACGAGTCAATCGGTCAACTGTGTAGGAGGAGCCTGCTCCAATTCATTGGCCCGAGGCAGGGTAGACTGATTGACACTTGTTTGCCCTAGAGCCTTTGGCCGTTTCCATTCACTTGAGGCAGTTGGGCCACGCGATTAGCGTTGCCAGTTCGAATTGATTCCAGCAACGGTTTGGCCTCGTCAACCGCTGTCGTGGTCGCTCTATATTCCCCATTCTAGAGGTGCCATTATAAAAATGCATTCATGCAGGTCATGCCGGTTTCCGCAGACATGGTTTGTGCAGTCTGTTAGCGGACAACTTTGAAAGGGGTTGGTGCGGTTCGGCTTAGTTCCTTACACGTCACGAGAATGAGTAAGCGATAATGTGAACTGCCCAGCTTGGCGATAATCTTCACATTTAATAAGTGGCTGATATTTGCATTTCCTAATTTCTGTCCAATCAGTTTCCCGAATAGTCTTAACAGTTTTAAAATATTACCTGTTGTATACCAGAAATCTTTTTCCCAAGGTCCGTCCCGCCTTTTATTTTAAACCAAAAAATATAAAACAAACTGCATCAAAAAATTCCTTCAAAGTAATAGAAATTGAGTTGGCTTTAATTTGCCCAAAGTCAGCTCTATCAGAATTATGCTAATAGCCTTACCTTGAGCCCTATGTCAAAGAAACAAAATCTTGAAACGTTTTTTTGTTTTTTATATTCTTAATTAGGATCTCTCGCCGAGTCGAACTACAAATATCCGTGTGTCCATTCGACCCTATGATCGCTAAGATCTCGGAAAGTATAAAAGCTATCTTAAACCGTATAAAATTTAGTAAGTAATTGCGTGGCTTGCGTGCTAAAATATACTTGCGCTGCTCAAGAATATCTAAAATCTACACGTTTAGCCCCAACTTTATAGCTGTTATAGTTTCGAAATATCAGCGTTTTTGAGGACGATTTTTGAAGGTTGTGGGCGGTTTGTGGGAGTTAGATTCGCAAAATGGTTAGGAATCACTGTTTTGGGTGGTTTGTAATTCACACTCTAACGCCCACAAACCGCCCAAAACAGTGATTCCAACAGTTTTAATGATTCAAATTTAAAATACATTTTGTTTTATTCCACATTTTTTAAGAACGGAACGCCCGTATCTAGCCAGAACATCGATAGTGACGTCACAGCCAGTAGATAAGACCATAAAAGTGAAAAGTGTAAAATGTAAAACTTTGAAGTATAAAAAAATATTAACAGCTAAGTTTTTCGAATCTTCTAAGGTATATTTATTGTGAAGTTGTATAACGGCATCTGATAGACCATATCGATCTCTCTTTTTTTTTCATTTAGTGAAACAGTAAAATTTTTCTAAAATTTATATGAAAATTTAAACTAAAAATTAAATTTTTCAAGGATAAGGCCAATAAATTACAAACAATTAAAAAAACTGTACAATCAGATACTCGTAAATCTGTTTCAAATATAAAATAAAATAAATTTAGCGCGGCATACACCACTGATGCCAGCGCCACGGCACCTAGCGGACGGCAGCGTTACTACTGACCATGCGAAACCCTGATTAACTAAGTTACTCATAACTTTCAAAATAATGATACGATTGGTACGATTTTCTGCATTTAGATAGGTATTGATCAATAAAATCCTTTTCCGTTTTCACTGAAAGTCTTCAAAATGTGGATGCCAGAAAGACTTTTGCGTCATGGGCGTTAAAGTGTGCGTGGGTCTTGGCTTAAACAAACTTGCGATGCGCAGGAATCTTAGCTAAGCCCCAACATTGTAGCTTTTATAGTTTCTAAGATCTGAACGTTCATACGGACAGACGGTCAAATGGACATGGCTCGACTTGGCTAGTGATCCTGATGAAGAATATAAGTACTTCACAGGGTCAGAAAAGGCTTTATACGGCCTGTTTTAACTTTCCCCCGAATCTAATATACCCTTTTATTATACGAGTAACGAGTATACTAATTTAAGTTGGTGGAAAACTCAGTCCAAGTCAGCGCAACGACGATTTTGGAAAAACATGTTAATTGCGTTTAGAGTTTCAGGTACCCTTTTCTCTTCCTAAGGGAGCAAGATCTATAGTGTGTTTTTTTTATAAATTTGAAATTTATTTTTATATTACTACAAAAATTTACCAAATTATGTAAATATTAAAAAAAAACAATAAAAAGTGCTTGTTACTAGGGCATAGACTCTATAACCCCCTAAACGAAATATAAAACAAGGAAGAACGCTATAGTCGCGTACCTCGACTATCAGATACCCGTTACTCAGCTAAAGGTGCCAAAGGGAAATGGAGATATGCAAGCAGCGAAGCGAAATTGAAATGCGCCAACTACCCGCGATCTCAATATTTGGCTATGTTGGCGGTAGACAGATTTAAGCGTTATGGGCGTTAGAGTGGGCGTGGCAAACTTTTTTTGGGTCAATCGATAGGTATTGACGAGACTAATACATTTCAGTTAAAATTTTTTATCTGGCACAAAAATTGAGAGCGCCACAGGTTTGTGCGGTTTGTGGGCGTGGCATGTTCGCGTAACATATTTGCTCTGCGTACAAGGCTACGGATATAAATCTGAAATCCCAATTCTCTATCTTTGATAGTTTCCGAGATATCCGCGTTCATATTTGCGATTTTTTTGAACCTTTTGGTCGGTTTGTGGGCGTTAAAGTGGGCGTGGCAAACTTATTTTTTCGGTCTAACGGTAGGTATTGATAAGAACAATACATTTCAGTTAAAATGTTTATTCCAGCATCAAAACTGTAGGAGCCACAGTTTTGGGCGGTTTGTGAGCGTAAGAGTAGGCGTTGCAAGCTGCTGAAACAAACTTGCGCTGCGTAAGAAGCTCAGGAATCTGCATGCCAAATCTCAATAGCCTAGGTCTTATAGTTTCAGAGATCTCAGCGTTCATCCGGACGGACGGACAGACGGTCAGGAGGGCAGACGGACAGACGGACATGGCTAGATCGACTCGGCTAGTGATCCTGACCAAGAATATATATACTTTATGGGGTCGGAAACGCTTCCTTCTGCCTGTTACATACTTTCCGACGAATCTAGTATACCTTTTTACTCTACGAATAACGGGTATAATTATGTCTTCGGTGTTTTTTAACATATAACCTCCTAGCCTTGGAAATAACATTTTTTAATTCGTTTTGAATTTCGAATTAATTTTTATCAAAACCGGACGACTATATTATATAGCTGCCATAGAAACGATCGGAAAATTGGTGAGAAAATAATATGAAACAATTTATAGCTTCGGTGTTTTTTAACATATAACCTCCTACGCTTGGAAATAACATTTTTTAATTAGTTTTGAATTTCGAATTTAATTTTATCAAAATCTGACAATTATACCATATAGCTGCCATAGGAACGATCGGAAAATTGGTGGGAAAATAATATGAAAGAAATTATAGCTTCGGTGTACTTAACATATAACCTCCTACGCTTGGAAATAACATTTTTTAATTAGTTTTGAGTTTCGAATTTAATTTTATCAAAATCGGACGACTATATCATATAACTGCCATAGGAACGATCAGAAAATTGGTGGGAAAATTATATAAAACAAATTATAGCTTCGGTGTTTTTTGACATATTGTCTTATACTATTGGGAATATCATTTTTGTATTTTTATACTCGTTACTCGTAGAATAAAAGGGTATACTAGGTTCGTCGGAAAGTATGTAACAGACAGAAGGAAGCGTTTCCGACCCCATAAAGAATATATGTATTCTTGATCAGGATCACTAGCCGAGTCGATCTAGCCATGTCCGTCTGACCGTCTGTCCGGATGAACGCTGAGATCTCGGAAACTATGGGAGCTAGGCTATTGGGATTTGGCGTGCAGATTCCTGAGCTTCTTACGCAGCGCAAGTTTGTTTCAGCAGTGTGCCACGCCCACTCTAACCGCCCAAAACTGTGGCTCCTACAGTTTTGATGCTAGAATTTTAACTGAAATGTATTGGTCTCGTCAATACCTATCGATTGATCCAAAAAAAAATTTGCCACGCCCTCTCTAACGCCCATAACGCTTAAATCTGTTTACCGCCGATAGGTGGCGCATTTTAATCTCGCTTTGCTGCTTGCATATCTCAATTTCCCTTTGGTCCCTTTAGCTGAGTAACGGGTATCTGATAGTCGAGGTACTCGACTATAGCGTTCTTCTTTGTTTAAATTTAATAATTATATGTGCAAGGGCATACAAACTTCGGCTTGCCGAAGTGAACTTCCTTTCTTGTTTTTTACTGTGATCAAATGCTTAAATCACAGTGTTGCAAAATGTAAAAATTTTAGGCCGAAATAAATATGTTCAAAGTAGTTATTAAGAAAACAGTTTACGGTAGTGGCAGTGGCTTAAGTCTATGAGCACCACTGTATGTAAATTATACATTGTATATTTAATTAAGTTTTTATAGTCAGCTGAAAGACACAGTCAACTTCTTCGTTCGGCAACAAACATGTTTGCTGATATGGACAGTACTGTGATAATAATGGTATATCTGGTTGTAGAATATACTATAACTAGGAACTAATATTATTGCCAAGTTATAAGAATCAATACCCTGAAAATCATTGTAGATCACGTTGACGATTTCGGGTATCTCTCTGATGTTTGGGCTTGCGTTCCACGAATTTCGAGTGATTTGCTCTAATTTTTTCTATCACATTCACAGTTATTGGCGGTTTGTGGGCGTTGAGTAAGCGTGGCACATTGCTGAAACAAACTTGCGCTGCGTAAGAAGCTCAGGAACCTGCATGCCAAATCTCAAATCTCTACCTCTTATAGTTTCCGAGATCTCAGCGTTCATCTGGACGGACAGACATGGCTAGATCGACTAGGTTAGTGATCCTGATCAAGAATATATATACTTTATGGGGTCGGAAACGCTTCCTTCTACCTGTTACATACTTTCCGACGAATCTAGTATACCCTTTTACTCTACGATTAACGGGTATAAAAAATGAAAATCCAATCATTTTTGGCCGAAATATAGTAAACATCGCCATGCCCGTTACCGTTGGTCACCGATGTATTACACCGATACAATAATTGGTGGATTTTATTCAAATGACACTTAATAATATGCAAAAAGGTTAAATCAAATAAAAAAATTTCAAAGTTGGATGATTTTTTTCAGGCAACAATTGATTTCCGTCATTTCAGCTTGGCAATGCAGCTACTCTTAACTTTGCAGACGCACTCGCCAATTGACCGTTGTGAGCCACAACTGCCTGGCGGAGCATCTGTCTATTTTTAAAACCAAACCAAGCCAAGACGATTCAAGTTAAAGCAATTGGAGCCACGTAAAATTGTTGGTTGGCGCCAATCGCACTGGGACATGATTAAAAAAGCACACAACGAAATGCATTGAATAATAACAATGTGGCTACTCAAATGGAGTTTACTTCTTGGCTCTGATATGCGATCTGCTGGACGTGGGACTCATTTAATTGAGGCAGTCTGCTGTCCGGACAGGATTGCCTACGCAGCATACATCACAGAAAAACTTGCTGCACAAATTCCAAATCACTGCGAACAACGAGGAGCTGGAAAAGCAACCAGTTCGGTGCATCTAAAAATAAATATAGCAAGGCATGTCTTGACTGGGCGTTGTCTGGTCCGGATGGAGCAATAGATTTGGTTTTCATGGATAAATCATTTTTTAATGCTAGACTGCTCTCACAGTGAGGCTCGAGAAAGCCAAAATCGCTTAGCAGGGATTTTTTCTGTTCGAGAAATGTTAGCCGGCACTCGAGAAACCTTTTCCCTAAGTTCTGACACGAGAGAAAACGTTTTTATTTGGCTAATGCTAAATCTATTGAAAATAATAAGGCGCCTAACCATAGTTGAGAAGGTAATTTTTAAATCGATGAGATTAGAGAGATCGCAAAAAAGAAAAGGCAAAACCAAATATCACTTTTTGGATGATCACTTCATCCAATTCGGGAAGCTGATCTATAATCCTAAATCTAAATAAAGTATTTATAGCTGAAAAGGCAAATATGATTGCCTTTTTTTCCCCCCTTCCTCGAGGTCTAATTGCGTCACTCGATATAAATGTTGGTATCACAAGTGTGACTGTAAGTGCGTGTGAGAGAAACATTCAAGCACGTCCCAACGTCAAGTTAACGTTATTAATCTTTTATATTCGAGGGGACATTTACCGTTAATTTATTGGCCAACGAAGTAGTTCAGTTCAGAAGACAGTTTTTGAATATTTCCTATTCTGAAGTGGAACATTATAGAATGAGAAATGTACAATTGCTTTAAGTTTTAATTCAAAATTATTGTGTAAAGAAATAGTAGTTGAAATTATATCGATTTTTGCGATCACCAGTCCGGACTTCCACCAATTTAGATATCTAAATTTCTCTCCTTGCCCTCTGAATTTTTATTAAGACCTGACACATTCATATCTTTATAGCAAGATTTAAATTGAACTTGTCAATTTCAATTTGTCGCTAGTGCATTATTTAAATAAAAACACGGAAAAAGAATCAAATAACTCCCAGTATTGGTAGTGGAGTATCAGAAATCTTATTTTAAAACGGTAAAATAGCTTTCGACGGGGAGAAGGGCAGGCGAATGAGGGACGTTCGGCTGTAGTTGAAGGCTAAACTTACGATTTTTCATTTAAAAATTCACCGCGCGTAAATTCTGAAAGTCGACGCGACTTGCCTTTCTTGGCTATCGTTGTCGATGTTTTTTTGAAGGACTTTGTTGTGGTCGCGCTCTGATCGATTGAACTTGAGTTTGCACACGTATGAAAGTAGGGAGCGGAGCAGGCGGTTGGCAGCGAGCGGGATTTCTCTTTGGCGGTCAGCGAAAGTTCCTCGGCAGCGTGTTGGCAGGTACACTTCAATGGAGTTTGGTTTGACCAGCGACGAAGAGGCTGCCGGCTGGGCATCGCCGACACCGTTTGAAGGCAATTATCCAGCGAGTGCTTCTTGGCTAAAGGTATTTTCTGACGCTGGTGAAGGCAGCGGTGCTGCTTAAGGCTGCGACGGGGACGCGGGGGAGAGGGCGCATTCGAAATTGCCATCGACAGGGAGATGGCGTCCAGCGAGCTCGACTTGGTCAATGCATTGCGAGGGCACAGATCTGCCTCACTGCCACTATCCTCTTGTGGGTCCTGAGAATGCTTCATTTCAAGCATTCGTTGTTGGGCGATAATGCGAGTATACATCTCCTCAGAGTCCAGTGGCAGCAGCAGGTTGGTGACCCCGATCCGCCTTTTGGCCTGGGTGCGCTTCTGTTTGGCCTCCTGCTTGACAGCCGTATTATGGGGATCCTCCTCAGCGTTTCGACTGTAGCTAAGGATGTGGGACAGCCGTCGCATTTTGTGTGGCTTGCTGGGCTTTGCAACACACCGATCCGGGTCACTAGACTCCAGCTGTTCCGTCGGTGGCGTCTGCGCAGGCTCCTCTACCTGGCTAACCACGAAGCGCGTTGTTTTGGCCAATGCTGGCTTGGGATCTGCCTTACAATTGCCAAGACTAGCATCAAGTTTCTCGACCTGCAGGATGTCGTAGATCGTTCCATATTTGTAAACACCGAACGTGGATACCTTGATCGGATCCAGGCATTCCAGATTGCCCGGCTGAAGCTGCTTCTCACGCTCCCGTTTCTGGACGATGTCGTATATAACGTCCGCCGAGGATCGCTGGTCCTCTGAGGTGGAGCTAAGGCTTTTGCGCTGCCACCGGTCGTCACATTGTGAGGACTTCCGGTGCAGGATCTCATAGATGGTGCCGTAAGTCATGTACTTATCGTACTTCTGGTACATATCATTCTTGCGCTGAATAATATCATAGATAGTGCCGTACACTAGCTTGTCGCAGATCTTAAGGTTGCGCCTATAATGGGACCCCAAACTGTCATTGCTGTTGCTCCTGTAGGGCGGCATTTTGCTGCTGACCGCCAGGTGCTTATCTTGCGGTGACACATTTAGATCCCGGGAGAAGTTCTCTTTGTCAGTCTTTTCTTCTTCTATAAAGTGCCTGCGCGGCAGAAAGTAGCTGGCGAAGCTTTTACGTTGCCGCGAGTTCTGGCGCTTTAACGGCGAGGTGGCTATTGCTGCTGCAGTTCTCAATGCGACCACAGACTCCAAGGCGAGTGGTGGGGCGTCTTGGCATTCCAGTGGCTCGATTTCGTTAACCAGACGTTTAAATTCCTCGTACGAAGTGCGACGCTTATGCGCCTTTGCTCGCTCCTTAGCCGCAAATTGATGATCGAGAATTTGCGATAGAAAATCCGAATTTTTTCGAAGCGCCTGTGTGGTGGTATTGCTGACTACAGGTACTGCTGCTGTGGTTTTTGTTGCTGTTAGATGGCCATCGGCAGCAGCAGCTTTTTCACCATCACAGTCACTATCACCGGTATCCATTTCATCGGCACTGGCGGGAAACTCGTTTGCGCAATCCGGTTTGCCTCTCACACCCCGGATGCCTGTGGTTTCTTGTTCTGAAATGGAAGAAAGTGGCATCACGGTGTTGCTAGCTGGTGTTGCGTCATCCGCTGCTGTTGCCACCAGCGGTGGCATGGACGTTAAAATGGATGCTTCCACGGGTTCAACAAACATGGCTTTGAACTCCTCGTAGGATTTTCGGCGGTTCCGCGACTGCGTTAGACACTCCTTAAAGTTGCGTCTCTCCCTTTGCTCGCCGCTTGACGATAATGTTGCTGCTTCTCCCAAAGGCGCTGCTGTCGGTGCTGCTGCTGCCAAGGCATCCAATTTGTTCTGCATCTCCATAAACCCAGAGTCCATGGAGCTGAGGGTGCTTGTGGAATCAAAGCTGGTCTTGCGGCTCGAGTTGTTGCTTCCAGGGGAACTGGGCTTGTTCGGAGTGGCTGGCGGGGTGTCTAGCAGGGCCAACAAATTGTCCTCTTCATTGGGGGCGCATAGCAGGTCTATAGCAGTTCCAGACTTCTGGCCTACAGCCCCAGCCTCAGCATCCACCTGCGTCTGGTCGTCGTCAAAGCTGATCAGATCGCGCCCGTCTTCGCGATGTGGCGACGGCTTCTCGGGCACCACGGACAGCATGGTTGTTGCAGATTTCTCAGTCTTGTCACCGCTCGCCAAATCACGATTTTTGTTTGTCACGGCGTATGGGGGCAGAGATGTTGCCGACAGTGTTTTAAATGTTTTTGTCACCGATCTAGATCGCGCCGGTGTCGGCTGGCTGAGTTTGGAATTCAAAATCGGATTCGAGCTCGAACTCGGAATGGGAACTATTGATACCTCGCCGCCCACAGGGCACTCTGCCGGACCAGCGATTGTCATTGCTCCTGTTGCTGTAGTGGCTGGCATATAAGTGCTACGATTATGAAAGATTTTAACACTGTGCATGGGTAGTTTGTGATGACGATGGGCGCGATTACGTGCGATGCCCATAGACACGGTGCAATGTTGCCTATGTCGCTGCTGTCGGCGGGTGTACTTGCTGGCAATGCTGTTGACAGGATCCACTTGTAGCTGCCATGTAGCTGGGACGTTGACCGGCTCGTAGTCGTTGCTTCTGCCACTGACACAGCCACTGGCACTGCCACTTCCACTGCTGCATGTCCTCAAAATGCGCAGCAAGCGCCGCCCTGTGCAAGTAGGTCCAGACCGTTGCGCGTGCATGCACTTGGCGCAGCATAGGAACTCGTACAGAACTTCCCCTGACGCTCCGGCCTTCGCCACTGCTGCATTCGCTTTCGCGTCCCCATTGGCTTCGAGCGTGGGCAAATAACTCGGCTCCAGCAGAAACTCTAGTTGGGCGGCAGCAGCTGCAATCGCATGTCCTGACACTCCTCCGCCTCCGGTCAATGTACCTCCTCCTTGTCTGGAGCCTTCCGCCTTGCTTACGGGCATAAGGATGTATGTGTTCTTGGAACTCTTCGGCTGAGCCAGTGGATCAAGCTCACCGGTGCTAATCGAGCTGCAAGACTCTTGCTCTACGATTGAGCTCTCGATGCTAAGACCGCTGTCTAGAAGAGTGAAGGTGCCGTCCGAGGGCAGGATGAGACGGCCTTCGGCGGCGGCGTTAACCAGCTCACGGAGGGCGTGGACCTGCTTCTCAGTCACATTTCCCTGCAGCTGGATTCCGTGCAAGGCGAAGGCTGTGGGCTTGTTGCTCACCGAATTGGGATCGGTGCACCAAACTACGGGCATGGCCGTCATAGTGGCACCTCGTATTGATAAGTGTAGTAAGCGGCTGTGGGAAGAGAAAACGTTTCAGTACTAGAAAACTGGGAAAGATTTGGTTGCCTTGGGGATTTCTCTACTGTTTCTATGCTCCACTGATTGCTTGATCTGAGAGATTATTGGCGGATCTTGATTGAGAGGTTAAAAATATATATGTAATTTACGAAGATTTCCGACTTCGACTATGTCCTCGTTTTAGAAACTGTTCTTAAAAGTAGTGAGATAATTTTAACACCCTCTGACAGCTTTTTTTTAATCTACCGATTTAAGACAACTTATATAATTACTAAAATGTTTTCATTAAGCCTGCTTCAGCAAAATATCTAAGCTCGCATACATAGGCATATTCTTTTGCACCGTGCCCAATGAGTACATCTTAAAAAGTGCTTTTATTAAGTCAAATGTACAAGCATTTCTTCATCACAAAATTTAATATAAAAACTTTTGTATGTTGAAGGAAGTTTTTGTTTGAAACATTTACTACGTTATTTGTCCACTTTCCGAAAAGTCTTAGAACTGGAGTTTCTTATATGAAACTGCTTAAGACATTTTAAATGATTCCATGACCCTCAACTAAAGTTTGGATACGCACATACAAAATGCAATGCTCAGTCAGCGTTAGTTGTTTTAAATTGGAAAGTCTCCATTGTAATACCCGTTACTATACTAAAAGATTCGTCCAACCCTATAAAGTATATGGGCACTTCGACGGGTCTCGAACGTACGTTCCTACGCACTTAGTGCAAATAAAAAAAGAAAATAAACGTTTTCTGAAACTTTTATTTGCTTTCGATGGCATTTTGTTAGCTCTTTGCTTAGTGTAAATGATGGGGTTTATTGAGCTATCCTTTTTATAATATTGGCAAAAAAACACGCGGTCGCGAACGTACGCAAAATAGAAGTCGACTTGGGCTTAATGTGGTAAATGTGGACGTAATATTCTAAAGCAAAAACTTTATTATAAAATGGTTTCATGTAGCTTTCTATCGAGTCTGTCCCCAAGGAAATATCTCCATTTGTTTTTATTGAATTAAGTAATAACAATTAATTTAACATTTTTTCGCTCCCTATTGATTGATCTTTTTGTTAGTTTGGAATAAAAAAATTTGGTAGAAAAAGTGCAAACATATCATATGTTTTCCTTGCGAAATAGTTAAACATAAAAATGCCTTTAAAAGGAGCTAAAAGTGAAAAAAGTCAATTTTTTCAGCTTTCAGGGAAATTTCTTCAACAAAAACCAATGAATTATGCTATGGTTCCACAGTACGAGTATTATGAAAATATGGATGTTTATTTATAATAATACACAAAAAAATACGATGCTTATATATATTAGCCAAGTCCGTCTGTCTTCTGACCGTCCGTACCCTGCAGCATTTTTTATCGAGGAAGGCACTATTTAGTAACTTCTATAAGATAAAAATGATCGTCGGGAAAAAATGTACCATTTCGGCGATACTTCTCGAATCACTTTAATTATAAGGGCTTTTTCCGCTTGTAAACATGGCAGAAACAGAAACAAAAATGGTTTTTTGAAGGCATTACACGTCATAATCCAACAAGTGGAGAACCTTTGGATGCTAGGTTTCTCCTAGGATTGTGAAAATGTATATAAAATATCGTATCGATGATATATCGTTTTGTAAAAAAAATCAAATCGATCAAAGATTTATCATCCGGATATAATCGATATATCAAGTATTTTTGATATTTTTATTTCCGTTAATTTTTTGGCTTAAAACACCAAAAACAAAGTATTTTGCCCAACATTAAAAATGTTGTTTACGACATGTTATTTTTATTGTACTTTTGGAAAACTCTGAAAAGATAACTAGATTACAAAGTGTGACCAACCACTTGCTTATACCGTATCTTATATGTATATTTATTTAAATTTAATTTGGCTGCACTTCATTATCTACATCCAGCATTCCTTTTCTGGGGTGCTGTATAGGGATAGATCGGTTGTTGCATTGGCTCTTAAACTAAATGAATTCCTAAGATATTGCGATTCCCACCGTCGGAATACGTTATAAAAATGTAATCGGTTTTGTAATTTTGTAATTTACTTCTTATGCTTTCCGGAGGCAATTTAATATTTGAAATGAGTAAACTATTTGTGATTTCAAATATGAAATCACAACAAAACCAAAATTTTGGTACTGAAAATTATGAAATGTATACTGTTCATTTTGCACATCGTTTCAGATCAATATGTCCAATTAGGAAATATGAAAAACACATTTTCAAAACAAGGAAGAACGCTATAGTCGAGTACCTCGACTATTAGATACCCGTTACTCAGCTATATGGAGCTATGCAAGCAGCAAAGCGAGATTAAAATGCGCCACCTACCGGCGGTATACAGATTTAAGCGTTATGGGCGTTAGAGTGGGCGTGGAAAATTTGTTTTTGGATCAATCGATAGGTATCGACGAGACCAATACATTTCAGTTAAAATTTTTTATCTAGCATGAAAATTGTGGGCGTCACAGGATTTCGCGGTTTGTGGGCGTTAAAGTGGGCGTGGCAAACTTTTTTTTGGGTCAATCGATAGGTATTGATGAGAACAATACATTTCAGTTAAAATTTTTATTCTAGCATCAAAACTGTAGGAGCCACAGTTTTGGGCGGTTTGTGGGCGTTAGAGTGGGCGTGGCACTGTGCCGAAACAAACTTGCGCTGCGTAAGAAGCTCAGGAATCTGCACGCCAAATCTCAATAGCCTAGCTCCCATAGTTTCCGAGATCTCAGCGTTCATCCGGACGGACAGACAGACGGACAGACGGACAGACGGACAGACGGACATGGCTACATCGACTCGGCTAGTGATCCTGATCAAGAATATATATACTTTGTGGGGTCGGAAACGCTTCCTTCTGCCTGTTACATACTTTCCGACGAATCTAGTATACCCTTTTACTCTACGAGTAACGGGTATAAATAGCCATATTTGATATATCAAAAAAACATCGACAAATTTAAATTTTGATGTATTTATCACATGCCTAGTTTCTCCCAGATACACGTAAATAACTTAAAATAATTGCACAGCTTCACTCTAAGCACGTGTTTGCACCCTATGTTAAGATGGACATTTAAATATGTTATACAATTCAAAACATTTAGAAAAACAAATCAAAATTTTGTAAACAAACAAATTTGACAGAAAACGGCACTGAGCACAGACAAATTGCGAAACGTTCGGGCAAAAATGACGTTCGGGCAAAAATTTAAAGCGTGTGTCAACTTATTCAATCTATGCCTCGTCGTCTGAATGCTGTCTTGGATGCCAAACGACACCACACCAAATATTAGAAAAATAACAGTTATATTTTATATGTTTTCGTTTCGAATTTAACCAATGTTTACATTTTGCAAAGAATTAATTGACAACTGATTATTTTCCCACTTTTTGTTTTTGTTGTTTTTAGTTTCATGCTGAAATATGTTTTGATTTTTATTCATAGTTGTAGATATTAAGCACCTTAACCATAATATAAAAAAATGTAATAAATCCTATTCTTGTTAAAAAAAATATAACTTTAAAATTAACTTTAATGACATTTATCCTTTTGCAAGGAATTATTTGACAAACTGTATATTTTTGATCAGCGTCACTAGGCGAGTCGATCTAGCCATGTCCGTCCGTCCGTATGAACGCGAAGATCTGGGAAACTACGAAAGCTAGAAAGTTGGGATTTGGCAAGTAGATTCTTGAGCTTTTTGCCCAGCGCAAGTTTATATCAGCAGGGTGCCTACATTTTAGAAGGTTTTGGAAAAAAACAAATGGGATTTTGTTTTCATTATCAATACCCATTTGCATTACATTCCTAAGACCATTTATTAAAAAGTTATAAGCAAATAAATCTGCCTGCATATTTCCATCTTCCTCACACTTGCCTTAGCTGAGTAACAGGTATTTGATAGTCGATGGTATCGACTATAGCTTTCTCTTTTGTTAAAACTTAAACTAAATTTCTGTAAAAAGAACAACATTATATATAGACTTTTAGAGTTATAAAGCATTTAAAATTACTTATTTTGCTCTTAAAATCTTTTTGGGAGCTATTTGGAGCCACTGGGGGGAAATATCGAATCTTAGTGGGCACCTAGGCCTCCTTGGAATGTTGAGTAAACATTTGAATGCCCAGCTCTTACGTTTGGACTGTACGATGATACCCTGATTTTTATACCCGTTACTCGTAGAGTAAAAGTGTATACTAGTTTCGTCGGAATGTATGTAACAGGCAGAAGGAAGCGTTTCCGACCCTATAAAGTATAAATATTCTTGCCGATAATGCACCGGCTCTTATCGTGATGCAAATGGCTATTCCAAGGGACTATTTCGAGGAATGGAAAAAACGTTGGCATAAGTCTATTTTATCGGGAGGGTCTAGTTTATTGGGGATGAAATTCATTTAGAAGTATAAATAAAGATTTTTCAAATTACAATCAAATTCACTTTACTTTTTACCCGCAGTGGTATACCATGAGTTTTCGCCAATCATGCAAACCCCTTACACAAATATTAACACTTTGTGCATAAAATACATTTGAGCTGTAAAAAATGTTTTCTGCAAGCTGAATGTGATAGAAAAAATTAGAGCAAATCACTCGAAATTCGTGGAACGCACGCCCAAACATCAGAGAGATACCCGAAATCGTCAACGTGATCTACAATGATTTTCAGGGTATTGATTCTTATAACTTGGCAATAATATTAGTTCCTAATTATAGTATATTCTACTACCAGATATACCATTATTATCACAGTACTGTCCATATCAGCAAACATGTTTGTTGCCGAACGAAGAAGTTGACTGTGTCTTTCAGCTGACTATAAAAACTTAATTAAATATACAATGTATAATTTACATACAGTGGTGCTCATAGACTTAAGCCACTGCCACTACCGTAAACTGTTTTCTTAATAACTACTTTTAACATATTTATTTCGGCCTAAAATTTTTACATTTTGCAACACTGTGATTTAAGCATTTGATCACAGTAAAAAACAAGAAAGGAAGTTCACTTCGGCAAGCCGAAGTTTGTATGCCCTTGCACATATAATTATTAAATTTAAACAAAGAAGAACGCTATAGTCGAGTACCTCGACTATCAGATACCCGTTACTCAGCTAAAGGGACCAAAGGGAAATTGAGATATGCAAGCAGCAAAGCGAGATTAAAATGCGCCACCTATCGGCGGTAAACAGATTTAAGCGTTATGGGCGTTAGAGAGGGCGTGGCAAATTTTTTTTTGGATCAATCGATAGGTATTGACGAGACCAATACATTTCAGTTAAAATTCTAGCATCAAAACTGTAGGAGCCACAGTTTTGGGCGGTTAGAGTGGGCGTGGCACACTGCTGAAACAAACTTGCGCTGCGTAAGAAGCTCAGGAATCTGCACGCCAAATCCCAATAGCCTAGCTCCCATAGTTTCCGAGATCTCAGCGTTCATCCGGACAGACGGTCAGACGGACATGGCTAGATCGACTCGGCTAGTGATCCTGATCAAGAATACATATATTCTTTATGGGGTCGGAAACGCTTCCTTCTGTCTGTTACATACTTTCCGACGAACCTAGTATACCCTTTTATTCTACGAGTAACGAGTATAAAAATACAAAAATGATATTCCCAATAGTATAAGACAATATGTCAAAAAACACCGAAGCTATAATTTGTTTTATATAATTTTCCCACCAATTTTCTGATCGTTCCTATGGCAGTTATATGATATAGTCGTCCGATTTTGATAAAATTAAATTCGAAACTCAAAACTAATTAAAAAATGTTATTTCCAAGCGTAGGAGGTTATATGTTAAGTACACCGAAGCTATAATTTCTTTCATATTATTTTCCCACCAATTTTCCGATCGTTCCTATGGCAGCTATATGGTATAATTGTCAGATTTTGATAAAATTAAATTCGAAATTCAAAACTAATTAAAAAATGTTATTTCCAAGCGTAGGAGGTTATATGTTAAAAAACACCGAAGCTATAAATTGTTTCATATTATTTTCTCACCAATTTTCCGATCGTTTCTATGGCAGCTATATAATATAGTCGTCCGGTTTTGATAAAAATTAATTCGAAATTCAAAACGAATTAAAAAATGTTATTTCCAAGGCTAGGAGGTTATATGTTAAAAAACACCGAAGACATATTTGTACCCGTTATTCGTAGAGTAAAAAGGTATACTAGATTCGTCGGAAAGTATGTAACAGGCAGAAGGAAGCGTTTCCGACCCCATAAAGTATATATATTCTTGGTCAGGATCACTAGCCGAGTCGATCTAGCCATGTCCGTCTGTCCGTCTGCCCTCCTGACCGTCTGTCCGTCCGTCCGGATGAACGCTGAGATCTCTGAAACTATAAGACCTAGGCTATTGAGATTTGGCATGCAGATTCCTGAGCTTCTTACGCAGCGCAAGTTTGTTTCAACAATGTGCCTCGCCCACTCTAACCGCCCAAAACTGTGACTCCTACAGGTTTGATGCTAGAATATAAATATTAACTGAATTGTATTGTTTTTATCAATACCTATCGATTGACCCAACAAAAATTTTGCACGCCCACTCTAATGCCCACAAACCGGCCAAACCTGTGGCGCCCACAATTTTCATGCTAGATACAAAATTTTAACTAAAATGTATTGGTCTCGTCAATACCTATCGACTGATTCAAAAAAAAGTTCGCCACGCACACTCCAACGCGCATAACGCTTAAATCTGTCTACCGCCCACATAACCACATATTGAGATCACGGGTCGGTGGCGCATTTCAATCTCGCTTTGCTGCTTGCATATCAGCATTTCCCTTTGGTCCCATTAGCTGAGTAACGGGTATCTGATAGTCGAGGTACTCGACTATAGCGTTCTTCCTTTTTTTTTTTTAGTTTTTTTTTTCGATTATTCCTATGGCAGCTATATGATATAGTAGTCCGATCCGGCTGGTTCCGACTTATATACTACCTGCAAAAGGAAGAAGACTTTTGCGAAAGTTTTAGCCCGATAGCTTTAAAACTGAGAGACTAGTTTGCGTAGAAACGGACGGACAGACGGACATGGCTATATCGACTCGTCTAGTGATGCTAATCAAGAATATATATATTTATGGGGTCGGAAACGTCTCCTTCACTGCGTTGCAAACTTCTGACTGAAATCAATAAACCCTCTGCAAGGGTATAATGACAAGTAGGTATTCGGAGGTTCCCAAAAAATTTACTAAATGTCAAAAAGGAGTATTGCGCTCTGCTTATATACTTAAGCCACCTTGAGCTAAGATAGTCAAACTTGTGTTTTTTCCGGGAAAGTTGTGCTAGTTATTTTCCAAACTAAAATATTGAATACAAAATACGTTTCCCGAAACAATTTGACCCACTTTAAACGACGATAGACGGATTGCCAAAATCAGAAAAACCGATCCGTTCTTGACTTCGACGCAAATCAGAGGTCAAATGGTGGCAGATTATGGCGTGAATCAGACCATAAGAAGACGACTAAATGAATTCGGGTTATATGGACGCATTACCCAAAAAAATCCATTGCTGTCCATTAAAAATGTTAAAAAGCACATGACTGTTTGCAGCGACGAATACAAGTTTAAAGTCTTTGGGAGCGATGGTAAACCATATGTACGACGTCCTTCCAACAAACAATTGGACCCAAAATACACGAAGAAGGCTGTTAAGCATGGTGGCGCTTCGATTATGGTTTGGGGCTGTTTCACCGCATCGGGCATAGGTCCCCTAGTGGAGATAGAAGGCATTATGAACGGCGAAATGTACAGGGACATCCTTATTAACAATTTATCTGGAGAATATGTCGATAATTTGCCACTTGCCTGGATATTTCAACAGGAGAAATACCCGAAACACACCAGCAAGATAGTCAAGTTGTGGCTTAACCAAGAGGCAATCAATGTTTTGCATTGGCCACCGCAGAGCCCCGACTTGAACCCTTTGGAGAACTTGTGGGGAATTCTTAAACAAGTCGTTGGCCAAAAAAACCAGCAACTTTTCTTAATTTTCGTTTGAATTCTTGGTTGAAGTCTTGTGGCTTAAGTCTATGAGCACCTACATACATGCAAGGCATAATCATGATCGTTTATGTGCCCGAGATGGCATCGGTGCTATCAAGACAACGAATAGAACACAGCTCGACATCCTGCAGACAAATCCTCCTTTAATCTTGCCCTCTGGAACAATTAAGCTATGCTTGTCCCAAATTGTAGATCAACACGGTTATACGGTCACTATCAGCAAATGTCAATTTCAACAGAAAACTGCAAAACTAACCAAGGAAAAGGCTTCCCCGAGTGAATCGAATTTACGAAAGATATTAACAATACGAACGAATTCCAAATACAATTTTTTTTGACAGACGAATTTGCACCTTTGCTAAATTTGTATATTTGTCTTGCCCAGGACAATTACAAATCTTTTTGACAATTTCTCAATCTATTGCTAGAATAAAAAAACATATTCTGAAAAAAAATGAATAAATAAGATCCCTTGCTCATTATCTCCAATTTTAAACGTTAAACAGATTTTTTATAAATATTAAATGAAAGATTGTCCTAAAGTAATTTGCAGTCTAGATAATATGTTATTAATGTTAACAAGACTTTCGCAATTCATCAAGCATTTTTTTAATTTTTTCCCTTATGACCCCGAACTCGTTTTATTTGCTTGCAAAATAATGGGTTTTGATTATAAAACTTTCCAAATAAGTTTTAAAAAACATTACTTGGGGCTAGCGTTTTTTTAAAATCAAAATGAGTTAAACAGTTGCTTCAATGATTAACACCAACAATAACCGTAATAGTAATGGCGTCGGACAAAACCAGTTGAACCCGTATTGGTTTCTCTCGGATTTTTGAAAAGAGATTATAATCTCCTCTGGAAATGGTAATGAGTTCCTCTCAGCCGTTTTTTGCGCCAAACGCCAAGATCTAGTCTTGTCATATACAGACAACCTTTTTGACACACTATATACCTGCATAAACAGCTCCACATCTAAACCGAAAGTTGTTCACAACATCAGGTTCATGATCCCCAGAAGTGCAGGTCGTTTAAATGAACTAAAGCCATCAGAAACAAAAGAGCAATGGGATTGTCCATACAGTATTTTACTTAGAAAGTAGAAAATAATTCATTCTAATATCACATGTATCCCGATACAGCAGCTAACTCAGACCCGACCTGACTGACCTATGCTAACCGATCCAAAACATGGTCATTACAAAATAGCGCTCGGATTTTTGCCTTTTATAGGTGTGTGTGTTGGTTTCTTTGATGACAGCGCGTGCCAAGAAAACTGAATAAGACCAACGTAGCAACGACCAAAATGCGCTGCAGAGCGAGTGGGATCGAATGCGATTGCCGAGACTGGTGCTTTTATTGTTACTGAAAAGGTAACAATTGCACTCAAAAGTACTACGACCCAATTTAAACCGGTTTGTTTTTTTTTGTGTTTATTTTTTACGTTGTTTCTTTCTTGTAGCATGATAGTCTACAAACAGTCAAGTTTGAAAATAAAACACAAACTCTTTTGGTTGTTGCCAACGCAATGTTTGATGGTTACCTTCGATTAGATTTATCTAAAAATTATAAACATGTGCAGATGAAGATGTCGTCTACCTGCTACCTAAGAGATCGCTCAAGCAAATAAGTAGTTAATTAGTATGAGAAGGCGACAGGAAGTGGTGGGTATTTGATGTTCTAATTCGTAGGTATGGCCCTATATATCTTTCCCCGCGAATGCAAAAACTAAATCAAGGCCAAGACTGCGTGCTGTGCCCATTAAAGTAAAAAAATTGAGGTATAAAAATGATTTTGGCTTTGATTTTGTCAACACAATTTAGACCATTGCACAATGCTAATAAAACCATTCACTAAAGTTAGTATTAACCCTTTCATTTTACTGGAATCAAATCACTTCACTTCTACAATTCAATACACAGTCATGCCCGTCTGTCCGTGTGAACGCTGTGATTTCGGAAACTATAAGAGCTAGACAGTTGGGATTTCAGATTTAGATTCCTTAGCGCAAGCTTGTTATCCGAATGTGCCATGCCTACTTTAACGCCCACATAATGCTAGAGTAGAAATTTTAACTGAAATGTATTGCCCTCGTCAATACCAAAACAAAGTTTGGCCCGCCAACAAACGCTCATTACGCTACCTTTATCTATACCATTACAGAAATGGGACCATGCATAAAGAATATATCACCAAATATTGTAATCGCCACAAGGTTGCACTCTGTCATAATGTATGAATTTATACATTTTTTTTATGTAAGCAAAATATGAAAAAGATTGGCGCGAAGAACACCCGCCTTTGCAAGAAATTTTCCACTACGTTAGTAGAAATACCTAAGTGCTAAATAAAGCTGGACTTACTAGCGATCCTATCGATTGCTTTGAGAAACGGTTGGCTGTATAATACTTCACTTCACTTATGTAGAATGTCAGCAACGACAGCAAAGGTTACCGCTCGTATTGCTAACAATGAGCCGACCATAAACCAGCCATTATAAGCAATGAGCTTTTTTGCCTCTCATTTGCTCTTCTGGCGCCATATACTCAATACCATTAAAAGCAATTTTCATGTGTTTTCAACTGGATATTTTGCATCTGTATTTTTATCGTTTTTTCTTCTGCCAATGTTGTTGTTAATCGACTTCGACTGACTGGCATGAGTCATGGCTCAGCAAATTTACGACCGTGGTATTCTGCTCCAAGAAAGGAGGCAAAAAAGCAAAGCGGAAGAAAGGGCCCTAGAGTCAGCTAGCTCCAAGCTTGAACCCACATTTTAAACCTTAGCTCGAAGGCACAGAATATGTGCGAAATGGTGAAGTTTGTCCAAGTCACGTAAGTCCAAATTGATATGGTTGCTGCGGCCTGGGATGGTGGCTCGAAAAACTAAATCGGTGACGTAGTGAACCGCAGTCGGTGCATGTGCTTGTGCACGCAACTCTGTGCACCCGTATTCACACAAATGTATCACCCGTTTGGTAAGCCAGTTGTGCATTTCAGCACATAGCGAACGATAAGGTTCGCGGAAAGTTGAGGACATCTTTGTGGGCAGGCAGGCAGGCATTGCATAACCCCACCGATCCAACAATCGTTTTGCGACTCCCAGGAATTCACTTACTAAATAAGCTCAACTTTGTATTTTGCACGAAAAACGCTTTCCTAGTTCTAGGGGCGACCAGCGAAGCACAGTTGAAACAGTAAAGAAAAAAGAAAGTTCTGCTCCCATCTTTTTTCGGATTCGGCATCTACATGTGGGATGTTCCGCATATTGCAGCTCGCCCGGGATTTTACCTTTTTTCGTTTTGCTGCTACTGTTGCTGTCGTTACCACTTCTCCATATCAAAGTAGATCTTTCTTGAGACACTTTTGAACAAAGGAAACACTGGATGTTACAAAAATGCCGCCAGCATAAACACGTCGCGCACTCCTTTAAAGTTCAGCGGGCTGGTAGTAGTGGATAATGGATATTCAGTCGACGCATAAACCAAACGACATGTAAGCACAGTCCGCGAGCTTTGGTCGTATACGATTAAGGCATTTAATTTGAATTCGATTTCCTATGTGCTGCTATTCCGATTTTCAAACCGTTTTGGCGCGGCTTCCGTTTACACGTCCGTTTTAAGCACCGCTTCGCAAACAACTGATACGTATAAGAAATTTTTATAGAAAGGTTTTAACCGCGTTGCGTTGGCCGACACACTCGCGTTTGCCGTCTTGGCATCTATGTGTGTGCCATTTGAGCCAAGCTCTCTGCCAGGTGTAGGTGAGCCGCTACTGCTCCACTCTTCAGCTCTCTGACCCGCCTTTGTGCTTAGTCTCTTATAACTTGTCAGAGACGTCCAACAGCTGATCAAAGTGCAGACTCTTTCTCTCTCTTTGGGCTCAAGTGGTACGCTCTTACATATAACACTCTGAGATTAACTGCACAGTTTAGCAATTACGAAAACAAAGTGCGTTGATTGCAAAGATCAAATCGAGTTGAAAGCTATTATCTCGTCGCTGTTACTGACAAATGTCAGGTTGTATTAATTTGTTCACGTAACCAAAATAACTTGGCGTTGGCGCGTCACTGGAAATCAAATTATGCGTTTCTAAATGTCTCCGCGTAGGTTCTTGTGAACGCCATTGAACCCGTCATTGATAAAGAGTGCCAGTGAACACCGCTAATATGTGAGTAGAAATACTAAATGGATGAACCAGAAATAGAAGGGACTCAATCTAGGACTGGGCACCTGGTAAAAATTAATATACACAAACGAATGCGAATCAAGAGCTGACATCTACGAACATATTTTGTATAGATCGTTGGCTCCAGCACTTGACAAAATACACTTCTTCAGACGACTTGTGTAAATAGGAATCAGCACTCACACATAAACACAGGTGTTTGCCTTGATATCTCAGATTACCCGTTCCAAGGTAAGCACTAAGAACTGTTTTCAAAGTCCAAAATTTCAAAAAATATATCTGGACTTACCTGGAAATAAGAAAAAAGATAAACATAAAAAAGTATAAATGCAGGAGAAAGTATTTTTTTAATCGAGGTGCATATTGTAAAGTTCTTCAAGTGAAATCTATCTGAACACATAAAATAACTAACGACCAATCCAAAATTTCGAAGTGTCCCAGTGTCCTTCTACTTGCCTAACCTGACTGAATTTGTGCATTACCTGTAAATAATACGTGCTGTCAATTAATGGACGGCTAACAAATAGACTTTTAACTTCCTGTGCAATTTTGGGCACAGCCAAATTTTTTTTAAATTAACAAGTTCACTGTTAACTTCATACGTTTTTAACGGATGTGTCAGTTAAAAATTGAGACGAATTTGACTAAATTAAAAGCATAGGTACATAGCATAAAATTTCTGCGTCCTCCTAAGCAAAAGTCCCATTCAAGCTTTTGTGGCATATCCAACAGGTTCCGCGTTATAAAAATACAAGAAACATATGTTTGCCGACATTTTGAATTATGTTGCCAAAATAAATATACCCGATACTCGTAGAGTAAAAGGCTATATTGTATTCGGGGAAAAGTATGTAACAGCTAGAAGGAAGCGTCTCTGACCCCGTGAAGTATATATATATATTCTGAATCAGCATCACTCACTAGCCGAGTCGATCTAGCCATGGCTGTCTGTCTGTGTGAACGCTGTGATCTCGGAAATTATAAGAACTAGAGAAATGGAATTTCTTAGCTTTGTACGCAGCGCAATTTTGTTACGCGAACGTGCCACGCCCACTCTGACGCCAATAACGATAGCTCTTACAGTTTCAAATCTAGAAACAAAATTGTAACACAAAAGTAACGCTTTTAAAAAATACCTATCGATTGATCTAAAAAAAATTGTGCCACGGCCACTCTAACGCTCTCAAACCGCCCACAAACTTCAAAAAATCGTCTATAAGACTGCTGATATCTCGGAAACTATCGAATCTAGAGTTGGTATTTTAGATTTAGATTCCTTAGAATTGTACGCAGCGCAAGTTTATTACACATTATCACACCGCCCAAATCTGTGGCTCCTACAGTTTTAGTTCTTGACTAACATCTTAACTGATTTGTATTGGTAAACTAATTTTTTGCCACGCCCACTTTAACGCTTAAATCTGCCTGCCGCCCACATTTCCGTATACTGAAATAGCGGGTAAGTGGCGCTTTACAATCTCGCTTTTCTGCTTGTATATCAACATCTTCTTTTTGCTCCATTTAGCTGAGTATCGTTTATCTGATAGTCGAGGCACTGAATTATAGCGTCCTTCCTTGTGGGATTTATCTTAATTATTTTTGCTGAAACACACTCCTTATTCAAGACGGTATTACTAAAAATAATTCCCATCTTAAACCTTTTTCCATGTCTTCGACATTTCACGTCAAACAAGAATATACATATAGCGAATTTGTGACAATGACATAGAAATTTGTTAAAAACGAAAACCTCATTAACCGATTAATTTCGACGCTACAATTTGAAGTCAATAACCAAAAAAAGAGAAGCAGCGCGGACCTAAGCATAGGTGCGTCAGGTTTTGTCTTCCGTACCAAAAGATGAATCAAATTAAATGTAAATAAATTAGCAGTCGAGCAATAACAAAAGTATGGCAAATAAAAGAAAACAAACAGAAGTTGATATACCCTTGCACATTATTTATTTATTGATTTACTTATTTATTCTTATATTAAAAGGCAATTAAAAACAAGAAAGGAAGTTAACTTCGGCAAGGCGAAGTTTGTATACCCTTGCAGTTATAAGACATAATCAATTTTAGTAACACCACGTTAAATTTTTATCGATTGTTGCTAGCTTTAGTAATATTTGTGTAAAATTAAATTCGAAATGCTGAAAAGTTAATATATTCTATATCCCAGAGTAAAAAAATACGATAAAAATCAAAAAAGCAAAATTTTTTAAAAATAATTATGTCTTTATTTCTTTGATCGTTTCTTCCTACCTGCCAAAGGAAGAAGACTTTTGGGAAAGTTTTAGCCCGATAGCTTTAAAACTGAGAGACTAGTTTGCGTAGAAACGGACGGACAGACGGACATGGCTGGATCGACTAGGCCAGTGATGCCAATCAAGAATATATATACTTTATGGGGTCCGAAACGTCTCCTTCACTGCGTTGCAAACTTCTGACTGAAATCATAATACCCTCTGCAATAAATTAGTATAATTACCTATAACCTATCCCCTTGCATCTTAAACCATATCATGCAATTAAAATCATACGTTTATTATAGAAACCGTATATTCGGAAGATTTCTATATAAATATACCAATAGTTCCTATGATATAGTCGTCCAATCTTTACAAAGATCCCAACATAATGCTATGCCACAGTGTAGAAGAAAATATGGTTAGCAGCAAGGAAGCTAGAATATTGAAGCTAGAATCTATAAGAAGTATAGGATATAGTTGTCCGATCTGTCTTGTTCCGATTTATATACTACCTGCAATAGAAAGAAGGCTGTTTGGAGTTTCATACCGAACATTCTACTTAGTTGAAATCTTCTGACTTTAATGATAATAACCTTCGCAAGTGTATAAAAACCGTCTACCTATCAATAAAAGGGTAACTACCAACTAAATCACATTTCTTACATTATTAATTTTTAACCTGCAACTGCCTTGGCATTGACTTTAAGTCACTACGCCTGATAATTGATTAATGCTACAAACGAAAACCAAAAAATGTTTTGTTGCTATTTTGGTTGGATTTTTTTGCGTGATCTGAAACGAATAAAAATTTGTAATATGGATTTAGGTGATTTGTGTGTGGCTATGGACAGATCCCCACTGTGTAAAATTCCACGTTCCGGGTCAACGTGCTAGAAGAGCTTCCAACTGGACTCGAATTCTTCTCGTATAAACTACCTATTTATTTTTGAGTCTGTTGGCTCATTGGTAGTCAAGTTATGTCGTTTGGTAATGACCAATTGTGAATTTATGGCTTAAACGTTTAGCACTTTGGCAAATAATTCGTCTTATTCGGATTTTTCCCATTATCGGAAGTGAAGCCAAGAAAGACGAGCGTAAAAAACCAAAACATCTGCCTGAGTGCATGATTTTTCCCCAAACATTTATTTGAATAAATATAAACATATAACAAGAGAGAACGTTATAGTCGATACCATCGACTATCAGATACCCGTTACTCAACTAAGGGGAGTGCGAGTGGGATGCAGATATTTAAGCAGCAAAGCGACTGAACAAAGATTGCACACTTTAATTGCCCATAACTTTTGTAATGAATTGTAAAATTTGAAAAATTTGAGGAACATTGAAAATGAAACAACATCACATTTACATTTTTCAAAAATATTTAAAAATGTGGGTGCTAGACGGGTTAAAGCGTTATGTCGGCGTTAGAGTGGGCGTCACACCCTGCTGAAAAAAACTTGCGCTGCTCAAGAAGCATAAGAATCTACATGCCAAGTCCAAACATTCATACGGTCGGACACACTTCCTTTTACCTGTTACATACTTTCCGACGAGTAACGGATACAAAAATTAAGTCAAGACTCGGTCTCGTCTCGAGCGATTCTGTGTAACCGCTGAGCAATTATCAGTGCTCGTTGCCGTCACTTAATTTAGAGCACCATAAAATCACCATTTTACGCATCTCCCTACTCGCACATTTTTCTCTCTTTGACCTACATTCCGAGCTGCAGAGAAATGCACTGGAGCTGGTTGTTTAGTGCCTTCCGATCCAAAATCTGTGAGGCTCTAAAATCCTGTGTCAATATGTGGAGATTACGTTAAAATAAAAACATATCAATATTTATTATACATGGGAAAATAAGCTATGATATTTCGCTTATGAACGAGGTGAAAACTTAATCAAAAATGGGAGTATCCAACCTTTAAACTGAACTTGCCCAGGCATCCCTAGAATCTGCAAGCTTAGTCCCAGCTGTCTATCCTCGGGATCTTTGTTAGGACAGACGGACATGGCAAGATCAACTAGTGGTCAAAAATAAGCAGCAAAGTGTCAGTTTGCAACGAAAATTTAATTTTATTTTTTGCTTACGCTTATAGTATATCATAACAGGCGTTAAAGTGGGCGTGGTATACTTTTTTGGGTCAATCTATAGGTATTGACGAGACCAACACATTTCATTTAAATTTATTCTTAGCATGAAAACTGTGGGCGCCACAGTTTTGGACGATTTGTGGGCGTTACAGGAATATAATTCTGAAATCACAGTTATCAATCTTTGATAGTTTCCGAGATATCCGCCGTTCATATCTACGATTTTTTTTTTTAATTTGTGGTCGTTAAAATAGGCGTGGCAACATTTTTTTTAGGTCAATCTATAGGTAATTTCAGTTAAAATTTTGTTTCTAGTATAAAAACTGTGGGCGCCACAGTTTTGGGCGGTTTGAGGCCGTGGCACCCTGCTGAAATAACTTGCGCTGCGCAAGAAGCTCTCGAATCTACATGCTAAATGCCAAATTCCACTCTAACGCCCACAAATCGCCAACAACTGTGGTTCCTATAGTTTAAATGCAGGAATAAAAATTTTAATGAATTGACCTAAAAATATGTTGGCACGACCATTATTACGCCCACTAATTTAAAAAAAACAAGGAAGAACGCTATAGTCGAGTACCTCGACTATCAGATACCCGTTACTCAGCTAAATAGAGATATGCAAGCAGCAAAGCGAGATTAAAATGCGCCACATACCGGCGGAATACAGATTTAAGCGTTATGGGCGTTAGAGTGGGCGTGGCAAATTTTTTTTTGGATCAATCGATAGGTATTGACGAGACCAATACATTTCAGTTGAAATTTTTTATCTAGCATGAAAATTGTGGGCGTCACAGGTTTTCGCGGTTTGTGGGCGTTAAAGTGGGCGTGGCAAACTTTTTTTTGGGTCAATCGATAGGTATTGATGAGAACAATACATTTCAGTTAAAATTTTCTATCTAGCATCAAAACTGTAGGAGCCACAGTTTTGGGCGCTTTGTGGGCGTTAGAGTGGGCGTGGCACTCTGCTGAAACAAACTTGCGCTGCGTAAGAAGCTCAGGAAGCTGCACGCCAAATCTCAATAGCCTAGCTCCCATAGTTTCCGAGATCTCAGCGTTCATCCGGACGGACAGACAGACGGACAGACGGACATGGCTAGATCGACTCGGCTAGTGATCCTGATCAAGAATATATATACTTTATGGGGTCGGAAACGCTTCCTTCTGCCTGTTACATACTTTCCGACGAATCTAGTATACCCTTTTACTCTACGAGTAACGGGTATAAAAAGTGCTGAAAAAAGCTAATATCTCGGAAACTATAAATGCTAGTATTTTGGGATTGAGCATGTAGATTCTAGAGATTCTTGCGCATTGTATGTGTATTTTAGAAGGATGCCACTGTGGCGGCCACATTTTCAAAGATTAAATTTAAAAAATGTTATTTTGTTGTGTTTGTCAATACCTGCCGGCAAGTCAAAAAATGTTAAAATCGGATTATTAGTTCATAAGTTATGATGTATCTAGAGAACATCGTTAATGACGTCACAGTCACTGACTAAGAGTAAAAAGTGTAAGATATAAAAATGTTAAGTACGCAAGGAAAATAAAGTACCAAATCTTGTCATCAATCGGGTTTTTTTGCGTATCAATTTTGGTCCCTTATGTTGCCATATCATATTGATATTTTCGAACATATCAATATGTTATTTTTCATACAAGATTCATATGCGCACATATCAAATACGTGATCATACTATGGTATTTTTAATACCAGTATGGTATTTTTCAATATCAAACTGATATGCTTTCATATCGACCTGTTAATCTTTCATATCATACTGATATCCTTTCTTATCAAATTGATATCAATATTAACCCGTATTAATTTTACTTTTTTGAATCTTGTATTTATAATTTATTTTATTTATATATCAGATCAATTATAAAAATAATTCGAGAACTTAGCAATAGATGACCGATCACGCTGTAGCCTTTTGCATAGAAACGTTGTCCTCCATAGTGAACTTAAATGACAAAAAAAATTATCTCCATCTCCCCTTGGTCCCTTTAGCTGAGTAACAGGTATCTGATAGTCGGCGTTCTTCCATATTTTGTTCCATTTAAACCCAGAACTGAAGTAGACATAAATAATTTTTACATCTGCGTAGAGTTTTAGTGTTTATTTATCAGATCGTCACATTACCCTACATCTTTATACCCTTGCAGAGGGTATTATGATTTCAGTCAGAAGTTTGCAACGCAGTGAAGGACCTCCGACCTCATACATTTTTTTCCGATTATTTCTATGGGAGCTATAAGATATAGTTGACCGATCAGGCTGGTTCCGACTTATTACTACCTGCAAAAGGAAGAAGAGTTTTGGGAAAGTTTCAGCCCGATAGCTTTACTCTTTCTTTTACTCTGGGACATAGATCATTTGAACTTTTGAGAATTACGAATTTAATTTTATACAAAAATCTGACGACTATAATATTTTACTTAATGGGTTTGTGTCAGGACACGAATAACATGGAACATGGTGTACAGGTGTTCAAATTTTAAGGTAGGCTACCTAGGTATACCCGTTTTTTCTATTTTAGATTACAGAAATAACCATGTTACTAACATTGATTATTTCTTATAACTGAAAGGGTAGACAAACTTCGGCTAGCCAAAGCTAACTCCCTTCTGGCTTAAAAGAGCAATAAAATTGTTTTACGCCAAGATCTTTAGTGTCGAACTTTGCTGAAATTTTACCAATGAACGGGAATGTGCTCAGTAAATGTCAGCAACTTTCTGCTTTTAATTTTTTTTTAAGCCTTGATTTTTTGTGACAAACGAGATATTAAGAAATAAGATAAAGAATCGTTCGAAACTACACCCTACACTCCTCTATAATAATTTGGAAGTTGGCTAGCTGAGTATCGGGTATCTGATAGTCGAAGAACTGCTGCTCTATCAAAACCGAGTAAATATATGTTATCCATATTTTCGCGGTTGGAACGAATGATTAAAAACAACGGTACAATCGATGTTAGCGGCCAGACGCGCTGTGTATGACTTTATAATCTGGGTTTACCAACAATATTATCTTAAACGGGCAGTCCCCGCCCCGACGTAGTCTAAATACTATCAAATCATTGGTAGTATTAGAAGAAGACAACAAAAATGACAATCAAATTTAAAGAACTTTATTAATTTTGTATAATTTGACTTCTAAAGGATATTACTTTTATAGTTGGAAATTAACACATTAAGGGTACACAATTCTATTTGGGCGCTTTATGAGTTATGTTATGCTTGCAATACCAATAAATTCAAATTAAATACAATTTTGCCGGATTGAAAACGGCACAACAAAACCTTTTTTAAGAATAAAGAATTATAATTATTTTATGGGTTTGCTTCAAATTTCTACTGAGAATTGCATCCATTAGATAATCCGTTCTGCATCTTAATTGCATAATTTTGTTCAGCAACTCTGATCTTATAAACTGTAAGGGTATGCCATAGAAATAAGGCAGAGCAATAGCTTACATTTAAAAGCTTATGAGAAACCTACTCCTAGTCAGGGGTGCTCGATTTCGGTGGCACGCCCTAGTGTTATAGTATACTAACTAATATTTTGATAACGAAGCGCACCAGGATAGTGTGCGAAGGCGACTACTATATATACACAAAGAAATGAAAATCTACTGTGATCGTCCGATCGTTAAGAGTGATCAGACTGATTTTTTACCGATTTAAATTTTTTTTTTTTAAATTTTCTTGCAGAGGGTATTATGAATTCAGTCAGAAGTTTGCAACGCAGTGAAGGAGACGTTTCCGACCTTATAAAGTGTATATATACTCTTGATCAGCATCACTAGACGAGTCGATCTAGCCATGTCCGTCTGTCCGTCCTTTTCTACGCAAACTAGTCTCTCAGTTTTAAAGCTATCGGGCTGAAACTTTCCCAAAAGTCTTCTTCCTTTTGCAGGTAATATATAAGTCGGAACCAGCCGGACCGGAAAACAATATCTTATAGCTCCCATAGGAATAATCAGAAAAAAATTTAAAAAATGATATCTTTGGTGTTTTTTAACATTTAGCCTCATACGCATGGAAATAACATATTTCAATTAGTTCTGAGATTCAAAATCGGACGACTATATCATATAGCTGCCATAGGAACGATCGGAAAATTGGTGGGAAAATAATATGAAAAAAATTATAGCTCCGGTGTTTTTTTGACATATTATCTTATACTATTGGGAATATGATTTTTTGTATTTTTAAGAATTTCGAATTAAATTAAAGAGTATACAAACTTCGGCTTGCCGAAGTTAACTTCCTTTCTTGTTTTTTTTTTATTTCTCAACAACGCCTCTAACGATTTCGGTTTAATCCTAAAAGTGTATAGAACATCTAACACATTCTAAATAACTTAATATAAGCATCTTTAGTTTTACCACTTTTGGAACAACTCCCTAATTTGGCGGGAAAACAGCTCTAAATAGCTCAATTTCGTATACTCGTAACTTGTGAACTTCTAAAGCTACAGGCTTGTGCTATATGTCGTTAGAAAGGTGTTTCGAAATACTTTGTTCGCTTTTCTAACATGATTTGTCTAGATACCACCGTTTTAAAGTAATGAGCATAATTTTTTATATCCGTTACTCGTAGAGTAAAAGGGTATACTAGATTCCTCGGAAAGCATGTAACAGGCAGAAGGAAGCGTTTCCGACCCCATAAAGTATGTATATTCTTGATCAGGATCACTAGCCGAGTCGATCTAGCCATGTCCGTCTGTCCGGATGAACGCTGTGATCTCGGAAACTATAAGAGCTGGGCTATTGAGATTTGGCGTTCAGATTCTTGAGCTTCTTACGCAGCGCAAGTTTGTTTCAGCAAAGTGCCACGCCCACTCTAACGCCCACAAACCGCCCAAAACTGTGACTTTCCGACGAATCTAGTATACCCTTTTACTCTACGAGTAACGGGAATAAATATTGATCTTTGGGAAATTCCGCCGTCAAGGTTCGCCAGAAGGGTGTAGCTTAAAAGAACCGCAGGATGGGGCTGCCACGCTGGATGCAGTGGTCTGCATCATCAACCGCTCGTTTCGCCTGAACGAGCAAAAAGTGTATGCTTTGGATCAGTCGCTCAACCTCAAGTTTGAGTTCAAACAAATGTGGGCGACGTTCGAAAGGACCATGCTAGGCAACAGTGAAGGTCATTCGGCGCGCAACCGCGACGGCGTGACCAAAGCAGGGGGTGATAGACATTCCCCCAGCACCCCAGCTTAGCTGAGGTAGTCACCGCAGGCTTAGGACAGCCGCACCATGTGTCCACGGGGAATGGATGACAGTCCAGGGTGCGCGTCCATGGCTGTACAGCGTCCAGTCGGCGACTTAGCCTTACAACGGGCGACTCTGGAGGTGTCGGATACGGAGCCGCCTCCTACATTTGATGGACCGAATTTTAACGTCTACTTGAAGGAAAGGAAGAAGTTGTATACGAGTCTGCATGGCGTGCCTAGCGTTTTCACGCTACCCTACCAGAAGGCACTCTCAGCTTCTACAACACCCTGTCGGGCGCCATGCGCGAATACTTTACAATCAGTACGCACACCGGCTATCACATTATCCACAATCGCATGCAGGGACGACGAGAGCCATTCGAGGACTTTGCAATGGAGTTGGAACGCCTGGATAGTGCCGTGTCTGGTGAGTTACCAACCGCTACCTACAACAGCGTCATCGTGCAGCGTATTATCGACGGGATACGCGGGACGGGATACCAGGTCACTATCATAAGCAGCAACCCGCGCTCTTTAACGGATGCTCTCGATATGGCGTGCCGCATTGAAGCTAAGTGCCGACGACGCCACGCCGCCGCAGTGAAAGTTTCTGGTGCCGCTCAACATCAGGAAATAGAGCTTGCCGCACCCCAGAACGCCCCGACCATACGCAGACTAACGAGTTGCCAGTCGTCGAGTACTGTCCACCTCGAAGCTACCAGAGCTGGCCCACCTTCAGAGGAAGCGAAGGGCGTCCATTTACAGCTGACCCAGGATCCGACGTCCGGAGAGATCGCCTACGGACCGCCGCCCGTTCCAAAAGATACCGGTTCAATCCGACGGGAAACTACCGCCACCGCTTGCAGAAGGAGAGAAACCAAACTTACACCCTGTGAACACAGTTTTGGGTGGATTGTTTGCTGAACACCCATCCGGAGAGACGCCACTAATGCCGTCAACCGCGGCGAAACGAAAGCTACACACCCTTTACAAGATGACCATCGCGGGAGCCAGTCTATGCCCACCGAAGCTGGGAACACCTGTAGTGCCATTGGAGGCCAACATTTACATTTTTTGATCTCCTTACAGAAACATTCTATATGGCTGATCGTCGTCACTGGTGCCGCAGTCTCCTTCCTAAACGAGAGGGACATGCCAAAGCGACTACCCAGTGCACCTTACCGAGTGACTCTGCAGGGGCCATCATCCGAGAAATTGGTGCCAACCGCCCGAGTCGACGCCAGACTTGTTATTGCTAAAAGGCCGGTTAACCACGAATCCTTGTTAGTGGAAGGCCACAAAGGATTAAGCGCGTGTCCGGAAAAGATCGAAAAGTCGTCGATTGGTCACCCCCTTGTAACAAAAAAAGAAGTACGATCCTTTGCGGGCCTCTGTTACGCAAATTCATTCCGGACTTCGCCGCAATCGCTCGCCCGCTACATGAACTAACGGAAACTAAACGTGCCTTCACATGGTCCTCATCGGCTCACGATGCCTTTGAAATGCTTAAAGTCAAGTTCACAATGCCACCCGTTTCCCTTTTCCAATGGGGTATTCGTTCTGGATACAGATGCGTCAAACAATAACGCGGGCGCCGTGCTCAGTCAACAACAAGAAGGACAGGAGCATGTATTGGAGTATTACAGCAAATTATTTAATGCTGCCGAACCCAACTATTGCGTAACTAGTAGAGAGCTGCTAGCCGTTGTTTTGCCACTAAGCATTTCCATCACCACTTATATGGCCGGAAATTCTTGCTGCGCACGCGGACCACTCGTCCCTCCGATAGCTGATGGCTGTTCAACAACTCGCTCGCTGAATTGAACGTCTCCATCAATACAACGTGTATATCCAGCACAGCAGTGGCAAGCTACATGGGAACACCGACTCCCTGTCTCGATGTCCCTGCGGTGAAGGCCGCATATGCACTAAGGCAGAACAAAACGGTGGCCAAGGGATTTTGCTCTTACAGGCCCAACCAGTCGACATTGCTAGTAGCCATGAAAAAGATCTAACTTATTCGTTGATCCTGCAGTGGTTAAAAAAATGAGAACGACTTCCTAAATCTACAACATGGAGTGAAGGCCCCGAGTCGAAAGCGTATTGGCTTTTGTTTGAACACCTTTTTATGAAAAAGGGTCTTCTAATAATTAAATCCAAAACAGCTGACGAAGCCTTAGTAGTACCTCGCTCTATCCAGGAACAAGTTCTGCGCAGCGTCTACAACTCTACCACTGGCGGACATTTCGGTTTTAAGAAGACAGTCGGCAAGCTCAAGCAACGCTACTTTTGGATCGGACAAGCAGCTGACGGGGTCATTTGGTGCGCACGATGTACCGAATGCAATGCTAGAAAAGGACCTTCGCGCCGTACCGTGGCCCCGCGTCCTAAGTGCTCCATTTGAACGACTTGCGATCGGCATTCTCGGTCCTCTGCCCACTACCACACTCGGGAATCGCTACATCGTGGTGATTTGCTACTTCACTAAATGGCCGGAGTGTATAGCTCTTCCCAACCAAACCACCGAAACGGTAGCTCGAGCAGTCATCCAAGAAGTGTTCTGCCGCTTTGGTGCCCCAACTGTTACCGCTAGCTCTATGGGCCCATTGCTCTGCCCCTCATGGGGCCACTGAGTTTTCACTATCGCTACTGATGCTGGGACGGGGACTCCGACTACTATGCGAACTGCTGTATGATCGACCATCCCTGGCCTACGTGGAACAATTGCAGGATCGCCTACAGCTCACGCAGCAGATTGGACGACAAAACTTAATGGAAGCCGCTACACCCAAAAAAATCCGTTCGAAACGTTCAAAAATCAAGACCAAACGTTGTCAAAAAGTGCGTGAGCCCGTTTGTTGACAGTTCATGAACGGTCGTTCGTAAAATGTGACCGCATCTTTAGGGTCGGGTTCCGAACGAATGGTGTCAGTTTAAGAACATTTCGGGCTTAACCTGAGAACATAAAAATCTAAAAAAAAAACGAGGTTTGTGTACACGCTAGACTTTCTGGTAGAGATTTATTTAATTTCCCACCTTATGTTTTGTTATTGCTAGAATTCAATGTATTTTGGATATTTTGCTGAAGACAAAGAATTTATTTATTAATAGAAGTACATATAAACATTAGAAATAATATTTTAATAAAACTTACAATTCACAACCGTCTTCTCGCGGACTCGAACCTGTGCTACCATGTGTCGGAGGCGGACGCTCTAGCAACTGGACCACCGAGCCAATTTTTCGAGTGCGGAAAATCGGGACATTAGACCTACATATTGTTGCAATAAACAAACATCAACCATGTGGCAAAAAATTATCGATTTCGAAAGACTTTAACGCGTCTGAGAACATTGTTTGAAATTTGGAACCAAGTTGTTTGTGGGTAGAAATTGTTACCAACACCGTTCGATTTTCGTGAACAAACGTTCGAAATGTGAGAACTAAAAATGGAGAACGAATTGTTCGCATTTCATGAAAAATGTTCTTGATTTTTTTCGTTCTTTTTTTTCTGGGTGTAGAGTTAACAAGTTACGCTACATAGCGCCTGGTACGCACTCTAATTCGAAAAACCCATTAAAGATGCGAACTAACCAAGAACTACTCTTGTTCTAGGGTCGGGTTTAGGCGAGGAAGTGGGTATTGACGGGATCGTGACCGCGAACCGATCTAAAGAAGTTCCGCTTGGCTTTCCGTGACAAGATCTGCCCCTCCACGGCAGAACATTCGTAACACTATTTATAGCTGTTTTCCCTCCAAATTAGCGAGTTTTTCCAAAAGTGGTAGAACTTAAGATTCTTAGATTAAGCTGTTTAAGATCATCTTAAAATTTTCTGACCCTACAATAACGTTTTGGGATCAATTGACAAACGAAATAAAATTTTCATTTTAAGAAGTCCTCAAAATCTTGTTTTGCGTATAATATATGAATATAAATATAATAAACGCGCTGTCATTCGACGCGTATTTTAAGTGAGAATACAACTAGACTAATGAACTTGTTCATATATCCCCAACGGCCCCAACAGATCAAGTTTTCTAAATTTTCACTTTTATACTTTCTTTGCTCTTTTTTCTAAACTAATTGATTGTTTTAAGGTCTTGGTATGCATTCCTTTAGTTTTTGCTATACCTTTCGATTGATGATTTGATACGATCGTATTATTATAGTAGATTTTCATTTTTCCGTGTTTATGTAGTAATCGCCTTGGCACACTCTCCTGGTGCGCTTCGTCACTACATGGACTGCCGTTTACAGTGTAGGTGATGGAAAATAAGTTTGTATTGGACTTTTAGTCAGGAGCACCCAAATGTCGTGGAAAACTAGAAATGGTTAGTAGATATTTCACAAAGTTCCATTTTGTGTTATTGTGTTATCGGATTTCAATAATTGGAACTTTAAATACTTGCCCCAGGAAACCCTATTTTTGAACCAGCACACAACGTTAATTCTCCTGCGTCTGAAACTTCTGGTATCCGTCTGGTATCTCTATCAGCAGTGAATTAATAAATGCACAAATCCGGCTATGTTTCACGCATTCAAGATGTGCAACTTTTAAGAAATTTTCCGAATTTTTTTAACAAATGTCATACTCTTATAAGGATATATCCTTATTCACATACGAGTACAAACATACACAATAAAATGTTTGTTTGCATACAGGAGAAAAACGGGAGGGTTTTTTGTTTGCTTCCTACTTTCCGTACTCGGTGAAAAATGCTAGCCTCAAACTTATTAAATAACTTTAAAACACTTCACCTTCGCTATTATAATTCTTATCTAATATTGATCCATATATGGGCGTGTCAGCCAGTCTTCGGTGCCTCACTATGGGGCAACTTGAAAAAAAAACCTTGTCAACCTTGTTATTTTAAGATTTTTAAAGTTGTTTAACTTTAACTTAAAAAAAATTAAAATCCGCATAAAATTAGGTTTTCCCACTACAGATTTACAGATTTACAGATTTTTTAGTTCATAATTACTATTTTGGTACCCTTGCTGAGGGTATAATGATTTAAGTCAGAAGTTTGCAACGCAGTGAAGAAGTCGTTTCCGACCCCGCACATTTCCTGATCTTCCCACTTGCATTTTTGTATCATTTAACAATGCAAGAATACGTGAAAAAAAATTTTTAAGTCGGAAAAATTTGAATCTATAAAATAACAAGGGAGAACGCTTTAGTCGAATACCTCGACTATCAGATACCCGTTACTCAGCTAAAGGGACCAAAGGGAAATGGAGATATGCAAGCAGTAAAGCGAGATTGAAATGCGCCACATACCCGCGATCTCAATATATGGTTATGTGGGCGGTAGACAGATTTAGGCGTTATGGGCGTTAGAGTGGGCGTGGCAAACTTTTTTTGGTCAATCGATAGGTATTGACGAGACTAATACATTTCAGTTAACCTTTTTTTCTAGCATGAAATTTTTGGGCGCCACAGCCTTATGCGGTTTGTGGGCGTTAGAGTGGGAGTGGCAAACTTTTTTTTTTTTTTTTAAGATCAATCGATAGGTATTAACAAGACAAACACATTTCAGTAAAAAAATTTTATCTAGCATTAAAATTGTGGGCACCACAGATTTGGGCGGCTTGTAGCTGTTAATGTGGGCGTGGCATCTTTGCGTAACAAACTTGCACTGCGCTCATGGCTACGGAATCTAAATCTGAAATCTTAATTCTCTATCTTCTATAGTTTCTGAGATATCCGCGTTCATATTTACGATTTTTTGAAGATTGTGGGCGGTTTGTGGGCGAGCCGAACCTTTTTTGTGGGTTAATCGATAGGTATTGATGAGGACAATACATTTTAGTTAAAATTTTTATTCTAGCATCAAAATTGTAGAAGCCACAGTTTTGGGCGGTTTATGGGCGTTAGAGTGGGCGTGGCACATTGCTGAATCAAACTTGCGCTGCGTAAGAAGCTCAGGAATCTGCATGCCAAATATCAATAGCCTAGCTCTTATAGTTTCCAAAATCTCAGCGTTCATCCGGACGGACAGACGGACATGGCTAGATCGACTCGGCTAGTGATCCTGATCAAGAATATATGTACTTTATGGGGTCGGAAACGCTTTCTTCTGCCTGTTACATACTTTCCGACGAATCTAGTATATCCTTTTACTCTACGAGTAATGGGTATAAATATTCGGTAAAAAACAGTAGAGGAAAGCGGATCGATTTTTTCTGTCAAGGAGAACAAAGTATTTTATACAAGGTTGCTATTATATATGTATTGAGGACCCATCAATTTGACGTTTTGGCCGATCAAAAAGGCGCTGGTTTGGGCTGATGTGTGTGAGCTCTTATTGTCATAGTGCATGTGATCTGCCTTCTTTTTATCGTTTATTGAATGCATCCGAAGACTTCAGGCAAACAAATTGTGGTGTACCGTTCGGAATTGACCGTCTTACGTTGTCCAAGCGGAAAAGTCGCCACATGACCAGTTTAACCGAAGAACCAGGCAAACATTTGCTATGAAGTGTTTCATCCACAAACAACTTTCGTTGGATTTGGGTCGTCTTCGAGGACCCACGCGGTTTTCAAGACTCGTCACCTGTGACGTTTTTATAAACGTGGAAGAATTGCCAAGGATGCCTCTCTCTGACGATATGTCACAGTACGATCTTGCATTATCAGATAACGCACGGCATCACTGTTCTCTGGCACAATGACTGTTTTTGAACGACCTTCACGACTTTCGTCTTTGAGCGAGCGTCGGCCACGATTGAATTCATTAAATCAGTTTTTCACAGTGCTATAGAATGGTGCTTCATCGCCACACAAAGATTTAAGTTAATCGATGCACTATTGTCGGGATAATCCACGTCGAAAGATGTGAAAAATGATTGCATACTTCAATTTTTCCGCCGAGGTAAGTTTTTGATTAATCGTTAATAGATGTCAAAAGTCATCACATATAAGAAAGTTGTATTAAGCTTTTATCGATAAAAGTTCACACTTTTTTTTTGTTAAAAAGCCAATTGGTTTTAATATGGCTAGAAGTGACCTAGGCCAGATATTAGCTCATCAATTATGTACTTTAAAAAAATTGTAAGTGCTTACTCATGATAGTAACACCATTTATTTACTTAAATGGTTTATTACAGTAATTTGCGATCGATAAATATTTTATTTTCTTTAAAAAGAAATTATTTTCATTTTGTCTGGGCTACGGAATCACAGGCCCCGCGTCAAAACCAAACACTTGTTCTGGTCCAAATAAGTAGGGGAGTGTTGGGTACAATTTGTTTTTTTAATGCCAATTTAGGTATTTGTCAAAGGTTTATTCACAGCAGCATATTCCTGTAAAAGTTTGATGGTGAGTTTCAAGCGGAATTAATTACTACAGCTCTTGGAGTGAACCAATATTTCACTTTTAAAAGTTGTAGGGTAAGGTGACAAATTGATAAATACACACTCAAAACTCTATGCAGATCTGAAAATTATTTATTTTTTCTTGAAGAAAAGTAAAAAGGTACACTTATGGAATTCACTTTTAACTGTACACCTAACAAAAATTACTACTTCAGTTCGTGGTTTAAATTGAAGACTCGGGTACTTCTCATACGTCTCAACGCGCAATAGCGAAGGGCAAAAAAGAGCACAGTCTTGCGCACCCTCTCTACTTACCTACCGCCTACTCCGACGGCGGGCAGCCACAACATGCAGCGGTAAAACTTCTGCAATCGCACTAAATGTAACAGCAACAACTACCGCAACGGCAGCAAAAAACCAACAAAACCAAAAGAAAATTCAACAAGCGGGTCCGGCCATTCAGACCGGTATAGATCGCTACATCTATATCAAGCGTAAGCTTAGCCCGCAGAACACCGCGGTAGGTAGGTAACACGTCAAAAATAAACAGTGTCCAAATTGACAATAAATTACCCTGGAGATCAAACAATAAAATATTTTCCCTTGAATGAACCGGAACAAGAGACCCAACCGAAGCCAAAGCCCCCACCAATTTACATTAGGAAGAAAATCTCGAATGCCCTGGTCAACAAAATTGTTGCGCTGACCGGGATCGGAAACTTTCATGCTGTCCCGGTCACAAAAGGGGATATACACGAGACCAAGCTTCAGTCCAAATCTGAAGAACATTTCCGAGCTGTATCCAAATACTTGGAGAAAGCTAAGAAAAACTACAACACGTTCCAGCTTAAAACCAGCAAGGGCTTGCAAGTGGTTCTAAAACCTCTCCATAGCCACTGTTTACGGCCCGCCTAGCTTTCAAAAGGACAATTCATGAATTTTTACAACTTACTACTACTATATACTTACTTACTTATATTACTATAATGCGAAACGCACGCACTGGGGATCACGCTTCGTGACTTTCAAAGGAACAACCATAAAACCGAACAACACCGAACATACTGGCCAGCAGACCCCAGAAGAGTTCCAGACTAAATTTTGACATGGCTAGATCGACTCGTCTAGTGATGCTGATCAAGAATATCTATACTTTATGGGGTCGGAAACGTCTCTTTCACTGCGTTGCAAACTTCGGCAAGCCGAAGTTAACTTCCTTTCTTGTTTTTACAAATATATTGCAATTTAAGTTTATGTCAAATGTTGTTTGTTTATTGCATTTTATGCATCAAATGTATACACAACTTATGTGCATAGATAAAAACAAGGAAGAACGCTATAGTCGATTACCTCGACTATCAGATACCCGTTACTCAGATAAAGGGAGATGGAGATATGCAAGCAGCAAAGCCAATTTGTAATGCGCTACCTACCCGCGATTACAATATATGGTTATGTGGGCGGCAGACAGATTCAAGCGTTATGGGCGTTATAGTGGGAGTGGCGACTAATGAAAGCTGGTTAAAATAAAATCATAACATTACTGCCAGAAAACACTAGTAAGTTACTTGAGTCGTACCTTTACCACAGAGTCTTCGCAATGAGATGGAATGCAATAACATCCAACCAGTTTTCATTCTGACCTCAAGGTTCTGCTCTGCAATTCTAGCTCTTAAGCAAGCAACAGCAACATTGATATTATACAGCGCTCAAAATCAAAAAAAGGGCCAACACCCACTGGTGCACCATGGTATGTTCGGAACATCCACAGAGATCTTGGCATACCGCCGGTTAAAGATGAAATATCAAAGCAGAAAGCGGCGGTTTACCATAAGAAACTTACTCTGCACCCAAATAATCTCGCAAGGAATCTAACACGGGTCTCGAACAGAACCCGACTACTTCAAAACGATCTAACCCCCCAGCAATAATTATTAGGGCCATTTAGTCTTAAGACAGTCTACATGACTGTTAGTTAGTTTATATGTATGTCTAAATTTTTAGCGTGCGTTTATTATTTTAATAATTATTACGGGATCCACATGTGTTTGTTATGATTTGAATTTGTCGGTTATATGCACCTGTGTTAGCGACCGTTTCCGTGTTTGTGATTTTAAACTTCGAGTTACGAGTAACGGGTGTAAACAGAGTTAACCGCAGAGTTAAACGGTCACCAATTGGTCATGGATAGTTTTCAGCTCGTTAGAATAGAAATAAAATCTTAATTGTACTGTTTTTGTCGCTTACTTTTTTCCAAAAGCGTCGGTTGTAGTGTTGGCTTGTCCATGAGTGAGGCGCTCAAAAGAGTTATTTTCCTCACTCATTTTGTTCAATTATTCACTTGGTCAGAATTTCTTAGCTCGGTTCCCTTCTCAAAATTATTGTCTAATAACATATTTTTAAAGAGTCTGATTAAACACCCAAGGAACAACGAAGAAGAACGCTATAGTCGAGTACGACTATCAGATACCCGTTACTCAGCTAAAGGGACCAAAGGGAAATGGAGATATGCAAGCAGCAAAGCGAGATTAACATGCGCCACCTACCGGCCGTAGACAGATTTAAGCGTTATGGGCGTTAGAGTGGGCGTGGCAAATTTTTTTTTTTATCAATCGATAGGTATTGTCGAGACCATGAAAATTGTGGGCGTTAAAGGGGGCGTGTCAAACTTTTTTTTGGGTCAATCGATAGGTATTGATAAGAACAACACATTTCAGTTTAAATTTTTATTCTAGCATCGAAACTGTAGGAGCCAAAGTTTTTGGCGGTTTGTGGGCGTGGCACTTTGCTGAAACCAACATGCGCTGCGTAAGAAGCTCAGGAATCTGCATAGCCTTAATAGCCAAGCTCTTATAGTTTCCGAGATATCAGCGTTCATCCGGACGGACAGACAGACGGACAGACGGACATGGCTAGATCGACTCGGCTAGTGATCCTGATCAAGAATATATATACTTTCTGGGGTCGGAAACGCTTCCTTCTGGCTGTTACATACTTTCCGACGAATCTAGTATACCCTTTTACTCTACGAGTAACGGGTATAAAAACTAAGGGGAATTAAAAAAATAAGTTCAACAAAAAAAACTGAACAAGAGAGCAACTAAACAAATGAGCAATTGAACGATTAAACAAGTGAGTTCTTGAGTTATACAAGTGAGTTCATGCATTCTCTTAACAGTGAACAACTTATCTTGTTCATAAAGTGAACATTGTTTACCAACAGTAGTCTCTTGTCGAAGTTTTTAGCACGTTCACTAATTCGTTCATTAATACGTTCAAATCTGTCCAATTGTCGTACTTACGGTTCTGCTTCGATTGATTTTAATTTGGCCACATAATTAGAAGGAATATAGCCCTCCGAACGAGTCTTCTTGCTGCGCGCCAGCCACCAGTCGCCCTGTAGGTATATTTAAAAATTAAAGCGGTGCACAGATGTTTTTAAATGAATTGTTCTACATATATAAACTTTGATTGCATTACTTAAAATCTCTGCTAAGTCACCATTAAGCGTGTACCGTAAATTATGAATATATTTTTTTTCTTTAAATCACCTGTTAGACATTTTTTCCATTCTGCATGTTTTATCAATTTCGTTCTGCTTATTGCCTACACAGGCATATTGTATTGCATCATACCAAATGAGAAACATTTAGGATGTGTTTTTATTTAGTGTGTCATAAAATACATTTTCGTTAAAAAAGTTGATATCAAAACTTTAATATGTTGAAGCAACATTAGTATATACATTTTTGAGGTCATACCAATTATTTAAATAAATTACAATTTGATCGAATTACCAAAAAGTATTTTTTCACATTTTTAATTTGCTTAAAATTTTTTTACATATTAAAGGTGGTAAATAAATAACACTCTAAAAATATCAGAGTTTGGTCGACAAAAGAGTTTTTAAGTTCAAATTTTATAGTGTGTTAAAACCGCCCAATTCAGAAAAATACCCTCTGTTTAAAACTAAAACTGAAACTGTTTCAGTTTTCACTTTCGAAATATTCAGACTGATTAGAATTTTCAAGACCTGTTCCAATACTATTAGTATACAGCCACAACGCACCCAAACGATTTATAGCAAATTCTGTAAGCTGTATACCCCTGGATCACGAAAATGCCACAAACATTTTTTCCGATGAGGTATTTTAAGGTATTTGGAAGTTTAAAACGTTAAAGCTTTGACTTTTTCGAGTTTCTTCTTATTTCTCGACTCGTATTCACCCAATTAATTTAACCCACGTTAAATTCCAATTTTCCATTAATGTTGGCCATATACGACTTGTTCCTTATTTGCTGGGATGTAAACTTCAAGTTCGAACCCAGTATTTTCGATTTTTACTAAATGTACAGCCGTCTTATAGTCGATTAAAATTATCTTTTATGCAATGATATTGATATTTATTTCAAAGTTTAGCTCTGGTCTATTGACTCTAAAAAAAAATTGGGTGGATACGATTCGTGATTCAGAAGGATCCAACACTAACAGAATTTTTAATCACGCGCTTGGGTGCGTTTCATGGAAATTATTTTGTATACTAATAATTCGTGAAGTCCTTCAGGAAGTTATTCTAAAGAACTTAACGAATTTCCCCATCTTACTCTGTTAGCTTTTGAAAAGTTCTCACGGGAACTTTTCGCCAAACATTTGACTGTCGGATTTAGGTTCGACAACAGGAATGTTTTTTTTTTTTTTGAAATAATTTGCATTTCTTTGCATCCCAGTTATATTTTATTCAAATTCCTTGATGTTTAATGTGAATTATTGGGTCATCAGATTTTAAATTAACTGCTCATTTGATTTATTAATAATTGTTTTGTGGTTGCACCTCAAAATCCGTTAAGATTTAACCTTTAGTTAGTGCAAATCTGCCGCACTTGTACTGAAATCCGCTCGGATTTGGCTAAAATAGGCCAGGGTTGTCATATTAAGCTAAAAATAAGTATTTCGGTTACAATTTTCAATAATATTTGGCATGTAGATACATACGTATAGATAATAAAAGCCAACTCTCATTTAAATTTTTACCAAATATTAAAAATGTGGGCGCTAGACGGGTTTTAGTGCTATAATCGTTTGTGGGCGTTTGAGTGGGCATGGCACTCTGCTGAAACGAGCGCAAAAAGCTCATGAATCTACATGCCAAATCCCAAATTTATAGCTTTTATAGTTTCCGAAATCAGCGTTCATACGGACGAACAGACGGACATAGCTAGATCGACTCGGCTAATGATCCTGATCAGGATTATATATAGTTGTAGGGTCGGGAACGGGAACAGGTAAAAACCTGTTACATTCTTTCTGACGGATCTAGTATACCCTTCTACTCTTCAAGAAACGGGTTTAATAATGGGCCTGTTCCAATTTCCACTCGGAAGTGAATTCGTTACAATGCTGGATTTGCCCTTATCATAATATTAAATTTCTTTTGGCCCTCTGTTGGTTTTTATCTGTGCGCATTAGTTGTATAGATTTATTTACTTATTTATTTATTTATTTCGCCAAAAGTTGGTACCTTAACTGGCTACTTGTCTATTACTAAACTAAATACTAAGGGACGAAAGGTAATTGTAAAGGGTTTTCTTAATTAATTCCCTAGGGGAGCATGGGTCCAGCCGCATGTGAGATGGAAGTTTGTTCCAGTAGAACAAGGCTCTACACAGAGGCTCATTAAAAGCATAGTTAGCTCTATATGCCGGAATAAAAAAAGGTTCAAATGACCTTAAAGACCTACCAGGTACGGAAAAGCCTATGCTACTCAGCAATGCAGGGCAGTCTATTTTGGAGGACAGCAGGTCACAAATAAAAACTAGTGCGCTAGTTGTTCTACGATCTTGTAGGGAAGAAAGGTGCACAAGACGACATTTCGCAGAGTAAGAGGGAACCGGGTCATTAAAGTTTAGAGAAAGAAGGGCAAAAGATAGGAATTTTTTTTGAACACGCTCAATACGATTGATGTGTGTAGTTCCAGTCGGACTCCAGACAAACGAAGCATATTCCAATCTGGACCTAATGAACGAAGAAAATAGGCTTAGTTTCGTGTACGGATCTTTAAATTGCGTGGAATTTCGTTTTACAAAACCATACATAGCGTATGCCTTTGGAATTATGTAGTTTATGTGATCCATGAAAGTAAATTTGGTATCAAACATAACTCCTAGGTCCAGTGATTCATTTCTTAAGGAAAGAACATGGGAACTAATGGAATAAGAGCTAAGGACATTAATTAATCGTTTGCTGTACCTAACGTAGAAACATTTTGACACGTTCAGAGGCAACTTATTACGAGAACACCAATTTCCCACTTTTACTAGGTCATTTTGAAGAAGTTCACTATCGGAGATTGAATTCACAGACCTAAATATTTTAAGATCGTCCGCAAACAACAGGAATTCAGAATTTGTTATGCAATAGCTTAAATCATTAATGAAGATGATGAATAGAAACGGACCCAATGCACTTCCCTGAGGAAGGCCAGAAGTAGCCACATACGGGTTTGAGAAAACACCATTGCACTCTACTCTATAAATCCGCCCATCTAAATAAGATTTAAACCAATTTAATATTAATGAATGAAATCCCAATTTCTGCAATTTTGCCAATAAAGCATTATGGGAGACTTTGTCAAATGCTTTGCGAAGTCGGTGTAGACTACATCAACTTGATGATGACTGATAAACGAGTGGATGCAAAAAAGATTAAACGTAGCTAAGTTAGTGGTAGTTGACCTTCCAGGCATAAAACCATGTTGGTTAGGACTGATGATCCGACCAGCAAGAAAAGTTAGCTGCTTAGCTACAATTCGTTCAAACATTTTTAAAACATTACTTAGCTTTGCAATTGGCCTATAATTTGAAACAATGTTTTTGTAACCAGACTTGAATATAGGAGAAACTGTGGCAAGTTTCCATCTATGCGCAAATACGCCAGTGGAAAGAGACTTGTTGAAGATCATTTTTAGGGGCTCACAAAGAACACCTATACAGTTTTTCAAAATAAATGGAGAAAGGCCATCGCAGTCTAATTTTCCTGAGTCGTTAAAACTCTCAGCCGCCATATGACAGTCCAAATCAGTAACATCTAAGCACCCAATATTTAGCATCGTGGCAATGGCACCGAGTGAATCATCGTCATTCCACAGCGAGCTCGGTTCAAAGTTAGATACAAAGTACTTAGCAAATAGATTAGCGACCCCAATATCAGAAGAAGCTGAAAGACTTTCATATGACATATGGGAAGGAAAGTAGGAGGTTGTACGTTTAGAATTGATAAAGTGCCAGAATGACTTAGGATTGGTAATTAGTTTACACTCTATATCAGCAATATATTGGCTGTATAAGAATTTATTGAGGAACTCAAACTCACGCTTATGTTGTTTGTACCGATCATAGTCGGCAGCTTCACCGCTTTCTATGTAGCGCTTATAGAATTTATTTCGGAGATTTTTGTATTTTTTTAGTCCTTGTGTGTACCATGGTAGTCTATAAGAACTTTGAACTCTAGTTTTAGCATATCTGCCTATAATAGTAGAGAGAAAAGATATAAAAACTTCATAGGTTGTATTCACATCCGCATGCGAGAGGACTTCCGCCCATCTGATATTAGAAATATCACTACGGATAGAATCTAAACTGCTAGAATTAATATAGGTAAGAGGCAAGCGAGAATTATTTGGTGAGAAAATATAACAAGTAATTAAGATTAATAGGGGCTTGTAATGAGCATCACACGCGGCTAGAGGATTATCGCTGCAGCATAGAGTAAGGCATAAATCAGGGTGTACAAAAATTAGATCTAGAAGCTTATTTAAGTTATTAAAAACATGGTTAATCTGGACTAATCCCATACTAAGAAGCTCATCGATGACTAAGATTTCATGGGGAAGATGCAGATTACTGGGAACCATTGCTGAAGACTCAAGATCATGAGCCCACACGAGCGAAGATAGGTTGAAGTCGCCCAAAACACATATATAATGGCCATCTTCCAGCTCCTGGTATAGGTGGGCAATGTTGTCAACATGCGCTTTATATAAATCAAAACTGCTGCTTGGGGGTATGTATGATACTGTCAGGAAAATTGTTTCCGTAGGACCAGCGAGAGATACACAGAGTTGGTCGAGCAGAGAATCCTCGTTCTGGAGACAAATAGCAATGCAACGCAGCTCACGCCGCACAGCAATTAAAACTCCGCCACCTCTGGAGCATCGTGTTTTAACGGAATCTCGATCCTTACGGAACACATGATAAAGATTTGTATCGAAGAATTCATTATCGAAAAAATCCATGTTGAGCCAGGTTTCAACAAAAATGATGACGTCATGATCACCATGAGACGTTGCCTGGAAAAGGGATTGAGCTTTCGTACGCATACCACCGATATTTTGAAAATAAATATTGAAATTTGTATTGTTAGCGCATATCCGGTCATCCATGGTCATGCTATCAATAACTGGTCCAGCATCATGGCCCGAATCCGTACGAGGCCTCGCTGGGATTTTATCATAATTAATAAAATTATTTGTAAGAACCTTCAGTAAAGTAGTGGTACGGATACGAATAGGCTGGTGATCGGCGCTCCAAATATTAGGTGGGCAGTCAATATTAGCATTCAAGATATAACTGCACGCAGGTGAATCCACTTCTGGTAATAATGAGCGAGAACGTACTACAGCAGCCGCAGTCCATTGTTGTTGTTGATGGCGAAAGCATCTCCAAAGAGCACCTTCAGAGAGAGCACTCTGAGAGAGTTGTTGTAGAAAGTCGAACGTCAGAAAGGTAGAGACGGAGAGCGCATAACTATTAGGCGATGAAGAGTAAGAATCCACCCGATTTTCTAGGTACTTCCGGAGAGAGACGCAAGATGATGAGAGCGGAACTCCGAGGAGCGCGCCGATATTAGAGCCAGGCGGACGGCGAATGTCGCGCACAGCGGACAACAAAAGCTCCAGCTGATGTTGTTGACGGTGCAACGGGAGAGAGGCGCAAGATGATGAGAGCGCAACTCCGAGGAGCGCGCCGATATTAGAACCAGGTGGACTGCGAACGTCTCGCAAAGCAAACAACAAAAGCTCCGGCTGATGTTGTTGATGAAGCATCAGGAGAGCCACGGAAAATGATGTGAGCGCAACTCCGAGGAGCGTGCCGATATTCAAGCCAGGCGGACGGCGAATGTCGCACAAAGTGGACAACAAAAGCTCCGGCTGATGTTGTTGATGGTGCGTTAGGAGAGAGTCAGAAGATGAAGAGAGCGCAGTGAGAAACGCAAGCAGCTGCCGATGTTGTTGCGAAAACGACTCTGACAAATGAGGAAAGGCTTGAAGACGATGTCCCGCAAAAGTATCGACGCCAGTGGCGTCGAACACTAGGGGTTTTTGGACGCCTGACTTGATGATGAAGTTGGTCCAGGCTCCGGCAAATTAGATAAAATTCCATCCCCTACCGCAGTGGCCCGCTCTCTATGAATAAATCTTTTGACCTTAACTGAGTTCGGCCAGAAATCGTTTTTGAAGACTATATCGTAAAGCTGATCAGGGATACCAAGCTTGAAATTTACAAATTTTAAAGTTTGAACGTCGACATCTTTTTTTACAAGCTTTGCACAAGTGAGAGAACTAGCATCCACCTTAAGCTTGGTGGACACATATTTTAAAACAGCATTCGGCTCTGTATCAGTTGCAAACTTTCCGACATGCAAAAATTTCTTGGTCGGCAAAACATGAAGGTCTTCAGCATTAGGAGCCACTCCAACAACATGTTTATTGGGCTTGTTGTTGTTCCTTCTCCTCTTATTTCGAACTTGTATGAAATTTCCTCTCTCCATATCCAGAGCATGATTAGAAGGGTCAACGACCGCGGAAGCCGTAGCAGCAGCAGCCGCATATGACAGGGGAGCTGCAGCTACGTTGGTAGGCCTCGGTAGACAAGGTTTGGGATTTACATTCTGATGCAATGCATCATCTTTAGGGGGGAACGCCTCCATGAATTTATTTTGAAGGCCCTGATATAAGCGCTCCAGGGCTTTCAATTTTTCATCGAATTCATCTATTTTAGAATGCGAATCATTCGCACCCACACAGCTATCACATTGCCATAGTATATTTGGATTTAATAACAGTTTGAGCACATCATCCGGTAGGGCTACGCAAGAAGTATGATAGGCGCGACGGCACAAAGAAGAGCAGCGAACAGCATCCGAAGCGCGAAGCTGGGCCAATGTAACATCGGTTTTGCACTCGGGACAGCGGGGAAGTAACATAGCGAGAATTTTAAGCACGTCTGGACGCAAAGAAAGCTAGATGACGACTGATTTAATGCATAAAATTAAAGGAACAATAAATAATTGGCATAAGCACAAATTACAAAATATTTTTAAATACAAGAAGGCTGTTCTATAACAGTGTTGTATACTTTAGAGTTGCCGAGGTCGTCATTTTTTTTAGATATATCGGATTCTCCGTTCCATAGTATAACGAACAAAATGATGAATGTTCAAATCTCGTCTGAACTGTGGCAGATAGTCTTTTCCTTTAGTTTATTCGTTTTATCTCATATGCTTCCTTTTTCTTCTAAAGCCTAGTACTCAGATCGGCTAAACGTTTTACTAGTCGAAAAATAGTATTCATTGTAGTGTTATCGAAGTTTTTAAAGTTCTCCCGCCGTGCATATAGCATGGTCTTACTGTCAAGCAGCTGGGTTTGTTTTGTTGACGATCTAAAAGAGACGAATCTGCTGGTGTACAAAGAAATAAATATACATTGAATGTTCAAATACATTGAATGTTTTTAATGTTTATTATTGGTTTAAGGCTTCCTTCTCATGTCATTTTTTTTTTTGCGCTATCTGCAGTCCAGCTCCGATTCGTAATATGCCAACATGAATGTTACGGATGTTCCACCAGCTGTCCCTTAGCGGGCGTTTTTTTTCCTCCTCCCTATAAAAGACACCCTCCAGCTCCGCATTAGCTGCCAAGTAGCTGGCGGGAGTGCAGTACTACGATTCTTTAATTCTGAGCTCGTCGGAGATCGTAAAACTGGTGGCTCTGCTAAAAAGATACTTATATTAGTACAACGTGACCAAATTCCTTTGGTCAGAACTTACTTTCTTTGCGAGTACACGTCCGGCAAGAACTCCATATAGGGAGGGAAGTTCCACTCGTTATGCTCCTTCCCAATGGGCTTCTCGATTGAATTATCTCCAGCACTTCAACTATTCTGCGAATTTGCACTACTGTGGTATTGCTTTCTGTGGGTCAAGTTCCACAATAATGGCCAACTTGGATAAAGTTTGGATTATACGTCCTTTTTCATCTGCACTCACCTCCTGCAGGCGTTTAGGGGGTTGCCTTCCATTTTTAATTTTTCCTCTCAATAGCGCTTCTGCACGAACACATCGAAAGTTTAAATTTGTTATTCTTTGCGCGGCGGCTAACGGCTAACGGCGTTCATCGAAATTCATTCTGATATTTTTTCTGGTATTTCCTTATCTTATCTGAGAACTACGCTGAAAAACAGACCCGACGAAAAGCGTAAGCCGTCTATTTGACTCTTGCTCACTCCTACGGCTAGTTCACGGTTTTCGTCGATGTGAGTACTAGGCTTAAGGATATTTAGAGAGTGGACCTTCTACGATATATCCTATCGGTACATCGTCTTAGGTGCTATCGTACATCTATCGATATCTTTTTACTTAATACTGAAACACCATAACATAAATTCTAAAAGCTAGAGTGATCTGTGGTTGGCCTAATACAATAGGGGAGTGTTGGGTATAGTGACGAACAATTCTTTTTTTAAATGTGACTTTCCACCAGTTGTAGGGAAAGGTAACGAACTGATAAATACACACTAAAACTCTATGCAGGTGTGAAAATGATTTATTTCTTCTTCAAAAAAAGTTAAAAATGTACAATAATGGAAAACAAATTTAACTATACACTTAAAAATATTTCTACTTCAGTTATGGGGTTAATGAACAAATTAAGTTGTTCAATTTATAGTTTACAAAAATCAACAAAAAATATATAGGTATAACTTTTTTAGTTGTCGGCTGTAGACAAGAAACAAATAACAATATAATGTCAACAAATACCGAAAAAAACAAGGAAGAACGGTATAGTCGAGTACCTCGACTATCAGATACCCGTTACTCAGCTAAATAGAGATATGCAAGTAGCAAAGCGAGATAAAATGCGATAGGTATTGACGAGACCAATACATTTCAGTTACATTTTTTTATCTAGCATGAAAGTTGTGGGCGTCACAGGTTTTCGCGGTTTGTGGGCGTTAAAGTGGGCGTGGCAAACATTTTTTTGGTTCAATCGGTAGGTATTGATGAGAACAATAGAATTAGAATTAGAATTAGAATTTTCTATCTAGCATCAAAACTGTAGGAGTTACAGTTTTGGGCGGTTTGTGGGCGTTAGAGTGGGCGTGGCAGTCTACTGAAACAAACTTGCGCTGCGTAAGAATCTCAGGAATCTGCACGCCAAATCTCAATAGCCTAGCTCTCATAGTTTCCGAGATCTCAGCGTTCATCCGGACAGACAGACGGACAGACGGACATGGCTAGATCGACTCGGCTAGTGATCCTGATCAAGAATATATATACTTTATGGGGTCGGAAACGCTTCCTTCTGCCTGTTACATACTTTCCGACGAATCTAGTATACCCTTTTACTCTACGAGTAACGGGTATAATTATTCTTTGATCATTACTCATCGCCTTTTCCTTATAAGTCATTAAGTAACTGTTATTTTCCAACTTGTATAAATTGTAAATTAAATTGTAAGTTAAGATTCTTTCAGTAACTTTTATTCAATGACTTTTAAATAAAAGTCTAAAAACCGACCCCATAAAGTATGTGTATTCTTCTTCAGCATCCCTAGCCAAGTCGATCTAGCCATTTTCGTTTGTCCGTGTGAACGCTTAAATCTCGGAAAATATAAGATCTAGAGTGTTGATACTTCAGATTTCATATTTATTTTCGTAAGAAGCGCATGTTTGTTTAGCTAAAATATATTAATCTCGTCAATACCTAATGATTTTGCCACGTTCGCTCTTAGGCCCACAAACCGCCCAAAACTGAGGCTCCCACAGTTTTCGTTCTAAAAACAAGGAAGAACGCTATAGTCGAGTACATCGACTATCAGATACCCGTTACTCAGCTAAATGGAGATATGCAAGGAGCAAAGCGAGATTAAAATGCGCCACCTACCGGAGGTAGACAGATTTAAGCGTTATGGGCTTTAGAGTGGGCGTGGCAAATTTTTTTGGATCAATCGATAGGTATTGACGACACCAATACATTTCAGTTAACCTTTTTTTCTAGCATGAAAATTTTGGGCGCCACAGGATTGGTCGGTTTTTGGGCATATACGGGTAACAAATTTACGCTGCGCCCAAGGCTACGGAATCTAAATCTGAAATCCCAATTCTCTATCTTTTATATTTTCCGAGATATCCGCGTTCATATTTACGATTTTTTGAAGTTTGCGGGCGGTCAATTTATAGGTAATTTCAGTTAAAATTTTGTTTCTAGTATAAAAACTGTGGGCGCCACAGTTTTGGGCGGTTTGAGACCGCACCCTGCTGAGATAACTGAAATAACATTTCAGCAAAAATTTTTATTCTAGCATCAAAACTGTAGGAGCCACAGTTTTGGGCGGTTTGTGGGCGTTAGAGTGGCACTCTGCTGAAACAAACTTGCGCTGCGTAAGAACCTCAGGAATCTGCACGCCAAATCTCAATAGCCTAGGTCTTATAGTATCCGAGATCTCAGCGTTCATCCGGACAGACAGACGGACAGACGGACATGGCTAGATCGACTCGGCTAGTGATCCTGATTGTTCACGTCAAAAGGGCGTTTAATTTCAGGAGGCAGTGTCGAGCGGCAGTTTTATCCAGATGTCTACATCTCGCGCGCTCGCACTGCCGTTCGCTCTTCCTCTCCATCTCTCCCCTAAGTCTCCTCTTTGCTCTGGAGCGCTTAAGTTAAGTTAGGCTTAACCCTTTCGACCCCAACTTTTTCCCTGTAGAATTAAAAAATTTTTTTTTACTTTATTCGTTTTTTATTGGCCTTAGAAGTATTTGAGCAAAAATTTTAAGGCACCACGCCCACTATTTTGGGCGCTACCGGAAGTTGCTTGTGAGCAAATTGGGCAGTGGTGGTAAACTTAAAGAAAAATCCTTAGGTGACAGTTAATTTCTTTTATTTTAAAAATTTAAGTATGGTAACTTATAAAACAGTTTTTATTGTTGTTGCATCAAAGGTGGACCTTACATTTATTGCATTTCGACATTGGAGTACCTGTCTTGCACAATCTGCAACGTCCTTTTTCAGCAAATACCACCCAATGTTCCAATTTATCCTAACGCTGAGAAGTTGTAGGATCGGGCTGAAACCTATATTTTTTGGATTGATTCGAAGACACACTGCTTGATGGAGACCCCAAGGATATGACTGAGCTTTCCCTTTGTGCATTTGATGGCCGTCCTCTCTTTTTTTCGAACAAAGTAGAGTAGCAGCTCATGAGCAACTTCCATTTGAAATTTGATAAGCGGCATATACTTTTGGTTCGGGTTTATCATTTGAAAATGCTTTCTGTACAGTAGCCATGCATTTGTCATTGATGTTCCCAAGCACCAATAAAAAATTCTCATGTACCACTTTCTGGAACGGGGGTTAACTTTGTACAACTCCATGAGCATGTCCGCTAAATCGACTCCTCCCATACCCTTATTATACGAAGCTACAATAGCAGGCCTTGCTACATCAATGTAAGCTTTATCTTTTGGACTCCATCGTTTTCATATTCCAACTGGTTGATGGTCTTCACACGAAGATAGAAGTTGAACTGACTTATTGTCAAACCATTTTACACATGAAAGATTTTTGTTAACTTCATATTTTGTATCAAAAGATCCTCTTCCACGTTTTTTCAATTCTGCATCTGAAAGAAGTTGGCAATTGCTTATGCGATTTTTGCGGATAGTTCCAGTTGCAAATATGCCCATTTCCTTCAATGCAATCAAAAGACTAACTGACGTAAACCAATTGTCAAAATAAAGCTTGAAAGGTTTGTCTTCGGGAAGCCCTTTTGCTAAATATAATACTACATCCGATGATATTCCCAATCCAAAACAAGGAAGAACGCTATAGTCGAGTACCTCGACTATCAGATACCCGTTACTCAAAGGGAAATAGAGATATGCAAGCAGCAAAGCGAGATTAAAATGCGCCACCTACCGGCGGTAGACAGATTTAAGCGTTATGGGCGTTAGAGTGGGCGTGGAAAATTTATTTTTGGATCAATCGATAGGTATTGACGACACCAATACATTTCAGTTAAAATTTCTTATCTAGCATGCAAATTGTGGGCGTCACAGGTTTTCGCGGTTTGTGGGCGTTTTAGTGGGCGTGGCAAACTTTTTTTTAGGTCAATCGATAGGTATTGTTGAGAACAATACATTTCAGTTAAAATTTTCTATCTAGCATCAAAACTGTAGGAGTTACAGTTTTGGGCGGTTTGTGGGCGTTAGAGTGGGCGTGGCATTCTACTGAAACAAACTTGCGCTGCCTAAGAAGCTCAGGAATCTGTACGCCAAATCTCAATAGCCTAGCTCTCATAGTTTCCGAGATCTCAGCGTTCATCCGGACAGACAGACGGACAGACGGACAGACGGACATGGCTAGATCGACTCGGCTAGTGATCCTGATCAAGAATATATATACTTTATGGGGTCGGAAACGCTTCCTTCTGCCTGTTACATACTTTCCGACGAATCTAGTATACCCTTTTACTCTACGAGTAACGGGTATAACAAGTGCAGGTGCCTTCACCAACATATGTTCCAGCACGAGTAAACATTTTCAGACCCCATTTGTGAGGCTTAGCTGGATTGTATTGCTTATATGACGATTGACCTGGAAACAAAATTTAAATTGAAGATATATTTTCTAGTAAAATTTAAATTTGAATACTTTTGTACGCAATGATTTGCTCATCAACGCTTTGATGCTCTTCTTGGGGTAGTTTACCGAAACTTTCTTTGAGAATGTCTAGTAAAGGGCGTATCTTGTACAGCTTATCATAATTCACATCTCCTTTTTTGGATTGTTTAGTGTTATCGTTGAAATGTAAACATTGTTTGATTTTTTCAAACCTTCCTCATGGCATTGAATCTGATATAGCAGTAAGCTTTAACTCTTTTGACCAAGCCATTTTCAGTTGCGGAACTTTTATTACTCCCAAGTATAACAAAATCCCAATATATCGCTTGATAAGATCTCCGGTGCATTGAAGCTCTATGCCGTGCTCTTGCAACCCATACAAATTCGTTTGATTTGTTATCAAGTCAATTACTTTGATATCAAAAAAGGTGCAGAAATATTCTACAGGTGTCATCACGCTACCGACTTGGAGTTTATCGTCCGCTTCCCAAATACTTTTTGGAGCTTCAAATGGCCTTGTTCTCCATTTTAATGTCTTGGGATCAACTTTTTCAAAGCAACTCTTAGCCACAGCACTAGGTTCCTGGTTACATTCTTTTTTGATAAAGTTGTCAATATATTCAATTTCTATTGATTCTCCTTTGTCCACGATATCTTTTAAATTCTTCTCCAGCACTGCAGAGATATCTTCCATTTCATCACCACTTTCTTCGTCAGTGGAGGCATCCCAATCGAAGTTGATAATCCTCTCAATGTCATCATTTGATAAACCCTTCTCTTTCGGTCTCATACTATGGTGTATATATATTGTGTATTCCAATGGCCCAAAGTTGCCCACAAGCAACTTTACAACATTGAAAATTCGTCACCTCGTTATTATTGAAAATTAATTAAATTAATTTAATTTCGTCAAATGATGTGCAAATTCGATTTTTTTTGATCACATTATGAGTACACACATGCAAGCACCGTTATGTCGAAGAATAAGCTGACAATAATAGAAGAAACGATTACCGTTAGCCGTTAAACATTTGAAATTGCTCACAGGCAACGCTGGGGTCGAATGGGTTAAGGGGCCGTCCATATACCACGTGGACAAATTTTAAGCACTTATTGACCCCCCCTCCCCCCTCGTGGACAAACGTGGATTTTTAACTAACCCTAATTCCCGATCATAAAATTTGTCCTTAAGATTTGCACTCTTTATTTTTTACTGTGTTCCAGCTGCGTGTGTATATTTACATAAATATTCTAATACAGTCCCCTCTAACTACTCGTTCTAATACAGTCCACTCCAACTACTTTTCTCGACCTACAAATACGGCTAAACTATTTCCAATATTAAAAACAAAGTTACAATATCCACAAATTTACTCCAGCAAATCGTTTGCAATTTAGTTGTGCAGGTGACAAACAAATGACCGACATACAAGCATAAGCGAAATGTTCACGTCAAAAGGGCGTTTAATTTCAGGAGGCAGTGTCGAGCGGCATTTTTATCCAGATGTCTACATCTCGATCAAGCCACCCCGCCCCAACACTGATCAAGAATATATATACTTTATGGGTCCTGGAAATTTAAGATGATGTTAAAAAGCTTAATCACTGTGGTCGGCCGTCCATGTAGTGACAAAGCGCACCAGGAGGGTGTGCGATGGCGACTACTATATATACACGAATGAATGAAAACCTACTGTAATCGTCCGATTGTTTCGAGTGATACATTAACCGAAAGGAATGGCAAAAAATAAAAGGATTGCATACCAAAACATTAAAAAATCAATTGGTTTAGAAGAAAAAGCGATGAAAGTGTAAAAGTGAAAATTTAGAAAATTTGATCTAGTTGTATTCTCGCTTAGAATACGCGTCGAATGAAACCTCATATGGAAAAGTCCGATGTTCCGTTAAGAAGCTATACGCAAAACAAGATTTTGGCGGACGTTCTACTAGTTTGGCATAGGCATATTGAATTGCAGCGTACCGAATGTAACAAATTTAGGAAGTGTTTTTATTTAGTAGATCGTGTAATACATTTCCGTCACAAATGTTCATATCAAAAGTTCTTGATCAGGATCACTAGATAAGTCGATCTAGCCATCCCCGTTTGTCCGTATGAACGATCTGATCTCGGAAACAAAAAAATATTGGGATAAGGCATACAGATTTTAGAAATTCCTGCGCATTGCAAGTTTTTTTTGGAAAAGTGCTCACTCTAACGCCCACAAACCTCCCAAAATCGGTCGTTTAAACGCCGATATTTCGGACTATAAAAGCTACGACGGCTACTATTTAAGTTTCTTACCTAAGTCACTTCTAACCATTTCAAAACCAATTGGCTTTTATTCAAAAAAAAAATGTTGGACTTTTTTATCGAAAAAAACTACAAACAACTTTTGTATGTATGACCACGTTTGATTTCGAATAAAAATGAATCAAAAACTTACCTCGGAAGAATGATGGAATTAGCTCGAGAATATTTTTTTTCGATGCAGCACCATACTGCAGCACTGTGAAAAACTGGTTAAGTGAATTCAATCGTGGCCGACGGTCATTGGCATTGTGTCAAAGAACATTGATACCATGCGTAAACTAATAATGCAAGATCGTGAGATAGAGGCATCCTTGGGCAATTCTTCCACCAGCATACATTCGATATTGCATGAACACCTGGCCGTAAAAAAATTTGTTCTCGTTTGATCCCGCACAATTTGACAGCCGCTACAAAAAAAGACCGTGTGGATTGGTGCAAAGAAATTTTGATAAAGTACAATAGCGGTGTTTCAAAGGACGTTTATAAAACCGTCACAGGTGACGAGTCATGAAGACCGCATGGGTCTTCGAAGACGAGCCAAATCCGAGGAAAGTTGTTCATGGAAGAAGCGCTTCAAAGCAAGTGGTCGCCTGATTTTTCGGTAAAACTTCTTAAGTGGCGACTCTTTTTGAGCGGTACACCTTAATTTGTTTGCCTGAAGTCTTTGGAGAAATTCGATAAACGAACAACAAAAGACAATTCCCTGTGCACCATGAAAGTAAGAGCTCACACACATCAGCTAAAACCAGCGCCTTTTTGACCGGCCAAAACGTCGAATTGATGGGTCACCTGCCGTACAGCCCTAACTTGGCACCCAATGAATTCTTTTTATTCTTGCACATCAAAAGAAATATGCGTAGTCAACAATTTTCGTCGGCAGAAAAGTCTGTTGAAGCGTTCAAAAACCATTTTTGGAGGTGTCTCAATGGGCGTGGAAAAAGTGATTCGACAATTAGTTTCAGCGCATCCAAAAGTGTATAAATCTTATTGGATAATACTTTGAAATATAATAAATCCCTTTTTATACCCGTTACTCGTAGAGTAAAAGGGTATACTAGATTCGACGGAAAGTATGAACAGGTACCCCACACAGTATATATATATTCTTGAGCAGGATCTCTAGCCGAGTCGATCTAGCCATGTCCGTCTGTCCGTCCGTCCGTATGAACGATGAGATCTCGAAAACTATAAAAGCTAGAAAGTTGGGACGCCCAATACGCCCACGCTAAAACCTTTCTACCGCTTGAAGATTATGTAAAAGTGTAAATGCAATTTTGTTTTAATTATCAATATCTATTATCCTGCCAAAAATTGTTGAAATCGAACCATAGGTTATAGGCAAGTGAAGAAATCGCATAAATCCATCTCCCTCGCACTTCCCTTAGCTGAATAACGGGAATTTAATAGTCGATGGTACTAAGTAAAGCGTTTTCCATTGTTGATAATAAATATTCACATTTTTGTTATTGGGCCAGAAATACATATATAGCAACCCTCGTATTAGGCATACAGATTCTAGAAATTATTGCTCCGCGCCCAGATTTGATGCTAGAAAGAAAATGTAAGCAGAAATGCGCCCACAAAGACCAAAACGCTATAACCTGTCTGACGACCACATAAACAAATGTTGTAGGCTTTGCTGCCTGCATATATCCATCTCCCTTCCGAACCCTTTAGCTGAGTAACGGGTGTCTAATAATCGAGGCAGTGGTCAACTGCGTTCTTCCTTGTTTATTAATAGATTCTATTTATTTCAACAACAGGAGATCCTTAAAAGTCATTTTAAAGGAGTGTTCTTTAAAAACTATAAAAACAGATTTTAACATGAATGGTAAAATCAAATTAACCAAATAAATGTTTGGAAATTTTAGTCAATAAGTTTAATTTTGTATACCCTTGCACAGGGTATAATGATTTCTGTCAGAAGTTTTCAACGCAGTGGAGGAGACGTTCCGGCCACATAAAGTATGGATATATATTCTTGATCAACATCATTTTTTTAATATTTAAGAATTTTTATTAACGTCGTTAAAGCAATCGTACGACAATCGATATTACTCAGTAATAGATAATAACTATTTAAACAAATAAACATGAGAATTAAATTTATAATATTTAATGTACGTATACATATGTGCAAAATGGTGTAAAAAAGTGTTTGTAACTAAAAAATGTTTATTTGTTTAAATTGTTTAACCAATTTTTCCCAATATTTTGTAAATAAAAAAGTTTCACAACACTGCCTAATTTCTTTCATATTATTTTTCCACCAATTTTCCGATCGTCCCAGCTATATGATATAGTCGTCCGATTTTGATAAAATTAAATTCGAAATTCAGAACTAATTAAAAAATGTTATTTCCAAGCGTAGAAGGTTATATGTTAAAAAACACCGAAGCTATAATTTGTTTCATATTATTTTCCCACCAATTTTCCGATCGTTCCTATGGCAGCTATATGATATAATCGTCCGATTTTGATAAAATTAAATTCGAAATTCAGAACTAACTAAAAAATGTTATTTCCAAGCGTAGGAGGTTAAAGGTTAAACAACACCGAAGCTATAATTTGTTTTATATTATTTTCCCGTCAATTTTCCGATCGTTCCTATGGCAGCTATATGATATAGTCTTTCGATTTTGATAAAATTTAATTCAAAATTTAAAACTAATTAAAAAATGTTATTTTCAACCTTAGGAGGTTATATGTTAAAAAAAACACCAGATATAATTTTTTTCCGATTATTCCTATGGGAGCTATAAGATATAGTTGTTCAATCCGGCTGGTTCCGACTTATATGTATACTACCTGCAAAAGATATATCATGGCTAGATTGACTCGTCTAGTCATGCTGATCAAGTCTGAAACGTCTCCTTCACTGCGTTGCAAACTTCTGACTGAAATCAATATACCCTCTGCAAGGGTATAAAAACATTCGTTCAACATTTCATTTATTTATATTTCTATTTCTTTGTGCACCACCAGATTTTTCTTTTTTAAATTTCTCCAGTGATTTCTATTCCGTTTGTCCACAGTGCTTGACCGATCGAAAATTGTCCTTTGGAACAAGTACGCATGCATACTCATTTGCTTATTCGTTATACTTACTCTCAAGGCTGTAAATATTATTAATAAATGCACATATTGCTATTGCAAAGGAGTGAAAAACTTCTCACAGTAGGTGTGAAAAATCTGTTAGTGCAGGAAAGGAAAAACCTCTATGATTTATTCCTGCTTTGTGCAGTCAGAAAATATCCTTAATAATTCTTTAAGCCCTGTTTTTATTGTGTCACCACCGTGCATTTCCCAACCAAAAGTGGTATTATAAGTTATAAAAAAAAATTAAATTTTCCTACGGGTTTTTCCCAATGAATAAGGCGTGAGTGTGAACGTAAAAACACTCACCTGTGTGTCATTCAGTATCTCCAGATGCTCTCCCTTCCGGAAGCTTAGATCCTCGTCGGTACGGGCGTCGTAGTCGTAGAGGGCGACGAATATTTTGGCATTGGAACCCGCAGTGTCGCTCTCCGGGATCTGGGGAACGGGACGGATTTGCTCTGCCGGCTGCCCAGCGTGTGAGGGCATGGGGATCTGGGGCACGCCCACTCCCACGCCGACGGTGGGCGGGTCGTCCAGCTTGATGCGATCGACTGGTTTGTCCGGCTCGCCCTTTTGGGTGGTGAGGCAGTTGCCCATTGTTGGATGAGTAGTAGTAGTACTGCTAAAAGTACGATAGCTAAAAGCAGTCAATGGAAGCCAATTGGCAGCGAACGCGTTTACTGTTACTTTCTCTGTTTGTTTATTGCTTATCGCTGCAATATCATCGCTTGGGTGTTGCACTAATTGTTGCTCTCACTCGATACACTCTCCACCTCAACGTTTACAATTTGTTTAAGTTTCAGTCGCGATTTCGCCCAACTCTGTTTTACAGGGCACTAACTAAATTAAACGTTTGTCCGCGACCCAGCGTGTGCTTTTGTGTGCGTACGTGAGTGTTTTCTCACTTTAATCTAAATTCGCTAGTGTAGGTCAGTGCGTGGTATATATGTGTGTGATGATGGGGTGCTGGCAACAAAACAATCGAGAGGGCGCAAAAAGATTTTTAGCTTTGTGAATTGATTGGTAACTTTCGCGTGCACTATTTTTCACCAGGCCTGAGTATCGCGTTTACATATTTCACTTAGTTATCGCCTCTTTTCCTTCGCGTTACACAGAGACAGTGTGACCATGTGTGTGACAAGAAAAAATACCTAAGTATCGTAAAAGATATTAGAGTACTGACGTTCAGACATAGGGTGTTTCTGCATTAAGCCGAGTAATCACATCGACGTACGGCGCCCTCTTACCGCAGGAGCTAGCGTGAGGCAAAGAGGCGGCTAACGCTTTTCGTAAACAGTTGGAAAGATTGACAAATATGAAAATATGAAATCCGACAGGGCACATCAACCGTCTACCATCCGATAACAGCTGATCTGAACAGCTGTAGCTAATAAAAACATAAGTAAACATTGTTGAAGTAGATTCTGCGAGACCAAAATGAATAATTTACCCACCACTTTGGCTGTTGTACAACAGCAAAATATAAAGTTGCATCAGCAGCCAATTCAGAGGAGTGGAATGACGACGAACTGGAGCTGTACGAAATTGTTTCCTGCAAAAGAGCAAGTACCACGAAGTGTGTAGATGCTGGTAAAAGCTCTTAAGTTATAGTAAAAATACTATTACGGTTTTATATTAAACAGATGGGATACGGGACATTTTGGGAAAAGTATATACCGGAAAACAGCGACGAGTTCTTCAAAGGGAGCTCTTGTAAAGCCTAGTACTCGCATCGAGGAAAACCGCGAGCTAACCATAAGAGTGAGAAAGAGGAAAACAGGCGGCTATGGCTTTTCGTCGGGTCTGTTAATTAGCGCGGTACTCAGATGAGCTAACGAAATACCAGCAAAAATACCAGATTTAGCGAGTGAATTTAGATGAACGCCGTTAGCCGCGGCCCAATGAATACGATATTTAATCTTTAAGCCTAGTACTCAGATCGTCTAAGAGTTTCACTAGTCGAAAAATCGTATTCTTTGTAGTGTGACCGAAGTTTTCAAAGTTCATCCGCAATGCATGTGGCATGGACTTACTGTCAAGCAGCTGGACTTGTTGCCAAACGGAAAACAAATCAATTGGAGCAATTTAAAAAAGAAGAGTTTGCTGGTGCACAAAGATATTAAAATAAAAATAAATGAAATGTTCAACAAGTGCTTTTATTTATGTAAATTAGAAGTTTAAGGCTTCCCTCTCGTCCCACGGATGCTTCGCCATCTATCCCGCGCCATCTGTAGTCCAGCTTCGAGTCCCAATAGGCTGGCCAATAATGGCTGGTGATGGCTCTCCAAGCTGTCCCTTAACGGGCGACCTTATTTTCTCCTCCCTATAGAAGCCGGCGCGTCCTTCATCTCCGCTTTAGCTGTCAAGTAGCTGGTGGACGTAGAGTCCTCAATTGAGAGCTCGTCGGAGATCGAGCGATGTCCCATGTTCCTTTCCACTGGGCTTCTCTAGTGTATCTTCCACTGCACTTAAACTATTCTGCGGATTTGCCCCGTTGTAGTATTGCTTCCTGTCGGTCAAGTCCCACAATAATGGGCAAAATCTTGGATTAGGTGTCCTTTTTCATCTGCACTGACCTCCTTAAGGCGTTTTTGGGGTTTTTCTTTCATTTTGAATTTTTAAATTCCCCACCGCTTCTGCACGAACACCGCCAAAGATTAAATTTCTTATTCTTTGGGCCGCGGATACCGGTGTTCACCGAAAATTCACTGGCTATATCTGGTATTTTTTCTGGTATTTCCTTTGGTAAGGTTTTACTGATAGAAGTATATTTTTAGCATAACCATCAGTTATACGATCTCCGACGAGCTCTCCGTTGGGGAACCACAGGACTCCACCACCACCAGCTTCTTGAAAGCTAAAGCTGCAGGTCGGGATTCTATAGGGTGGAGGAAAAGACGACGCGCTCTAAGGGACAGCTGGAGGATCCATTAACCAGCCATTGCCTGCCCCTCAAGGCCCATGTTGGCATATTGCGAATCGGAGCTGGACTGCAAATGGCACGGAGAAAATGGCGAAGCATCCATTACAAGAGAAGGATGCCTTAAACTACTTATATTAAACTAAACTACTTATACTAAACTAACATATATAAAAACAACCTTTGAACATTTTATTTATTTGTATTTCTCTTTGCACCAGCAGATTCTTCACTTTAAAATCCTTCAATTTTTCGTTTGTTAATAAAACAACCCAGCTGCTGACAGTAAGACCAAGCTACATGCATTGAATGTGAACTCTTAGCCGACCTGAGTACTAGGATAGAGAAAAAGACCTTTTCGTTTTTGGTGGACCGACTATGTTTTTTTGCGGAAGAAGGACACCAGCTGGCAAACTTCAATTTCCCCAGTGTCTAGGTGCAATTGTTTAGACATCATATTTGTTCATGATTTTAAAAATAGCAAAAATAAAACCGTCAGCTGCAGAAGCAGCTGACCATCAAAACTACAAGGGCTGTTACTCTGTTACTCGTGGTTTACATGTAAGCTGCCTTCTTCTAAGCCCATTGTATTTTAAATTTACTACAGATACAAATTTACCTACATATGTAAACATCGGCTCTGCAGGGCGCTGCAACGACTCCACTATTTTTCAAAAGTCCAGCCTGGCAAGGAAAATGGTGCCTGTTCCGTTCTTTTAGGAAAAAACTAGGAAAATTTGTGGCGTACAAGTTGCGGTACTGCTTATTGGGGACTATGCCTTTTGACTTCCAAAAGGCTGATGAACCCGTATCCAACTGCATCCGAAGAACTGCGAAATTTCAATTACAATCTGTCCAAAGCTTGGCAAGGAGAAAATGCTTTAGGCCATTTGAAGGCAATGTTGTGGTTCACTGAGAAAGGACTTGACCGCCATTACAAGAATAATAATTCAGTTGCATTTTGCACAATATTTTAACTGAGCACAACAGCGCTTTAAATGATAGTTGGCAGCACACTGGCAGTGACCTACGCGAACAACCAAATCAGACCAATATGTCTGCAGATTTTTAACAGCCTTCAGAACAATTAAGGGCACCTATTTCCCAATATTGTCTAAATGGTAAAAAATAAAGTTTTTTAAACATTAATATGTTTGTTTATTATTTCATTATAACATAACATCTCATTTTATTTTTAAAGTGACATATTCGATTGGAATTTAGCTTTGCTATCTGCCATTCTCGACTTTTTTCCGTCTGCGCTCGCTGCTCCACCAGCCTTTCTCTAGCTATCTCCACAAGCTCCGACTTGTGGTCCACCTTTTCGCGCTTAGCAGGGGGTGCAGTGCTGCCTGAGCGTTGACTCCCGCTGCAGATGGAGGCTTCCCTGTCATCGGGGTCGACATCAACGACCTCTACAAAGTATTCCCTAGTATCTGCAACAAATACATTTTGTTATATAATTTTAAACCATATATATAAGTCGGGACATACTCTCGCTGATAAGCGTCTAGAAAAGAGTGGAGCAACTCGTAATGCTGCCACACGGAAGGAGCCACACCGCTTGTCCCCATTATATTTTTTACCTGCCTGCAAGAAATAATATCGTGGAGTGGATTTCGAATATATTGTTGCGCGCATATAAGTTACCTCTACTTTTTGGTCAGATTTTCAATGTTGTCCGGACGTCTTTGTAGGACACATCCAACGCAGCTTCCATTAAGGCCTGGAACATCTCCATGTATACATACTGGACATTTTTTCTGGCTTCCCGCTACTGCTCGATGTTCTCCTGCCAAATGTCAATTAGCAGAAGCTCCATCTCCATAAACCACATTAGCTTGCCTCCGGGGGCTTGCATATTATGTTTATCATTGTTTACGTTTTCGTATTGAATGTTTCACTTTTTACTGTCAAGAAGAAGAATTCAGAGTTGCACCGAAAAAACATCGCCCAAGATGCAATACCACTTTCACTAGTCTAAAAATCTTATTCTTTGTAGTGTGACTGCCATTTTCAGAGTTCACCCACAATTAATGAAGCTTGTGTCAAGCAGCTGGGTATGGTGAGAAACGGAAAACAAATGAATTGCAGCAACTTAAAAAAAGGACTGCTGGTGTATAAAGAAATGAAGATAAAATAACCTCTAATATTTAGAAAGTATATTTACTTAGTAGATCGTGTAATACATTTTCGTCACAAAAGTTGATATCAGAACTTTTGTTCGTAGAAGGTGCGATCGTCACTAAATTTTTACCTCGTAAGAGGTGTTTTTGCTTGATATCAGAAGTTTTTTATTTAAACATCAATCATATAGTTAATCTACTTTCCCGAAAGCCGTAGATTTCATGTTTTTGAATGATTCCATGACCCTAAAATAGCGTTTGGATGAGGAATTCTGAAAAATAAACAAATAAATAAGACATTGAAATAAAAAAAGTTTGCCATACTTTTTAAAGATAGTATTTAGACAAATCATGTTAAAAAGGCGCGCGAAGTATTTCGAAGTACCCTTCTAACGACATATGGCACAAGCATGTAGCTTTCAAAATGCACAAGTTACGGGTGTACGTAATTTAGCTACTTGTAGTTGTTTCTCGCCAAACTTGAGAGTTTTTCCAAAAGTAGTAGAACTAAAGATTCCTATTTTAAGCAGTTTAGCATCCAGGGTATTCCCTAAACTGTTGAATTGCTGAATTGTTGAAAATTGAACAAAAAATTTCAGCAATTAAGGGAACGACCCTAAAAGTTCCCTGTTGAATTTTCAATATTAAGATGTCATCTGTTTGTCAGATTGTTAAATTGCCAGGCCGTGTTTTCCAAATATTATGTTTAAAATTACGGAAAATGCCGAGAATAAGCCAAAAAACTAAACTATTAGAACTCCTAACAGGCAGCATCCTATCAGATATCCTTTATTTGCATATTTTATACGATGGCAATTCCTCCAACGTTACAAGTGACCAGAGTTACCCTATTACTTTTAGTCGAGAACAACAAATTCAACAAAATTTTCAACAGCCCCGAGGCTGTTGAACTGCTGAAATTTCTGAAAGTTGACTTTGTATGGAACAGCTGATTAATAGCTGACCAAAATTCAACAATTCAGCAATTCAACAGTTAAGGGAATACCCAGATCATCTAAAATTTTCAGCTCTTTTCTCGCCCAGCTAGCTAGTTTTTCGAAAGTGCTGGAAGTAAAGTTTCTTCTTCTAAGCTGTTAAACATCATCTCAAATACTCAGGACCTGCAAATAGAGTTTGGATACGCACCAAAAAAGTCAATGTTCAGACTGTGTAAGATGTTCTGAACTGATAAATGTAGCCATTTTTGTTGAATAACAATTTTGAAACGAGGCAATGTGTCGCATGTCAATAGTTGAGGATTCTCAAGGGCTATACACCTTACATTTTTATTTGAAATCATAAAAGCCGTTATTGAAGAATCAGAAATCAAGCTAAAAAATCTACGGTTTTGATGGGTTGGTTTCCAAAAATACTTTACAAAAATACTAACTTAGCTTGAATACGATTGAAAAACTTTAGTTATAGTCCATTAAAGTTAGTAAACTATTCAAATGCAATTCTTGAAAAAGCAAACATTTTTTACTTACGCATGGATAGACAGGCAAACAAACAATTTATATTTAGTACATATCTTATTTTAAAGTAAACTGTAGTTATTATTATTAATAAACTGTAATATATCCCATTATTTTATGTGTAAAGCCTAGTACTCAGATCGGCTTAGGAGTCTAAAAAATCGTATTCTTTGTAACGTGACCGAAGTTTTAAAGTTCACCCGCAATGCATGTAGCATGGTCTTACTGTCAAGCAGCTGGGCTCGTTGCCAAACGGAAAACAAATCAATTGGAGAAATTCAAAGAGGAGGAGTCTGCTGGTACACAAAGAAATTTAAATAAAAACAAGGAAGAACGCTTTAGTCGAGTACCTCGACTATCAGATACCCATTACTCAGCTAAAGGGACATAAGGGAAATGGAGATATGCAAGCAGCAAAGCGAGAGTGAAATGCGCCACCTACCCCTGATCTCAATATATGGTTATGTGTTCGGTAGACAGATTTAAGTGTTATGGGCGTTTGAGTGGGCGTGGCAAACTTTTTTTTGGATCAATCGACAGGTATTGATGAGAAAAATACATTTCAGTTAAAGTTTCTAGCATGAAAATTGTGGGTGTCACAGGCTTGGGCGGTTTGTGGGCGTTAGAGTTGGCGTGGCATATTCGCATAGCAAACTTGCGCTGCGCTCAAGGCTACGGAATCTAAATCTGAAATCCCAATTCTCTATCTTTGATATTTTCCGAGATGTCCGCGTTCATATTTACGATTTTTTTAAGTTTGTGGGCTGCCCACAAACGTTAAAGTGGGCGTGGCAAACTTTTTTTTGGGTCAATCGATAGGTATTGATGAGAACACATCATTTCAGTTAAAATTTGTACTCTAGCATCAAAACTGTAGGAGCCACTGTTTTGGGTGGTTTGTGGGCATTGCACATTGCTGAAACAAACTTGCGCTGCGTAAGAAGCTCAGGAATCTGCATGCCAAATCTCAATGGCCTAGGTTTTGTAGTTTCCGAGATCTCAGCGTTCATCCGGACAGACAGACAGACGGACAGACGGACATGGCTAGATCGACTCGGGTTCGGAAACGCTTCCTTCTGCCTGTTACACACTTTCCGACGAATCTAGTATACCCTTTACTCTACGAGTAACCGGTATAAATAGTTCTAGGTCGTATCTTTTTTACCCAGAACAACACGCATGCAAATTTTGCAGATTCTTGCGCAGTTCAAGTTTTTGTTACCAAGGTGCCACGGCCACTATAATACTCATAACGCTTATCCCAAGTTGTAAGGAAATAAAGGAATCGACGCTAGATGGCGCTGTTGCGGGGTGTGCAACCTAAGGATCGTTGTGCTGCCTCCATATTTCCATCTCCCCTGAGCTGAGTAACGGTTATCTGATAGCTGAGGCCATCGACAATTGCGTTCTGGCAATGGGCCAATTCAGTTGTTATAAGGAAATATTTGTTGGTGCAGGAAAAAGAAGCCTTTCAAAGGCTTCTTACTCACGGAATGATGTTATCGTGTAAAGATATATTGGTTTGCTTTCACCTCCAGCTTATGTCCATCTTGGCAAGACCTGAAAACTATTGCACAAAATCATTAAGCTTATTATTAGCCGTTTGAAAATTTTTTTGAGAAGTAACTGGTGGATGTAAAGACCAGTGGTTCCTCAATAGAGAGCTCGTCGGAGATCAAGAGAATCTCGCTTTGCTGCTTGCATATCTCCATTTCCCTTTTTTCCCTTTAGCTGAGTAACGGGTATCTGATAGTCGAGGCACTCGACCATAGCGTTCTTCCTTGTTAATTTTTAGATTCCATAACGCGTTTGCACGAACGCCGCCAAAGGTTAAATTTCTTATTCGTTGGCCTGCGGGTAACGGCGTTTATCGAAATTCACTCGCTAAATCTGGTTTTTTTTCCGGTAATTCCTTAGCTCATCTGAGTTTTCGTCGATGTGAGTACTAGGCTTTAAGAAACAATCTTTTGAGGAAGGTGCTATATATGCCTAAAAGGGTCCAAACGTTACTGTTGGAGTAAAATTGTACCTATTGAACTTTCACTGCGCGTGCCTGAGTGAAAATTGAAAATTCACTCGCGAAATCTGGTATTTTTCTGGTATTTCCTTAGCTCATCTGAGTACCGCGCTGAAAATCAGACCGTACTAGGCCTAAGAAATTTAATCTTTGGCGGTGTTCATGCAAAGGCGATGTGGAAACTAAAAATTAAAAATGGAAGGAAAACGCCAAAATCGTATGCAGGAGGTTAGTGCAGATGAAATAGGACTCCAAATCCAAGCTTATGCCCTTTATTGTGGGATTTCACTGACAGGAAGCAATTCCAAAATTCCAAAAGGGGCAAATTCGCAGAATAGTTGAAGTGCTGGATGAGATTCACTAGAGAATCCCAGTGGGAAGGAAAATGCCAACTGGGACTTCGATTTCTACATGGACATCCTTTCGGGCGCGTCCTCGCAAAGAAAGTAAGATCTGGCCAAAAGAATTTGGTTGCGTTGTATCTTTTTAGCAGAACCACCAGTAATACGATCTCCGACGACCTCTCCATTAGAACTCCGGACACCATCACCACCAGCTACTTGGCAGCTTAAGCGGAGCTGGAGGTCCCACTGGCTTCTATAGGAAGGAGGAAAATAGGGCACCCGCTAAGGAACAGTTGGAGAAGCCATAGCCAGCCACTGCCAGGATGCTTGGCGACTTCCTGCAGCATCAGCGGATCAACCCCGTTCTCCCACTTCCTCAAGGTCCAATATGCCCATTGGGACTCGGAGCTGGACTGCGGTGGCGCGGAAAAAAATGCGAAGCATCCGTGGGATGAGAAGGAGGCTTTAAACTGTTAATTTACATTAATAAAAACATTCGTTGAACATTCCATTTATTTTTATTCTAATTTCTTTGTGTACCAGCAGACTTCTTCTTTTTAAATTTATCCAATTGATTTGTTTTCCGTTTGGAAACAAACCCAACTGCTTGACAGTAAGTCCGTGCTACATGCATTGCGGGTGAACTTTGAAAACTTCGGTCACACTGCAAAGAATAAGATTTTTCGACTAGTGAAACTCTTAGCCGATCTATGTACTAGGCTTAAATGGCGGATGTGCTCTGTGGTAATGGGAGTTTCACATTTGATAAAATTAACAACCGTTACGATCAGATGGACTTAATGTGAAAAGTGTATTAGCTTGTTTTTCTCTTAGTGAAAACATCGATGTTGGAACAAAACATCAATGTATTGCCGTTTTTTTAAAAAAACGATGTTATCGATAGTGTGTGTTATTTCCAACCCCCGATCTTAAGAAAGTTCAGAGGTTTACAAGTTGACTCTGCAATTGAATATATTGAAGAATATGGATATAAAATCATTTCTTTATGAATTTTGCGCGAAGTCGCGTATTGAACCTAAGTTTGAGGTTCGTCAAACGGGTGAGTGATTTGAGTTTATTACCCCTCAGCCGTAATTTTTCAACCACAAACGTATGCTTTTTATATTTTGTGCAGGTCCCAAAAACCGTCAACGTTTTCTGTGTGAGGTACGGGTGGACCAGAACAACTACATCGGTGTGGGAAATTCTACTAACAAGAAGGATGCTGAGAAAAATGCGTGCCGTGACTTTGTTAACTATTTGGTGCGTGTCGGCAAGCTGAATGCCCAAGATGTGCCGGCGGATGTGGGTACTTCGGCGGGAGCAGGACCCAGATCAGGTCCTCAGGGCGGGGGCGCGTCTCTGGGAGGACAGCAGAAGCGCATGTTTGGTGCCCAGTCCGGTCCCCAGGATCTGGGTGAGGCCTACCGCCCCCTGAACCACGAGAGCGGTGGCGACAGTAGCCGCTTTAACATTATCGACCATGTCCAGGAGCAGAAGGACATGAACGAAGCTGAGTCCATTGATGTTAACGCCGCTATCCATGGCAACTGGACCATAGAGAATGCCAAAGAACGTCTGAACATGTACAAACAGGCAAACAACATCCGCGACGATTACAAGTATACCCCAGTGGGCCCGGACCATGCTAGGTATGTGCTTTCCTTAATTTTTGAGTAATCCTTGGGAAGACTGTGAAAGATCCGTGGAGGGCTTGGTTAGCAGAGTGACGTAGTACGACACACAAAGCTACTAGAACCACGTCCTGCTACTTTGTATGGGCCTGTAAGCAAAACGGATGCCCATGCAAGGCGGTGTAGGTGGCAATAACACAAGCGCTGGCCTGTCAGCTGCGTTTCAACATTAGTACCATATCGCTCTGCTAGCTTTCCCCCTCTCCGCTGTCCACGGTAGCCCACAATAACCTGCATAGAAGGTAAGTTCCGACTTTGGCCCGCATGCTAGTCCGGAACTTTCCCTAAAAACCTTGTCAATCTAGGAGCTTCATGGCCGAGTTGTCTATTTACGTGCCGGCGCTCAAGCGCAAAGTGACGGCCCGCGAGACGGGATCCAACAAGAAGTCGGCCAGCAAGTCATGCGCCCTGTCCCTGGTGCGCCAACTTTTCCATTTGAAGGTAATCGAGCCCTTTAGCGGTACCCTAAAAAAAAAGAAGGACGAGGAACTGAAACCATATCCAGTGAAGCTGGCGCCCGAGCTGGTGAACAGCATAGACGAGGTGATCCAGGTGCTAGACCTTCCTGTCGTAAACCCACGCAATATAAAAATGGAGTCGGACGGCGCTCCCATTCCACTGATTGTAAGTGCTCCAAAACTAGCTATAGACCTTTTATATATCAAACAAAACACCTACTATCGATGTAAACAACTAGTGACGATCGCACCTTCAACATACAAAAGTTCTGATATCAAATTTTGTGACGAAAATGTGTGATACTTGCTATCAAAACTATCTCCACAATTTTTTACATACATATTTTTTTAAACCACTTTTACAAATTGACTTATAAATATACCCGTTACTCGTAGAGTAAAAGGGTATACTAGATTCGTCCGAAAGTATGTAACAGGCAGAAGGAAGCGTTTCCGACCCCATAAAGCATATATATTCTTCGTCAGGATCACTAGCCGAGTCGATCTAGCCATGTCCGTCTGTCCGTATGAACGCTGAGATCTCGGAAACTATACAAGCTCCAATACTGGACTTAGGCATGCAGATTCCTGAGATTCCTGCTCAGCGCAAGTTTATTTCAGCAGAGTGCCACGCCCACTCTAACGCCCACAAGCCGCCCAACACTGTGGCTCCTACAGTTTTGATGCTAGATACAAAATTTTAACTGAAATGTATTGTTCTCGTCAATACCTATCGATTGACCAAAAAAAAGTTTGCCACGCCCACTCTAACGCCCACAAACCGCCCAAACCTGTGGCGACCACAATTTTTATGCTAGATAAAAAATTTTAACTGAATTGTATTGGTCTCGTGAATACCTATCGATTAATGCAAAAAAACAAATTGCCACGCCCACTTTAACGCCCATAACGCTTAAATCTGTCTACCGCCGGTAGGTGGTGCATTTCAATCTCGCTTTGCTGCTTGAATATCTCCATTTCACTTTGGTTCCTTTAGTTAAGTAACGGGTATCTGATAGACGAGGAACTCGTCTATAGCGTTCTTCCTTGTTTTTATTTTATTCCGATCAAAACAAAAATCACTTTCTTTAAAAATAAATAATAACTAAAGTTAAATAAATATCAATTTCAGGACCCATATGTTTTTACAATTTACAAGATTATGTGTATACTCTTGGTGCTAAATTTGTGGAATGAATAAAAAGTTATTAGACAAGCCATTTCCTACAAGTGGTTGAAAAAATATGTACAAAAATTGTGGAGATAGTGATATCAGATAGGTGAAAACTCCTACACGAGAACCGCGAGGCTCCGATAAGTTTTTTTTTGATCGGAATAAATAAAAAATCATATAAGCCATTAAAAAAAAAAAAGCTAAAAAAAATATGTAAAAAACTGTGTTATAGTTATGATAACAACTTAAACGAATGTGAAATCAGATTGGTCGAAAGTCTTACACGAGGGCCGCGAGGCTCTGATGAGTTTTATTTTGATCGGAATAGAATAAAAATCATTTGATAAGACTTTTTAAAAGTGGTTAAAAAAATATGTTACAAAATGTGAAGAAAGCTTGACCTCTTTGGCGGAAAGTCTGTCACGATGGTCGCGAGGCACTGACATATTTTATTTTGGGCAAAAACAAATATTATCAATAATTATTACTTTTTAGGTTTAATTTTTTTTATCAATGGTAATGATTATGGTCTAAGTTATTTTTATATTACTCAAACAAAGATTACATTAACTTACAATATAATATTTTGATTCTGCCCAAAGTTGGTGGATGGTAGTTCCTGTTAGAGTTGAACCCCTTGATCACACAAAAGAAGACTAATAATTTTTAAATATAAGCTTTTTCTTAAAAGATTTTTTAAAGAAATTTGTTTGGTATCACTGTGTTTTTATTTTAATTATACCCGTTACTCATAGAGTAAAAGGGTATACTATATTCGTCGGAAAGTATGTAACAGGCAAAAGGAAGCGTTTCCGACCCCATAAAGTATATATATTCTTGATCAGGATCACTAGCCGAGTCGGTCTAGCCATTTCCGTCCGTCCAGAAGAACGCTGAGATCTCGGAAACTATAAGAGCTAGGCTTTTGAGATTTGGCATGCAGATTCCTGAGTGCCACGCCCACTCCAACACCCACAAACCGCCCCAAACTGTGGCTCCTACATTTTTGATGCTAGAGTAAGAATTTTAACTGAAATGAATTCTTCTCATCAATACCTATCGAATAACCCAAAAAAAAAAGTTTGCTTCGCCCACTTTACCGCCCGCAAACTTAAAAAAATCGTAAATATGAACGCGGATATCTCGGAAAATATCAAAGATAGAGAATTGGGATTTCAGATTTAGATTCCGTAGCCTTGGGCGCAGCGTAAGTTTGTGACGCGTATATGCCCAAAAACCGACCAATCCTGTGGCGCCCACAATTTTCATGCTAGATACAACATTTTAACTGAAATGTATTAGTCTCGTCAATACCTATCGATTGAACCAAAAAAAAGTTTGCCACACTCACTCTAACGCCCGTAAGCCGCCCAAACCTGTGGCGCGTACAATACTCATTCTAGAAAAAAAAATTTATCTGAAATGTATTAGTCTCGTTATTACCTATCGATTGACCAAAAAAAAAGTTTGTCACGCCCACTCTAAAGCTCAAACCGCCTAAATCTGTCTACCGCCCACATAACCATATATTGAAATCAGGGGTAGTTGGCGCATTCAGTGTCGCTTTGCTGCTTGCATATCTCCATTTCCCTTTTGTCCCTCTAGCTGAATAACGGGTATCAGATAGTCGAGGTACTATAGCGTTCTTCCTTGTTATATCTCGAGTTGCGACTAACCAATTTAGTTGGCATATGTTTTAGTATACAACTTTGTCACCCTTTAATTTTTAAGAATAAATGAATAGGATACATTGAGTATATTGTGATCTACAACTCAGCAAACTTTAAAAATGTGCAATTTGTTAAATTGAAATTTGTAAAAACTAGAAAATAAACTAAGCGTCCATACGAACCAAACAAGTCATATTTGGACGAATTCCATGGTAAAAAAAGTTTATTTTTATTTGTTATGATTTGCCTTGTTGGCCCGGTTACAGAGTTGCGCCTGAAATTTGAATTTCAGTATTAACCAACGTAAGGAGATTCATGATATTCCCTTAGGCGGTGTTGTGAAACTTTGGTTTTCAACGTCGTTAAGCCTAGTTCTCAGATAAGCTAAGATTTTCACTAGTCGAAAAACTGTATTCTTTGTAGTGTGACCGAAGTTTTCAAAGTTCACCCGCAATGCATGTAGCATGGTCTTACTGTCAAGCAGCTGGATTGTTAGCAAACGGAGAGCAAATCAATTGGAGCAATTTAAAAAGGAAGAGACTGCTGGTGCACAAAGAAATAAAAATAAAAACAAGGAAGAACGCTTTAGTCGAGTACCTCGACTATTAGATATTTGTTACTCAGCTAAAGGGACAAAAGGAAAATGGAGATATGCAAGCAGCAAAGCGAGATTGAAATGCGCCACCTACCCGCGATCTCAACATACGGTTATGTGGGCGGTAGACAGATTTCAGCGTTATGGGCGTTAGAGTGGGTTTGTCAAACTTTCTGGGTCAATCGATAGTTATTGACGAGACCCAATACATTTCAGTTCAAATTTTTTATCTAGCATACAAATTGTGGGCGCCACAGGCTTGGGCGGTTTGTGGGAGTTGGAGTGTGCGTGGCAACTTTCGGAACAAACTTGCGCTGCGTACACGGTTACGGAATCTAAATCTGAAATCCTAATGCTCTATCTTAGATAGTTTCCGAAATATGCGCGTTCATACCTACGATTTTTTGAAGTTTGTGGGCGTGGCAACCTTTTTTTTTTTTGCTCAATCGATAGCTATACAATTCAGTTAAAATTTATATTCTAGCATCAAAGCTGTAGGAGCCACAGTTTTAGGCGGCTTGTGGTCGTGGCACGCTGCCGAAACAATCGTGCGCTGCGCAAGAAGCTCTGGAATCTGCATGCCTAGTCCTAGTAGCCTAGCTCTTATAGTTTGAAATGTTCAACGAATGTTTTGATTTGTGTAAATTAATATTTATTTTATAAAGTTAATAATATTTAAGTAAAAATATACCGAAAATGGTGTCAAAAGTGAGTAGTTTTTATTGATACATGTTGATTTCTTTAAAACCTTTTAGCAATATTTTTGATATTTCGTACCCTCTGCACACAGTCGCTGAAAGATAGTTGTTGCAATTTTAGGCGTACTCCTGTTCACATAGAGAATCGCTGTAGGGAACAGCTGATCGGCATAAGCAAACCGTATCCATAGGGATAAGACAAGAAAATACAGTTGCTCTGAAAAAATACAAAAAACAACGCAAGTTTAAATACAGTTTGACCGCTAACATGTTGAATGTTTTTAGCCCCAAATGATTTTTCCACTACAGTTTAAATGCATTTCCTACTCCAGAAATCCCGAAATGCCAATTACTAATATCACCTAAAATCATATAAAATACTGAATAATACACTGGAATACTGGATCGATTTGGGTGTGTTATCCCTGTTTCCGCTGCAGGGAGTTGTATCAACTTTTTCTCGTCTCTCTCCTACACGTGTGTTTCTTATGAAGGAAAAAGTCGGTGAAGCGGAACTTGAATGCTGAAGCGAAAACCTCCTATGTCTGAATAGGGTATAACTAAGACCACCTTAAGTTAGTTTATACTAAATTTCAAGTTTCAGGCGCAATTCTCTTATTGGCCTAACAATGCAAAGCATGACCAATGAAATTTAACTTATTTTACCATTAATTTTGTTCAAATATGGCTTGTTTGGTTCGTTTGGACGGTAACTTTAAAGTGGTGCACGTCTCGATTCTACGATATCAACAGATTCCTTGCAGTCACTAAATTCTAAAGTTTCATGAGTTGTAGCTTACAATATATTCAATGTCTCCTAATCATTTATTCGGCAACATTAAAGGGTGGCATTTTAGTTGTAAACTAAATCATATAGCACCTAAATTGGTTAAGCGCAGCTCGAGGTATAAATAAAATCGCAGAGATATCAAAAAAATTTTCTTTAACAAAAAACTTATCTGTTTAAAATATTTTTGAATTCTTTTTCGTGGTCTAGGGGCTTAACTCTAGGAGGAACTAACGTCATCCCTCTTGGGGAATTTTGGCTGTAAGCTAGTGAAATAGGCAATAAATGAAAAAAATTTAACAAAATTATTGCTTTGGTGGTTTACGACACATTATTGGGCATTTTCCATTTTTCACTCGGAAGTGAGTTTATTAACATTGTCGACTTTTCCTTTAACAATAAAACTTTCCTACTTCTTGGGTAATTTGCTTAGGGAAATTCCCTTTTGGTGTCAAATAAAACAGCTGACTGCGGCAACAGTCTCTTAACAGAAGACTTAACTTGCCTGCGCTTTTCAGGCAAAGTGTCGATTAAATTTTGGCCCGCTGTTGCTTTTTATCTATTTGCGTTAGATGTGTATAAATTTAATGCATAAAATCCAATAATCAAACAAGGAAGAACGCTATAGTCGAGTACCTCGACTATCAGATACCCATTACTCAGCTAAATAGAGATATGCAAGCAGTAAAGCGAGATTAAAATGCGCCACCTACCGGCGGTATTCAGATTTAAGCGTTATGGGCGTTAGAGTGGGCGTGCCAATTTTTGGGTCAATCGATAGGTGTTGATGAGATCAATACATATCAGTTACAATTTTTATTCTAGCACCAAAACTGTAGGAGCCACAGTTTTGGGCGGTTTGTGGGCGTTAGAGTGGGCGTGGCACTCTGCTGAAACAAACTTGCGCTGCGTAAGAAGCTCAGGAATCTGCACGCCAAACCTCAATAGCCTAGCTCCCATAGTTTCCGAGATCTCAGCGTTCATCCGGACGGATAGACAGACGGACAGACGGACATGTCTAGATCGACTCGGCTAGTGATCCTGATTAAGAATATATATACTTTGTGGGGTCGGAAACGCTTCCTTCTGCCTGTTACATACTTTCCGACGAATCTAGTATACCCTTTTACTCTACGAGTAACGGGTATAACAATAATTGGCATAAACGCAAGTTGCAAAATATTAAAATAAAATAATACTGCTAATAATAGTGCTGCAAAATTCTGAAGAAAAACATTGACCGAGATTACCAAAGTACAACGATCAAAATAAATAATGTTCATATCTCATCTGAATAAAATACTTTCTTCTTGCGCCGGACTTGCAAAAATTTTTTAAGTTATAATATACCGAATTTTGAGGCGCAACCACAAATTAGTTAATAACACCAGTGTACAAAAAAAATTGATTAAATACGCCTTTCAGGAAACCTTTGTTTTCCGGTAAGATACATCTCCCTGATTAAGAAAAGGGCGCTTAAAATTTTTTCTATGGTACCAATTTTTTTTAAAGTGTAAAAAACGTTTTTCGCACTTTTTTATTTTTTAACTTGAGTTGTGATAAACCGAATTCGGTCATCAAAGACTCATTTTACAGGTAATAGAATGCCCTTTAACTTTCCTATACACATCAATGAGTTCCAATTATTAGTTTAAAAGCTACTGTTCGTCAAAGTTGAAAAATTTGTAAAAAATGCAAAAACGCTGGTATAAATAGTTTTTTTTAAAATACACGCCTAAAAACCGAAATTAGTTTTATGTTGTTTTCTTGAAGGCTGAACCTTAACGGAGAATATGCGCAATTGATCACGACAATCCATTGGTAAATCGATTTTTTACAGATTTTTAAACGTATATACCCAAGTCCAGTGTTCGGGAGCAGCGGCCGTTAAACAATATTTTAAATTTTCAGTGTTGGAGAACGTAAGAATTTGGTGCAAATTGTAATGCATAACGTCAGTTATGCGTTTTTGCGTTTTTTCCAAATTTTTCAACTTTGACGAAGTGTAGCTTTTAAACTAATGAATGGAACTCATTGATGTGTATAGGAATCTTAAAGGGCACTCTATTACGTGTAAAATGAGTCTTTGATGACTGAATTCGGTTTATCACAACTCGAGTTAGAAAATAAATAAGGGCGAAAAACGTTTTTTAAACTTAAAAAAAAATTGGTACCATAGAAAAAATTTTAAGTGCCCTTTTTTTAATCAGGGAGATGTATCTTACCGGAAAACAAAGGTTTCCTGAAAGGCGTATTTCATCAATTTTTTTTTGTAAACTGGTGTAATATATCAAGAAAGCATTTAATTTAAGTTCTCATAATGCAATTATAAACATGAGACTTCAACAAATATGAAAAAAAAATCTTTTGCATTTAAAGCAATTGTGAAGTATTTGTAAACAATTAATGTTTATGCTGTCGGATTTAAATCCGCAACACAATTTAAAAAAAAAATAGGACGACTATTTCAGTTAGCTACCATTTGATCGGAAACAGAATTATTGGGAAAATTAACAGAAAATAATTGTAGCATCGTGGATTTCGAACTACATTTTTTATATGGCTGTCATAGGAAATCTCGGTATATTTGTATACAAATCTGCCGCATATATATATGCTTTATAGTGTTTGTGTAATAATAAATATTTGCTATGTTTAAGACTCAGATTGAATTTCATTTGCAAGAGCTTGACAGGTTAGGTTTTTTATTCAGATTCCTCTCATGGCTTGAGACTCATTCACCTTTACCGGAAATTTAAGTCGAATCTAGATGTGTTTTTGTTTGCCTAGTAACTGTTGAACTTGAGTTTTCCTGAAAATAGGCTTTAGTCAAAGATCGTAAAATCGAACGATTTCGTCGGTGTTTTTTGGCATATAATTTTAACTCTTGGTAATACATTTTTTGTACTGTTTCAGAGCTTTAAATTAAATTTATCATATAATCACGTAACTAATGCAAAAAAAATAATACTGAAAAAAATACCTTCGCTTATTTTGAACATTCTCCCTTCTTTTCTGGAATAAATAATTTGTTAATATTTCAGAACTACGAATTACAATTTAAATTAAAAGAAGCTAACTTCTGCAAGCTGAAGTTGATATACCCTTGCAGCTTAAACCATATAATTATTCGAAAATTTTGTATAGTTACTTAACTAGTTACTTTGACCAAGAGTTTTATTTTTTTCGCAAGTACACTATTGTAGTCCCTCTAATCAACGACGGTGTTTTCCCTAGGTTAACGCAAACCGCATTGACTCTATCCAACAAGATGGGGAGAAACGTCAAGAGAGCTCGGTTATTCCGTGGGCCCCTCCTCAGCCAAATTGGAACACGTGGCATGCGTGCAACATCGACGAAGGTGAATTAGCAACCGTCTCTATAGATGACCTTTCTATGGACTTCGAACGCTCGTTGCGAGAGCGACGCCAAAACGACGCTGAGTATCGAAAATTCCTCGAGTTTCGCGACAAGCTGCCCATAGCAGCCATGCGTTCCGAGATTCTAAGCGCCATTAATGACAGCCCAGTGGTAATCATTCGTGGCAATACAGGATGCGGCAAGACCACCCAGATAGCCCAATACATCCTAGACGACTACATCTCTTCCGGCCAAGGTGGCTATGCCAATATTTACGTAACCCAGCCTCGCCGCATTTCAGCTATTTCTGTGGCAGAGCGTGTAGCCCGTGAGCGGTGCGAGCAGTTGGGCGACACTGTCGGCTACTCGGTGCGATTTGAGTCAGTTTTCCCACGGCCCTACGGCGGAATCCTCTTCTGCACTGTAGGTGTGTTGCTGCGCAAGCTGGAGGCGGGCCTACGTGGAGTATCGCACATTATCGTCGACGAAATTCATGAGCGAGATGTGAACAGCGACTTTCTACTGGTGATACTTCGCGACATGGTCGACACCTATCCGGATCTGCACGGTAAGCTCAAATACTTATGTTGCAATTTACCTTTAAGGCTGTAAAATTTCAAGAAATATAGTTTACTAATTTTTTAAAATCTGAAAGGTATTATTTAGCAATATAAATAAATCATTTATTTATTATTATTATTACAATACTTTTGTGGGCAGCAAGGGCAATTTATTTGAAAAATGAAAAGTCTTTATTTATTCTTCTAAATCAATTTCATCAACCTCAAAACATGCCAAATAGTCCGGAATAGGCATCGTCTCCTTCTTCGAGTCAGCTTTTTATCACCTCGATCGACTCGAAACGCGTTCCCCGGAGTGGTCTCTTAAGTTTTGGAAACAGATAGAAGTCACACGAAGTCAAAGGCGAAATGGTCACGATGAACGAGTAAAATGTGAGCCGGTGCATTATCATTATGCAAAAAAGAAATGTTGTTGCCCATAATTCTGGTATTTTTAGACAAATTGTCTTACCCAAACGACGCATAATGCTCAAATAATATTTCTTACCTATAATTTGGCCGGGGGGATGATATATAAAAAAAGGAAATCGAGTAACGGGTATAAAAATCATTAAAAACTTGGGTAGTAGACAGATCTGAGCCTTGGAATGGTCGTGATAAATTTTTGTTAAGTCAATCGGTAGGTATTGACAAAACCAATACCTTTTAGTTAAAATTGTTATTTTAGCATAAAAACTGTAGAAGCTACAACTTTGGGCGGCTTGTGGGCGTAGCAACTAATTTTTAAAGTCAATCAATAGGTATTAAAGAAACCAATACATTTTAGTTAAAAGTTTGTTTCTAGTATCCAAACTGTGGGTGCGATATTTTTGGGCGGCTTGTGGGTTTTATAGTGAGCGTGGCACCAAACTGAAACAAACTTGCGGCGGGCAGGAAACCCAAGAATCTGCATGCTTAATCCCAACATTCTAGCTCTTATAGTTTATAGTTTCCGAGCGTTCATACGGATTGACGGTCATTGTTAGATCGACTCGGCTTGTGCTCCTGGTCAAGCATATACACTTGGCCCTCGCTTAAATCGAACTCGGACTTACACGGTTACAAATTTGCTCCCATCCCCCATTTGACACGCTAAAAACATCGTTCTTACACGATTGCAATCGAAAATGACTGATTTTTTTGATAGGGAGTCACCAAAAAATAAAACATGTTGAAACAAATTGGCTTAAACTATAAATGCCACCAAATGCATTTCAAATTTGATATGAATACAAACATATGATCTTCTTACTTTTTAGCATTTTTAACCCCTTATTTTGTACTGAATCCATGCTTCGCTTACCACGATTTCGCTTAGCACGAGGATTTCAAGGAACATAACCCACGTGCTAAGCGAGTGCCAAGTGTCTATATCTTATGGGGTCGAAAACGCTTCCTTCTACCTGTTACATACTTTCCGACAAATATAGAATACCCTTTTACTCTACGAGTAAAGGGTATAATAAATGGAATGTTTAACGAATGTGTTCATTTATGTAAAAGCTTCCTCCTCGTCACACAGATGCTTCGCCATCTTTCCCGCTCCACCGCAGTAGAGCTCCGAGTCCCAATAGGCATATATCCGACAATAAAGGGCACAAACTTGGAGTTGGCGTCCTATTTCATCTGCACTGACCTCCTGCATCCGATTTTGGGGTTTCCCTTCCATTGTTAATGTTTAGTTTCCACATAACCTTTGCACGAACACCGCCAAAGATTAAATTTCTTATTCTTTGGGCCGCCGCTAACGACGTTCATCGAAAATTCCCTCGCGAAATCTGGTATTTTTTCTGGTATTTCCTTAGCTCATCTGGGTACCGCGCTGAAAAACAGACCCACCAAAAAGCGTTAGCCGCGTATTTGCCTCTCGCTCACTCCTATGGTTAGCTCGCGGTTTTCGTTGATCTGAGTACCAGGCTTAAAGACGGATCAATTTTTGCATGAACACGAGCTGAAAACACGTCAAGTTTAAAAGCTCGCAGCCGATCAGGGATGCACATAAAAGCTCATTCAAGAGCTTTTTTGAGATTTGCAAAGTGTTTCCAATTAAATGTAAGCAAAACTTAACGTTTTTTTCAAAAATTAAAAATTGATCTTTGTTCCCTTACACTTATCATTCGATCCGCTGTGCACTGGCCCCAACAGATCAAATTTCCCAAAGTTTCACTTTTACACTTTCACCGCTCTTTCTCTCAAACCAATTCTTTTTTTTAATTCTTGGTATGCAATCCTTTTAGTTTAAGCAATACCTTTCGATACTGGTCCTTTCTCCACAAATAAGATTAGCTTATGTGGATATTTGGCTTTTATTCCATTCCATCCATCCCATTGAACGAATCGTTACTGACCCAGTCGTATGTTCGGGAACGTATTCAAAATAAAACAAGGAAGAACGCTATAGTCGAGTACCTCGACTATCAGATACCCGTTACTGGGACCAAAGGGAAATGGAGATATGCAAGCAGCAAAGCGAGATAGGTATTGACGAGACCAATACATTTTAGTTAAAATTTTTTTATCTAGCATGAAAATTGTGGGCGCCACAGGTTTGGGCTGTTTGTGGGCGTTAGAGTGGGATACAAGGCTACGGAATCTACATTTGAGATCCCAATTCTCTATCTTTGATAGTTTCCGATATATCGACGTTCATATGTACGATATTTTGAAGTTTGTTCGCGTTAAAGTGGGCGTGGCAACCTTTGGATGGCCAATGGATGGGTATTGATGTGAACAATAAAGTTCAGTTAAAATTTTTATTCTAGAGTGGGCGTGGCACTCTGCTGAAACAAACTTGCGCTGCGTAAGAAGCTCAGGAATCTGCGTGCCAAATCCCAATAGCCTAGCTCTTATAGTTTCCGAGATCTCAGCGTTCATTCGGACGGACGGACAGACAGACATGACTAGATCGACTCGGCTAGTGATCCTGATCAAGAATATATATACTTTATGGGGTCGGAAACGCTTCCTTCTGCCTGTTACATTCTTTCTGACGAATCTAGTATACCCTTTTACTCTACGAGTAACGGGTATAACATGGAAGAACGCTATAGTCGAGTACCTCGACTATCAGATACCCGTTACTCAGCCAAAGGGACAAAAGGGAAATGGAGATATGCAAGCTAGAGCTGCAAAAACTTCAATGGTAGCCCCATCGATAGTCTTGATAGTTTGCGGACTAAACCTCGGTACTATCGCGATAGTATCGCTCATATATAAGCACTAGGGGTATTCATGTAAAACCAATATAATAGGGGTATTCCTTAAAATAAATTATGATTTTCAATTATTGACAATTAAAAACGCAATTAGTTTAAATTCAAGTGAGATCTTTTCAATACATCTTTGGTACTCTCAAAAAGATCCCACACCGAACTTCCAAGCCGGTTGACCTTTTTTGCTCCTTGCACGTTGCACACGATTTCCACATCCTGCTCCACACTCTGCTTCATATCCTGCTCCACATCCTTGTCTCCACCTATAGTTTCATGAAGAATATATGTAAGTTGAAGCTCTTTACATCTTTGCCATCCACTTGCTTTTTGCACCGCCATCCATTTTTAATGAACCACAACAGCAAGGGTACCACCAGAATTTGAATATTTCTGTCGAAAACGAGAAAAAATTAGTATATATTACATTTTCCGTATGCAAAATCTGCGTACCTTCTTATTAGTTCGAGTTTTTTGTAAAACTATCGTGATAGTCTGAAAATTATCGAAGTCGGTCACCGGCGGCCAACCATCGATACTATCGATGGTTCCATCGATTTTTTTGCAGCTCTAATGCAAGCAGAAAAGCGAGACTACCCCTGATCTCAATATATGGTTATGTGGGCGGTAGACAGATTTAGGCGTTATGGGCGTTTTCAATCGATAGGTATTGACGAGCCTAATACATTTCGGTTAAAATGTTGTTTATAGCATGAAAATGGTTTGCGCCACAGGCGTTGCGCTCAAGGGTACGGAATCTAAATCTGAAATCTCAATTCTCTATCTTTGATAGTTTCGGAGATATCCGCGTTCATATTTACGATTTTTTAAAGTTTGTGGGCGTTGGCAAACTTTTTTTTGTGTCAATTCATAGGTATTGATGAGAACAATACATTTCAGTTTAAATTTTTATTCTAGTTTGTGGGCGTTGGAGTGGGCGTGGCACGCTGCTGAAACAAACTTGCGCTGCGTAAGAAGCTCAGGAATCTGCATGCCAAATCTCCTATAGTTTCCGAGATCTCAGCGTTCATCCGAAAAGACAGACAGACGGACATGGCTAGATCGACTTGGCTAGTGATCCTGATCAAGACGCTTCATTCTGCCTGTTACATACTTTCCGACAAATCTAGCATACCCTTTCACTCTACAAGTAAAGAGTATAAAAATAACAAGAAAGGAAGCTAACTTTGGCAAGCCGAAGTTTCTATACCCTTGCAGGTCGTTACCGTGGGAGCATTGTATATACAGAGCTTTCCGACTTTTGGAAAACTAATTACAGAATTTCAGAGATAATGTTCCATTTTAATTTACTACCTTAAATAAACGAAACATAAAGGGTTTTTGTATTAGTTTGACATTAATTATCCGATCGTTCCTATGGCAGCAATATGATAATGTCGTGCGAATTTTTTAAAATTTAATTCGAAACTGAAATATTAGATGAATGATAATCCCAAGAGTAAGATAAGGGAGAATATACATGTAAACGATTTTTTTTTAGGAAATAATCAAGTAATCATTGCGGCAATGTGGATGTATTTGAAGGTGGTACAAAAAATGTTACATAATTTTTTTGTATAAAAAAATTTTACAAAATGGCGAACTTATGGAGTGTGTGCCAGTATGAATCGCTTCGATATGTTGCATAAGTTTTTGTGAATCATGTCAAAAATAAAGAAAAAAAACGCAAAAGTGAAAATTGGAGAAAAAGCAGTTTAAAGTTTTCAATGTGAATGTTCCTCGCTTACATGTTCAATCTGAGGTACTTGGAATTCAAATTTAAAATTTTCACAGCATATTTTCTATATTATAAACTATTTTTTTAAGCAAAACTAATTTTTGGTCATTAAGTTTCGACCTACACGTGTATCCCTCCTTAATATGTCACAAAACACAAAAGTTATTATTTTTATACCCGTTACTCGTAGAGTAAGACAGAAATCATTAAACCCTCTGCAAGGGCTTACAAATTAGATGTACATATGTACATTTTACTACCATAATTATTGAAATCGGACCAGTCATTAAAAAGTTATAACCAACTAATAATCAATATTTTTCATTTTAATCGAGATTGCACACCACATGCAACAAATTAGTAAAAAAAAAAAGCAGCGTTGCTTTAAGCATATCACCATCCCTCTCGCACTCCCCGATCTCCGTTGAGTGCACATGTGGATTTGTGTTAAGTCAAAATATATAATAAATAATAATATAATCATACTTGGGACGTACGAGGGTGGCCCGAAAGGTACTTAGCCTCCAAAAGAAAAACGAAAATTTTGGAAAAGTGGCGATTTATTTCTCAACATAATCTCCCTTTAGCTCGATAAACTTGACCCAGCGATGCTCCAACTTCTTTAACCCATCTGAAAAATACGTTTTCTCGAGGTCTGCAAAATAGGCCTCTGTGGCGGCGACGACCTCCTCGTTCGACGCAAATTTCTGTCCAGCGAGTGACTGTTTCAAGTTTGGAAACAAAAATAAGTCACACAGGGCCAAATCTGGAGAATATGGTGGAAGGGGTAGCAGTTCGTAGCCCAATTAAACCAATTTGGCCTTGGCAAGGGCGGAAGTGTGAGACGGTGCGTTGTCATGATGGAAGAGCACTTTTTCTTCGCCAAATGGGGCCGTATTTTCTGCAATTCGGCGGCGAATCGGCCCAATAACTCGGCATAGTACAGCCCTGTGACCGTTTTGCCCTTCTCCAGGTAGTCGATGTAGATCACACCTTGTGAATCCCAAAAAACGGTGGCCATCACCTTTCCGGCCAATGGAACAGTTCTCGCCTTCTTCGCCGGTTCGCCGGGTAAAGTCCACTGTTTCGACTGTTCCTCGGTCTCTGGTGTTTACCAGTGCACTGTGGGCCAGAAAGTTCATTTTTTGGCCAAAAATCTGTAATTTCTTTCCTGGGATAGTTAGAAGGATGCAGTTTTTTGCATTTATCTCTTAAAAGATTGAACTTTTCAACGAACTAAAAGTAAAATTTATTGGAATTTTATATGGTATAGATAATCCAAACCAAAATCGGAAAATTTTACATACTTTTCGGTTTTTTATTTTAAAAAAAATAACTAGAAGACGCACTCAATCCATTTTCATACACGATTAAGTATGAGAGAAAACAAATTAAAAAAAATTAACACCAATTAACACCAAAAAATTGCTACTTTCGGAGGCTCCCACTTGAACGTTTATTTAATAATCGACCTAACAAAATTTTCTATTTTTTTCTTCTTGCTATCTGTTTAGATTCTTATAATCAAATTATTAGAAAAAAATTGTTTGAAAAATATTGTTTTTTAATTCGTTTAATGTTAATTTGACATTTTCTGAAGTCATCACAAAAGTATGCTATTTATTTATTTATTTATTAATTTGAGATCATAGTAAAGTTTAAAAAACTAATACTAACATAGGGGGTAGTGCTAGCTACGAGGCCTTCGACTACGTATTTATGTAAGCTACATTTATATTTTTATAATATATTTTAGTTCTTCTCCGAAGAAAGTACAAGAAATGCAGCAAACCTTTGGGCATACATAAGTCCTCAAAATGGTTCGACTTCAAATTAAGCCATCAACTAAAACTAAAATTACTGAAAACTAAGGCAAAACCGCATCGAGTCGGCGATGAGCGATTTTAGTAAATTAATTAAAGAATTTATTTTTGATGTAATGACTTCATTCGGGGATGGCACTCAAAAGCACTCGAAAAGCAAAGTACTCATTTGCTAAAAAAAAGCAGTAAAAATCAACGAAAAAGTTTCTTTTAGGAAACAAGTAAGTCAGAAGAGCTATTTATAATTTTTTACTTGTTGAAAATAATGACTTCTAAAAGTTCTGTGAAGAAGTCGAACCGCTACATCAGCATCTTTGACTTCTAGATTTTTTTTCATTTCCATCAATATTTGATGAATTTTTAACTTTAAAAATACGGTAAAAAAAACTACTTGCCCGAATTCTTTGAAACTTTGGCATAAATTAGTTTAATGTATAATAAAAAGGACTCCATACTCGGTCTTGTCATTTTCTTAAAAAAAAAAAACGTATTTTTGGCCAAAAATCGGATCGGCTGGCCCAGTGTGCAGTGGATCCATGTTTCGTCGACAGTCATGAAACGACGCAGAAACTCCTTCGGATTACGCTTAAACAGCGTCAAACACTGCTCTGAAGTGGTCTCCTGGTTGCGTTTGTTGTCCGGAGTGAGCGAACGCCGCACCCATCGCGCCGACAGCGTTTTCATGACCAAAATTTCATGCAAGATATGACCCACGCGGTCTTTTGACATGCCTACTGTCTCAGCTATCTCGCGTATCTTCAATCGGCGGTCTGCCAATACGAGATCGTGGATTTTTGTCACATTATCCTCCGTGGTAGCCATTTTCGGGGCACCTGGACGTTGAAACTCGTTAAATTAATTTTTGACGGTCGCCATCGAAGGAGAAGAGTCACCCTACACAGGATCCAAGCGCTCTTTGATTTCGCTGCGCGATTTCCCTTCCAAAAACAAGAATCGAATCACAGACCGATATTTCTCTTTCTCCATTTTCCTAAAATCCGCGGACACGTCCGATTCCACACGCAGTCAAAACAAAACAGTAGCCGTCTAAATAGTAGTACATTTCTCTTGCGATAGTGACGCCATCGGACATATTTTTTGTAATGTCATATTTCCAGTAATTATCTTGCTTAACAATTCTTTATTGCGAATTCTAGTGAAAAAGTTTTTTTCCTTGTGAAACCGAACTCCACGTGCATACCTTTACTGTGAGTATAAATTGTGGGAAACAGACAAAGCAAAGAGAAATGTTAAGTAATTCGATGGCGAAAAGTAGTCAATATGGAAATTCCGAATTAGGGCTGAACTAGCTGAACTTTTTTTTAAAGTTATAGACCATTAAAAGCCAAATGAAGTTTATGACGCCTGGAAGATAGCGAAGCGTTTTGCGAAAAGTACACTTATAGAGTACTTAAGCGACTTTTTTTTTTAATTTCGCCACGAGCGACACATCCGCAGTATATGAGAGAAAGAGTTTGGCTACGCTATTGGCCGTGCGACGCAATTGGAGTGTTTTCCCTTAAGCTATCGAGTGAGATGGTACTATTAAGACATTTCAATATTTTCAGTCGCCGGTGCCAAAATGGATGAAATGGACAAGGTGTCGCACTTACTCATAACCTTTTCTTCTTCCTACGATGGCGTCATTACCGCGATAGAAACCTTATCGGAAGAACCTTAGCTTTCGTAAAAAATAGACTTCTTTATCAGAAAATTAAAAAAAAAGAGAGAACGCCAAAATACCAAAGGGAGATGGAGATATGCGAGCACCAAAGCGAGATTGGAATGCGCCAACTACCCGCGATCTCAAAATATGGTTATGTAAGCGGAAAAAATATTTTAGCGTTAGAGTGGGCGTGGCAAACTTTTTTAGGTTAATCTATAGGTATTGACGAGACTAATACATTTAGGTTAGGCTATGGAATCTAAATATGAAATAGGAATTCTGTATCTTTGATAGTTTCCGAGATATCTTCGTTCATATTTACGATATTTTGATGTTTGTGGGCGTGGCAAACTTTTTTTTCAATCGACAGGTATTTTTAAGAACAATACATTTCAGTTAAAATTTGTATTCTAGCACTAAAACTGTAGGAGCCACAGTTTTGGGCGGCTTGTGGGCGTGGCCCCCTGCTGAAACAAACTTGCGCTGCGCAGGAAGCCAAGAATCTGCATGCCAAATCCCCATAGCCTAGCTCTATAGTTTCCGAGATCTCAGCGTTCATAAGGACGGACGGACATGACTAGATCGACTCGGCTAGTGATCCTAATCAAGAATATATATACTTTATGGGGTCGGAAACGCTTTCTTCTGCCTGCTACATACTTTCCGACGAGTCTAGTATACCTTTAAACTCTAAAAGTAACGGGTATAAAAATGTAACTGAAGAAAAATGAAAGAGAGAAGATAAGCCGCGCGCTGTCTTGCATGTTCCCTACCGAAAAAAACCATCAGCATTCGTTTCTCTTTTCGTAAAAAAATGCGTCCTAGAACTATTTTTTTCGAAATGCGTTCCCGAAGTACTGTTTGGAAATGCATCTGGATGCACTATGTTGAAACACATCCAGACGGCCGAGCGTGTCGTTTTGTGTAAAAAAAATGCGACCTAGAACGATTTTTTGCAATAAGATCCCGAACTTACGAGTGGGCAAGCATTGGTATGTTTTTAAATGTTTTCGATTTCGACATGTGTCATGTCAATATATTGCTAATTTTGGAGGACACATAATTTGTTATGCCTTCATATGATTGTTGTGCCAAATTTTCAATCCTAAAACACATGTAATCTTTGAAGTGTAAATATCTAAGTTGGTAAACTGAGCTACGCTCTCGGTGCTAAAGCTCAAGTAATCCCTCTAATCAGAGTTCACGTTTGGTAATGCGATAGGACGGCTGTATCCGCTTCACTAACATAGCTATCCCCCCACTCACTTCAGTCTCATGTGGGCTGGATAGCATTCGTTTCGCTGTCAATGCAGTGCTTACGGTTTTAACATATAATTCCATTGTATACGCATACATTCAGCAAAGGTGCTATAACCAGTCATCACGCAACGCATCAACATCAAACAGATCCTGGACTACTCAAGTTGGCAGTACACGTTCATAACCACACATAGAAACGGTCTACTTTATAAAATTAATCACACATATCAAGGCTGTTTTGGCTGTTTGACCATGTGTCCCACACCACTAAAGTCATTAAAACAAACTTGATCTAATATACGCAGGAGTATTTCCGGCATCGAAATCTCAGTCGCCAAGGCAGAACAATCGGAGAAGCCGCAAGTCGCGCGGACGCCGTCCGAACTCACTTGTGTGCTAACCATTGCAAAGGCCTTACTCAAACAAATCATGATCATCGAAATCGAGGTGCTCGACTCAACCGAGAAACACCGGGTCGATCCGGAAGATTTGTTTATTGCTGTAAAGGTGATCATAAAGGATCAGTTTGGAGACCACGTGCGCCTGGGCTAAACTCGTCTGTCAAGTTGGCGACACTTGCGCTCCTGATCTTTGCTGGCGAGTACTCAGTGAACCGGAATTTAATCACTTGGCTACCACCAAGCGACAAGTTTAATCATCTCATAAACTGTCATTAAGGTATTTTAAGTTACCCCAAAGAACTACTGTACGGCTTTACTTCGTCTGAAGAGCAGGAACAATAACCCGACCATCGTTATCCTGGACAACATTACGTCACTATTCAACTTGCCAACTGTAACCACTGAAAAAAAGTGTACAGTTGAGCAGTCTGGTTGACAAGCGTAAGCGTTTTTTAACTCATACGGTCTGAATCGTCTTGAAAAAGGTGGATAAGAGAACCCGACAGCTCTGGAATGAATCTCTAACGTTCGCAATTTTTTTCTTGGAATGCCTGCCTTACCTTGATTACACTATTACATACCAATACTCAGGACTCATCGTTATATAATAGCTGGTATTGATCGGCCCAACACATCGCATATTTCAGTACATCTTGGCATAGATGCTTCGATTTTGCGACATATGTCGGAAGGCAAAACCCTTCACTATGAGATCGACATCCCCTCTGGAAAGAACCATGCTTTGCATCGCATGGAACTTATAACAGTGATATTAAATCACTGTCGAAAACGGGCGCACCGTCCAGAGAAGGATTCAACCTACAGTGGCTCACAGCTTAAACTGTAAACTGATGTAAACTTTAATTTTAAAGTAAAAAAATGTAAAATACATTTTCCGTATTACCCAGCCAATAATACTCAGTTTTCTAACATAAACTTATTAAAAATCGATGTTCAAAAATTGAGAAAAAGGTTATAAAAAGTGTATATTTAAGAAAATGGGATTTCAATGCCGGAAATCGGAAACTATTCTGTATACATTAGTACTCGCACCTTTAACATACAAAAGTTCTGATATAAGATTTGGCGACGAAAATGATTGTACCTTCAAACAAATTTGTAGTGTTCAATTTCGATGTTTTCGTTTTACCTAAAAATTATTTAATAAGAATTTTTGGTCATTAAATTAATGTTCCATAGTTTTCGGCCATACAAGTAAGCATAAAATGCTTTTCATGCTGCACTGAAACGGGTTCCTCTTTTTATCGCTCAATATCTTCCAAACGGATTTTTTTGACAAAAAGTGTTTATCAAAAGTTCCCTATCTCAAGGGATATATAGTTTAAAATTTAAAAAGAAACCGTGGAACCAAGATTGAAAAAATTTGAAAGCAAGCTTTTTCAAAAGTCGTAGAACAAAAGTTCTACCTCAAACGTCGTAATACACATATAAAGACCCCAAGATTCAAAAACAGAAAAGAGATTCATACAAAACCACAAACAAAGAGACAAAATTTTTAATTTTGGAAAGTTGAACAAAATCTTGTTTTTGGAATGACTTTTTAACGGAGCATCGGATTTTAACAAATGAGGTGTCATTCGACACGTATTCTCAGTAAGAGGCTAATAGGATAATAACCTTTGGCATTTATTGTGGGCGCCACAGGTTTGGGCGGCTTGTATATTCGCGTAACAAACTTGCGCTGCGTTCAAGGGTACGGAATCTAAATATGAAATAGGAACTCTGTATCTTTGATAGTTTTCGAGATCTCAGCGTACATACGGACAGACGGGCATGCCTAGATCGACTCGGCTAGTGATCCTAATCAAGAATATATATATATTGTGTGGTCGGAAACACTTCCTTCTGTCTGTTACCGACTTTGCGACGAATCTAGTATACCCTTTTACGAGTAACGGGTATAAAAATGTAAAATATAAAAAAATTAAAATTTTCATACTACATTTTTCTGAGATGGTCACATTCAAAAAATCATACAAAATAAAGGCAAGAGATTTTTGAAAAAAAATTTTTATTTTATTTAACAAATTAAGCTTTTTATACAATGTTAAACTTAAGACTACATTTCCGAGCACTGGCTGCGCAGGCCTTCGACTCTGTCTGTAACTAATTTACTGTGTTTATATCTGTACATGCGGTTTTTTGTGGGTTTAGTTTGTTATTATATTGCTAGCTTTGATTTACTTATAAACCGATGGGCCATCGAGGATTTGGGAAGGGGACTGTGTGCCGAACAGGTGGGCTCTAATACTGGCCACTGTCTAAAAAGTGGTCGGTGTTTGGGATTCCAACGCAGAGTCTGAAGATCGGATTGTTGATGCCTTTTAAAAGGTGTGTCCTATACGAAGCCGGATAAAGGTACTGCACTGTTGTCTCCCAGTTGCCGCTGGGAGAGGTATTTTTGTACATGTGGGATTAAATTTGCAGTATCTATGGGTGAACGTGGCCCATTCCTCCATCTTTTGGTTTTCCAAGTTGCGATCTATTAGCTTGTGTATGTCCTTGCTGTTTATTGGAGTGAAAACTAATGTTGACGTCTTCGTTACCCTTAATGCCTTGATGGCTTGGGACCCAAAAGAGTGTTATTTTTTCCGGATGCTCTTTTGTTAATCCTTGTATCTATCTTATGGTGGGATCGCGATACTCGGGGTTGTTTATTGTCAGGAGTGTCGACAGACTGTCAGTGCAGACAACAAAGTCGCCGTTTTTACGGCTAAAGTTGGCGCATATCCGGAGAGTAGAAGGACATTTGTATCTCCTTCTTTCTTTAAATATGTTTTTAAAGTCGTCAGCTAGTAACCGATTTGGAGTGGTATATAATTTTGGTATGAGTCGGGTTGTACTTTCTTTTATCCTATTGGTGATGCTGGGTAGTCCGGTCTCCGATAGAATGCACTTGGTCTGAGAGGTCGGAAAGGCGTAGATGGATCTGCGTGCAGCTGCGTGGTATGGTGGTTGAATACTCTTGATATTGGAGGATGCAATACAGCCGAAAATCGGGAGCCCGAAATCTATTTTTAAGAGAACTAATGCCCTTGCTATGTTAATTTTAGTATTAATATGTACATGAGAGTATTTTGAGGTTAGAAATTTAATTATATTGAGACGAGTCTTCGGCAGTGTTCTTTAAATGTAAGCCAAGAGTCGAAGATAATTCATAATTTTTTTAAATGATCAGTTTGTTGAAAGATTTTGTTGTTAAATACAAATTTAGGAAAGTTGCAATTTTGTTATTTGTGCAAATATGTAGGACCTGTCATTTTTCAATGGAAAGAGATGCCCCAGATGAAGCGCCCCACTGTTCTCGAAAAATATTGTTTGTAGTTACTATTAGTTTATAGTTTATACAAGCTTTTTGCATTCAACAATTTTGGATTTCAAGCCGTGGAAAAAAGTTTAAAAAGTTCACTTTCAAAAAATTTGACGTTTTCAACAAGTGCTAAATTCATTCGAACAGAATTTAGATGCCCTTTCCATTGATACCCACATGAACATGATGTAAATTCAAATTATGAGTATATTTAACTTTTGTTTCGTCAAAATACTTAGTAGACGCATTGTAAAGTCTACCGGTGCGCTTAAATACATGTGTATTTTCCGCTTTTTGACGATTAACCCACTATCCCAACGACTTCTCTCAGTCTCATGTGGGTCAGAAAACCGCTCCTGCTCCATCAACTAATGATACTTGACCGAATATATATGTACGTTACGGCGAGTCGATTTGTAAGGGGCCGAAAAAGTAAGAGCGTAATCTTTAAACGATTGTAGGCAATATTACCGAACAGCCTAAAGTTGCGTTTGATCACAAAAATATAGTTGCATATTGAAAAGCCAACGTCCGCGCCAATAGAAATACCCAGAAATTTTTTTTCAATTCGAATTTGGTAGAGATAGGCACTCGACCATAGGGATTTTTTTTTGCTGATTGCCAATTAAACTAAATTGAAATTTTTTTTTTTCAGTTATTCTTATGTCGGCCACTATTGACACGACGCTCTTTTCCAAGTACTTTGGAGGCTGTCCCGTTCTGGAAGTGCCTGGCAGGGCTTTTCCAGTACAGCAGTTCTTCTTGGAGGACATTCTTCAAATGACTGACTTTGTCCCCTCGGCGGAATCACGCCGAAAGCGAAAGGAGGCAGAGGACGAAGAACAACTTCAGCTCTCAGAGAACAAGGAAGAGATAGAGACCAACTTTAACAAGGTTTGCGAAGACAAATATTCAGATAAAACACGCAACGCAATGGCTATGCTTTCCGAATCGGACGTTAGCTTCGAACTCCTGGAGGCATTGCTGGTGCATATTAAGTCAAAAAACATTCCTGGTGCCATCCTAGTGTTCCTGCCCGGCTGGAACCTGATATTTGCGCTTATGAAGTTTCTGCAAAATACGAACACTTTTGGTAATTCGGCTCAATATCGCATTCTGCCTTGCCACTCGCAGATCCCGCGAGACGACCAACGTAAGGTTTTTGATCCAGTGCCAGACGGCGTCACCAAAATCATTCTCTCCACCAACATCGCGGAGACTTCTATTACAATCGACGACATTGTCTTTGTAGTTGACATCTGTAAGGCGCGCATGAAACTCTTTACTTCACACAACAACCTTACCAGCTACGCCACCGTATGGGCCAGCAAGACCAATCTAGAACAGCGAAAGGGTCGAGCTGGACGAGTCCGTCCGGGCTTCTGCTTCACGCTCTGTTCTCGTGCCCGCTTCGAAGTACTTGAAGATACCCTTACTCCAGAGATGTTCCGGACTCCGCTGCATGAGATGGCTCTCACCATTAAATTGCTCCGCCTTGGCGCCATTCACCACTTCTTGTCAAAGGCGTTGGAGCCACCGCCAGTTGACGCGGTCATCGAGGCTGAGGTGTTGTTACGGGAGATGCGATGTCTCGACGTCAACGATGAACTTACACCATTGGGCCGCCTTCTGGCACGCCTTCCAATCGAGCCGAGACTGGGAAAGATGATGGTGCTCGGGGCGGTGTTTGGCTGTGCCGATCTGGTGGCCAGCATGGCCTCCTACTCCAGCACCTTTTCAGAGGTGTTTAGCCTGGACATTGGCCAACGCCGCCTGGCAAATCATCAAAAAGCGTTGAGTGGAAGCCAGTGTTCCGATCATGTGGCCATGATCGTGGCCTCACAAATGTGGCAGCGAGCAAAACAACGAGGTGACCAGGAGGAGGCCCGCTTCTGCGACTGGAAGGGTCTGCAAATGAGTACTATGAACGTTATGTGGGATGCAAAGCAGCAGTTGCTAGATCTGCTTCAACAGGCCGGATTTCCAGAAGAGTGCATGATACCGCACCATGTAGACTCAGAGACTAATGGCGATGACCCGGTACTGGACATGTCGTTGGCTCTGCTATGCCTGGGCCTCTACCCCAACATTTGCGTGCACAAGGAGAAGCGTAAGGTGCTAACTACAGAGTCCAAGGCGGCGTTGCTCCACAAAACTTCAGTGAACTGTAGCAACTTGGCCGTTACCTTTCCGTATCCGTTTTTCGTTTTCGGAGAGAAGATACGCACGCGCGCCGTTTCCTGCAAGCAACTATCTATGGTCTCGCCTTTGCAGGTGATGTTGTTCGGATCGCGCAAAATCGATTTGGCAGCCAACAGTATAGTGCGCGTTGACAACTGGGTTAACTTTGAAATGGAGCCGGAACATGCTGCCAAGATCGGGGCCCTGAAGCCGGCACTAGAGGATCTTATAACGGTCGCCTGTGACAATCCGGCCGACATACTGCAGCTGGAGGAACCATATGCCAAACTGGTCAAGGTGGTTAAGGACCTCTGTGGAAAGGGAGCAGGCGATTTTGAACTGCAGCGTGATTCGGGAATTTTGCCGCACCAGTCACGTCAGTTCAGTTCCGGAAGTGGACCAGCCAAACGAGGTCGTTTCGATGGTGGTGGCGGCAGTGGTGGACGCTTCGCTAACAGAGGTTTTGGCGGTTATGGCAACAGAGGAAACAGCAGCTTCGGTAGTGGGGGAATTCGTGGTTTTGGAGGCGGTGGATATGGAACCAACGGTGGGGGGTATGGAAACAATCCAGGCTTTGGAACCAATAGAGGAGCGGGAGGCGGCTTTGGAAACTTTGGAGGAAGCAACGGTGGTGGAAACCAAACTGGCAGCTGGGGACGCTTTTAACGTATAAGGTTCGTTGATGTCTGAATTGAAAAATAAGTGCACACTAAAAAGCGTGACCTTTGATTTTCTGATTGAATTTACGTGGTATATAAATAAAAGACGTTTAATCTCATGCACAAGTTTTTCATGGGACTATGTGCGCCAGCTGGCAATCTACACTGCATAAGTAGGTCTCATTTTGTCCCTGTCGTTTAATCTCCACCAAAAGTGCGTCCGAAAACTTCGTCACAGGCCTTTTCCACGAACCGCGGTGACGCGATTTAATTGTGCTTAGACTGCAAGTTTCGGATGTCAATGTCCTACACATGGTAGAATTATACAAGGTAGTCCCGTCGGCTGCCTAATCGTTCGGCTTTCAGTTAACGTGCTTCAGCGATATTGCTATCCTTTTCACCTGCACGGTCAAAATCGGTGTTCGAGTCGATGAAAAAGTTTTGTGAGTCTTCATCCGTCCCCTCTTTCTTTACATACTAATTAACTTCATATCTTTTAAAAGAAGTTCTTTCAACGTTATTCCAAGTAGGGAAATTTCGGTAGTGCGCGCCATTCACTATAGTGTTTTTTAACTGCAAAATGTTGTGAATTATTATAGGCACTACCAAATACTAGGCCCCGTTTACACCTTAAGTTAAATCAATAAAATTCAGAAACTCCGATAGAGGTCGGATCTGTTACGATAAGAGCTGTTAAGACGAAATGCACCTCCAGAGGTGAAGAACATTAAATTTTCAAATTTAAAGTTTTTAAGCATTCTAAAAGCCTTTTACACTATATCGATTTAGTTATAAGCCCGATTGCTCCAACATAGGGCTAATAACTGAAGTCAAACGCCCAATTTACACTACGCGGTATATTTGGAATTTTTCGATAGGCAACGCTGCAAGAGCTGTTCTGTGGTATTGTTATACATATGTTGACACAATACTCAGAAGGACACAATTATCATGGAAAAGTAGAAATGGGATTGAAAATTTCACAAAGCTCAATTTAATGTTCGGGTGTGGGTTCCATATTGATAAGGTAAGAAGAATTTAAAACGTACTTTCTTAATTGATTTTAAAGTAAGCAATGCTTTCTGGTAATAGTAATATGTTCCAGAGTTGCCACATCTTTTTAAAAAAATATGGTAAAAACTCTAGTTTTCAGCAATTTCTGAAAATGTACTTTGATGGAGCAGCTGACAGTTGACCAAAATTCAACAGTTCGGCATTTCAGCAGTTTAAGGAATAAAACCGCCGCTTTAGGTCGCTGTTCACATAGAGAATCGCTGAAGCGAACAGCTGATCGGCATAAGCATATCTAATCCGATTGAAGAGGAAGTGCAAATCAGTTGCTCGGAAAAAATGCAAAACATCGCATAACTAAATACAATTTGAACGCAAACATGTGAATTTTTTTTAGCACCAAATGATTATTTCATTGCTATAGCTTAGTACTTACATCGACGAAAACCGTGAGTTAACCATAGGAGTGAGCGAGCGGCAAATACGCGGCTAACGCTTTTCGTCGGGTCTGTTTTTCAGCGCGGTATTCAGATGAGCTAAGGAAATACAAGAAAAAATAACCGATTTAGCGAGTTAACTTCGATGAACACCGTTAGCCGCGGCCCAAAGAATCAGAAATCTATTCTTTGGGGGTGTTCGTGGAAAAGCGGTGTGGAAGTAAAAAAAAAAAAATGAAGGAAAACCCAAAAAATTTACTGCAGGAGGTGAGTGCACATAAAAAAAGTACTCCTATTCCAAGCTAATGTATACTATTGTGGGACTTCACCGACAGGAAGCAGTACCACAACAGGGCAAATCCGCAGAATAGTTGAAGTGGTGGAGGTGATCCACTAGAGGAGTTTAAGTCTGGTATTTTTTCTGGTATTTCTTTAGCTCATCTGAGTACCGCGCTGAAAAACAGACCCGACGAAAAGCGTTAGCTGCGTGTTTGCCTCTCGCTCACTCCTCGTAATTAAAAATGGAGGAAAAGCCCCAAACACGGCTAGAGGAGGTCAGTGCAGATGAAAAAGGACGCCTAATCCAAGCTGTTGCCCAATATTGTGGGTCTTGACCGACAGGAAGCTATACCACAACGGGGGAAATCCGCAGAACAGTTAAAGTGCTGGACGAGATCCACTAGAGAATCCCAGTGAGAAGGAACACGGGACATCGCTCGATCTCCGACGAGCTCTCAATTGAGGACTCCACGTCCACCAGCTACTTGACAGCTAAAGCGGAGATGGAGGACGCGCCGGCTTCTATAGGGAGGAGAAAATAAGGTCGCCAGTTAAGGGACAGCTTGGAGAGCCATCACCAGCCATTATTGGCCAGCCTATTGGGACTCGAAGCTGGACTACAGATGACGCGGGAAAGATGGCAAAGCATCCGTGGGACGAGAATGAGGCTTTAAACTACTAATTTGCATAAATAGAAAAATTCGTTGAACATTCCATTTATTTTTAATTTAATTTCTTTGTGTACCAGCAGACTCCTCCTTTTTAAATTTCTCCAATTTATTTGTTTTTCGTTTGGCAACAAACCCCGCTGCTTGTCAGTAAGACCATGCTACATGCATTGCAGGTGAACTTTGAAAACTTCGGTCACACTACAAGCAATAAGATTTTTCGACTAGTGAAACTCTTAGCCGAAAACCGCGAGCTAACCATAGGAGTGAGCGAGAGGCAAACAGGCGGCTAAAGGATTTCGTCGGGTCTGTTTTTGAGCGCGGTACTCAGACGAGCTAAGGAAATACCAGACAAAATACCAGATTTCGCGAGTGAATTTTCGATGAACGCCGTTAGCCGCGGCCCAAAGAATAATAAATTTAATCTTTGGCGGTGTTCGTGCAAAGGCGATGTGGAAACTAAATATTAAAAATGAAAGGAAAACCCCAAAATAGGATCCAGGAGGTCAGTGCAGATGAAATAGGACGCCAAATCCAAGCTTATGCCCTTTTTTGTGGGATTTCACCGACAGGAAGCAATTCCACAAAAGGGGCAAGTTCGCAGAATAGTTGAAGTGCTGGAGGTGATCCACTAGAGAATCCCAGTGGGAAGGAATATGCCGAGTGGGACTTGACTCTCTACATGGACATCCTGCCGGGCGTCTCCTCGCAAAGAAAGTGATCTCCGACGACCTCTCCATTAGTACTCCGTACACCACCACCACCAGCTACTTGGCAGCTTAAGCGGAGCTGAAAGACCCGCTGGCTCCTATAGGGAGGAGGAAAATGGAGCGCCCACTAAGGAACAGTTGGAGAAGCCTTAGCCAGCAACTGCCAGGATGCTGGGCGACTTCCTGCAGCATCAGCGGATCAACCCCGTTCCCAATCCGGCTCCCACTTCCTCAAGGTTCAATATGCCTATTGAGACTCGGAGCTGGACTGCAGTAGAGCGGGAAAGATGGCGAAGCATCCGTGGGACGAGAAGGAAGCTTTAAACTACTAATTTACATAAATAAAAACAGTCGTTGAACATTCCATTTATTTATATTTTAATTTAATTGTGCAGACTCCTCCTTTTTAAATTTCAATTTCAAACCCAACTGCTTGACAGTAAGACCATGCTACATGCATTGCGGGTGAACTTTGAAAACTTCGGTCACACTAGAAAGAATACGATTTTTCAACTAGTGAAACTCTTAGCCGATCTGAGTACTAGGCTTTAAGGAAAAAAAAGTGGCTGAAGCTGAAATCTCCTTTGTGTGAATATGAATATGAAGTAAAATTCTGGCGAGATTATCAAGTTGGCGATGCGGTTCTCTGAATTACATCCAAATTTGCATTTTAAATACAATGGTCGGGTGAATTATATCCGTTACTCTTAGAGTAAAAGGGTATACTACATTCATGTAACAGGCAGAAGGAAGCGTTTCCGACCCCATAAAGTATACATATTCTTGATCAGGATCACTAGCCGCGTCGATCTAGTCATGCCCGCCTGTCCGTCTGTCTGGCTAGGATTTTGGGATTTGGTATGTAGATTCCTGAGCTTTTTGAGCAGCGCAAGTTTGTTTCAGCAGAGTGCAACGCCCACTCTAACGCCCACAAAACGCCTAAAACTGTGGTGGTTTTTATGCTAGAAAAAAATTGTTAACTAAAATGTATTGGTCTCGTCAATACCTATCGATTGACTAAAAAATAAGTTTTCCACGGCCACAAACCGCTCAAACCTGTGGAGCCCACAATTTTCATCCTATAAAACAAATTTTAACTGAAATTTATTAGTCTCGTCAATACCTATCGATTGACCACATAACCATATAATGAGATCGCGGGTAGGTGGCGCATTTCAACTTGCTTTGCTGCTTGCATATCTCCATTTCCCTTTTGTGATAATCGAGGTAGTCGACTAAAGCGTTTTTCCTTGTTTTATATAGTAAATTTGTTGTCAAATATTCTCCACCAATCTGTCATTTGTTGGGAGGACGTGCATATTCAGTTACTCCTAAAAAAACGTAAACAAAGCAAAACTAAACACAATTTGAACGCTAGCATGTAGAATGTATTCAGAGCCATCATTGCTATTAGCAAATTGATCGAGGATGAGATAAGAGGGACTGTTGTAGGCCAAAAGTAACACCACCATAGTTTTTACAAGCTTGGAATCTTTTAAGTATGTATAATATTTTCCTCGCATACGGTTCTTTGACTATATCCTTTCTTAACAACAATTTTCACTTTCAAATAGCTTTTTCTTTAGATATGTAATGTACGTTTTGGTGAAACAGGTGCCAGGTCTTGCCAAGAAGGACAAAGGCTGGCGGTTGGTCATTGCCTTAAAAAAAGAGCATAGCAATACTTATTTGCAAGATGAGATCAACTGCTGGGTTCCGAACCGTTGGGAGGCTCCTTGGACCTGCACCTTAACAATTTCCGTATAACGGCGCCATTGCAGCTTACTTGCATTTCCTTCTCAAAAAAGCCGAAACGCCATGTACAAAAATCACCTAAGATCGTAAAAAATAGTTAATAAAACACTGGAACACTGAATCGATTTGCGTGTGCGGTCCCATTTTCCGCTGCAGCGATCTGTAGCGACTTGTTCTCGTCTCTTTCCTACACATGCTATATATAATAAATGTGTGAACATATTTTGGGAATCAAATGTGTGAACATATTTGACGCCGAACTATCGATACACATATCGAAATGGAAAATTATTCATATCTTTCACCTCTAGCATTTCGTACGGCGCGTAGTTTTAGTTTTTAGCTGATTCAACGTACAAGTTTTAAGGTTATTTGTTCGCAAGAAGAAGATCCGATGGACTTTGATGACGCGAAGGAGAATATCCAGCCGTTGGCCAGCGGTCGGAACGTAAGCCTGCTGCAAGCCTCTCTCACTCAGGACACCGCCCACAGTCAAGAACTGCTGGCGCATCGCAAGCAATTAGAAGAGGAGGTGCGCACCTACGCAGGCGAGGATCCGCTGGGAGCCTGGTATAATTACATCTGCTGGATTGAGCAGAGCTACCCGGCAGGGGGCAGTGGCTCCGGTCTTCAGGCGGCCCTTTATCAGTGTCTCACCAAATTCGAAGAGGAAGAGCGCTACCGCCAGGACAAACGGCTTATTAAGCTCTTTATTAAATTTGTAAGTTTTTGGTAAGGCCAACTCACCAACACATATTACCTCGCCGCATTTTAGATGGAGAGTCAAAAGGACCAGATCGAGTTTTACCAGCAGATGTATAACAACGGGATCGGAACAATGCTGGCGGATTTTTACATTGCATGGGCCTACAGCTACGACCTAAGCGGCAACATGCGCAAAGCGGACGAGATCTTCCGTTTGGGACTCGAGTGCCGTGCCGACCCGCTGGATGAGCTCATGGAGGCACATCAGCACTTCGGCTATACAGTCGGCCAGCGCATGCTCTACACCGCCGGCGAGGAGGCCAACGCGGTAAACCAGGAGCTAAACGAGCGACGGCTGGCGCTGCAATCGCTGCACGGTCGCCGCGATCAGAAATCGAACATGATTACTGTGGGGAGTATCCGCACCGGACAGGCGGTTAAGAGCGGCTTGCCAGGCGTTGTTCAGGTGGGTGTTATGAGACTTTGATTCTTCTGAAAATCCAGCTGCTTTTTAGCGATATGAATGTAAAGGTGGTATAAACTCATATACCTACTAAAAAAGGGAACTATTTTATAAATGTTATTTCAAAGAATAGTTTTTAAGAAAACAAAAAATCACACTAGCCCTAGGAGGTATAAAATGAAAGGTTACAAATTCTTTGTACAATACAATTTTATTTCTTGCTAGTTCTTGCACGTGCCTACAAAATTCGTCGCATTATCGCAAAAAATGTATGAAGGCAGACCACGATCTCAATATAAGACACCTTCGTTGCGAAGCACACAAAAATTGCGATGTAGATTTTAAATGGCAGTTTCCCTCGAACACGTAGAGAGATGTGCGCCGGCGCAAAGAAGTCTTTCCCACATCGAGCAAATGGTCCTAACAGTGTAAACCGCTCAACTGGGAGGTTGCCAATAACTTGTTGCAGCAACTAAGACTTGTACACAGTGAACACAGTTGCGTACAATACGACGAAGACGATCACAATTCAAGACTAGGACCGCATCAGTACCACCACGACTAGCAGCGTGGTAGTTTCTAAAGGGTAATTTGCGTACGTAATTGACGACAGCAACATCCTTGGCGGGAAGCAATATGGGATGCTTGTGGGTGTCTGCGATCGATGCAAGTTCCAATCGACCTTCCACCATGATACAGTGCATACTTTACGCTTTGACGATAGTAATAAATCAGGAATATTTCAATGACCATCAAATGAAAGATAAGAGTGTGTAGAATAGGATTTACCTGTTACTTGTATTCACACTCCGCTAAAGACTGGGTTAATCGTCAAAAAACGGAACATAGACATTTTTTGCATCACAGCTTATCACTGTGGAACGGCCGTCCACGTTGTGACGAAGTGCACCAGGAGAGTGTGCGAAGGCGACTACTATACAGGGATGGTCAAAAGTATTTACAGAAAACAAAAGTTAAATATTCTTATAATTTTAACTTTATGAACATTTTGGCATCAATGGAAAAATCATTTTAATTCCGTTTAAATGATACAAGATTTTTCTTAACCAATTCAGAACTTATTGAAAATGCCAAAATTTTGTGAAAATCTACTTTTTAAACTTTTTTCCAAGTTTTGAAAACTAAAATTTTTTGATGCTAAATGTGTCTTTAAACAATACTTATAGTAACTGCAAAAAAAAGTTTTCAAAAATCGTGTTTTGCGAAGGTTGAAATAGATTGTTCTACGGCTTTTGAAAGACCAGCAAGTTTGGCTGAAAATCCAAAAGAAATATATAGATATAAAAGGCTCTAAACAACTTATGCTACAGATACGTGGTATACCTCTATCTATCTTAATATGCTTATCAAGCTGTCTTTGCTTATTTTTCTAAGTACAATAGATTTAAAGTTATAGCAAAAAAAACAGCTTTTGCCTATTTTTTCAAAATTTTTTCGAATGATTTCTTATTAAATTTCAAACAGAGAAATTCCAGAATTTTCCATAAATATATCACTTTTTGTCATTAAAATTACCGTTTGGAAGATATTGAGGGATAATAATTAAATTACATGTATGGCCGAAAACAAAGCCAAATTAATATAATGAGCAAAAATTTTTTTTCGATATTGTTTAAGTAAAAGGAAAACATTTGGATGTTTTTGTCGAAATGATTGTAAAGCGTCACCTACCCTCGATTTCAATGTATGTTAATGTGGGCAGCAGACAGATTTCATCGTTATAGGCGTTTCAATACCCCACTGACCACAGATAATCATGAAGTTTGGTCGAAAAATATTATCGCAACCTCCTTTTATAGCGTGAGCGTTGTTTTTTGTTTTCCTTTTTATCTTCTTTTTAACTTCTAGAAAACATTTGTGAGACCGAATTTTCCCAATAATTTTGTTTTTTAAAAAAGTTGTTTTATCATCTTTCTGTCGCCCAGAAGTTTCTCAGAAGTTACTTCTTCGCGGTCCCGCCCTTATTGTTTTTTTTAAATGTGTTCTATCGTTGAGAAATGTCTCGGAAGTTACTTCTTTGCGATCCCGAACCTGTTTTTTTTTTTTTGTAAAATGTATTTTATCGTCTTCTATCGTCCAGAAGTGACTTCTACGCGATAAATGTATATTTTGTTTATGTAAAATAAGTTCTATCGTGTTTCTATTATCGAGAATTTTGAAGTCCCGGTCGGCTACGAAAGTAGCGTTATATAAATCTATGTTGCAATTAAATATATTTAATAAGAAAATAACCCAACACAAATGGGAAATTTTATAATGTAAAAGCCTTTAACTTAAAGAGAAATCCGATCAATGCTAACATATTCACTTCCGATTGAAAACTGGGACAGGCAGGCATATTCCGTTGGGGATAAAAAACCAATATGCCACGGGCTCTTGTTTATCATAATAAACGATATGGGTTGCTTTTTTATATAAGATGTATCTCTTATTACATTGATTATTATTCCATCTGTTTAAAAGGAGTCGAACAGTCGAACATTTATGTACGTTAGGGCGATCATACAAATTAAATCGTGTTCTTACCCCCTCTCATATAATACATTAAATTACGCAAAATATGTATTCGAAAACAATTGTGTTTTAGGATATTTATATTGACTAGCTTTTCCGCCGCAATCTTGTTTGCGTTCAAGAAGCCGTTTTTAAAAGTGGTAGGAAAGATTTTAACATTTTGTCTCCATAAAACAATTGCAACCGAAATATTTCCAAAAAAAACTTACAATTTATTTTTATTCCGCGGACTTAACACTAAATAAACTAATAATGTTTGTTTGCCTCTTTTTCCCGTTATCTCGTCGCCCCTTTTCACCGTAATCTTGTTACCCCGTTGCTTTTTGCCCCATTTCTCCATGGGTCAATGCAATAATACCCCTTTGTAGTGTTGGGTTGCTCATGACTGAGTCAACAAAAAAAATTTTCACTAAACTGAGTGAGTTCACTTGTTTAGTTTGATTATCTTGCTATTGTTTGTTCACCTGCTCACTTTTGCTCACTTTTGCTCACTTGCTTTGCTCTCTTCCTCTTTTTTGTCTTTGCTCAGTTTTGACCTGAACAAGTTGTTCAATTTGGCACATATGATTTTTTCTGAATTTTTGCATGCGGTTCTACATCCAATTAGCTATGTTTACTATTATCTCAGAGCGCCCAAGCGAGGTCATCTTTCCGTATATTTGTTATGAAATTCTCACTATGATGAGATCTAGAAGGTAAAACGAAATTTTGAGCCATGTTGAGGATCTAGGAGTCCAGCAGTCCAAGTGGAAATATTGCAAGACAACAACAAGTGAACAAGTGGGCTAGTGAGCAAGAGAGCAAGTGAACAAGTGAACAACTGAACTAGTCACCAAAATGAGTGAGTTGACACTAAAAAAAAGAACAAGTGAACATGTTCACCCAAATGAGCATTATATACCCAACACTACCTCTTTGTCCTTTGCCCATATTAATAATGGACACAGGTCTGAGGAAACATGAATTAAACATTTTGAATGCACTTTGCAGCCAAATAAATTTGTTTGTAAAATAAAATTAATTTTTCCGTTTTAAAAATAACATTTCCTAATTTTTTCAAAATAGAAAATGTTACGTTAAGTAAAAGTAAAATTTGATTTGGAATAAAACGATGTTTTCCGTTTGTAAAAAAACACCCATATACAAATTAATTTTATTCGTTGTCGTCGACTTACAAAAATATAATTTTTATTTTTAAATTTTATTTTGTTGGTGACTGACCTTAATTCACAAACTCACTATTACATCAAGATAATTTTTCTTTTTATTATTAGGTATGACCGATTGCGGCTTCAATCCGAACTAGACTGACTCCTTAATTTCAAAATTTTTAATTTTTTGTTTAAAATAAAAGCTTATGCTGAAACTTTCGCTGAAGGCTAGGGCAATATAGCTGTTTTTTTAGTATAACAAATTTATTTATTTAACGTTGATCAGCCAACTTAATGGCTATAAAACGTTGTCTACGAAGAGGAAAAATTAACATGGAAACATAACAGAAAAGGAGATTAACAATATTTACAATAATTGAACAATTTCATTGCTTTAGGACTCGAGAGACCTGACGTCCTCTTGTCCAGAGATCACCGGGGTGCCTTCGCTTTAGTCTTCTTCTCGTTGAGATTCGGTTTGCCAGGGATGCTGCTAGGTGGTTCGTGTGGGCTTGTAGACGGTCGTTGTAACGGCTTGAGTGCATGTTAATCTGCTCTCGCACCGAGGGGATGTGAAGGTCGCAAGCCAGGACATCGTTCCTTACGTACCAAGGCGCATCCGCAATCGTACGTAGCGCCCGGTTTTGAATTCTTTGGACCCTCATGACATTTGAGTCTTAAGCGGTACCCCATATTTGTATGCAACACGTGAATGAAGGAACCACTATCGACCTGTACAGCAACATCTTGTTGCTAAGGCTGAGCTCACTTTTACCTTTAAGCATCCAATTTAGTTTCCGCAGTTTGGAGCGACATGTTGCTGTAATTTTGGTTATGTGCTGCCTCCACGTAAGACGTTTGTCCAAAATCAAGCCCAAGTACTGAGCCTGGGCTGATTGCGGTATGAGTGTGTCATGTAATTTTACTCTGGGGAGAATTTTACTTCTAAGAGAGAAGTTGCAGTGCTGAGACTTATTTCCGTTTATCGAGATGTTCCATCGATTCGTCCATTCGCCATACACATCCAAAAATTTTTGTGTGATTTGGGTTGCTTCAATTCGACACGCGGATTTGGCAATAAAGGCTGTGTCATCAGCATATGTAGCCAAGAGGGTACCCAGTTCCCTAGAGTATGGCAGGTCAGTGGTATACAGAGTGTATAGTACCGGACCAAGAACGCTACCCTGAGGTACGCCAGCTCGAATGCATCTGATGGACGATCTTTCGCCTCTCACATCGACCATAAAATTTCGTTCTAAAAGATACGATTTCAGGAGAAGATATTGGGCAGTAGGCAGGAGAGTTATCAACTTAAATAGCAAGCCATCGTGCCAAACGCGGTCAAAAGCTTCTTTGGCGTCAAGAAAGACTGCTAAACTGTACTGCTTGTTCTCGAACGCTCCAAGGATGTGCTGCGTTACCCGATGTGCTTGCTCTGGGGTTCCATGGTGTCTTCTAAAGCCGAACTGGTGGTCTAGAATGGCGTCCTGCACACTTCTTACTGCCATCATTCTACTAAGGAATATTCTTTCGAATATTTTAGAGAAGGTGGGCAGTAGACTTATTGGTCGATAGGATGCAACAAGGTTTTCCGGTTTTCCTGGCTTGGGTATCATCGATATCACAGCACACTTCCACTGTGTGGGAAAATGGTGGATACGTAGCATGGAGTTGAAAAGAAGAACTAGGAAAAGTGTACCCTTCCTAGGTAAAGCCTTGGCAATTCTGCTGTCGATCCCGTCGAAACCGGGAGCCTTACTGCGTTGCAGCCTGCGAATTTGAAGGCAAACCTCTTCCGGACTCACGTGTGGGATAGGTTCAATCGCCGAGGAGGGGGCATTTAGGAATGCTAGGGTATTATCCACGTCTTCAGGCTTAGCAAGATTGAATGGCTGAAAGCGCCCTTCCAATTCCTCAGCAAAGGCCATCGAAATTTCGCTGTCTGATCTGCACCACGTGTTGTCGGCACGCTTTATTGGAATTCGGCGAGGGGGCTGTCGCTTAATATTCCTTGTTGCCCTCCAGAGATTGAAACCATACGGCTTTGTGGGATCTACATTGCGGAGCATATCAGCAAAGTATTCACTCTTCGTTCTCAGCAAAAGTTTCTTAAGATCGTCCTCAGCACGTCGATACTCTCTTTTGTCAGCAGGGTCTCGAGAACGCATAAATCTGCGGCGCAACGTCCTTTTAAGCCTCACCAAATTCAGGACCTCAGGTTTTAAAAGGGCATGAGGTGGATCAGATGGGCTGTTTGGTCTTTGGCCGCAGGTTGATGATTCGGCAGCGATGTGAATATTTCGCACAAACACTTCAGTTGCATCGTCAATGTCATCAGGAGTGTGCAGCTGCATGTTAAGGTTCACTAAGCCGTTAATCGCTTCCTGAAACTGTGGAATATTTGCATTCAGGGGCAGGACGAACGTCTTGCGGGAAAGCTTGCAAGCGGAAACTCTGTAGTGTATTATTAGTGGGATGTGATCCGAACTTAGTTCAACAATTTCAGAGATGCTTAGTAAATCAGAACAAATTCCTTTTTAAATGGCAAAGTCTATGGCTGATGGCATGCGTTGGCTGTACGGGTAATGTGTGGGCCCTCCGGTAGCAAGAACCTGCAATTGAGATGCGAGTACAATATCCGCTAGAGTTCTGCCCCGAATTGTGGAGTTACGTGATTCCCAGAGACGATGATGCGCATTCCAGTCCCCTGCAATTATAAAATTTGGCCCAAGCTCACTAAGAAGCTCTTCGTAGTGGTTAGCTGTAAGAGGCGAATTTGGAGGACAATATATAGATGCAATGACGATTTCCCCTTGGTCAGTACTGACTTTGATCGCAACGCACTGAGCCGTTTGGTGTTCTATACATAAAAATTGGTAGTATTTAAGGCACGATTTGATGATAATTGCGAATCCTCCGCGATGGCGATCAGCAGGATGGTTTGAAAGATGTACGTCATATCCCCTTAGCTGGTAGTATGATCTAGAGCAGAAATGAGTTTCGCTGACCAACATAACGTCGATATGATGTTGTTTTACAAAAAGCTCCATCTCGAGTGACTTGTTGGCCAAGCCGTCGGCGTTCCACACACCGAGTCCAATTTGACTCATGGTCGGGCTGTAAAGGCAGAGTGGAGACCAGCGGCTGCTTGAGCAGATCCTGGCGCTATTTGTGGTAAAAGGTTGGTGATAAGGGACATCATTTACATCATCATCTGAAGCATTTTGTCAAACCGAGCAACAAGGTCAGAAAGTTGTTCTTCAGATCGTAGATACATTTGTTCTTGTCGTTTCCATTGCTGATCGTTTTGGAATTGCTCGTGATTTCGTTGATGTTGTTGCTGGAAGGACTGCTGCTACTGATGGCGGGTCTCTGGGTATTGTTGTTGGTCTGTCGTCTGTATGGTTTGTGTCCGTAACCGAGGGAGGTCATTTGGTTTATGTTGCTGGCTAGGTCTCCTATTGCTGGTTCCCAGTGGAGGGAATTGGTTCTGGTGCAGGTTCGCATTGTACGACATCATCCTTTTTGTACGGTAATTCCACTTGAGCACGCTGGCGACATAGGGTCTTAACTTCGTGGATTTCCTTGTTGGTTGGAGATGGCTCTAGTTCAACAAACACTAGGTTGACGAACTTTGATTTGTCGAAACGGCTTTTTGGTCTATTGATAAAGCGAACATTATGGCCAAGCAAGGTAAGGCTTTCTTTGATGTGTTCGTCCGGAGTGGAGTGATGAACACCTCGAATAACCACGCGATAAGATCTGTCCTCTTTAAGCTGCCAGGAGTGGAACGGGACCTTTTTTGCAATCAAATATTTACTGATTGCTCTATACGCGTCTGAATCTGCAGAAAGGATCGAAACAGAATTGTTGGAATAACATTTTACGGAGTATTTAGACGGGTGTACGATTTTATCTATGGATCGAATAAGCCCGTTCAGATTCTCGCAGAGGGCAATATAGCTGAGATTGAATTCAAAAATTTGTTTATAAATTCCATAAGTGGAACCGTTTCACGGGTTGGATAACTATACCCCTTCTAAAATAGATTGTCCCGATTCATAATGAATTTCGTGAAGCAATCTCTTAATTCTGTTAAAAAAATTTTTTCGATAATAGATTTTTCAAGATTTGGCCGTTTTTTTTTGGTTACAAATATATTTTTGTATTTAATAATAAGTAGAGAAATCAAATATATAATAATTAAAATTAATAATATAAAGGATATAGATATTTTGGTATTATTAATTTTAATGAATGAATTTAAAATGTTTATATAATCCAAAGTGAGTTCCGAGCTATTTAATAATCGGATACTTCATCATTTTTGAAGTGGTTCGTAGTTATATAGTAAGGAATTTTGTTTTCTAAGTTGGTATATGAAACGTTATTAATTGTGGTTGTACCATTAAATGTTATTAAGAACAATCCGCTTAACTCGGAGTTGTTGACCATAATGTCTATTTTTTATTTTTCTCTTTTATTTTTTTACAAATTGTTTTCTCACCGTTTATTAGTCGGTTTATTTTTTAAAACTTAAAGTGCAAATTAAAGAGTTCTTTCTTAAATGTAGACATTTCGTAATATGGATTTGCGCATTTTGCGACTTGATTACTTTTTAATAATTTACCATGGGATTGGGAAATGGATCGGGCGTAATAAATTTCGCATCTGATTTTTATATTGGGTATTTTGTATAATTTTTTAAAAGTTTTTTATGTTATTATTAAATTTTGTAGGTCAAATGTTTACAATCGTAATCAATAAAAACCTTTTTAAAATCTTCAAAAAGATGTTCTATTTCTTTGATCAATTTGGAATTGATAGAAAATAGCTTATTATTATTTTCAATAAATTCACTGATTTTATTTTTTAATTTAATGAAATCATGATGATCCGGAGTTCCAGACAACCATTTCCACACGGTGCCTAACTCATTTATTCCCCTTTTTGATTTAGCTGATATAAACAGGGATACAATTAATTCGATTACTTTTATGTCGTATCTAATTTCCCATTGTGACCGTTTATTTGAATTAGAGGTTTACGCCGATGGTTTCAGCAGCGGCGGCGGCGTAGAGTTCTAAATTACCCAGCGGCGGCGGCGTAGCCGTTAGAAAGAACCGGCGGCGGCGGCGGGTACGCCGCCGGTGAAATTGTCGGCGGCTGGCGGCGTAAGCATTTAATAAACTGATTTTTTTTTCCTTTTATTAATAAGTGAGTCAAGCGAAATAACAAATTAAACTAAAACTAAATAAGAGTCTTTTCTTGACTTGATAATTAATAAGTAAGTTAAGCGAAATAACAAATTAAACTGAAATTATTGACTTCATAATTAATAAGTAAGTAAAGCGAAATAACAACTTAAACTAAAATTAAAACAAAATAACAGTCTTTTCTTGATTTGACAGTTTTGAGATTCATTGTCTTTTCTTGACTTGACAGTTTTGAGATTCATTGAAATTGATTGAAATTGAAATTCATTGTCTTCATTATTAAACTATTAAAAAAAATTCTTAAGAAAAACTTTCCTTACATTTAATCGATAACTGAAAGCGATTATTGTCGAAAATTTTTTTAGGATATATTAATAATAACCTTTTTTATTTATAAAATGAATAAAAATTTGTATGACGCCGAACGCCGCTGCCGCCGCCGCCGCGCCGGTTTTTACGTGACTCGGCGGCGGCGCGTCAAAAAAGCAAAAAATCGGCGGCGGCGGCGGCGTGGCTCGGCGGCGTATATGTCTAATTTGAATCCCTTTTTATATTATCTGATTCTATATTTATTACTTCTTTATAAAAACTTGAATTAGTTACGTGGAATAAATCGTTGTACGATTCATAGATAAGAACATCCTTGTTGTCTTTGAACAGGAAAAAATCATGGTTCCAGTAATCAATTTCTGAACTGGCCAATATTATGATTGATAAAATAAGTATTAGGGAATGCATTTTGTGTAATTAAAAAAAAAATATTTATTTATTCTTAATGTTATCTTTGTGTATGATTCTGTTTCTACTGTTGAGTATTATTTTATTGGGCAAAACCTCCTTAGCTATTTGCTTTTTATACCTTGGTTTAAGTTTATTTCTCTCTCCATATTTCATTTCATAAACAACTTGTCCTACATGATATTGTTTTTCTTTTCTGTTGTCACTCTGTGTTTCTAGCATTTGCTCTCGAGGTTTTTCAATATTTGAGGAATATTTTCGTGTTCGACTTTGTTATAAAGAATGTAAAAAGGTTTCTGCTTTGTTGTGGAATGAATACCCTGTTTATATTCCAGAGCTGCTGTAATAAAAATTTCAGAATAATCGGTTAGATTACATTCTTCTTTTATGCAGCGTGCTAATTCTGTTTGTGTCGAATGTGCCCTTTCAACATGTCCGTTTAAGGTACTGTGCCTCGGATCTGCGTAGTGTAAAGTTAATCCGAACCTTTGTGCAAAAGATTTAAATTGTGCCGATGTAAAGCTCGGTTCATTATCTGTCATAAGTACTTTGGCTTGGGGAAATTGTTGAAGAAGTTCCATTACTTTATTTTCGATATTTAATTTATTTTGAATTTCTTCAACTACTAGGAATTTAGAGTACGCTTCAATACAAGTTATAAAAGTTAAACTTTGCGCGTAGTGTATGTCAATGTGTAAGTTTTATCCTTTTTAAGTTGGTATTGGGGCTTCTCCAATTGAAATTTTAATGGGGTCTCTGTTATATTTTTCTCACTGCAAATTTTTTCAGTTTTTTATATATTTTAGTTTTGTATACAGATTGGGCCAATAACACAATCTACTGATTTGTTTATAGTTTTCGTCTAGTCCCCTTTGAGCTTGATTGTGTGTTTCTTCTATTACTATAGCACTATCTTTGCAAATATTCGCAAAAAAAAGAAATTTGTTAGTAAAATTTTTTTTAAAGATACTTGAATATGATATAAATCTCCTAAAATACAATGAATTCCAACCGTTATGTTAGCTGGAAGATACTTTCTTAATATGGTTACTAAGTTCTCAACTGTATCGTATTCGATTATGTGTCTCGTCTTGTCAAAATTTTCCTTGGACTCATGTATTGTATACCTCACCGTTGTTAATAACAATTGTTGTTTAAATTGATTTAGCGGTTTACGTGTCTCTTGTATTACATTTTCAAAACTACTTTCAGCAGAATGTTGTGTGTCTTGATCGGAGTTTGACTGTTCAGAAATGTCTATATCGCTGTTTGTAATATTATTAATTTGTATCCGTGATAATGCATCGGCTACAACCTTTGTTGTTCCGGGCTTGTATATTATTTTCGGGATACAACTTTCAATGAAAGAATACCATCTTTTCATTTCTACGTTTGGATTTTTATCCGAAATTGTGAACGATAAGGATGATGATGGTCCGTTTGCATTCCTATGCCAATTACTCCTTATAAGTAATTTTGGACATTTTTTAAAGCCCATACTATGGCTAACAATTCTTTTTTATTTGTGGCATAAATAATCTGGCTGAACTAATTCAATTTGTGCTATTGATTATCTTTTAGCTCGTTAAAAGCTTGTACAGCTGATTCGTCAAACTGTATTGAAATTTTTGTAGGCATTTTTTAAGAAAATTTTCCATTTTCCCCTCCTAGATACTTTGTTAATGGTTTAGAAGTCTTTGCATAGTTACGGACAAATTTTCTGTAATACCCCGTTAGGCCTAGAATACTTCGGAGTTCTCTAATGTTGCGTGGAATCATATATTTTGTATTAGTGGCAATTTTTTCAGGATCCGTTTTAATTAAATTATGAGAAACAAGGTAACCATTTCTAATTTAAAGAATTGAGATTTTTCGAGAGAAAGTTTTATATTTGCTCTTTGTAAAATAATTAATTATTTTAATTAAATCAGCATAATGTTGTTCAATAGTGTTTGAAAAAATAATAATATCATCCATATAGACATAGCATGTTTTTCGTGATTCGTGTCATTATCCTGCTGGAACTTCCATAAAAGTGGCATATCATCCTCGCCATATGGTAGCATCACCGTCTCCAATATATCTTTGTAAACAAATCTGTCCATTATTCCGCCAATGCGATGAATCGGACCAACACCATACCATGAAAAGCAGCCCCATACCATTAGGCTACCACCTCCATGTTTCACAGTCTTATATGTGTATTTAGGATCAAATTTTTTGCCTTTCGGACGACGAACATTTCTTTTGGCATCATTTCCAAATAAATTTATTTTGGTTTCATCACTCCAGAGGATATTACGCCATTTTTTCTCACCCTCTGGTACGCACCAGGTTCTACGATGTAATGAAAATTTTTTCCTCATCTGTAAATTTGCCGACCGAAGCAAAGGAACCCTGCGAGCAACCCTACCTGGTAGGTTTGCTATTGCCAATCGTCGCCTAACGGTCCGTGATGACACAATATTCCCAATTTCATTGGCAATCGTCCTGAAAGACTTGAACGGGATTGGTTCCGAGAGCAAAATGTGGATGTTCTTGAGTGGCCAAGTCAATCCCCGGACCTCAATCCCATCGAGAATCTCTGGGGTGAACTCAAAAGAGAGGTGGGAAAGACTTTATGTCAAAATAAAAGTCAACTTTGGGATATTGTCCAAAGAGCATGGTACAGTATTCCAATTGGAACATGTCGCAAGCTAATATCCTCCATGCCAAGAAGAATGGAGAAAGTCCTGCAAAATAATGGCGGATATACCGGCTATTAGCTGCCAGACACTTAGTTTAATATAAAAAAAGACCAAACAGTAAAATATTGATTTAATTTAAACATTCATCTTTGTACACCTATTATTGTGTCCAGCCAAAATTGGAGGATTTAAGGAAATATTTAATTTAGTTGTTTATGAAAGGGTTTGTGAAACCTTTGTTACTTTTTGTTTAAAGACAATTAATATAAGTTTTGAAAAAAGTTTGTTTTGTTGAGATTAGAGATGATAAGAATGAGAAATAAAAAGTAAAAAAATGAAAAAAAAACACACCTATTATATTGTCCATGAGTGTATGTGTATGCTCCCTGCAGCACCATTCAGCACTTATTGAGCACTCAATCACTGCAAAAAGCTCATCACTGAGCGCTCAATGAGCGCACAATTTGTATGGAACTAAATAAATTAACATTGGCATGTCCTAGGGTTCATCAGTGCTCATAAAATAGCACGCATTGAGCGCTTTTTTGAGCACCCTTTTGAGCGCTTTTTTGAGCATCAGAAAAAGCACATGTTGAGCGCTCGATTAAGCAGCGGAAAAAGCACACATTCAGCACATGTTGAGCGCTCAATTGAGCAGCGGAAAAAGCACACATTCAGCACACGTTGAGCGCTCATTCAAGCAGCGTAAAAGCGCACATTCAGCACACGTTGAGCGCTTAGCAGCAAATAAAATTTCAGTTGTAATTTTTATTTTTATTTGTTTATTTTAAAATTTGAGCTCGGGGGTTTCCGGTGTTATCGGGGTCGCTGGCACCTCCTTCTCAGCATCTGGTGCCGGCGTTGCCTTTTTTTTTGGTACAACTCAAGTTTTTAACGCACCGCATTGCCTTCTGCAGCGCCTTTTGGGAGGCTCCGAGGGATCCACCAGGGCGATTGCATCTAGTATTAGAAAAAAATTAGTTTTAAAAATAAAACAAGACGAGAATAAAAACGAGTGACCGAAAGTAATCGTTATTTGTAAGATTTATTTATAATAAAAGTAATGTTATCTTTGGCATTCAATGTAAAAATCCCAGAAGTCTTTTAAAAATTAAACTTACAAACAATAGTTTTCAGCCTCAACAAAAACTTACTTAATAAGGCACGGGCGAAATTTGGGTAGTCTGAGCCTCTTCTTGTTTTGCCCCCCTCCAAGTTGTGGGACAGAACAAGTTCCTCGGATAATATGCTTAAGATGGAACGACTTAGCCTTCCATTTTTTTATAGATTTACCATCAGCCTTGTCTAAAAATATAAGAAAATTAAAAAAATATCGAGAAGAAATTTGCAAACTTTTGTTTTCGTTCACTTAATTTATTTTATTTTGTTGTAAAAAATTATTTATGTATTTTTTTATTATTTATTAAATCATTTATTTATTTTGCAGATGCGGAAAAAATACCACTTTTCCAGGGACGGAAAATTAGAGATGTTTGAGATTTTTATTTAAATAGCCATGTTTGTTTACTTACACAAAAATAAAAATTGTGCTTTAAGCACATTGTATTAATACAAAAAATCATAAGTTATAAAAACAAACATCTCTTATTTTTGGTCCCTAGGAACTTGGCACTCAATAAGATTTTCAAATTTTTTCACAGATTCATTCATTTGTTTATTTATATGCATCATTTGTTTTTTTCATTTGTGTTTTTTTGGGAATCTTGTATTTTCTATTTTTATACCCGTTACTCGTAGAGTAAAAGGGTATACTAGATTCGTCGGAAAGTATGTAACAGGCAGAAGGAAGCGTTTCCGACCCCATAAAGTATATATATTCTTGATCAGGATCACTAGCCGAGTCGATCTAGCCATGTCCGTCTGTCCGTCTGTCCGTCTGTCTGTCCGGATGAACGCTGAGATCTCGGAAACTATGAGAGTTAGGCTATTGAGATTTGGCGTACAGATTCCTGAGCTTCTTACGCAGCGCAAGTTTGTTTCAGTAGACTGCCACGCCCACTCTAACGTCCACAAACCACCCAAAACTGAAACTCCTACAGTTTTGATGCTAGATAGAATTTTAACTGAAATGTATTGTTCTCATCAATACCTATCGATTGACCTAAAAAAAAGTTTGCCACGCCCACTTAAACGCCCACAAACCGCGAAAACCTGGGACGCCCACAATTTGGATGCTAGATGAAAAATTTGAACTGAAATGTATTGGTGTCGTCAATACCTATCGATTGATCCAAAAATAAATTTGCCACGCCCACTCTAACGCCCATAACGCTTAAATCTGTCTACCGCCGGTAGGTGGCGCATTTTAATTTCACTTTGCTGCTTGCATATCTCCATTTCCCTTTGAGTAACGGGTATCTGATAGTCGAGGTACTCGACTATAGCGTTCTTCCTTGTTTTAATATACATTAACTTGTTTTTACTCTCATTGATTAAATTAATATTGGTCTGCGACAGACTTACCTGGGAATCGTATAGGTATCACTTTTGAACCACTGGCTTATTTTATTTAACTACCTTAATTGCTTGCAATTCTAACTCCTTCACATAAGTAAACCCAAGTGAAAAGACGAAAAAAGTCGCGTGCCCTTCAGAAAAACAACAAGCAACAACAACTACGGTTCCGCTAACCCGTTGTTGTTCTGTTTTTTTGGCATGTCCCGTTTGGTCTATGCATCTTGCACATAAAAGCAGCGTATTTATAGACATATCCGACTATGCAAATCGGTTTATAAAAATATATTCTTAAAACTTCACATATTATTAAATAATATTAATAAACCTATAAATTTTTTTAAGAAATACAAATATTTTAAAACAGAAACCTATTATTTTAAATGGTTGTTTTATCATTTATGAACAAATGTCGCATTATTCAAAAGGCAAGGGTGCACAAAAGTCTATATATTTTAGTTGCTGGGCCTCCTTCCCATCACACGCACTTTTCCGTCTGAGACATGGCGAGAGAGGGAGAGCCGAAAATTACTTTTTGTGTGTTCTCTTTGCGGACCCGACTGAGAGCGCGTCGCTTTGCCGCCGTTGCGCTCAGCTCTGCCGGCGTCGCTGGCTTCTCTGCCGACGTCGCAGTCGGCTTCGTGATGATTGGGCGCTTAACTCAATTGTGGAACTGCAGGGCTTTTACAGCTATCGGGGGGAAATGATATTCGTTTGAACATAAATTCTTTATAATACCCACTGATATCCTATTTCAAACAAATATTTCATTTGCAAGTATTCTACAGCTTTAACACATTTCCTTCAAAGGGGAAAACTAATATTAAATCACAAACCAATTATACCCGTTACTCGTAGAGTAAAAGGGTAAACTAGATTCGTCGGAAAGTATGTGACAGGCAGAAGGAAGCGTCTTGATCAGGATCACTAGCCAAGTCGATCTAGCCATGTTCGTCTGTCCGCATGAACGCTGAGATCTCGGAAATTGCAAAAGCTAGGCTATTGGGATTTGGCATCCAGATTCCTATGCTTCCTGCGCAGCGCAAGTTGGTGCCATGCCCACTCTAACGCCCACAAACCGCCCAAATCTTTGGCTCCTACAGTTTTAATGCTAGAATAAACATTTTTACTGAAATATATTGTTCTCATCAATACCTATCAATTGGCCCAAAAAGATAAAAAATTTTAACTGAAATGTATTAGTCTCGTCAGTACCTATCGATTGATCGAAATGTTTGCCACGCCCACCCTAACGCCCACAAACCGCCAAAGCCTGTGGCGCCCACAATTTTCATGCTAGAAAAAAATTTTAACCGAAATGTATTAGTCTTGTTAATACCTACAATTGCATTTCTATGTTTAAACAAATACATAAAAATGTTTAAACAAATAGATTAACGACTTTTCCTCACATCTTTCCGCTTTATTATGATTAATAAAATTACTATAATTATTAACTAGCACCGCACCAGTGGGTAAAATAAAAAATATCGTTTATAGGAAAATTTTGAAATTAAAATATCTTTGAGCTCGGTTTTAATAAAACGTGGTCAACGGAATTGGATGATTTTTATATTACTAAGACCTTATTTACTTCGCTTGTCCGCCCGATACTTGAGTCTCTCCCGTCTGGAGTCCCCAACACGAAATTCATGTTAATCGTATCGAACCTGTACGGAAGAACTTTTTGCTATTTGCTTAAAGGCGCCTAAAATGGGATGCAAGCCTCCTGTTACCTTCTTATTCTAGTAGATTACTTCTAATTAACTTACCCTCCCTAGCCAAACGGAGAACGATGCTTGGAACAATCTTTATTTATAACCTTTTTCGAGGTGAAATTGATAGCCCCGACTTGGTTAGCGAGCTAAACTTTTCTGTTCCATGCAGATTAACAAGAAATTACATTCCCCTAATTTAAATCATTACCGATCTAACTATGACTTGCATGAACCTCTCAGAGTATTATGTTCTCACTGCAATAGACTTTACCCTAATATCTCAAGATCCGACTATCTTACTCTTAAATCGATTCATATTACATTTTCTAGCACAGAATTAGATCCAACTTTTATTCCTCGAACTATATCTTTATTTTTTTACGCGTCTATTATCTCGCGAATTTGTGCTGTTCCACACACGGACGCGTGCTTCGGTCGGTTAGGCGGAAGGTGTGTCCGTGGGATTTCGTAAGAGTAAGAGTTTAATCAAATATTTGAATTGTGGAATAGGTCCTTGGGGAAAGCACAAAAAAAAAGCGCCAAAACCTCTACCTCTATGGTGATGTTGAAATGAGGAATGTTTTAAATTTAGTTTAAGTAGCAAAGATAAAAGCAAGTCAAAAGTATAGGATTATATAACGATATATTTACGAAATTTGCGCAGGCGAAGCTGCGGGCGACCTTGCTGTTAACTAATATATATATATACATATATATATATACATATATATATATACAGCTGCGGCAACAAAAATAGCACCAGTGTGTAGGCAATTCTTCTTTGTGCTACAGAATGGTAATTTTTTGCAATATTTTTATTCTGTTTGTAAGGGTAAGTAGGGTTACATATCTATTAACTAAAATAAAAGTGGTTACGCCCACAATGCGGATGGTTTTTAAAATTTCGATACATTTATCAAAAAAGTAGCAAAGTTATGCGGCAACAAAAATAGCACCACTTAAATAAAAAACTTAAAAAACTTAAAAATAACGCGATTTGAAATTTTTTTTTGATTGAAATGTATGATTTCATACACCTTAAGGTAAAAAAATATTGTTCTAAAGCTTGGGCTGCAACAACAACAACAACAACGACCGACCTTGACGTCACTAGACACCAGAATCTTCCCTTGGCAAAATTGTTGTCTGGCTCTTTCAAAATAGCTCGAGGGCAGTTTTTTTTCTTCGGTTTTGCATTAAAAACATAGTTTTTAACATTTCTGCAAAGATTTTCGATGTGTTTTAGTTCTGGGGCTTGTAAGGTCCCCATTATACCATTTAGCTTAAGGGTTTTAAAACTTTGTACGACTTTCTGACTGATTTTTTTTGGGTTATAACCGTGGTAAAGCTTCGGAAATAAATTAGTTTTGTATTACGAATAAAATTGCATCACAATTTCTGAGCTATCAAGGTGAACATGTTGATCCTGTATGGGTTTACATTATGATATGGTACCAACATTATAGTACGAGAATATGCCCATACCATTATACTTGCTTCACCATTATTATTCTTTGCAAATGTGAAATGGGGACTCAATTTTGGATATGTAGGTTACCTGATGTGAATTTAAAGTCTTTTTCATCTAAACATGAGCAATTTTCAGCCGCCAGACCATATAAGAGTGTTCCTTTTATTGTGGGCCTTATTTAAAACTCGCCCTTCAAATTCACCCATGCTCTGCAGTCTAGGGAGATTTTTTTTTTGGACGTCAAGCGCATAATTGATTTTTATGTACATTATATCCAACTTTTTATGTACTTACAAATATTAAAAAAAAAAAAGCGACTTGATAGGCGCCTAAAACGGGACCTACTTGCATTCATGCAAATGACTTTTTAACAGTTATGGGGTCATTGCGGCTTTCGTACTGCGTGCTATTCTTTTGTGTTCTTGTTTTAGGTAACTACTAATCATTATTTTAAAGAATTCAACGATTCAACTTAACTTATCTTTTGCATTGCCTTTATAAATTAGCTTTTTAAATGTCCTTCTATCTGTATCATTACAGCGCGCTAAATGACCCATTGGGAACACTATTTTATGCATTATTTTACCAATTCACTTAGTAGTACTTATTCTTAATACAACAAAACGAAAAACAGCCAACAAATCTGAGCAAATGAAGTTTTATACCCAAAAACCGTTAATAGTGCTATTTTTGTTGCCGCATAATTATGCTACTTTTTTCATAAATCTATCGAAGTTTTAAAAACCATTCGCATTACGCCCACAACCATTTTTACTTTAGTTAAACGATATGTAAACCTACTTACCCTTACACACAGAAGAAAAATATTGCAAAAAATGACCATTTTGTACACAAATAAAAATTGCCCACACTTTGGTGCTATTTTTGTTGCCGCAACTGTACATATACAAGGGTGGTCAAAAGTATTTTCACAAAAAAAAAGTTAAATATATTCATAATTTGAACTTACATCTTGTTAACTTTGGCATCAATGGAAAGGTAATTTAAATGCCGTTTGAATGATACAATACATTTTCTAACACATTCATTCACATTCACATTTTTTCCTCGACTTGAAAACTTAAATTTTTTGATGCAAAAAGTTTTTTCAAACAAAAATAATAGTAACTGCAAAAAGAATTTTTCAAAAATCATTTTGCTTATATTTTTTATGATTTTTTGAAAATGCTTAGAAACATGCATTTTAGGCATATTTTTCTCTTTTTCATACAAATTTTTTCCGACAGTGTCACCTTTAAAAAACCATAAAAAATATAAGCAAAATGATTTTTGAAAAATTCTTTTTGCAGTTACTATTATTTTTGTTTGAAGAAACTTTTTGCATTAAAAAATTTAAGTTTTCAAGTCGAGGAAAAAAGTTCAAAAAGGACATTTTCACACAAATTCGTCCTTTTCAATAAGTACTGAATGTGTTAAGAAATGTATTGTACCATTCAAACGGCATTTAAATTACCTTTCCATTGATGCCAAAGTTTACAAGAAGTAAGTTCAAATTATGAGTATATTTAACTTTTGTTTTGTCAAAATACTTATGCCGACCAGTGTATATACTACCTGCAATAGAAATAAGACTTTTGGGAGGTTTCATGCCGATAGCCTTAAAACTGAGAGACTAGTTTGCGTAGAAACGGACAGAGGACGGATAGACGAACATGGCTAAATTGACTCGTCTAGTGATGGTGATCAAGAATATATATACTTTATATATATATATATATACTTTATCTTCTGACTAAAAACAATATACCCTCTGTGATATGTATCATAATCACAAAATCTTGGCCATTTGCTGTTTACTTTATCGGTATTATCTGTTATTATGTACACTCTAACATACCAAAAACACCTCAGCTATACAGAGCCGAATAAAGTCAGTTGGACATTAAATCTCAACCCGATCTGTCGTCTCCTTTTACTCGGAACACAACATTTTCTGGCCACGAGGAAAAAAGTGCTCGAAAATTTAATTTTATGTAATTCGTGTTGGTAGACTAAAACAACAGTGATCGAACGCAAAAAAGACATGCAATGGCTGACAGCCAAGTTGATATTGAAACATTATTGCTCAACAGCAAGAATTTGCGCAGAAGTTGATTCAACCACAACAAAAATGGATGGAATCCATTCTTTCACAAAACAGTGGTGTGAATTTAGCCAGATCGGGAGAATTATCCGTGTGCCCGCCGGTTCCAAACTTTAACAAGGAAGAACGCTATAGTCGAGTACCTCGACTATCAGTTACCCGTTACTCAGCTAAATAGAGATATGCAAGTAGCAAAGCGAGATTAAAATGCGCCACCTACCGGCGGTATACAGATTTAAGCGTTATGGGCGTTAGAGTGGGCGTGGCATATTCGCGTAACAAGCTTGCGCTGCGTATAAGGCTACGGAATCTAAATCTGATATCCCAATTCTCTATCTTTGATAGTTTCCGAGATATCCACGTTCATATTTACGATTTTTTGAAGTTTGTGGGCGGTTTATGGGCGTTAGGGTGGGCGTGGCAAACTTTTTTTTTTGGGTCAATCGATAGGTATTGATAAGAACATTACACTTCAGTTAAAATATTTATTCTAGCATCAAAACTGTAGGAGCCACAGTTTTGGGCGGTTTGTGGGCGTTAGAGTGGGCGTGGCACTCTACTGAAACAAACTTGCGCTGCGTAAGAAGCTCAGGAATCTGCACGCCAAATCTCAATAGCCTAGCTCCCATAGTTTCCGAGATCTCAGCGTTCATCCGGACAGACAGACGGACAGACGGACATGGCTAGATCGACTCGGCTAGTGATCCTGATCAAGAATATATATACTTTATGGGGTCGGAAACGCTTCCTTCTGCCTGTTACATACTTTTCGACGAATCTAGTATACCCTTTTACTCTACGAGTAACGGGTATAAAAATAAAAAAATTGAAAATCAAAAATTTACGAGAAAAAACATTTTTAAAAAATTGAAAATCGAAAATTTACCAGGAAAATATTTAAAATATGAAAATTCAAATGTTTGTCATTGTTAATAAAATTACTTTAAAAAGGGTACTTATCAAAGTGCGCAGCAACCAGTCACCAGCAAATCGCGGCAGCGACGTCGGCAGAAGCAGCAACAACTGGCGTGCGCGCAAAAACACAAATTTACGTTAACTTTTTAGCAAAGGAAAAACACAAATTTACGTTACCTTCTTAGCAAAGGAAAATTAATTTATTGAGTTTACGTTAAATTGCTTGAAAAGGTTAATTTACGTTAGGAATATCACTTTTAAATTGGAAGACTTGAAAAATTCGCAAAAGTCGCATTCGGCACACGGGCAGTAGATTCGCTTACGATGGTTACTCGTAGACTAAAGAGATAACAGAAGATTTACAGCGCTGTAAAGTTTTTGTCCGCCAATTTTACGTGCACGGATTTTCGAAATATACTTCTCTTTTGGCGCATAAAAATGCACAAAGAAAGAAAATGCTAGGAGAAAAAAGCCCTCCCTCCCGCGCCCTTTCTATTGTTTTTCCAATTTAAATCATACATTAACCTGATCGGAATTTGGTAAATACAACTGGTAGACCAATGAACTGGTGTTCGGGTAGAGCCAAAAGGGGAACAAATTAAGTTGTTTATTGTTCAATAGAGTAAGTTAGCCGCGCACTGTGCTCTCTCTTAGCGTTGGCAGCGCTTTTCATTCTCATTTTCTTGTCTCGCTTTTGTTTCAGCTTGCGCCGAGAAAGAGAGAGCAAGACATAACATACTAAAAACATTTATGTTAATGTACAATGTATGTACATGTAAACAACCTTTAGGCGTATTGTGTATATAATGCACATAGCTTAAAAGAGTTATATTCGCCGCGCATTTCAGTTTGCAACTATTTACATGCAAACAAACATATGTAAATATATGTCATTATCTGGCTCTGACATCCTTGCTTTCCCTAACTTCTTGGGATGTTTGTAGGCGTTGGAGTGGGCGTGGCAAAGACTTTATGGGACAGTCTATAGGTATTGGCTAAAACAGTGCATATGCATATCTGATAAAAGACAACAAAACGATTTACAAATCTGTAAAGTTTTTCGCGACAATTTTACGTGCTCGGAATTTCGGTCCTTTTACTCCAATCTTCCTTCTCATTTGGCCCATGTGAATGCACTGCGGTAAGAGAAAATGCAAAGAGCGAAAAGCACTCCCTCCCGCGCCCGTACTATTGTTTTTCAGGCACTTAAATCTTATATTAACCTAATCGGAATTAGGTAGACCAATAAATTGGTGTGGGTAGAGAACATAAAATAGATTGAAAACATTTATATTTACAGCTGTGTTCATTAAAATAGCAGTGCGACAGAAGCAACACTATATATCGGTTTATTAGCATAGTCCTTTTTGTTAGTTGATCGCTAGTACATTTTTTTTGTAAAATGGATCGTAGAGATAAGAAACAAGTAAAAGTCCCGTTAGATCTGGTTAGTTTTTGGGTTATTTTCATATTTTTGCACACGAGCACAACGTTTTGGCTGTTCTCTGAAATAGCAGTATTTGATATTCTCCCACGAAAAGTGCCGAAAACTTTTGTAATTTGGTGAAAAGTGAGTTTAATTAAGATCTTTATTACAAATTATACGACAATACACAATAATTATGGAAAAATGATTATTTTAGTGGGAAGAGGACCTCATTGTTCCAAGGGAGAAAGAGAAAAAATCATTGAGCTTAGAAAGATGGGCAAAACATATCAAGAAATTCAGAGACTCTTAAAATGTTCTGCCAAGATGATTTCCAATGCTATAAATCATGAATGGAAGCCCGAAAAACGAGGCGCGACACCCAAAACCACAATTTTAGAGGACCGACGCATAGTGCGCTTCTGCAAAACTAATCCTTTTGCATCCTCTAGGGATATAAAAGCGAACCTGAGTTTGGGAATCAGTGATGTGACTATTCGCCGAAGACTGTTGGACAAAAATTTAAATGCGCGAAGCCCGCGAAAGGTGCCATTACTTGGTAGAAGACATCTCAAAGCCAGGATGGAGTTTGCCAAACGCCACTTGAATTGGCCACTATCCAAATGGCGTAATATCCTTTGGACAGATGAGTCCAAACTGGTGTTATTTGGTGGAACAGGCTCAAGACAGTATGTTCGTCGACCACCAAACACCGAGTACCACCCAAACTATACGCTTAAAACCGTTAAGCATGGTGGCCTAAAAATCATGGTATGGGCATGTTTCTCATACAGCGGTGTGGGCCCTATACATATGGTCGATGGTATCATGGACCAACAGGTGTATGTAAATATATTGAGAAACGTTATGATGCCTTATGCTGAGGATGAAATGCCCCTAATTTGGACATTTCAGCACGACAATGATCCAAAACATACCAGCAAATTGGCCAAGGAGTGGTTTAGCCAAAACCAAATAGACGTAATGCCGTGGCCAGCACAGTCCCCTGATCTAAATCCGATCGAAAACCTGTGGGGGGACATTAAGCGATATGTGTCGAAGAAATCCCCGACTTCTAAGCCGCAGCTTTGGCAAGTTGTGCAGGAGGGATGGGGCCAGATTCCCCGCAAACGTTGCGAGGACTTAGTGGACTCCATGTCACGTAGGTGTGAGGCTGTAATAGCCAATAAAGGCTATTCAACAAAATATTAGATCGTAATCAAATCGTTATTTAGTAGAATTAAGTTATTTATAAGCTACATTGAATTTTATCAAATTTTTTTTTTAGCACTGCTATTTCAATGAACACCATAAAGCAGTCCTTTTTGTTTGTTATTATCCATATTTTCTTTAATATTGAAGTACCTAAGATGAACAAGTTGTTAAATTATTTAAAAATAAATATATTAAGCTTTTATAACTAAATTTGGTCTCAAAGTTGTGTTTATAATAGTATTTTTCAAATGTGAACGTGTAGGTCGTAAGCACTGCTATTTCAATGAACACAGCTGTATGTATGTTTTCTTACCATTAACAATTTTAAAGCCTATAATGTATTCTTCAATTTAAATGTTTGCGTTAGTTGTTCAATAAAATGTTTGGTCAAATAGATTGGTTTGAAAAAGTTCTGGTCGCTGCTTAATTCAGTTTGCAACTATTTACTTACAAATATGTACATTGTCTGACTGACGTCTGACGTCATTGCTTTTCTCAACTCCTTGGGCGGTTTGTGGGCGTTGGAGTGAACTGGCTATATTTTTTGACAATCAAAGGCATTGATTAAACATACAAACAACATAAATAAACATACATATCTTTTAAAAGACAACAGAAATATTTACAGCGCTGTAAAGTTTTAGCCCGCCAATATACTTCTCTTTTGGCGCATAAAAATGCACTAAGAAGGGAAAAAATGCAAAGAGCAAAAGCCCTCCCTCCCGCGCCCATGCTGTTGCTTTTCAGCAATTTAAATCTAACAATAATCAGAATTAGGTAATTGAAATTAATAGACCAATGAATTGGTATTAGGGTAGAGAACAGGAGTAAATTGTTAATTATTCAATAGAATAAGTTAGCCGCGCACTGTACGCTCTTATCATTGGCAGCGCTTTACGTTCTATTTTTTTTTGTCATGCTCTCTCTTAGCGTTGGTAGCGCTGTAACTGTCACTGTTTTTTTTGACCAGCATTTGTTACAGCCTGCGCCAAGAAAGAGAGAGCAAAACATAAAATAGAATAAAAACATTTGTATTAATATATGTTTGTTGAACATAAGCAATTAACAAAATTACAGCAATAAGTAAAGTGGTTAGAGGACAGCGGGAAAAAAGGACAAATTGTTTATTTTTTTGATCATTATTTAATTGAATAAGTTAGCCGCGCACTTTGATCTCTCTCCCTTGCTCTCATTTTTCAGCTCTGCTTTTGTTTCAGCCATCGCCTAGAATGAGAAAGCAACACATAAAATATACACAAAATAACATTTATATTTATGTATGCTTGCTAAACACAGACAATTTTAAGGCACATTCTGTATATTTAAATATAAGTGCTTGCACTAGTTGTTCAATAAAGTATTTGGTTGAATAGCTTTGTTTGAAAGAGTTATATTCACCGCGGATATTAGTTTGCAATTTTTTACACCCACACACATGCATAAATACATATGTATGTATGTATGTCATTTTCTGGCTCTAGTGTCAAGGATTGTCTTAACTACTTTGGTTTGAGGGCATTGGACTGAAAACGGAATAGTTTTTTTGGGACAATCTATAGGTATTTATTAAACTAATACATATTCATTAAAAGAGATAAATAAAGATTTACAGATCTTTAAAGGTTTTTTCCCGCCAATTGGACAAATTGTTCATTATTCAAAAGAATAAGTAAGGCGCGCACTTTTCTCTCTCTGAGCGCCGGCAGAGCTTTTTGCTTTGCCGCTAAGTTCGGCCGGCAACTATTTACACACACACACATACACAACATTTCGTATCGTCTGGCTCTGACGTCATAGCTTTTCTTCTTGGGAGGTTTGTGGGCGTGGCAAACATTTTTTTAGGTCATTCGATAGGTATTGATGAGAACATTACATTTCAGTTAAAATTTTTATTTTAGTATCAAAACTGTAGGAGCCACAGTTTTGGGCGGCTTGTGGGCGTTAGAGTGGGCGTGGCACTCTACTGAAACAAACTTGCGCTGCGCAGGAATCTCAGGAATCTGCGTGCCTAATCCCAGTATTGTAACTTTCATAGTTTCCGAGATCTCAGCGTTCATACGGACAGACGGACATGGCTAGATCGACTCGGCTAGTGATCCTGATCAAGAATATATATACTTTATAGGGTCGGAAACGCTTCCTTCTGCTTGTTACATACTTTCCGACGAATCTAGTATACCCTTTTACTCTACGAGTAACTGGTATAATTACCCTGAAACAAAAAACCACAGCTTATAGACTAATCAATTAGAACGACCCGGCCACGATTATGGGCGGTTTGTGGGTTTTAGAGTAAGCGTGGCACATTGCTGAATCAAACTTGCGCTGCGTAAGAAGCTCAGGAACCTGCACGCCAAATCTCAATAGCCTACCTCTTATAGTTTCCGAGATCTCAGCGTTCATCCGGACAGACGGACACACGGACATGGCTAGATCGACTCAGCTAGTGATCCTGATCAAGAATATATGTACTTTATGGGGTCGGAAACGCTTCCTTCTGCCTGTTACATACTTTCCGACGAATCTAGTATACCCTTTTACTCTACGAGTAACGGGTATAATAAAGAAAATCAAAATTGGGAAACGTACCTCGAACAATAACACAGCACTTCTCCGTTTACTCGGTGCAAGCAGCAGATCGTGGGCAGGCACTCACATATTTGAGCTTGTAGCAGACATATGAACAAATAACGGAAAAACAAACAGAACATTTCAAGCAGAAGCGTCATACTGTTGCTGCACGGTACGAATTCTTCAAACGTCAGATGCGGGACATAAGGAATGGGTCGCCGATCTACGTGGCATTGCTAGAGGGTGTCAATTTTTTTGCCAATCCGATGGGTGTTCATTTAATTACGTTAGTGAAATGATCCGCGCAATTCGCACAGCCGCTTTGCAGAAGTTGCAGCCGTCGCTCGAAGACGTTCTCTCAATTGCCGGAACTTACGAGGCAACAACAATGACAATGGCAGTAATCAAAGAGAGTGAGAAGAGAGCTCTTCATACAAACGCAGTATACACACAAAAATCAAATCATCAAAAACGCAATTTTTCTGATGGTAAAGGCGGCAAGACTGCTTTAAAATCGTGCTCTGGCTGCGGTCACTCTCATTCTCGCGAAAATTTCAAGTTTCGGGAGGCAATTTGCCACAATTGTGCCAGAAAGGGGTACATAGCTGTCGTTTGCTTATCCAAGCAGTGCAAAGACAAAAAAGACACCGATCAACAAAAAATCCGAAACAAGAACGCAGAGTCAATTCAAACAATTTACAACGTTTCCAGCTTGGTCAAGTTTGAAGGAAACAAAACTGTGGTTGAAGTGGAGCTCTTCAATACAATCGTATCCTTCCAAATGGAAGGAAGCCCGAGACTGCAGAAGTGCGATCGAATCTTGTACGCATTTAGCCAACAACCAATTTCTGTACTGGGTGAGCTACACACTGAAGCAAAGTGTGGCAACAAATTGGCACATGTGGTGATAATTGTGGCTAGTGTGGAGAACTCCAATAATCTTGTACGGCTTGAATTTGTTTAAAACATTCAATTTTGAAAATCAGCAAATCGCAAACGTCACTGAAAAGCAGGGGACTCAAATGACAGATCTTTGCCAGAGGTATAAGGAGGTATTTTAGCCGGCTATTGGTACGATAAAAAACTTTAAGGCAAGCATTTACCTTAAACCGAATTCCGTACCAAAGTTCTACAAAGGCAGGCAAGTTCCGTTTGCCCAATTGGATAAGTTCAAGGAGGAAGCGCAGCGTCTCATAGAAGCAGGTATTTGGAAACCCATAAAATTTGGCAACTGGGCATCGCCAATAGTACTAGCACCGAAGCCAGGTGGATCACTACGAATCTGCGGCGATTTAAAGCAAGGCGTCAATTCCCAATTGGACATCGAGCAATATCCATTGCCGACACGTGAGTCTTTGTTACAAAAAATTCGTCACGGCACGCATTTCTCCAAAATTGACCTCAAAGACGCATACTTACAAATGGAGTGAGACAATGCAGCGAAAGAAATTATAATTGTCAACACGCCGTTGGGTCGCTTTCAGTACCAACGTTTGCCGTATGGAATAGCTAGCACACCAGCTATATTCCAGCGTCACCTTGAGCAACTTCTAAGTGAAATAGAAGGTTGTGGAAATTATCTCGACGACATAATTATTTCGGCTCCTACAGTGGACCAACACCTAGCCAGACTTGAACAAATTGTATGCATTTTACAGGCGAATAGCATAAAATGTAAGAAAGAGAAATGTTTCGTTCTAAGGGATGAAATTGAGTACCTTGGGAGAAGGGTCAGTGTTAAGGGCATCCTTCCGGATTCATCAGGACTAGAAGCCGTTAAGGAATTAAAGCCGCCCTCCAATCTACAACAGCTAGATGGGTTCATGGGAAAAGTGAACTATTACTGCAATTCCATTCCAAATTACTCCCAATTAGCTTCACTCCTAAATCAATTGCGTAGGAAGAACGTACCCTTCAAGTTTGGACCAGAGCAACAGCAAGCTTTCTCAGCTTTGAAGAAGCATATCCTCGACGCTACTGAGCTAGCACATTTCAACGAGAATCTTCCGCTTGTTTTAGCCAGAGATGCATCCTCTTTCGGCATTGGTGTTGTATTGTCACACATAGATCCAGATGGCAAGGAAAAGCCAATAGCCTACGCATCGAAAACCCTTGACGTTCACCAAGTCCGATACAGCCAAATTGAGAAGGAAGCCCTTTCAGTAATATTTGGGGTAAAGAAGTTTCATCAGTATTTATATGGCAGGAAATTTATTCTCATAACTGATCACAAGCCGTTGGTCACAATCTTTAATCCCAGCAAGCATTTGTCAACAATGACTTCAAACAGACTCCAGCGTCGGGCTATAATATTGATGGCTTACAATTTTGATATTAAATATCGCTCAACCACAGCTCACGGAAACGCAGGCGCACTCTTACATCTTCCCATAAGCTCAGATAAGGAAGAGGAATGCTATAACATCATCGATATATCCTGTCCAATAAATGCCGATATCATCAACGAAAGTCTAAAAAGCGATACAATTTTGCAGAGAGTATACAACTTCGTATCAACTGGTTGGCCAGAACAACAGGATGATCCCGAAATACAACCTTACTTCAGCCGCAGATTTGCCTTAACGATCAACAACAAGCTGCTATGTCTCCATTCTGATGTCAACCCAATTATTATTCCTCGCAAGCTTCGAAGTAAAATTCTTATACGTCTTCACGACGGTCACTGGGGAATAGTTTGCATGAAAGAACTAGCACGTCAGCATGTTTGGTGTTCAGGTATTGACGACGACATAGCACAACTAACTAAGAGTTGCACCGTTTGCAAGGTAGGCAACCCAGCCCCGGTAAAAGAGTTTTAAAGCTGGTCAAAAGCTCCAAGTGCCTGGGAAAGGATACACATAGACTTTGCGGGTCCTATATTTGACTCAATGTGGCTAATATGCGTCGATGCTTTTTCTCAGCTCCCATTTATAACCCAAATGTCGTCAACTAGAACTGCAAATACAATATCAGCGCTCACAGTTATATTGGCAATCGAGGGTTACCCCAAAACAATTGTCAGTGATAATGGACCGCAACTTACTGCAGAAACCTTTAAGGTATTTTGCCTTCAACATGGAATTAACCACCTAACTACAGCTCCTTTTCACCCAGCATCAAATGGACTTGCTGAGCCTTCGACCAAACTTTAAAAACTTCTGTCGGCAAAAACATAAAAGACGGGTATTCAGTAAAAACAGCCGTTACGAAATACCTTAGTTCGTATCGTTTCACCCCGAACTCGGAAGGAAAAAGTCCTGCAGAACTTCTACATGGTCGCCCTGTGCGTACGATCTTAAGTCAACTTTTTGAAAAACAAACTGAAAGCCAGCATATCGAACCAAAGAAGTGTTCGCCGAACCAAAAAGTATTAGCCAAAAATTACGCCAGGGGAGAAAAGTGGATAAAAGCTGCCATCGATCGGTCCATAGGCCGTATGGTATTTATTCTTCGAACATCCACAGGTTTTATTTAGCGCCACATAAATAAGATTAAGCCGCGATCTGATCACGATGACTTCAGCAGCAGCTCCAAAGATGACAACACCCCGTTTTGGTGGATGCCCGACACTTCCAATCCACCAACAACTCCGCCAAGCCCAAGACATTAAAAACAGAAGCCATCTAGCCCATCACAGCCTCTCCAATCCACCTTAGCTTCCAATGAAGTACCAGCACCAATCCAGCTAGATGAACCTCAACTGTCACAGCCACGTCGATCTGGTATCCCCATCCGCAGCAGTATTCGTTTGCGCCAAGGTGTCAACCGTTTCCAACCCCCAGATTTCAGAAAGCGTAAAACTGTTAACAAAATGTAAATTTATGGGAGAGATGTGATATGTATCATAATCACGAAATCTTGGCCATTTGCTGTTTACTTTATCGATATTCTCTGTTATTATGTACACTGTAACATACCAAAAATACCACAGCTATACAGAGCCGAATAAAGTCGTTGGACATTAAATCTCAACCCGATCTGTCGTCTCCTTTTAATCGGAACACAACACTCTCCACGGCTTTAAAAAACAAATCCAATCATATGTGTGTATGTATGTTTCTTTGTTTACATTGCGAAATTTATTGTTTTGGTTTTGTTTGCTTTAGCAATACAAATTCCCGTAATTGTTTAAAAATTCTAGTCTTATACTAAAGAAATAACTTTAAAAGATTACTCCTTCGCTCCCAGGGTTCTTAATAATTGTCCTTGCTCTTCTCCATTGCTAACTTTAATTGGGCCCTATTATTGTCCTTGTTCTGCTATATTGCTAACTTTAATTGGGCCCTATTTTTGTTCTTTATCTTAAAAAAACTAAAAGACAAAACAAAAATGTTTTCATTTTTAACTACCCCTTTCTATCCCTTGCAGCCTTACCCCTAGTGTCATCTCTTCGGCGAAAGACACACGCTGCTCCCGCTCTCATAGACCTCCTGCGTTAAAATGCGCCGCAATTACCGAAAAAATCTTCAAAAATTTTTTAAATATTTTAACAGCATGTAAATAGCCGTGATCAATCAGTCGGACAAACTGTGTAAATTTTTTAATGAAAAAAAAATCATATGTACTAGCGTGTTTAGGTCAAAAGCACTTCTTTTACTGCCTAAAGCAAAAATATCTGCAAAGATGGTTTGGTTTTCAAGAACTCTCTTTTGAGTTCTTTTTGTAGGTTTATTAAAAAATTTCAAAAAATCGGCACAGGAAAGCCGTGGTTTCCAAATGACTTTTATTTTGATCAAAAAAATAAAAATCAAAAATAATCATTATTTTTGTATTTTGTATTTGTATTTTTTTGTTTTTTGCTGAGGAATAATGATTATTTTTGTTTTTTTTCGTAAAATTCAAAAATAATCATTATTTCTGAGTTTTATTTTTTTGGTCAAAAATAATGATTATGATTTTAAAATAAAACTTACAATGATTACGGTCTTTTATATAAGCACCTTAGAAGTTATGGGCATTTAATATTACTGAATTTTATCCTTAAATTTTTTTTTGGAGCTTCTTGTAGCGATGGACACATCGAATTTTAGTGGGCACCCCTATGAAATGTTGAGTAAAAACGTGGCTGCTCTAGCTCTTACGGTTTGGCTTCTGCGCGTATCCCCTTAAGGGGGAAACATGCTCTAGAGGCTTAAAAAAATATAGTTTTCTTTGCATAAATGTCTACCCAAGCTATCCAAGAATGTGTCCTGAAAATATCAAAAGCAAACTTCAACTTTTTAAAGTTACAGGAGAAGTAGTAGTGAGCAAGCGGTGTACGACCGGCCGGACTTTGACGTTCGATTTTTCGGTTTTTCATTTTTTAAATTTTTCCTAATTGGCGGGAAAGATATGGAAAAAATAAAATAAATAATTAAAGTTCCTATCGAAACGAGACAAAATTTATTCGGGATTAAATTCTGTTCTAGTTGAATTTAAAAACCTAAAGAAAGTTATGATTAGCTCACTTTAAACAATCTAAAGTAAATTTTTTTTCCAAAGAAAATTATTGTTTTTAATTTGCTAAAAATTCTTGAATTTTTCACTTTTTGTTTAATTGTTTTGGTTTAATTAGAAGCTATACTATTGAAAATATACATTTTTTTTTGGGTTTTTTTGTATCAGATGGAATTAGCGACCTGTATCTTTTCCGCCGCACGACACATGCATATTTGAGGCGCCTCGGCGAAATACTTATATCAGGCATAAAATGACATATATTTTAACGAACAAGTTTGGGAAGACCGTTGAAATGTATAACAACAAAACCTGAATTTAAATCAGCGGTCGGCACACACATACCATCACAAGTTTGCCTTGCAATATTGTGAGTGTAACAAACACGAAGCTTGCGCGCGGCGTGCTGAAACATGACGTTTCTCTGCTTTGCACTGAGATCCTCTGCCGCACCAACAAACAAGAAAGGAAGTTAACTTCGGCAAGCCGAAGATTGTAGTTATATTTATTAAATTTAAAAATACAAAAAAAGGTATTCCCAATAGTATATATGTCAGAAAACACCGAAGCTATAATTTGTTTCATATTATTTTCCCACCAATTTTCCGATCGTTCCTATGGCAGCTATATGATATAGTCGTCCGATTTTGATAAAATTTAATTCGAAATTCAAAACTAATTAAAAAATGTTATTTCAAAGCGTAGAATGTTATATGTTAAAAAACACCGAAGCTATAATTTGTATCATATTATTTTCTTACCAATTTTCCGATCGTTCCTATGGCAGCTATATGATATAGTTGTCCGATTATGATAAAATTAAATTCGAATTTCGGAACTAATTAAAGAATGTTATTTTCAGGCCTAGGAAGTTATATGTTAAAAAACACCAAAGATATAATTTTTAAAATTTTTTTTTCCGATTATTCCTATAGGAGCTATAAGATATAGTTGTCCGATCCGGCTGGTTCCGACATATATACTACCTGCAAAAGATATAAGACTTTTGGAAAAGTTGGAAACTGAGAGACTAGTTTGCGTAGAAACGGACGGACAGACGGACATGGCTAGATCGACTCGTCTAGTCATGCTGATCAAGAATATATATACTTTATGGGGTCGGAAACGACTCCTTCATTGCGTTGCAAACTTCTGACTGAAATTAATATACCCTCTGCAAGGGTATAAAAAGCGCGCCGAAGCTGAGAAAAAAGTGACCCAAAGACCCATGCCGAAGACACACGAACATCTACGTTATACGTGAGCGAGCAGAGGATGGGCAGAACACTTCCCTATGCTCACTTAACAGGTCGCTGCCGACCGCTGATTTAAATGTTAAGTTAGCTCGGGCAGCCACGGGAAACTTAGTCAAGTTTGTTGATCAAGTTCATAATGGCTTTGTATAATTGTAATTCCTTTGGGGTAACATGAAATGACCGCCAGTGCTTACGATTGGAATCGTAGTCTCTGGCTGCTATAAACTATGCCTAGCTGCATTATATTTTATGCAAAAAAAAAGTGAAAGTAAATCAGTCAGACTAATTAAACCTTGTCATCCATCCTTTAGACTGATGCTCAAAGCACAAGCGGGAGGACTAATGCCGTTCGCAACGTGGAGGTGTTTAACGACGAAAACACTGGGACGAAAATACCGCGGCCTATATCCGAGGTGGAAGTAAAGTCTAGCTTGCGTTCGATCATCGACGCAACTCGCGGACAGGAGAATATAAAGGAACCTGTAGCCTGGAACAAGGCAAATGCAAAACGCCACAAAAATGGCAAGATCTTTTGGAGAAACACCTCTTCGGGCATGGGCTTCGACATACACTTAGATGAACAACTAATGCCACCCATCACAAATTACGAGGCCCGCCTGGAGCAGCCTTTCAAGGTCCCGACAAACTTTGTGTCCAAAAACAAACCTCAGGAGCCCTGGGTGACCCCAGTTACCATAGAAGACGAGCCGAATGCAAATGGTCTGCCTTGCTACAATAAGTGCCTCCTTTATCCGCGTCCCAATCTCGAATTCTCCCCCGAGGAGTACCGTGCCTACGCCCATTTGAAACGCGAGAATCTACAGCATCCGTATGTCCAGCTAAACGATGAGTGGTGGGGCGCTGGCCGGGTCCTTAAAGGAATTCGCTGTTACCCGAATTTCGCTAGGTCTTCGAAGCCGCAGCCGCGCGACGAGTTAGACAACTTTTGGAAGCCCCCGCCGGTGCCTGGCCTTCAGGTTGTCTTTAACAATCTCTACAACGACGAGGAGCAGCAGGAATACCAAACAGAGGAGCTGTTGACATCCAAGTGGCTACAAACTCGTAATGTGACAGTTCATGGTGCCTTCGACATGGAAGAAACCGTGTGTTTGCCTGGTAACAAGATGCCACGGCGAAAAAGTTTTTTCCCCTCTTCTTCCAGAAAATCCATGATGCCGCACAGGGTTTCCTTTGTTCAGGAGGAGAATGAGGAAGAAGCTACAGTGGTCGTAAGAGAATCGTCTTTGTCGCCGCCACCTGTTATATCCAAGTCGCCTGGTCCATCTGAGCAGAAAGCAGAACCAGAAATAAAAATGTTTAAGGATTCTATCGAATATTTCGATAACCATTTTGCGGTACCAGCTCCTCCTGTACGTAAGATAGAGATCTATCAAGACTCAGAAGAGCCGCAGCCAACAACAAATAATAAGTCACTAAATGTCGAGCCGCTTTTTGACGTGAATGAGACTTGCTCCACGCAAATTTTCAACATGTTCATTGAGTCACAGGCTGTTAGTACGCCAATGGGCACACAGAAGCAAGCACCATCTCGTCATTTTGGAACCATTCTCAGAGAACTAGCACCACCAGAGGACACAGTTTCTGCTCCTGCCGTCGAATCTCCAGTAGAGTTACGGAAGCAGCTATCCACCATACTAGAGACCTCTGAGCATGCCACTCAAAGCTTGGCGACTAGCGGCGCTGCCACCAAGTCGACCATTACCTCATCATTTTCGCCCGGATCAAACACTTATTCGAAAGTTCTCAGCAAGAATGAAGAGGGCACTCCTGGACAAATGCGCGTGCATCGAGGAGTTGGTCTAGGGCCTTCAGCGGTCGTCGTGGAACCGGAAAAACAGGGTGGCGACAATTTTACCCGTCGCGAGTTATGGGAACCCAATGTTCCTAGCGTGGCGATGCTAAAGTCCCTGCGCGTCCAGGAGGATAAGACAGAGACTATCCCCAGACCTTTGGCGTGCTTCCAGGAAGACAAAACTGAAACGTTGCCACGAGCGCCACACGCTCCGGTCTGTTTCCAGGAAGATAAAACCGAAACGCTGCCACAAATTCCATCTGCTATTCCTGAGATGTCTATACTTCAGCACTCGGTGGTTGTTGGAAAATGTTTATCCCCACCACAAATACCTACTCTGGATGATGAAAACGACTTGTGTGTATTATTTGGAAAGACACCGCTGAAGACTAATACTATTGGCTCTCCAAAACGAAATTCTGACCAAGCCGCTCCCCATTTTTATAAGGTGCTAAAAGGCACACAGAATGCAATAACCTCCTTTGCTGTGGCCAGCAATACCGCAGCTACGCCAAGAAACGGAAAGCTGGAGGATTCCATTATGACCAACCTTTCCTTTGTGCCCGAGGCACGGCCTAAGGCCAAGTCAGAAACGGAGGCCGTTCTAGATAAGTTTGAAATCTTTCTCGACGAGACGCAACCAGAGGTAACTGATCCAAAAACAGTATCATCAATTGGATCCAGTTTTGTTTTGGACTGCACCCTGCCGAAAACGCAACATCCAGTACATAAGGATCCAGTTAAAAACCAGGAAACTATTGGGCAGTCCCACATGATTGCTTCGTTCATGAAGGATTGCACAGAATTAAGCAGCTGCCCTCCATCGGTGCCAACCCCGATTGTGGCAACTAATCCCAAATGTAATTCGAATAAAGTCATGTTTTCCACCGACTTCATGAATGAATCTATTAGAAAACCTACGCCGAACGACGAATTGAGCTATTCAAAGCCACCTGACAACTTTTTTGAGCTGAACGCAGCCACAGAGATGTTTGCTACCAATATTAGCATGATTAAAAATTCTACGCTTCTCGTCCCGCCTGTAGTATTAAACCCTTCTGCTGGAGCAAGGGAAGTATCGGACTTAAGCATTTACTACAAAACAACACCATTAACGCCGAAGCAGTCGCATCATTCCTGGTCGCAGTCTGATTTAGAAACATCTCCGCGGGAGCAATATGTCCACCCAAAGTCGATCGCAGATCTCTCTGTGTTAAACGATACATTGGCCGACGCCAATAGGAACCCTTTCAACGTAGAGCTTATCAGCTCATTGCTGGAATCAATAGACTTCACCATGTACATCGAGAAGCTCCCCCACTGTCAGCTGGTGGGTCACGTCAAGCGACTACATCCAAACACCCAGCTGGAGGTACAAAACGAGAAGTTCGAGGTGTCCAAGTTGATAGGCAAGGGAGCTTACGGTTCAGTTTATGCAGGACGGAATGTCGAGTCTGGCAGGAAGGTCGCTTTCAAGCAGGAACGTCCAACCAACTACTGGGAGTTCTACATATGCCTGGAGATTCATAGCCGTTTAACAAGTGAGCAAATGGTAAGGTTCAAATGGTAACATAACCCAACATGAAATTGTTCGATATAAGAAGACTCAGTATTTATCCCTGATCATCAGGGATTGTATATGTAGATTGGGTCGATTTAGGTAATCTTAAATTGACTAGATCGGACGGTTCCAGTTTTCACTTGAAAGTGAATTGCTAGGATTTTAATTTTTAAATACATTATACAATTAACCTTGATGCTGGTTTAAAAACCAATCGCCATACTTTTTCAATTTAAGACATTGGTAGTACTTTTCGATTTCCATATATAGAGCTACAGAATACAGAAGAAAAAGGGTGGTCGAGGTCCACAAAAACAATTAAAATATAATTAGCTTGTAAAGATTTCGGAAAGAATTTTTAATCAAATAATTTTCGAATACTTGGCGGAAAGTTTTTGTGTGATTTTTTGGATTTTATAATGTAATAACAGAGGGAATAAAAATTCCGTGAGGGTGTTTCGGAAGTGTCAAGTAGAACAGGTCTTTGACGTTTGATTTTTTCTGATTCTTTTGGATGTGAAAACTTTAACAAGACCAGTGACACAGTGTTACACAATGGGATCTTTATTTATTTTGGGTCATTTGCCAGAGTTCCATAGACTGGTTTCAACATCATGGCAAACAGTTTACAGACGCGTCTTAACCATGAATTAGAAGCGACCCCAAATTGTGCCAAAATTCGAATGCTTTTTTTTGCCATTCCCTTCTTGTTAATGTTAAACATTTTGTTTTGTTTCTTACGGCATACCCGCTTAGACCTAGATTTAAAGTTTTTAAAATGCAGCCTCCTCAAGTTTCCCAATTTTTAGCTATTGCGCTTTGCCCATTGTGACGTTAAAGTTTTTCTATCTCTCTGTCTCGTTCTGACCTGATTACAGCCGAATGAAGACCGTATACTAACAAAGGTACAACACTTGATTAAGTTTCTTGAGTTTTATTTTTACCGTTTGTTTATAGATTTTTTTTTAGTGCTACTGCTTACTGACATGAGTTCTAATTTCACCATTAAAAGCTTAAGTATATTTTCAAGCAATAACACTTTTTTCGATGGCTTTAAGATTTTTATTATTTTGCGTAGGAATTTACTGCAACGTGCTAGCGTGGCAGAGCAGTGGATTAGGGAGGGTCTTAAGTAAAATTGCATCGTTAAATTGTTTTGTCTTGATTCTAGAATCCATAGTTTATGGCTTCGGAAATGCTTTCTACTTTTAACATACTTTTGTTTTAAGAGCAACGGTTTTAAAGCAAACCCTCACATTTTTTGGTAAAAGTCATTGATTGTTTTTGTTGTGTTCTTGCTCAACGTCATAAAAACTTTGTTTTTGGTTCAGTTAGGCTAATAAATTGCAACAAAATGTATTTTTTTAAAAACTTCTGATATCAACCAAAAATGTCTATGAAAATGTATGTGTACATACTACATTTTTAAAACTCTTTTTCATTTTCTCTTTTTTAATACTGCAATATTTAGCTGAAGCAGGCCGAATGATTAAAGATCTTTACCGATCGATTCTATAATCATTTTCGTCAGTTTTCTTATCTCTTCAAGGGCTGTTTTAGTTTAATATCAGAAGTTTTTGTTTTAAACGATATCGTGTTTTTTCTAAGTCTAACTTATTTTGTTAAATAAAAGTTCAAACTTGCCTTGGTGTAAAAAAAAATTGAAACAGGAAAAAATTAAAAGGATTTGTTAAGACCTCGTAAAAAAAAGATCTCGCTAGTGCTTGCTGTCAGAAAATAACCCATCATAAGCTGACTCAATGCGTGCCTTAGGTTTGTTTCCTGCTCAACCGTTGACAGATTTTGTTCGCTCGGTCGGGTCATGTGTTGACTGTAGACCCTTTAGAAAGAAATACTCGGCAAAAGGTCTTTTGCGATTGTATGTTTGTATAGATCGGTAAACATATTTTATGGGCAGCCTTAATGGTTTTCAGGTGTCATCCTTTCTTACTACTCAGTGGAAGAGGAAAACTAAAATGTTTTTATTTGATTTATGATCGGTATAATTCATTTATTGCATTGATACATATTTTCAATAATTTTGTTATATCATTTAACAAAAACAACTATATTTTAAGGTATATGAATATTAATTCCCAACATATTAGTCTTTTATTTCTCATCGTACATTATTGTACGCGTGCAAATTAAGTTTCTCACTAGTGAATTGATTAAAAAAATTTATTTTTATTTTTAACAATCACTTATTCACTATTACAATTTTACAATAGGTCGAACTTATTTAATTCACTGCTCTTGTATTTATTCTCGAATATTTGTTCTGCTCGATTCGGATCTCAAAAACGGACTGCCTGATCTCTAGTTCAATGATCAATAATCAAACCTCGGCTTAAGAGATTTTATCCCCAAAAATTGATAAAGAGAATGACTCAAGAGAGTCGGAAAATAGGATGATGCAATTTGCCAATTAAATTCGAAGTCCAATCTTGGCCGGAAATTGGTGTTTACATTAGCGGAGTTTAGGGACCGCTTTGGGGATCTTTTTGTTTACGTTAGCGGACTCGGGACTCGCTTTGGGGATCTTTTGTTTACGTTAGCGGACTCAGGGCTCGCTTGGGTCTCCGATTGTTTACAATATAGGTTTGGATGTTTACAGCATCCGTTTGATTCGGACTGCGTGAAATTGATCTGGGTGGGAATGATTTGGAGGCCTGCTTGGCAGAAATAGCTGACCACGGATTTATCTCGGGTCTGTCAGAGTTCTTTGGAAATTAGCTCTCGGCTCAAAGTTGTTTATAAATTGGGTAAGAGCCCCTAAATAATGTGTCATATAACTCCCCCCATTCTAAATTGAATCGTCCCGATTCATTGGAACTGTTGGGTATATTGAATGTAATTGATTGGTTAATTCGACAATGATATTTTCTTCTAGGGTATTTTCGTTGTCGGGTGTATTATTTATCTCAATATCGGAAATATTGCTTTCTGGTTCGATTTCTATACGAATTTGCCATGGTTTAAATATTAAAAATTTTCTGAATTTGATTATAATCATAATAATTAAATATATTAATGCTAATATGATTAATATTAACGTAACTGGTATTTGAGTTTGTTTAATTTGAATAAATGGATTTAGTACGTTAATATTATCAAATGAGAGTTCCGAATCATTAGATATAATATATTCGGATATTAAAAAATCTGTATATTTTCGAGCTGTGATGTATTCCAATATCTTATTGTCTACATTGGTGTAGGAAATATTATTAATTATAGAGGTGCCATTAAAAGTAATTAAATATGACCCATTTAAATGAGTGTCATTAACCGTATTTTCTCCATTTACAAAAATGGCTCCATCTTGGATTACATCTACTTTTTTATTTTTTTCTCTGATTTTGTTACAAAAAAATTTTTCTCCATTTAGTAATCTGGTGAAACAAGAACCTTCTGGGTTAAGTGTGCAATAATTGTTAAATATTTCTGTCTTAAAATTAGACATTACATAGTACTTATTTCTACATTTTGCGACGTGATTATCAATTAATAATTTTCCATCATCATGTGAAATGGATCTTGAATTGTAAACGTCACAGCGATCGGTAATAATAGGGTATTTTTTGTAAATTATAATAAGATCTTGATGCAAAGCGATTTTAAATTCAGATATATCTAAAAGGTCTGTTATAACTACAGGTCTATTTTCGTGTTTATAAATTTCTTGTATATCGTCGTTGTTTAGAATTTTAGTATTAAATACATCGATTTTGGCGAGTGTAATTGTGTCCATTAAATTCATAAGATCGTAAGTAAGCAAACGCAAACGATATTTTCTAAGCGGAATTTCTTGATCTTTAAAGGCTGTTTTGAATTCTTCAGATAAAGATTTTATCTCTTTAAATATTTTAGAATTAATAACGTATTGATCGTTATTATTTTGTATTAAATCATCGATTTTATTTTGAACAGTTATGAAATCATCATGATCTGGTGTTCCCGCTATCCATTTCCAAATAGTGCCTATTTCATTAATGCCTCTTTTCGATCTACTGGGTATAATTTGGGAGATAAGTATTTGGATAATTTTTAAATCGTGGGATATTTCCCAAAGAAAATTGTTGCTGTCGTGACTCTTCAGAAATTCTGTTTCAAGATTAATTATATCTCTATAAAGACTTATATTAGTTATATGAAATAAGTCTGCGTATGATTCATAAATAAGAACATCTTTGGTATCCTTGTAAAGAAGGAAATCATGGTTCGTGTAATCCATAATTTCGGATTTGGTTGTAGCTACCAGCAGTAATAAGTACATTATTGAAATCATTATCTGTAATTTGAAACAAATTATTTTATATTATCTTTATGAATCGTACGGTTTCTGTTATTTATAATAACTTTATTAGGGAGATTTTCCTTAACTACTTGTTTTTTGTATCTAGAATTTAGCTTGTTTCTTTCCCCATGTTTCTTTTCGTAAATTACCTCTCCTACGTGATAATTCTTATTTTGTCTATCTTTATTGTGGGAATGCAACATTTTCTCTTGAGCTTGTTGCAATAATTTGGGCATATCTTCGTGTTTGATTTTATTAAATAGTATGTCAAAAGGTCGTTGGTTGGTTATTGAGTGAATTGTTAAATTATATTTTTGTGCTGCTTTAATAATAATTTCGGAATAGTCAACTAAATTAAGCTCATCTTTAATGCAGCGAGCAATTTCTGTTAAAGTAGAGTGTGCCCTTTCTATTTGTCCGTTGGACGTACTACGTCGAGGATCTGCAAAGAATAGAGATATCCCATTTCTTTGAGCAAAGGATTTGAATTGGGATGAAGAGAAACTTGGTTCGTTATCTATCATCAAAGATTTGGCTAATGGAAATTGTTGTAAAATTTCTGAAACTTTATTTTCTATATTTAGTTTGTTAGGGATTTCTTTTACGACCAAATATTTCGAATAGGAATCTATACAAGTAATGAATATAAGATTTTGGGCGTAATATATGTCAAGATGCAAATTTTCACCTTCTCTTTCTGGAATAGGCGCTTGACCGATAGGAATCTGTACTGGGTGTCTGTTGTATTTGTTTTGATTGCAGATTGTGCAATTCTTTATAAATTCCTTAAGCTTTTTGTATAAATTAGGCCAATAATAGAGTCTAGTTATTTGCTTATAATTTTCATCAAGCCCTCTATGAGCTCTACAATGAGTTTCTGTGATAATCACGGATCTGTCTTCAGCGTCTTCGACATCCTGGACAAATGTCTTAGTGTATAAGAATGTATTTATAAAATTGTCTTTAAGTGGTTTTTGAATTCTATAAAAATCTTCTAGAGTACAGTGAACTCCTATTGTTATATTGGGTGGAATATATTCTCTTAATATTGATATTAAATTTTCTGGAGTATCATACTCTATTATATGTCTAGTATTTCCGAATACATTAACCGACTCATGTATTGTATACCTCCCCGTTGCTATTAGCAATTGTTGCTTAAATTGGTTTAAGGGTTTTCGGGTTTCTTGTATAACATTCTCAAAACTACTCTCTGCTGAATGCTGAGTATTTTGATCTGAGACCGATTCATTACTTTCCGTTAAGTTATTAATTTGTATCCTTGATAAAGCGTCCGCAACAACATTTGTTGCTCCTGGCTTATAAATTATTTTGGGTGAATAGCTTTCAATAAAAGAATACCATCTTTTCATTTCGATATTTGGATTTTTTTGAGAAATGGAAAATGAAAGAGGTTGGTGATCGGTATAGATCTCGATGTTGTTAACCCCATATAAGTAATTACGAAGGTTTTTAAAAGCCCATACTATGGCTAAAAGTTCCTTTTTATTTGTCGCGTATAATTGTTCAGTTTTGGTTAGAGTTTTTGAAATAAATGTGATTGGTTTTCCTTCCTGAGAAAGAACCGCACCAATTGCTAAGTCAGACGCGTCAGTTGTTAGGGTAAATTTTTTATTATAGTCCGGTTGTACTAGTTCTACTTGTGCAATTAAATTTTCTTTGAGCTCGTTAAAAGCTCTTACAGCTGAATCATCAAACTGTATTAAAGTTTTACGTGATGCTTTTTTAGATACTTTGCCGTTTTGGCCTTCTAAATATTTTGTTAATGGTTTAGCTATCTTTGCGTAATTTTGCACAAATTTCCTGTAATATCCTGTAAGGCCTAGGAAGCTTCTAAGCTCTCGAATATTTTTAGGGATCGGATATTTTACAATTGTTGAAATTTTTTCGGGATCGGTTTTGATCACATTGTGAGAAACAACGTAACCGAGAAAGTTTGTTTCTAATTTAAAGAACTTTGATTTTTCAATCGAAATTTTCATGTTTGCGTTCAGCAAAATTTTAATAATGACAATTAGGTCTTTGTAATGTTGCTCAATTGTTTTTGAAAATATGATTATGTCATCCATATAAACATGACATGTTTTACCCACTTGTTCTCTCAAAATATCGTCCATCGCTCGTTGGAATATTCTAGGAGCGTTTGTCAAGCCGAAAGGTATTCTTAGGAATTCGTATTTCCCATTATTTATTGAAAATGAGGTTTTTTGTATGTCAGGTTCGTTCATGAGAATCTGATGAAATCCAGATTCCAAGTCAATTGTTGAAAAGTATTTGGCTTTTCCGAGATTTGATAAAATCACTGAAGGGTCCTGCATTGGATACCTATCAGGTATAGTATTTTCATTTAGTTTTTTATAGTCAATTACGAGTCTTAGTTTTGGAGTTCCATCTTCATTGAAACCCTTTTTTGGTACCACTAGTACAGGGGAATTATAAGGACTTCTACTTGGCCTTATAATTTCTTCTTTTAGCATTCGACTTATTTCAGAATTTACAAAATCTGAAGCTGATAGAGCATAAGGGTATTGTTTGCTGTAAATGGCCCTATCATTTACGGTGTTTATTTCACCGCGTATATCTGTCCTAAAAGGAATCTGCATATTTATTTTTGAATGCTCTTCATTTATAATATTTAATATTTCATTCTCCAGATCTTTTCTTTGATCTGCAGATGATATTTTTATGTTGTTTATTTTTTGATTGTCGGATAGTTCAACGACGGCGTGTTCAGAATTTTTCAATTCCAAACTTTTATTTTTGTCGGATATTTCAACGACGGCGTGTTCAGAATTTTTCAATTCCAAACTTTTATTTTTGTCGGATATTTCAACGACGGCGTGTTCGGAATTTTTAAATTCCAAACTTTTATTTTTGTCGGATATTTCAACGACGGCGTGTTCAGGATTTGTATATCCCAAACTAAATTCGCTTTGATTACCCATTTCAGATTCGGATCTGATTTGAGCCTTTTCATCAAAGTATTTTTTTAATATAAATTCTTTTAATGGAAGAATGGTGTTTTCTTCTGTTAAAGAATGTTGGTTTAAATTGTTTCCGTTGTCATAATTTAATTTCTCTTCTATTCCGTTATATTTAATAACTCCCTTAGCTGTATCAATCACAGCTCCTATTTTTTTCAATAGGTTATAGCCGATCAGTAGATCTGAGTCTAGCCCTTCTATTTCATAAAAAGTATACCGTGTATCCAAAATAGTTATTATATGATAATATTTAATTATTGAATATCCATTCACTGTGGATACTCTTTTGTATATTGGAAGCTCATTTTTATTTTTGTAAACTCCAGTTCTAATATAACACGAGGTTGCCCCAGTGTCAATTAATATTTTTAATTTTTTATTTATTTTCGGGTCATTCCTAAATAAGTAGGGTAAGCCTACTCCTGACTTTTGTCTAAAAAATGGTTCTCCTCAATGTTGTTTAGTCTCATTGTCTTGTTAGCCGGTTGGTTAACAGTTCCCGTTGGTACCCTTTTATTTTGGGCTTGTCCTTGCTGAGTATTCTGGGTATCAAACTTTTTTGTTTGATCCCACTTGTTTTGGCTATAATTATTATTTTGATATTTATTATAGTTTTGATTATAGCCGTTGTTAGCCCTATTCTGAACCTGGATAGACTCGTCTACCTCCATTGGTTCTGGCTTATTTTGTGGCTGCCTATAGGTGTTCCACTGATTTTGTTGGTTATTATTAAATCTACCCTGGTTCCAGGAATTATTTTTGTTCTGATTATAATAACCATAATTATTTTTGTTCTGGTTGTTGTCATGATTAAACCTTAAATTATTACTACTTCGATGGTTATTGTAATTGTTGTTTTTTTGTCTTTGCTTTTGGTTGAAATGTGTTTGTCCATTTTCACCAGAGTTTGGCTCACTATTTTTTCTCTGAGTGGTTGAGAAACTGTTTGCGAAATGCGCCCTCATGTTGTTGCTTTCTAATTCCTGAACTATGACCATTGCATTCGGTAGGTCAGGTGGATTCATTGAGAAAATTGTGTCTGAAATTTGGCCGTTTAGGCCGGTAATGAAAACTCTAAGAGCAGTCTTCCTATGTTTTTCATTCATTTCTGCTGTTATCGGTTTGTTTCTCCCGTAGGTCATAATTGTTTTATTAATAAGTAGAGTTAACTTTCTATTAACTGTACCATAATAATCCATAATTGATAATTTTCCCTGACTCAAAACACTTAGTTCCTGTTCAATAATATGAATAGGACGTTTGTCGCTAAAGACAAAGTCAAGTCTGGCCATTATGGCATCGAAATTTAATACCGTACCGTTATGGGTTAAGGCATCGTTTGCCATTCCCGTTATTTTGTTTCTTAATATCGATAGGGCGGAATAAAATCTTTCACTCCCTCTGGCATATTGCCCCATAGCTATTTCAGCCGATTCTCTCCAGCTTACATATTTATCTTCTTCTCCTTTATATTCCCTAACAGATTTGATGATCTCATAAGATGTGTCGCACTTTATATTTGGATCTATAATCTCTATCTGATAATCTTCAACCGTTTTAACTTTATGAGAAAGCTGCGATCTTAAGTTAACGATCTCTTCCTTTAATGGATTCAATTCAAAATTTACAATTTGTTTAATTAAATCTCCTACATTTAACATGGTATTGTTTGTTATCGCCTGATGATGTTCTTGAGGCGAACTTATGTGGAGTCTTTTATTTGCTCCGTTCTGGCTTGTTGAAGGTTCTGACATTTTGAGAATATTTTCGAAATCAGAAATTAATTCTTCCACTTTGTATAATTATATTTTTTTTTACAAATTTCTTATTAAATAATAATAATAATAAAAAAAAGGATTATATCGCTCACGAATCGTCCTCCTTATTTTTCTTGTCGTTGTTTTTGGGGTTGTTGTTTTTCTTAGATGATGATCCTGCTTGGGGTCGTCCTTCCTTTTTTTGTATCTTGGGGTCTTCCTTCCTTCTTCGGGTTTTTAAATTGATGTCTTCCTTCTTTCTTCAGTGTTTATTTCTTGGCGAGGGATTGCCCTTCAGCCTTTTTGTCTTTAAATGTCTTTTCGAAGATTTGTTTGTAGATTTTTGTTTTTAGATATTTTTTTAATTAAATTGTTTTCCACAATGGTTATTTATTTCGATGAATTTTGTTGTCACTTTTTAAATTTTTTATTTTGTCCGAGCAGTGAATTTATGTTACGAACACTATTTTGTAATGTGAGATTTTAAGGGGATTATTCCATTAATTATTTTCCACCTTATTATTTTTTGATCAACACAAACTTTTTATTTTTTTGCCGGTTGTATAGAGTTTAAGGGGATTATTGCATTTATTAATTTCCACCTTATTTTTTTCAACACAGGCTTTATATTTTCGTCGGTTGTATCGGGTTGTTGGCCGCGCAAAATTCCTTTTTCACTTTTAAACTTTTTTGGGGTTTATTTAAAAGCTTTGCTTTAGAATTTTTTAATCACACGGCCCCACGTTGGGCGCCAATTAAGTTTCTCACTAGTGAATTGATTAAAAAAATTTATTTTTATTTTTAACAATCACTTATTCACTATTACAATTTTACAATAGGTCGAACTTATTTAATTCACTGCTCTTGTATTTATTCTCGAATATTTGTTCTGCTCGATTCGGATCTCAAAAACGGACTGCCTGATCTCTAGTTCAATGATCAATAATCAAACCTCGGCTTAAGAGATTTTATCCCCAAAAATTGATAAAGAGAATGACTCAAGAGAGTCGGAAAATAGGATGATGCAATTTGCCAATTAAATTCGAAGTCCAATCTTGGCCGGAAATTGGTGTTTACATTAGCGGAGTTTAGGGACCGCTTTGGGGATCTTTTTGTTTACGTTAGCGGACTCGGGACTCGCTTTGGGGATCTTTTGTTTACGTTAGCGGACTCAGGGCTCGCTTGGGTCTCCGATTGTTTACAATATCGGTTTGGATGTTTACAGCATCCGTTTGATTCGGACTGCGTGAAATTGATCTGGGTGGGAATGATTTGGAGGCCTGCTTGGCAGAAATAGCTGACCACGGATTTATCTCGGGTCTGTCAGAGTTCTTTGGAAATTAGCTCTCGGCTCAAAGTTGTTTATAAATTGGGTAAGAGCCCCTAAATAATGTGTCATATAACTTGCATGCGTACGGAATTACCGATCACCCTCGCATACTTTATTAAATAAATTAGATAAATATAAAAAAAAAGGTCTTTAAAGCAATGGCTCGAAAACGTTATTGAATTGACGGTCAGATGAAACGTCTCCTTCAGTGCGTTGCAAACCTCTGCCTGAAAAATACCCTCCCAAGGGTATAAAAAAAGCCCTATCATTTTTTTCTCTCCCTCTCTCTCTTTAATGCTTTTCCTGTCATAAAATATCTGAGGCAACAACATAAGAAACCACAATAACAAAAATAAAGACCTTGTGTGCGGGCCCTTTTGTTGTTTTGCTCATTTACTGACTTTCAATAGATGAGCGACGAAAGGTTTCGTTTGAATCGAGCGGTCGGTAAGGGACCGATTCGTGTGTTACAGTCAACCAAACACCCGAGACCGAGACCTTCAACGAAGCGAAAATAGTTGACCGTATTGTACGAACTCTGATTTTTCCACATTCAATGTCATTCGAAAGTTACAGCGCTGACAAGGATTGCCCAGCAGAGCGCTCAAGAAAGCACTTTAAAATTCGCTTTTCCTCAAGCCACGTTTTATCAACTGGTAGTCACATACGACTTGACCGAACGCGTTTATTTTAATGAATATGTTCAAAAGATGTGCAACTATTGTATGAATTAAAAAATTAAAACAAAGCACGTAGTTATTTTTAATACAACAACATCCAAAAATAACTGCTATCATTTTTTAATATTTTTAATTGTTTCAGTTCATACGAAAAGTAAATTCCCCCAAACCAAAATTTTTTGGAATCCGATCACTCGTTTGGCCCGAATTGGGTATTTTATTTTTGGGTTACTTTAAAGAGCTGTTTAACAAAAAGCTTACATTTTTTAAAAAGATTGTTTGCAATTAAAATGTCAAATTTTTAATGGTTCTTCAGAAAAAATTTCAAATGAAAACATTCAAACGGCCAAGACTGAATTAGAATGTTAGGAATCTGCATGTCAAATCTTAACTATCTAGCCTTTACAGTTCCCAGATCTCAGAGCTTAAACGTTTGAAAATTGATGGAATGACCGACTACAACTAAACCTTAAAATAACTTGTACTATGAATCGAAACAAAATGAATTTTTTTTACAGATCCCAGCATATGCACATATCGATTATGCCCTGGTGGGAAACAATTCCAGCATATACATTTCGGAATTTTCAGACTATGGATCACTAATCGGCGTTTGCAACAAGGTTAAGAGTATTACCAGCAGGAACATAGACGAGTATGTGGTAATGCATTTGAGCTGTCAGATGCTCGACATTGTGGATCATCTGCACGCCATGGGTATCATTCATGCCGACATAAAGCCGGACAACTTTCTGCTACTGAGGCCGTAAGCACATCCAGCCAACTACTTTAAAAACCTTGCAGATCATTTTAATAATTCCTTCTGTTTCAGGCTAGATGCGGATCCCAACAATGTGAGTCTGCAGCTTATTGACTTCGGTGTGTCTATAGACACTAAGTTCTTTCCGAAAAATTACACATTTAATTATGTCCATCACGATGATCTGTTTAAGTGCATTGAAATGCGAACCCAGCGACCGTGGACTTATCAGCTGGATTTATTTGGTCTTGTAAGCGTTATGCATGTGCTGCTTTTCGGGCGCTATATGGAAGTGACTCAACGAACTCCAAGCCCAATTTGGATGCCGAAGACAACCGTGCCTCGCTACTTTCAGCGGCAAATGTGGGAGAACATCTTCCGAACACTGCTTAACATTAGAGACTGCCGCACCATGCCCAATCTACAGCAATTACGTACGCAGCTTAAGTCTGCGCTAGCTGAGAAGGAAAAATATGTCGGAGAGGCCATAAGCAAGTTCAATACGACACTACAAAAATAGCTTGATTCACAAATTTTTTGTATCAGCTATTCTTATTTTTTACTACACAATAAAAACAATAAATTTTAAAATAGTTATTAGGCAACAATGTTTTCTTTATAATGATTTTCAAAAGCTTCTGAAAATATACAGTTTAGTCAATTAAAGAATGCCAGCTTTGAGTCGAATATCGTTTTCAGCCAAAAATCCCACGCCATAAATAACTGTTGACCAATTCTTGCGGTCGCAAAATAAGTGTATTTCTCTCCGACTTTGAGGAAAGAATCCGAGAGCATCCGATTGTTTTTTCCGTTCTCTTTTGCTCGGCTCATTCAGGTACCGTTTGATTTTGAACGAAGATTCCTTCGTGTGACTTGGCTTCCTCTATTTCGCGTGTTAGCAGTGCTCCAATTAAAAAATAGACGTGATTACAATAAAAAAGTGCATCAATTTTTGAAATTTAATACATGGACAAAAAATCGGAGTGTAAAGTATGCGGAGTAAAACTAGCAGGCCATCATTGAGAGCTTACCACTGTGCACCGGAAAGAAAAGAAATTATTGAAAAGACCGCTTGCGTTGTCTTTTTAGTCAATCGGTCTTTTAATAAGTTTCTCTGACGAGTGTGACTAGAATCTCTTATTGTGCGATGTTCGGTAAGAGAGCGCCTCCCGAACAGCTTAACGTAAAACGCTTAACAGAAACCCAAAACGAAAAGTAACGAAGTCTACTGCTCAAAAAAGAACATAACATATTTGTGTATAGATTGCAGTATTCCGCGAAACACAAATGTCTAACGATAAAATACCTTAATTTTTTGTTCATTTTTCGATTTTTAAGGCCGTGGGTGCACTTCCTTGAAAGTGTGTTTTGGCTATTGTCCCATTTCAACCTTCTCGTTGACAGCACATACCAAAGGAAGTCCAATATCCGTCTGTCTGGTGAGAAACTTAGCACCGCAAAAGTATAACGACTTTAATTAAAGAAGGCGTTTGTTGCCGACAACAATAGAATGGTGGTTGGCGTTCTTGCGGGGACTATCGCAAGCTGAATGATATAACGTACCTCAGCGTTACCTAATTGCTCACTTCCACTACTTCTTGGAGTAGCTACACGGAAAAACAATATTTTCTACACTCCATATGGTACTCCTAAAACCGCCGTTAGCATTCCGTACTGTTCTACATGCCGTTCGGTTCAAAGAACGCTATGAAAACCTTCCAATGATTCATTGAAAATATTTTTCGTGGCGATGATTTCGTTTATTGCTATATAGACGATATCCCAATGATGTCTAACCTACCTGTGGAACGCGAAAAACATATTCGTGTCGTCTTGGAGATCCTTCGTAGCCATGGACTCAGGGTCAGCCTTAGAAAGTATCAGGTGGCTCAGGCAGAGGTGCAGTTTCTCAGCTACTTCATCAATGAGCACGGAATCAAACCTTCAAGTCCGTGAATAGTAGCAATTGAAAACTATGCGAGGCCTTCTACAATCAGTGAATTCGGACGATTTCTCGGTACCTGCCTTGTTCGATACTCAATTAGGTACAACTTTTAGAACTCCTGAGAAACGTCAGGAAAAGCAACTGACCGTAGATTTTATCGCCGCCTGTAAGGCATGCAAGAAACGAAACATGCAAAAGAATCGCGTTTTCTCGTCTCTCACAAATCTCGTCCGTTGTATTTTTATACCCGTTAGCGGCGGTTTGTTTCAGCAGGGTGCCACGCCCACTCTAACGCTTACAAACGCCCATAACGCTAAAACTAGTCTAGCACTCACATTTTTAAATATTTTAAATTTAAATAAGATTTAATTTTGATTATTAATGTCAAACTACATGGCAAAAATTGTTACATTCGGGAATGTTCGGGCGGGGTGGCTTGATCGCTGAAATAGGGTTAAGTTCCAAGAACGAAGGTACGAAAAAACACGGGTGTACTTTGGGGTTTATTGTTACACTTTGAATAAATAACTCTTTAAGTCTAACTTAACTTAAGCGCTCCAGAGCGGAGTGGAGACTTAAAATGAGAGATGGTGAGGGAGAGCGAAGAGCAGTGCGGGCGCGCGAGATGTGGACAACTGGATAAAACTGTCGCTCGACACTGCCTCCAGGAATTAAACGCCCTTTTGGCGTGAACATTCTAGGCTAGGGGATCGTCTACCGTCACGGCACGAGGTGGTTATTCTTCGAATACAGATCGCAGCCTTTGGGTATCGGAACTACCTTTGTGTTGAAGGAATTTATTTTTGGAAATTCTGCCACTCGATTTATGTCTGTGGACTGGACATGGAGGAAATTGGCAAATCGGAAGCTATCGACGGTCTCAAGAATTCGATGGCTCTCCGTAAAAAGGATTCAAGCTCAAGCCACGTAGGAATTTAGGCTTTATTTTGGATGGATTGCTCCCATAATGAGAGCGTGATCTTTTGTAGATTTGTTGAGCACATATAAACCAGGATAGGGTCTCAATTCTTAATATTAACGCCGAAAAATTGTAAGGAAGTTAAGCAACCTTGTAAAGTGCGTTGAAGTTCCTTTAAAGTTGCTCCAGACTCATGTGCTATGGATTGCACATTGAACTGAGTTTTCAAGTGACTGTTCACCTGCAATGGCATATTTTCGAAACGCTTAGTTTGGTTTTCCCAGGCAGAGCGAAAGCCATCATTGGTGAGTGAGGATCTCGAAACTATGGAATGAGCTTCTCCACTTGTTTTTAAATTTAAGTGGAATAATTGCATTTTCTATGTATATCGCAGTGAAAAGGTCCCGTAAAGTCGGCCAACGAAGATAATCGCCCGAGAAAACCTCTGTGTGGATAGGAGGGAATCGACAGCCATAATACGTGGAATTTTGGGATGGAGTTACTGGAACTTGAAGTATTTGAGAGGAGCCCTGTTGGATTTGTTCCATGAGATGCGCGACAAACATTTCATAAGTGGAGTACGTTTGGTATAACTTGGATTTTAGGGATAGGAGCACCTGGAGCGTTCACAGTGGCCTCAAAGTGGATCAGACAGTCAGCTGTGGCCATAAATCAGGATAAAGCGGATTTTGCTGATGTTGCCATGACGGAAATAATTCAGAATTTTAATTTCGAAGTAGGGAAACGGAAATGGGCTAGAAACTAATTGGAATTTAGCAACCAATCAAGGTGCGTAAAAATAAACGGTCACACTGTCTGATAGGCAAATTCAACAAATATTTATTATAACGGCAAAAATTCTGACTTTAATTTTGATTCTTTGGAAGGAACATATACATATTATATACGTACATATATGTACACTATGTACACTATGTATGTGGGGTGCGAGTAGCGGAATAACGTTGCGGGACGTTGCACAATTTAATTGCAGATGATTTGCTGGACAAAATTTGTGGATATTGTAACTTTGTTTTTAATTTTAGAAATAAGTTAGCCGTAATTGTAGGTCGAGAAAAGTATTTGGAGTGGACTGTATTAGAAAGAGTAGTTAAAGTAGACTATTAGAATATTTATGTAAGTATCAGCTCCCAGCTGAAACACAGTAAAAAACAAGGAAAAACGCTATAGTCGAGTACCTCGACTATCAGATACCCGTTACTCAGCTAAATGGAGATATGCAAGCAGCAAAGCGATATTAAAATGCGCCACCTACCGGCGGTAGACAAATTTAAGCGTTATGGGCGTTAGAGTGGGCGTGTCAAACTTTTTGTGAGTCAATCGATAGGTATTGATGAGAACAATACATTTCAGTTAACATTTTTATTCTAGCATCAAAACTGTAGGAGCCACAGTTTTGGGCGGTTTGTGGGCGTTAGAGTGGGCATGGCACTCTGCTGAAACAAACTTGCGCTGCGTAAGAAGCTCAGGAATCTGTACGCCAAATCTCAATAGCCTAGCTCTTATAGTTTCCGAGATCTCAGCGTTCATCCGGACAGGCAGACGGACAGACGGACATGGCTAGATCGACTCGGCTAGTGACCCTGATCAAGAATATATATACTTTATGGGGTCGGAAACGCTTCCTTCTGCCTGTTACATACTTTCTGACGAACCTAGTATACCCTTTCCGAAAGTTTTCACTGTGGCTGTGTTGTGTTCTACACACAATTGGAATTTAAAAAAATATATGAAACACATTTCGTTGAATAGTAGCACTGGAATTATTTAAAGTGCACAATTATTTGCAAAGGAAACTGGAATATTGTCGTGCACAAATAACGGAATTGAAATATGTACATATATTAAATGCCGTTGCGTCGGATTAATCACTGTTGGATTTATATCATACAGAATGTTAGTCAAAAAAAAACTGGCTGTATGACCGGCAAATAATAGTAAGTGGAACTTATCTGAAGTGGTTCAAGCCTGCTGGGAAAAAAACCAGAAAACTCCAGGAGAGGAAAATCCAGAGTTAGAAACTCGGCTCGAAGGACCAGAATCTTGGGGCGGGGCGGCTTGATCGCTGAAATAGGAGGAAGTCCCAAGAACGAAGGTACGAAAAAACACGGGTGTACTTTGCAGTTTCGTTGGCGACGTGCGTGGGTGTTTATTGTTACACTTTGAAAATATAACTCCTTAAGCCTAACGTAGACATCTGAATAAAACTGCCGCTCGACACTGCCCCCCCCCCCCCACTTTCGGGGACAGCCGTAGCAAGATTCTTAGGATAGTATAAAGGAAGTGAAGATCGATCATATGTAGGAGAGTGTGGTGGCCCTTTCCACACTTGTGGCAGTGAAGATTACTGCGGCAGGAGTCTTTGGAATGACTGTGCGCGAAGCAATTGGAGAAGTACTTCTGGATATGTACTTCCTGGAGTCGTTTCTGGGGGCTATGCCGCAGCAAGTGGTGGCCTTTCCGTAGAGGATGGATCATTTGGCAGTCTCGGCATTGGTAGGATTTAATACCTCGAGTACGTCTGCCATGCACGTTATCCAGTTCATGATCCCAGCCTCTTTACCCAATTTATAAACAACAGTATGACGCTTCTGCTTGAAATGTTCTGTTTGTTTTTCCGTTATTTGTTCATATGTCTGCTGGCCCAAGTTTTCGCTACCAAACAGATTTTTTACAAGCTCAAATATGTGAGTGCCTGCCCACGATAGAAAAAACGCCTTTTTCCTATCTGCTGCTTGCACCGAGTAAACGGAGAAGTACTGTGTTATTGTTAGAGGTACGTTTCCCAATTTTGATTTTCTTTATTATACCCGTTACTCGTAGAGTAAAAGGGTATACTAGATTCGTCGGAAAGTATGTAACAGGCAGAAGGAAGCGTTTCCGACCCCATAAAGTACATATATTCTTGATCAGGATCACTAGCTGAGTCGATCTAGCCATGTCCGTGTGTCCGGATGAACGCTGAGATCTCGGAAACTATAAGAGGTAGGCTATTGAGATTTGGCGTGCAGGTTCCTGAGCTTCTTACGCAGCGCAAGTTTGTTTCAGCAATGTGCCACGCTTACTCTAACGCCCACAAACCGCCCATAATCGTGGCCGGGTCGTTCTAATTGATTAGTCTATAAGCTGTGGTTTTTTGTTTCAGGGTAATTATACCCGTTACTCGTAGAGTAAAAGGGTATACTAGATTCGTCGGAAAGTATGTAACATGTAGAAGGAAGCGTTTCCGACCCCATAAAGTCTATATATTGTTGATCAGGACCCCTAGCCGAGTCGATCTAGCCATTTCCGTCTGTCCGTATGAACGCTGGGATCTCAGAACTCAGAACACTAAAAACCGTCTAGCGCCCAAATTTTTTTAATTTTTGTAAAACTTTAAATGAGAGTTTGTTCTTATTATCAATCTACGTGCCAAAAATTATTAAAATCTGACATTTCATTAAAAAGTAATACCCAAATAATAATTAATATATTGCAATTATAACAAGATTTCATACCACAAGCAGCAAAAAAGGTGTTTTCACTACTACGCCAAGCCGCTAGGGACACATTTTTAAGACAAAATGGGAGTCTGCAGAGTTCATACTTCCCGTTGTTAACGGAAAAAGTCGACTTTTTGTCGGTATTTTTCAGACAGCACAATTTGTTGAAGCCGGGATTTGAGATGCAAGGTCGTAAAGTACTGGGCTTTACCCATGTATGACAGTGTTACTGAATTGGTTGGATCGGATGCATGTCATCTTCAGTTTGTTAGTACAATTTTTGAATGTCTATAACCATTCTCTTCTTTTTTTGTCCATCCTCATCGACCCCTTTTTTTGACTACCCATATTGAATTATTATATGGGGATCTAGATGGCCGTTCTATGTCATTGGCTATAAGTTGTTTATCCTCTGAGTTAACAGGGCCGCACAAATCGCAGGCAATTTAAAATGAGAAATTTGCTATTCTCACCAAAATTATTAAAATATTATTTTTTCTCAATGGCAGTTTTTCCATAAGTTAAATTTGCAGTGAATGGTTCTTCAACTGGGAAGATATGTTAATTTTATTTATATTCGGCCACTTAGGGGGACGATCGCGTCGCGGCAATGGTAACGATGGTTACTGCGTTGCCGGACCACAGGCGATGCTGGAAGTGCGCTGAGGTTGAGCTCACGAAGGTTAGAATTACGAGCTCTATTTCTGGAGGTGGAAAATAGAGCCGCGGAGTTATAAGTTGCGTTGATAACAGATGTATTCCTAAATTGACACATGCTTATATACTACTTAGAACTCGGAAGTTTAGCGTAATGAATGAATTTTAATCATGGTAGCAGTTTGCTTAGTTAGCTCGGCTGCAAAATGTGCTGACAGCAAGGAGTGAAGTCGGTCAGCCCATGGCCGAAATGTATAGAAAGAAGCTGACATATCATTGACCGTGGAGGATCTTTCCTTCAGCTGTGGAGGTTCATGTTTGTGATTAAAGTCCTTCATATCATCTTCAGCTTTGACACATATTTTCTGCCGAGAGATTTCTTTACCAGGCTGGCGGATCAGATCAGGCAACGGAAGCAGGGCAACAGCGAGTCGTTCAAGGACTACATGATCGACATCCAGACGATGGTAACTACTTGCCGAGAGGGACCCTAAGAATTATTAAGGAGATCTGTACACCGAGTATAAGGATCTTCCTAAGAGCTTACAAGGTGTCGGAGCTGGATACTCTAGAGATCTTAGCCAACGAGTACGAGGAACTGGAAAAAGAGCGGGAAGCATTCGCTCAGGAGAAGAAGTTATCGAGGACAAAGTCGGCGGCCCAACGCAAGTCACGTGCAAAAGATGCGATGAATCAGGCAACCAGGGTAAACGGAAAATGTCCAGGGGTCACCACCACACCAGGTCCAACGGCAGCAAGCAACCGAACAACCACGAGGAGGTCCATGGTCACCACCCCAACAGCAATAGAGAAAGCCAAACAACACCTTTTGGAGGCCGACAAGCACCACACAGAGGCAAAAGAAACAATTCTTGTCACTGACCCGCAGGAGGTATGTCTCGATCTCGCGATCTCAGCCGCAGAGAGGCAAGCGGGGGTCGCACAGTGCTACCCCTCCAAACTAAGTGGCACGCTAATCGAAGAGGGGCAGATTGGTGGGAACAGCTACAAAGCCACAATCAACCCCGGGGCAACCGCAAGCGTTGTTAGCGAGGAACTATCGGCCAATCTTGCTGCTCTAGGAAGGATTACAAGGACGAGACGGCGAGTTAGGTTGGCAGACGGAAGACGCGGCGGAATAGATGCACAGCTCGAGGTGGAGGTCAAATTTAGGACGCAGGAGTAGTGGATCCGTTGGTGTTGGGATGGAACTTCCTTACACGAGTTGGAACCGAAATTAAGTGTGCTGGACACGAGATCAATGGATGGCTCGAGAAGAAACTAGCGGTAGCAGTCGTTCAACAGACAAGCGAAGTGAACGATACTACAAAGTTCCTATAAACAGAGCTAGCAGACTTCAACACCATGACGGGAACGTCGATCATGGCAGAGCATCAGATAAAAATAAAGGATGAAAGGCCAATACTATCACAAGAACCCAAAAATCCCAGGGGATATCAATGCAAAGGTGGACGAGCTTCTCCAAATAAGGTTCATAGAGCATTCAAAGAGCCCACACAGCTCCCCCATGGTGAAAAAGAGGAAAGGCAAGTGGAGGCTGTGCGTCGACTTCAGACAGATCAACGCGAAGTCTGCAAAGGATGCCTACCCGATATAAATATTCCACACAGAGCGGGCAGCGAAGACGTCGGATCATAGAAGATGTGCGTCCCAAAGTCACTACGGAAAACAGTGTTGAGGGAAAACCACGACGCGCCCTTGCGGGACACGTAGAAAGCCGAAGGACAATTGCACGGTTGGCGTCCCGATATTACTAGCCAGGTATGCATAGAGACGCTCGAGCTCATGTGAGGAAATATCAGACATGCATGAGATTTAAACCAAATCAAATGCAGGCGGCCGGAAAAATGCTAAGCCAAGTGCCAGAGAAACCATGGGCCACGGTGTGCGCAAACTAAAATATATATTTTCGAAATTGACAGAACTAGTGCCGCAGCGCAGTGCAATAGCCGAGTCGCCGAGTGGGGGGTCCCACACGCCACAGGAGAATCCGACAGAGCGAGCAAATAGAACGGTCAAGACCATGATAGCGCAGTTCGCAGGGCAGGACCAGAGAAACTGGGATGAGAAGTGGCCGGAGATTATGCTAGCGGTGAATACGAGCATGTCGGAGTCCACCGGCTGACCCAATACAGGGAGCCGCGAATCCCCATCAGCCTATATGATAGGGAAGCTCTAGGCACTGGACGAGCTACGAAGACCCCGGAGGAAAATGCAAACAAACTTAGGGAGATCTTTGACATCGTACGGCAAAATCTGGAAAAGGCATTCCAGGACAAAGCTAAACACTGCAATCTGAGGAGGAGGCAATGGACGTCAGCGGTGGGTGACGCAGTGAGGGCCAAGGAACACCGCCTGTCCAAAGGGGTCGAAGGATTCGCAGCGAAACTAGCCCGAGGTACGATGATCCTTACCAGGTTGTAGATTTCGCATTTCCGGTGAGCGGACCATCCACGTTGGTGAGCTTTAGCAACAACAAACACAAGGGCAGATCCAGACCGCAAGGCAACCGTACTCAGCGTCAGGCATTTTCCAGAGTCATCCGTGATCACGTCAGGCGGAGAGGACATACATGGAATACGGCACAAGGACAGGATCAGAATTTTATATCGATCCAGACTGCGAGGCCACGGGATTACGCGTCAGGCCTAAGCAAGAGTCATCCATACGCCACGCAGAAGGATACGACACAAGAACGCGATAAAGGGTGTACGCTGACCCCGACGACGAGGAAACGGCTTCAGCGTCGGGCGCGAGCCAAAGTCAACCGATTACGCCATGTAGAAGGGAGTATACGCGGAGGCAGGTAAGCAACACAAGTCGCGCAGTCCAGACACACCGTAGCATCTGGAGATTCTATACGGAATGCGCCGGAAGAGCTTGTGAAGTTGTTACCCGAGGAAAGGCGGAGGACGGTGGAGATTCAGATCTACACTGCATCCAGCTGGTCGCACAAGACAGAAACACGCATCGAACCAACAATTAACAGGGAAAAAAATACGGGAAAACATGAAGAGAAGTAAATGCCGGTCCAACCAAAAGTACAACTCACCACGGGCAGAAAAGCCGTGGTGCAAACGAGGTCCGAACGGTATTTAAAACCGTTGGGGCTATTGTAGTTGAACGTAAGGACAACGACAAAGAGGAAAGGAAAGACCAGAATAAATCAACCGAAAGCTGTACTGGCAGAACCAATTTTGCCAATTCACCCTTGGCTAGGTAAGGGGGCGCCTTGATTAGTAGGCGGTCGATTGTCACTGGATGATAGTGGCGATCGATGAGCACAAGAAAATACTGGACGTATCGGCAAAGGGTAAAACATCGCAACGAGCAGTTGGCAACGCTTCGCCATCGGTATCGATAGACGATGAACTATCGATCAAGCGCGGATAGTGTGACCAGACGGAGAAACATTGAAAAGGAGAAGAACGCTGATTATCGATATCCTAGTGGAAACTCATGAAGTATCAAGGCAGGCGCAGAGGAAGTGAATGCAAACTTTATCGAGACGCTGTGGAACTCAGGATAGAGCTGTGAGCGTCGCGGGCATCAAGGAAGTCACAAGGGGGCGACGAGGGAGTCATTGAGAGCGTCGAAAGAACTCAAAAGCTACAGGATACACGACGATTAAAGCCAGAGAAGATGAACGAGTTTATTTTGGTTCCCGAAGAAAGGCGGGGATGTGAGAAGTTGAACAACTCCCCACAAATTGCAGCGGGCATTATACATGGTGGCCTGCCGGCTACCAGATACGCGGTGAATTAGCATAGTAAGGGCATGACGAAAATGAGAGTTTAAAGAAAGATAATTTGGAGAAAGAGTGTTTGGTAAAGAGAAGTGTTGGAGAAAAAGAGTTTTGATAACGAGAGGGTGGAGACAGAGAGTTTGGAGAATTAGAGTTTGGAGAGAGAGAGTTGAGACTTCGATGACGATGTGCAAAAGGAAATAACGGAACGCACCGGACTTTGGACTCTGCCGTGGACCTTGGACCAGGAGAAGAAGTGCCACATCTCAGCAGCGGGACGATGCGTCTGCGTGCCACATGCCACAGGAGGATCAGCAGGACAGTGCCAAGACATGGGACTCCAGGTGGTAGTCGTGCGTCTAGAGAAAAGAGGCTAAAACGGGACCCGTGGACTTTGGACCTGAAGTGGAGAGTACCAGTGGGTCGTACGCAAGAGAGATAAAACGGTTCCCGAATGCCCTATATAAGACCGCAGGGCACTGGGAGCAGGATCAGTTGATCAAGAGGACTCAATCCAACAAGATCATTCAGTTATCAAAGAACCAAGTCAAACAGCAGCACGAGAACAACAAGTCAAGTCGTCGTAAGCAGCGCCGTGGGAAGCCTACAAGGAGCAAGATCGCTACGTCGAGACGTTTGGGATTGGTACATCAGGAATCTACGAATTGAGACGCAGGTAGCTGAGGTCCAGAGAGCAGCACACGACTGATTTATGGAGACTTGTTTCTTAATTTGTCGCAACCACACCCTGGCACTTTGCCCGGCGGATCCGTCAGAGTCGAGCAATAGAGTCCTACGATGAGGAACCGTGAACTCGAGGGGAAAGACGTCTAGACCCAGTGTGCCTTGTCCGTCTGAGCAGGACCTGGCGCGAAGGACGAGCGGTCGATCGACTTGTAGTTTCAAGAGGCGTTGTCCTGAAGAGCCCAGCGATTACCAGCGAAGTCCCGGAACAGCAACTAACCAAAACCCCGAGTGTCAGAGCAGTCGACCGGTTGATGCATTCAAGAGGCGTCGTCCTGGAGAGGCGCAACGATTCAGCAAGTCCCGGAACGGCTATCGTCCAAGACCTCAAGGGGCAGAGACCACGATACATCGAGCAAGATACGGAGCAGAGCAGGGGACATCGGCAGTGACATCAGTAGACATCAACAACAGCCACGTCACGATCGCCGCGGAGAACTCATTGAGGAGCGCAGGATCGTCACGAACGTCAAGCAATAGGGTGAGGCTGGGGTGGAACGTTCGTCTGCGCTAGGCGTAAAGCGAAGTGGACTGCTAGGCAGCTTCCTGGCGTTAGCCTTGACTGTCGGCGCGAACTGAGCAAGAGCCTAGAGGGACCGTCCGGGACAGAGCAATTGACAGGCGGTCATTGTCTCGAAAGGCGTTGCTCTGGAGAGCGAGGCACCTGTTCGCCGTAGTCTGAGAACGGTGACGCTTACCTAAGCCCGTAATGCCGATCTCTCTACGAGTCCAAGGCGCGACAAGCGGCTTCGAGTCAACGCGTCGGCGAATGAGCAGCAGCAAGTGACACTAGGAGCATCCCGAGACACAGGAAGGAGTCAGCGATCACCGAGTCAACGCGATGACGATCCAAGACGGGCAGTATCAGCAGCCAGCGTGGTACGACACCGAGACCAACCGAGCCACCCAACGCTGTAATTCTTTCTAACTGATCTATTGACAGTCACGTCATATAAATTTGGTGGGATGAACACACAATCTACTGAGCTAGCAGCACGAATCTCGTAGCGAGCAGTCCAACAAAATCAGTTCGTTACATATGTTAGAAAATTTCTCCAAAAACTCGAAATGAATTTATGGAAAATACATTTTTTTGGATTGCTGTCGAGGCCAATGCTCCTTTGGCTCAGATAACCATTTTGGACCTTTCCACCATAAATCACAGGTGGTCTATTGGCTAGAACTAATTCCACTAGCTGCTAAATCTACAGGATTTTCTACAGACTTCACATGGTTCCATTCGGTATTCCTTAATTTTCAAATGTCATCCGTTCTTCGCCTAATGAATTTGACCTTACTATCACCATTCCTAATCCATGCTAAAGTGATAGTGGAATCACTCCAATCTCACTCGAATCTTTTCTAAAAGCAATAAACTTTCTTTATAACTTACCCAATAATCTTTTTCTTTCTTGGATAATTCTTGATCCCATTCACTCTTATTTATCCATAGAATTTGAGCTAAAAAGTTTACCTAAAATCACAGGAGCCACAGGTCATATATTTCTTATAATGTAGATTACACTATCCTTTTGTTTGTCTTTCTAGACTCCCCGCAATTTACTTGAAAGTTAAATAACTCCTTTTGCGGATCTTATCAAATCCCCACGGTTTTTACGCTTTTATTTTCAACATGAGTGAGAACTTTGTTATCTCCCTACAGTCCGCATTATTTTTAAGGCGTTGGAAATCTAATTCCTTAAATTCAGATCCACTTTTTGTAATTCTTGTGAAATTAATTGAATTAAGTTATTGTCATCTTCTATAGAATCAGCCCCAGTCATTAGGTCACCTATATAGAAATCATTCCTTATTATTTCACGTACATTTTTATACGCGTTACTCGCAGAGTAATACTAGATTCGTCGGAAAGTATGTAACAGGCAAAAGGAAGCGTTTCCGATAAAGTATATACATTCTTGATCAGGATCACTGTCCGTTTGTCCGTCCGTCCGTAGGAACGCTGAGATCTTGGAAACTATAAGAGCTAAGCTATTGGGATTCGGCATCCAGATTCCTGAGCTTTTTGCGCAGCGCAAGTTTCAGCAAGGCGCAACGCCCACTCTAACGCCCACAAACCGCCCAAAGCTGTGGCTCCTACAGTTTTGATGCTAACTGAAATGTATTGTTCCCATCAATACCTATCGATTGACCCAAAAAAAAATTGCCACGCCCACCCTAACTCCAAACCCACAATTTTCATGCTAGAACAAAATTTGACGGAAATAACCCAAAAACAAGGAAGTACCTCGACTATCAGATACCCGTTACTCAAAGGGAAATGGAGATATGCAAGCAGCAAAGCGAGATTAAAATGCGCCACCTACCGGCGGTAGGTCATTGATTGGATCAATCGATAGGTATTGACGACACCAATACATTTCAGTTAAAATTTTTTATCTAGCATGCGCATTGTGGGCGTCACAGGTTTTCGCGGCTTGTGGGCGTTTAAGTGGGCGTGGCAAACTTTTTTTTAGGTCAATCGATAGGTATTGATGAGAACATTACATTTCAGTTAAAATTTTTTATCTAGCATCAAAACTGTAGGAGCCACAGTTTTGGGCGGTTTGTGTGCGTTAGAGTGGGCGTGGCAGTCTACTGAAACAAACTTGCGCTGCGCAGGAATCTCAGGAATCTGTACGCCAAATCTCAATAGCCTAGCTCTCATAGTTTCCGAGATCTCAGCGTTCATCCGGACAGACAGACGGACAGACGGTCATGGCTAGATCGACTCGGCTAGTGATCCTGATCAAGAATATACGAGGTGTGTTCAAAAGTTAAGGTGACTTTTCAAATTTCGCGGGCAACATATTTTCGATTATCGATTTTTTTGTTTTGTTATGTTGGTACACTCTTCCCTAACATCTGTACCAAGTTTCAATTGAATCCCCTTTTTTGTTTAGTTGTGGGAGGCGTAAAGGTAACAAGTTGTTTTGCGTGCTCAGCGATTTTTTGCTATCGAAAAATATGGATCAAAGGATTTGCATCAAATTTTGTGTAAAAAGTGCTCCGAAACACTTGAAATGTTGACAGTGGCATACGGTGAAACTGTTCTGAGTAAAAAAAATGTTTACAAGTGGTACAAACTCTTCCAAGATGGCCGGGAAGATGCCAATGACGAGCCTCGCTCTGGACGCCCAAGCACGTCAACAACTGATGAAGACGTTCAAGCAGTGAAGAAAATTGTTTTGGAAAATCGCTTGGCTCGTGCCATGAAATTTTTTCAAACGTTTTGGGCATGAGTCGTGTGTCAGCGAAGTTTGTTCCAAAATTGCTGAATTTTGACCAAAAGAACCGTCGCATGAGCATCGCTCAAGAGCTGTTGGATGACGTCAACGACGACCCAGATTTACTCAAAAGGGTCATAACTGGTGACGAATCATGGGTATATGGTTATGATAATATGATGACTAAAGAGACCTATGAAAGGACGGAGATTTGCAACGATTGAAGAGATAAAGACTGCATCGCTGGAAGAGCTCAAGGCTATACCGAAAAGTGCTTATGGGAAGTGCTTTGAGGATTGGAAAAACCGTTGGCATAAGTGTATTGTATCTGAGGGGGATTACTTTGAAGGGGACAACATTAATATTGATAAATAAATTCATAGTTTTTCTTGAAAATACAAAGTCACCTTACTTTTTGAACACACCTCGTATATACTTTATGGGGTCGGAAACGCTTCCTTCTGCCTGTTACATATTTTCCGACGAATCTAGTTTACCCTTTTACTCTACGAGTAACGGGTATAATAAAACGGGTGTCTGATAGTCGAGGTACTCCACTTTGGCGTTCTTTCTTTTTTTTATATTTCTTTATTACCTAACACGTATATACAGACTAAAATAAGTACAAGCAACAAGAGTAGGAAGCCGTGATTGCGCGGTATGACCGCAAGGTATTGCTTCGAGCAATGGTAGCCACCTAGGCCGTAGCTTCTCTCCTCTTCTTCTCGATGCGACGCAGCGTTCGAAGTACACTCGCTGCGTAGGCTGCCGTCGCTTCCCAATTCACCTCGTTCAGCAGCATGAGGAGCCCAAAAGTTTCTGGCCGAACTCTTTCCCCGGTGGTCTCCATCAGCATTTGGCGATCATAGCCGAAACAGCAACAAATCCCATTGCCGCACTCTGGGCAACCGTCCTCCGTGTCGCGTCCGAAACGCTTAAGGAAGCTTTGGAATCAACCATGTCCACTCAACGCCTGCGTGAAGTAGAAGTCTACCCGGCCGTGCTTCCTATTTACCCATAGCCCTATGCTGGGTATAAGCTGGTGCGTTCAGCGTACCTTGCTGGAGTTGTCCCAGGCTTCCTGCCAGTTATCGACGCTCTGCATCCTGGCACTCCTCTTCACCTCGGTCTTGGTTCTGTGGTCCGCCTGTTCTTGGCCTGCAATGACGAGCGTTGTCCGAGATCGTCCTGAAGGCACTCGGCCCATACCAGAGCAGCGTCCATAAATGCGACTTGACACCGGTCGCGAGGAGCCTACGTCTGTCCTGCTTCGTTTCCCTGGTGTTCAGTAGGATCCTGCAGAGCGATCCTGTGGTCTCGCTTGCCCTTTTATTTACATACTCCAAGTGTTCGCGATAGGAGACGCGGGTGTCCAGCATGACTTCCAGGAACATTATGTTACGCTGAGATGATATTTTTGTCCCTCCGATCTGGATATGCGCCGACTCCACTGCTTTCCTGCTTGATATCAGCACCGCTAGTGCATCACAATTGTGATTTGTGTGAGGCCAGCTCTAGGCCCGCCACTAAGAGCCACTCCTCCACCTCTCGAATTGCGCAGTTCGCAGCATACATCGTCTTCCAAAGGGGGCCCAGTACCGAGCCCTGAGGAACACCAGCTGTCACCTCGTATGTCCTGGGGCCCACAGAGGTTTCTAGGACCAGCTCCCTTTTTTTCCACCTGTCGGGGAAGGTCCCTTCCAGCAGGCACATGTTGTAGAGCGCACAGTGGTTGCGCCTATAGGACAAAATTCAAAAAATCATAACAACAAAAATTTGCGAAAAATACCCAAATCGCCTCTAAAATTACCAAACTTACCAAACCGCTCGAGCGGAGCTTCCGCATCCGGGTGGGGGGATAGCAGGGCCTTCACTGCACTGTTCGGGACCAAATCCGCCCAGGTGCCTTCCTGTTCTCCAAGTCTCTTGCCACAGATAATAGTTTCGTCTCCGTGACCGGACATATCGGGCTCCCAACTTGTCGCGTCCATCGTCGGATGGAATGGGGGTGACCTTCTGAGAACAGCACTTGGACAATACCTTCCAGGACCACCGGGTCAAAAGGCGACCTATTGCCGGCACTCACACGTTTGACCACCGTCTTATACGCTCTTCCCCATGGGTCGTTTTCCAGCTCGTCACAGAGCTTGAGGTAGCTTTCCCTCTTGCTGTTCTGCATCGCCAGCTTGAGTGCCTTCTTTGCACTCGTTGAAGCAAAGTTGCAGCTTTGCCGTGCCTCTCGCTCTTTGGACCAACCTCCTGGCACGAAGGCAGGTCCTGCGCAAGCTATGAATTTCCTCACTCCACCAGTACACTGACGCGTAGTGCTTCCGATAGGTCTTACACTGCTGCATGCTTTGGTCGCGAGGGCATTTGTGGCCTAGGGCATTCGTGTGCGGAGGCGGCAGCAGACGGTGGTGTGGGCGTGACCGGAGGGACCTGCAACGGAGGCGGCGTGGGACTTTTGATATGGAAAGAGGGGGTCCCCAAGGTGAGCCCGGAGATTCCGGACGAGAGGCCGGCCGGCCACACCGGCGACGACGTTACCGACGCAGGAGCCGGAATCGCTGGAGAAGGGACCCTGGGTGTGGCCCGAGCCAACGTCATCCCATAGACCCCAGCTGCAGTGGCAACATTCGACGCCCGACGGCGCGCCCGCGGCCGCAATTCGCCCGGCAGATGTCGTCCCCGGACGAAGGCGGTTGGCACGAGGTAGGTCGATCGATTGACCGGAGGGGATCGAGGAGGCACCCGCGCTCGCGACGGCGCGTCAGAAGGGTCGCAGGCATTGCGTCCTGGTCACCGAGGGTGGACGGAAGTTCCGGGTCGCTGGCCTCCGTGTATTTACACACAAAAGGAAAAAAATACACTAAAAAGCAGATCATGTTGTAAAGGTGATTGGGGACGGGGTACGCGGCTAAAGTGATGAAAAAGAGGACGCATGGGCGCATACATGTCCGCAACAGCAACCTGCAAGAAGAAATATGAGGTTTAATCCAGACGAAAAACGGGTGGATGCCATGGAACTTACCTGTTGCCAAGGGCGAATGGTAATGCCGAGCAAAGAAAAGGAAATCCTCTCTGCGCCCTCAAACACGCCGCCATCCTTGCGAAGGAGTGATTGAACCTGTGAAAGGCACCAGTAGAAAATAAGAGAGAGAAAGCAAAAAAAAGCGAGAGTACTCACCGAACCAGAGGAATTTCGCTTCATCACCTTTGCCTAGGGAAGGGGGCGCTTCAATTAGTAGGCGGTCGATTGTCACTGGACGATAATGGCGATCGACCGGCACAAGAAAGTTCTGGCAACGAGCAGGTGGCAACGCTTCGCCGAACAAGCACGGATGGTTTGACCAGACGAAGAAACATCGAAAAAGAGGAGATCGCAGTATCGAGAAGCGAGCTGGGTATCGATAGCAGACCTAGTGGAAACACATGAAGTATCGTCGTAAGCAGGCGCAGAGGAAGGGAATGCAAACTTGATCGAGACCCGACACTGTGGAACTCAGGATACGTCGTCACTTGGTCTTCGACCGTGCGCCGATAGGTGTGCCCGATGGAAGGGCGTTGGCGGTGCTCAGTATATCTCGGGTGAGCGGCTCGAGGATCTCGTCTGGTCCAAGGCTGCTCGTCGTCTCCTTAAGGTGCGTGATGCTGTGACCACTCTGGACGACGACCTTTCGAGTAATCGCGAGGCTCGGCGTGCTCGTCATAGTCGCTCGCGTTGCTGGAGTCGTCTTCAACTTGGTAAGTTGCCGAGGGTCAAGTGGGTCGTCGCGTCTCTCCGGGTTTAGGCCTCCACACGCCCGCAAGCCGAGACTTTTCCGCGCCTTTTATCTCCTGGTCGTCGGAAGACTCTGCGCCGTCGTTCGTCTCCTCTTCATCTTGGCCGCCATCGTGAGTTACCTGGTCCTCCTCGATCCCTTCGCCTTCCCTTTCTGATGCCTCCGAATCGTGGTGAAAACTCTTGGTACCGTCGGAACTATCCGGAAACTCGATGACTTCTTCCATATGAAAGCGAAGACTAAACATATTGATATAAGACCCTTATTGTTTAAGCTTCCTATCTATCGGTGCAGTGAAATCTCGACTTAGAATACTTAGATAATAATATAGTGTGCGTTGGTACAATTTAACTTTACAATTACCCTGTGACCTTCTACCCTGCTTGTTCTCTCGTGTCCTCTCCCTGGATAGTCTCATCCCCTTCTTCTGCGGCTGCATTCTCGACGTCTTCAGAGTAATAGGGTTTAAGCTGGCTGTTGTTGGCGGAGCGCGGGCGTCTTTCTCAAGGGCATCGTCACGGTGTAGGGGCCGTCATGTTTGGGGGCCAATTTGGAGGCGAAACCTTCGGCCGCCTTCGGGAGGGGATGTTGGCGTACCCACACTTTGTCCCCGAGCTTCGGTCTCCACTCACGGCGTCGAAGGTTGTAAGGTTGTTGCTTGTTCTTGGGACACACGTTGGAGATTGGAGCTGACAATATCGAAGATTCCTTTAAGCTGGAGCGCTTTACCTTCGAGGTCCTTAGATATCACCGCCGATCCGGGGGTGACCTCGTCGTGCAATATTGTAGCGAGTCGGGGCTCGCGTCCTTGCGTCAGAAAGACGGGCCTGTATCCCGTAGAGTGCGATACGCTTGGGTTGATGGCGAGCGCTAATTCCGGCAATAGCTCGTCCCAGGAACTTTGGTCCGCCTCGGTGAGTTGGGCTATCATCGTCTTGACAGTCCGATTTGTCCTCTCGTTAGGGTTCTCCTGTGGACAGTAAGGAACAGTATATTGGACGTGTTCCCCCAGAGTATGGAAGTACTCTCTAAAAATGCGACTGGTAAATTGAGTGCCGTCATCGCAGACGAACTTCCGAGGGACCTAGTATACGTTCCCGGAAAGCCTTATGGACCTGGGCGTCACTAGCTTTTCGTAACGGGATCAACTCCTCCCATTTGGAAAAGATATCGTGAAATATGAGGAGCACGGTGTTTCCGTGTTTCGATCGGGTATATCGAACGGTTCGTTTGTAATGCGGGGTAACATTTTGCCCGCCGCTTTCGTCTGGGCGATTTTAAACTTCTGACACGACTCGCAGCGCTGGACGTAACGTTTCGCGTCTCTAAACATTCCGGGGCAGAAATACCTCTGGGACAGTCGAGAAACCGTCTTTCGGATTCTACTTGGGCTAGGGACGAACAGTTTCCACAGGAATTAGTCCTCGTCTTCAGCTCTGTGCCCTAAATTCCGGCAGAGTTGTCCGTTTTTCACTACGTAATATGAGAATTTCTCGGGGTATTCTCCTATCTTAACCTTTATGCCTTGGATCCATCTACAGGGTGTCTCCACTTCGGCCATCTGTTGCAAGAATTCACAGGGTTGTCGGGATTTCAATTTCAATTTACCTCGTCGGTAACTGTTGTAACTCCCATCTTGCTATCCGACCAGAGGGGCTTCCGATAGGGTTCAACCACTTGAGGGCTAGGTGTTCGGTAACCACTTCGAACCGATAACCTTCCAAGTAACATCGCATCAGACACTCCTTCTCTGTTGTCGTGTAATTGCCTTCCGTGGAGGCTGGCGTAGGCGATGACTTTCTCCTGTCCTTTGAAGTCTTGCGACAGGACTGCTCCTAGTGCCATGTCAGTAGGGTCAGTTTGCAACACAAACGTATTGTCGAAATCGGGACATCCTAGCACGGGGGCAGTGGTTAAACTCCTATTATTATTATTATTATTATTATTTATTGTTTAGACTTCCTAACGCTACAAGTTCTAAAACTTATAAATTACTTCGCTAGTCACAACTGGTTAACATACTTAAATTTGGACAAAATTGGTTCTTAAATCTAATGACATACATTGTTACATTAATTGTTGAACATTTAGAATGACAAATAAAGTTAAGTTAATAAAGTAAAGAAAAGGTTTTGGGGATAAGTCGCAATGTTAAGATAGGATATGATACCTTATAGCAGACTAGAACTGCTATTTTTTAGGAGGGAGAGAAGTTTTGTCTTAAATAGTGTTGCGCTCCTAGTTTCTTTTATGTAGTTGGGAAGCTCGTTCAACGTTCTAATAGTATTTATAAAAAATTGTCTATTTGAAAGCAGAAACCTGTGTCGGATGCAGATAATATTCTTTGTTCTTGTAGATCTGGAGAATTGTAATTTTTCAAATAAGTATGATGGCTCTCTGGTGTATATAACTTTGTGTAAAAAGATTATTTTTCTACTTTTTATATAATCTGCCAAGCTTATATCAAATATCTTGTAAGCAAATTGAGTTACATGGTCAGATCTATGCAAATTAAATATAAAACGCGCAATACTATTCTATGCTATTTTCAGCTTATGTCGACTTGCTATATCACATTTTGCATAGATCTCTAGACCATAGAAGAGTGTGGGTATTATACAAGACTTCGCAATTAGAAGACGCACACTAACAGGTAAGGAACATTTTACTAGTGACAAGGATCTTATTAGTCCGTATGTTTTGCCTACAGCTTTGTTTACGTGGTCATTCCAGTTCAAGGTTCTATTAAATGTGATACCCAAGTTATTGGCGGTTTCCACTCACTCAATTGGTGTTTCGTTAATCATCAAGGGGGATAGTTCAATATTGCATAATTTCTTCTTAAAAATGATTAAGCACTTTGATTTTAACGGATTGATGGCAAGACCGTTGTTTTGCCCATTCATTTACTTTTGCAAGCATCATTCTACAAATATCTAAACACTCACTAATTCTGTTTAAGGGACGACTAACATACATTTGAACATCATCAGCATATCAATGGACATTACATGTCGACAGCACATACGGAAGATCATTTATATATATCCAAGAACCGAACCTTGGGGTGCACCACGCTGCAGATAGGCAAACGATACGAACACAAAAGTTTGACGCCAGTATTGGAGAAGAAATACAAATTTTTGAGTTTTGAGCACAGGATGTCATGATTTACTGTGTCGAACGCTTTGCTGTAGTCCAGCAATAGTAAGAAGGTGACATACGAGTTGTCCGTCTGTTGACGAATATCTTCAGTTATTTTTAAGATGGCTAAAGTGCAGCTACGATTTTTTCTAAATCCAGGTTGATGGTCATTTAAGATGCTATTGACAGATATAAAATTATTTATTTGTGATGCAACAATATTTTCAAATACCTTCGAGAGGAACGGAAGAATAGATATCGGCCGGTATTCTTTGTTTGATTTAGGTATTGGGATAATTTTGGCGGTTTCCCAGCAATCCGGGAACGTAGACGTGGTAAGAGCCGTGTTAAATGTGTGAGTAAGGTAAGGGATAAGTTTGGGAAGTAGAATTTTTATAAATTTAGGATGAATATCATCTGGTCCAATTGCGTTAGACTTAATTTTAAGAATATTATCTAAATCAACACATTGGTCAACACACACAAAAACCTAGTATCACAGATGTTTTCAGGTACTGAATTTAGGTACGTGTTGGTTGTGACCTCAGGAACTTGGCATTCTGCTAATTTAAGGTTGAGTTCATATATGTCAACATCTAGTTCCTGTAATGTCTTTTTTTTACCTATCCCTAGAGCTTTAATCTGTTTCCATGTTGGACTCGAAGAGGTTGAGTTTTTAAATTTTTGGCTAAAAAAGTTTGATTAGTTTGGTAACCGTTTTCCTCAGAGATACAAACATGCTGTGGGGTTGCGGTGTTTTGTATCTTTTCCACTTCTGGTATACTTCATTACGTTTTATAATTGCCAATTTTATATTATTGGTAAACCATGGTTTTTCGGACGGTTGAATTGTTTCACTTTTAACTGGAACAAAACTATCGTATAAGTGGCTAATATTAAGTTGTAGAAAGTTAAGTTGACGATCAACTGTTGGAAGACTGTAAATATTGTTCCATACACACTGGTCGAATGCTTCGTTCAACAGTATATAATTAATATTCTTAAAATCACGATAAGATATTATATGGTCCGTGTAGTTAAGGTCAAAGTTATAGGTCAGGTATATAAGGTCATGTTTTGAAAAGAACGGAACGATTAGCTGATCATACAAACATATTTTATTAACATCACTCACAAAAAAGAAATCTAATAATGTGTTACGTGTTCTGCTGAAATGGGTTGGAAATGAAAGATTTACTGGTTTCAGACCTAGCGATTCCATGTTGCTGGTAAGGTGAGATTCCCTCAGAATATCACTATTAAAATCGCCTGCAAGGATTACATCAGTGAAGTTTACTGTAATGTCTGTCAGAATATTGATTAGATCATCATAATTTGTGTTGCAATGCGGACGATAAATGCAGCCAATTAACAGATTTTTCTCCATAATTGTATTTCAAGAAAAATATATTCTATCGCACTGTTTATTGTGTGTTGCCAAATAATTTTGGCTTTTAATTTTTTGTTTACATATATTGCACCTCCTCCCCCATGACTAACACGATCAGAACGGTACACATTATATCCATCATACGATATTAGTACATCACATAGACTCTGGACGAACCATGTTTCAGACACGCATATAACATCAATTTCCGAATTTACAAACATGTACCTAAACTCTTCAATTTTCTTTGTCAGGATTTGGGCATTTATATGATAAATCTTGAGACCAGGTCTCTGCTTTGTCAGGATGCACAGAAGGGCATGACTATTTGCTGTTGAATTATTCAGGGTTTCTTCCATTGTGAATAGTTTTAAATTTCAAAGTAAAAAAACAAGGACTGCACACCAGACAATAAATTAGGCAAACTACTAAATTAACAATGCGACTGATCCTAAACATATGACTAACAGGAGTTAAAGATATTAAAGTAATTTGAAATCCTAATATAGAGATAGATAACATTTTAATTACGAAATGAATTATTCTTAAAGCGGCATCTCTACTCGAGTAGATTTCGCTTACATCACTACTCAGATCAGAAAGCTCATTAGAGCTTTGCACGTAGTAAGCCTCTCCTCCGCCTATAGGCTTATAAAATACGTCTCCACGGCGAGTAAAGACGGCCGCTACGCGCTTTTGTTTTTTGAGTCGCATGGCATGCTTAAAAATTTAGTAATTTGTTTTAGTTAATTGTTCGTTTAAGTATATAAATGCCGGCGAGACAAAACCGATCAGTTGTAAGCTCAGCTGCGATTTGGTTGTTTGTCGGTGCACTCCAATCGCCCGCAGCAGCGCAGCTTTTTCGCGAAAGTGATCCATTTTTATTATTATTACTGGGTCAACAAGTGAGTTTTTTTGGCTCGGTCGGACTCCAAAAATAGACCTAACTCGCGGAGGAGGGGTCAGATATAGTGACATACATAGTCGATTGAAAAGGGTGTTCAAATTTTCGCCCTCGACTTGCGGTACACCATGCCAGCGCAAGTTGCATGCAACATCCGCGACCTCCTGTGCATTGTATTTTGCTGCCAGTTGTGCATCCAGTTCACACACTTGTTGTTTCAGTGTATTCACCTCTTTTGCCTCGGTTTCCAGCTCTCGCACTCGTTTCGTAAGGTAGTGTATTTCTGTGTTCATTGCATCGAATTTTGCCTGTAGACTGTTGAGAAAGCGGGACCCGCTCTCTCGATACTCTCTACCGAGTGACTCCCTTTGCTCCGCAAATTTATCGTCGATCAGCTGCAACAGTTCCATGTTGATTTCCTTCCGTTGACTCGTGAATTTCGCATCCATTTGTTGCAGCAATTGTGTGTCCGATGAGCGAGCTACCTTGATTTCGGCATTCGACTTTTCACTCCTTAGTCGCTTTGGTGCATTCATTATGTTGTTGTTTTGATCAATTTTGAGATTGAGTGATTTGTGTAAATGTGCACTGCAGTATATGTGTGTGTATGTTTCCTTTCTTTTATCTTTCCACTTTCGACCAAAAGAAATGTGTTTTAAGTGTTTTTATACAAAAATATGGAGATTACACGCACGATTTGACCGCTAAATGATCGTAGACCACAGGCGGCTTATAGTCCGATAGAAATTGTTTATGTTTTTGAACTTAATGGACTTTCTCTAGAAAAACGTGACTTTCCTTTTACAATTCTTTCACTCCTTTTCACCTCTTCTAGCGCGTTCTGCTGTTCGTGGCTCCATACCTACTTCCGACCCTTCTTCAACAGGGCCGTCATCGGTTAGACCACGGACACGAACCGGGGATACCAAGACGCCATGCCTGGCCACTGCCTGAAATGTTGTTAGTCCGTGGCGCCTATAACGATGGTATCGTCCAAATAGGCGGAGGCGAACGACTCCGCACCAATCACGCTATCCAAAGCGCGTTGGAAGGTTGCGCTGGCCGAGCGATGTCCGAAGACCTTCCATTGGTACAGGCCTCTGCCCGGAACGGTGAAGGCCGTGAACTGGCGGCTGTCCTTGGCCATGGGTATCTGCCAATAACCATTAACTTTAAATCTAGCGTCAAACTGTATCGGGCTTGACGTAGTCATTCTAGGATGTGGTTGATCCTGGGAGTGAGCGTTCAACTGTCTGTAACCAACGCACATGCGCCATTCACCCGACTTCTTCTTGACCAATTCTATAGGTGCGCTGTGCGGACTCCATGACGGTTCAATGGCTTCTGCGCGAAGTAGTTCGTCCACTTGAGTGTCGATCACGCTCTGCATTGCCGGATTCCTCGGGTAGTATCTTGGTTTCAAGGGCTTATCGTCTCGCGATATAATCCCACGGGTGATGCGTTCCCGCTGGTCGGGTCTTAGATCATCCTCTTCCGTCATTGGTTCCCGATTTTACTTGGCCGCAGTCAATTTTACCCTAAGAGCGGCTTCTCCACACTGTATCCGCGTTCCCATCGCCGCCAAGAAATCCATACCTAATATCACGCGATCCAACATGGTTGGCATCACTAAGAATGGCATCCACACTTGCGTGCCAGCTAATTCCACACGAGTACGCCATAACATCTTCACTGCCAGACTTGACCGATCAGCTAACGCTATTGTAGTGATGATCTCCTGCATTTCCTTTCTTGGTGTCGGGCTGTTACTTCGCTCATCTCCGCTGCGCCTGCATCTTGGCGACGACGTTGTTTGTTTCCCGGGGCGTCTCGGCGACAAAAATCGACGGTAAATTTGTTCCTACGACCGCAGTCCCAACAGAAGTTCAGGCGTGCATTAGTACAACTCTGCATAAAGTGACCGACTTCTCCGCATCTACCATAAGCTCGCTGTACGTCGATGTTTAATGGGAGCTGTCTTATCATTCGATTTCGAAAAGGGGTTCGGCATTAGACGAGGGTTAGTCCTATCCCGGTCTGTAGTCCCCGTCCTGGGAATACCAGCGCGACTCGACGTCAGCTGTCTCAAACTCTCGTATTCCGTCGCCATGTGGGTTAATTGCTCAAGCGTCTCGTCTTATATACAGCCGATATTCTGGTGCCATATTTTCGTAGACCCGATAAAGTTCTTCTCCTTTTTGGTATCCAGCTTGCTGCATCTTGATCCTCAACTCGACCAAATAATCCTTAAATGTGTCGTCCACTCTCTGGATGTGGGCTCGGATCTCGTCCTCCAGTCGCTCGAAGTAACGTGGGGACAGGAAGAAACTCAAGAATTCGGCCCGAAATTCTAGCCCATGTAAGCAGCTCGTGCGGAAACATTGTGATGCCCCACCTTCTAAAATTTCTGACATTGCGCGGGGTACCTCCTCCTGGTTAATTCCGTATGTTGCTATTTTCTCCTCAAGTTCGGCGGTCAACGGGTCAGACGCTCCGTCAAATCGTAGATTCCATTTTTGCATCCGCTCGGCTAGTAAATGTTACTGGGACTTCTGAATCTGGCGGCTTCGGCACGCCGTGGTTTCCGAGTGGTGGGGCGATAAAATCTCGTGACGTGTCGGGTGGACTCCTCGATAACTTGTCAGTCTTCCGGCAGAGGCATGGCCGGCGACATATTGAACCTGACTCTGGCCAGTGCCAGAGCGGCTAGCTCATCTTTACGGCGGCCATAAATCCATCGTACTCCTACGCCTGGGTCTCAATCAAATCGGCCTCTTCGTACTCGCCGTCGGACACCTTCGTAGTACGCGAAACTCCTTCCTTTTCCTTTTCAATATCGATTCTCTACTTTTCTTTCTCCTTTTGCTCGTCGCAGTCCTTCGCTTCAACAGTTTGCGGGGCTCAGCAGGGGTGCGTTTCTTCGGGATAAAGATCTTTATTTTTGTGGGTCTTTAAGCCACTTTGGTGTTGCTCTAGTTAGCCTCAATGTCCCTGCTCGGGCGCCACTTGTAAGAATGCTCTCTGCCCGTGGTATAGCTATCAGACGGATCCATAGGTCCTTTTACAAGAAATTGGTAAAATCACTGAGACACTGGGCTAGAAAGTAATGTCCGCAGGGCGAACGATGATTTTTAATTAATTATCGCGGAGATTTACGCCTATCCACTCGAGGGGGTATTTTAGGCTGGCCTTTCGCGATGAAACATTCCACGGGCTGGACCTTTGGCCGTATCTTATTGTAAGTGGCAGAGATGCGAGTCGAGGGTCGCGGGCCTGAAAATCCTACGAGCTGGACTTTCGGGCGAGGCCGCAGCCGGATTTTCTCGTGATTTGCCGGCTGGAAGCAAGTTTAAATAAGAATCTGCCGTTCCGTTACGATGTAGGATTGGTGGGGCAAGTGAGAGGATCTTCCATCTCACCGGGGGAGTTAGAGGAACACGAAGGGTTCTGCCGTTTCGCTGTAGAGTGCTAGAGGGGCACGCGAGAGGATCTTCCGTCTCGTTGCGGGAGTAAGTGGGACACGAAGGGTTCTGCCACTTCGCTGTAGAGTGTTAGGGGAAAACACGCAAGAGGACCTTCCGCCTCGTTGCGGGAGTTTGTGGGACACGAAGGGTTCTGCCACTTTGCTGTAGAATGTTAGGGAGAACACGCGAGGGGATCTTCCGTCTCGTTGCGGGAGTTAGTGGGGCACAAAGGGTTCTGCTGCTTCGTTGTATTAAAAAAGTTGGGGGAATATATAGTGTCTTATTTTGCTCCCCGCGTGCTTAACTTGCAACTTTTTCTTTCGCGTCGTCCGCGTGCGCGACCGTCTGCCTCGAGGTACATGAGAAGGAGACACCCGGAAGCCTCAGTATGATCCACTCGTACTCTCCGGTCTTTTCCTTGCAAGATCGGTTAAGTATTGTTCACTAATTTTCCTCTTATTTCCTTGTATTTTCCTCTATGGTTGCCACCTCGGGCGGAATTAAACTTGGCCTGTTCTGGTTCCATACCCAAAAGTCCCATTGGTTCGCTTTCCGACTATTAAATAATAATACTTAATTTCATTTCTCTCACAAACTAATGACTATAATAATATTAAACGTATATAAATATTTCCTATAACTATTGTGGCAGCCCAGCCGTCAGGCTGCCGAGTCTACCAAAAGATTCATCAGCCCTCAGAAACGGCTCCGGGAAGTACAAATCCAGAAGGATTCCAAGGACTCCTGCCGCAATGGTCATCACTGCCACAAGTGTGGACCACCACACTCTCCTACATACGGACGACCGATCTTCACTTCCATCTTACTCCTGAGCCTACTATCCTGAGGTTCTTGCTACGGCTTTCTTTGCAAGTGTAGAAAGTTCACGCCAAAAGGTCGTTTATTGTCTAAAGGCAGTGTCGAGCGGCAGTTTAGTCCAGATGACTACATCTCGCGCGCTCGCACTGCCCTCCGCTCTCCCTCTCCATCTCTCGCCTAAGTCTCCGCTCCGCTCTGGAGCGCTTCAGTTAAGTTAGGCTGAAAGAGTTCTATTTTCAAAGTGTAACAATAAACACCCACGCATGTCGCGAACGAAACCCCAAAGTACACCCATGTTTTTTCATACCTTCGTTCTTGGGACTTCATCCTATTTCAGCAACATTTCAACATTCTGGTCCTTTATTATACCCGTTACTCGTAGAGTAAAAGGGTATACTAGATTCGTCGGAAAGTATGTAACAGGCAGAAGGAAGCGTTTCCGACCCCACAAAGTATATATATTCTTGATCAGGATCACTAGCCGAGTCGATCTAGCCGAGTCGATCTAGCCATGTCCGTCTGTCCGTCTGTCCGTCTGTCCGTCCGTCCGTCTGTCCGTCCGGATGAACGCTGAGATCTCGGAAACTATGGGAGCTGGGCTATTGAGATTTGGCGTGCAGATTCCTGAGCTTCTTACGCAGCGCAAGTTTGTTTCAGCACAGTGCCACGCCCACTCTAACGCCCACAAACCGCCCAAAACTGTAGCTCCTACAGTTTTGATGCTAGAATAAAAATTTTAACTGAAATGTATTGTTCTCACCAATACCTATCGATTGACCCAAAAAAAAGTTTGCCACGCCCACTTTAACGCCCACAAACCGCGAAAACCTGTGACGGCCACAATTTTCATGCTAGATAAAAAATTTTAACTGAAATGTATTGGTCTCGTCGATACCTATCGATTGATCCAAAAAAAATTTGCCACGCCCACTCTAACGCCCATAACGCTTAAATCTGTATACCTCCGGTAGGTGGCGCATTTTAATCTCGCTTTGCTGCTTGCATATCTCCATATAGCTGAGTAACGGGTATCTGATAGTCGAGGTACTCGACTATAGCGTTCTTCCTTGTTTTTTACTGTTTTAGCTGCGAGTTAATATTAACATAAATATATTAATACAGTCCACTTTAACTTCTCTTTCTAATACAGTCCACTTTTACTGCTTTTTCTAATACAGTCCACTCCAATTACTTTTCTCGACCTACAATTACGGCAAAATTATTTCTAAAATTAAAAACAAAGTTACAATACTCCAGCAAATCATCTGCACTTCAATTGTGCAGGTGGCAGATAAACGCACCGACAACCATACATAGGCGAAGTCTTCACAATTCCCGCAACTTTATTCCGCTATTCGCACCCCACATACATATGTACAGTGTACAGACAGTTATCCAACCCGTGAAACGGTTCCACTTATGGAATTTATAAACAAATTTTTGAATTCAATCTCAGCTACGAGTATATTGCCCTTGCCTTCAGCGACATTGCCTTTGCCTTTGTTTTTCCATTAACTTCAAGGGCCGCGCCTGACCGTCCTGCTAAGATAAATAAACCAATTGTAAAGTAAACACAAACTTCCGTTCGAAGCCCAAACTCTTTCGTTCGAAGCCTACAGTATTGCGTTCTAAGTTTAGATAATAGTGCGTTCCGATTTTCAACCAAATTCCATCGGTCAGCATAATATCATTACACAACGAGATGCGACAGTTTCAGCATAAGCTTTTATTTTAAACAAAAATAAAACTCTAGAAGCTTAAGAAAGAAAAGCTTCTGGCCGAGGTTCGTTGGATAAATTTTTGGAATTACGAAGATAGTCTATTTCCGATTGAAGCCGCGATCGGTCATACTTAATAATTAAAAGTAAGAAAGTCTTGATGTATAAGTGAGTTTGTGAATTAAGGTCAATCACCAATAAAATTATATTTAACAAGTAAGAACGCTATAGTCGAGTACCTCGACTATCAGATACCCGTTACTCAGCTAAAGGTACCAACGGGAAATGGAGATTTTTAAGCAGCAAGGCGAGATTGAAATGCGCCACCTACCCGCGATCTCAATATATGGTTATGTGGGCGGTAGACAGATTTAACCGTTATTGACGTTAGAGGGGGCGTGGCAAACTTTTTTTTTTGATCAATCGATAGGTATTGACGAGAGTAATACATATCAGTTAAAATTTTTTTCTACCACGAAATTTGAGGGCGTTAGAGTGGGCGTGGCAACCTTTTTTATTTGATCAATCGATACGTATTGACGAGACCAATACATTTCAGCTAAAATTTTTTATCTAGCATGAGAATTGGGGGCGCCACAGGCTTGGCCTTGTGGGCGTTAGAGTGGGCGTGGCATATTCGCGTACTTGCGCTGCGTTTAAGGCTACGGAATCTAAATCTGAAATCCCAATTCTCTATCTTTGATAGTTTCCCAGATATCCGCGTTCATACTTACGATTTTTTGAAGTTTGTGGGCGGTTTGTGGGCGTTAAAGTGGTCGTGTCAACTTTTTTTGGGTCAATCGATAGGTATTGATGAGAACAATACATTTCAGTTAAAATTTTTATTCTAGCATCGTAACTGTAGGAGCCACAATCTTGTGCGGTTTGTGGGCGTTAGAGTGAGCGTGGCACCCTGCTGAAACAAACTTGCGCTGCCCAGGAATCTCAGGAATCTGCATGCCTAATCCCAGTATTGTAGCTTGTATAGTTTCCGAGATCTCAGCGTTCATACGGACAGAAGGAGATGGCTAGATCGACTCGGCTAGTGATCCTGATCAAGAATACATATACTTTATGGAGTCGGAAACGCTTCCTTCTGCCTGTTACATACTCTCCGACGAATCTAGTATACCCTTTTACTCTACGAATAACGGGTATAAAAATAAAAATTATATATTTTTAAATCAACGACAACGAATAAAATTTATTGGCGCCCAACGTGGGGCTGCGTCACCAAAAGTTCTAAAAATAACAATTTAATGAAAAATAAAAATTAAGTTTAACAAGAAAGGAAGTTAACTTCGTCGAAGTTTGTATACCCTTGCAGTTATAATTATTAAATATAAAAATACAAAAAAATTATATTCCCAATGGTATATATGTCAGAATACACCGAAGCTATAATTTGTTTCATATTATTTTCCCACCAATATTCCGATCGTTCCTATGGCAGCTGTATGATATAGTCGTCCGATTTTGATAAAATTAAATTCGAAATTCAGAACTAATTAAAAAAAGTTATTTCCAAGCGTAGGAAGATATATGTTAAAAAACACCAAAGCTATAATTTGTTTCATAATATTTTTCAATCAATTTTCCGATCGTTCCTATGGCAGCTATATGATATAGTCGTCCGATTTTGATAAAATTTAATTCGAAATTCAAAACTAATTAAAAAATGTTATTTCAAAGCGTAGAATGTTATATGTTAAAAAACACCGAAGCTATAATTTGTATCATATTATTTTCTTACCAATTTTCCGATCGTTCCTATGGCAGCTATATGATATAGTTGTCCGATTATGATAAAATTAAATTCGAATTTCGGAACTAATTAAAGAATGTTATTTTCAGGCCTAGGAAGTTATATGTTAAAAAACACCAAAGATATAATTTTTAAAATTTTTTTTCCGATTATTCCTATAGGAGCTATAAGATATAGTTGTCCGATCCGGCTGGTTCCGACATATATACTACCTGCAAAAGATATAAGACTTTTGGAAAAGTTGGAAACTGAGAGACTAGCTTGCGTAGAAACGGACTGACAGACGGGGATGGCTAGATCGACTCGTCTAGTCATGCTGATCAAGAATATATATACTTTATGGGGTCGGAAACGTCTCTTTCACTGCGTTGCAAACTTATGATCATTATAATCTGCAAGGGTATAAAAACGGAACTAGCGCAGCAAAGAACTCAAATTTTTAGTGGAAAAATTAAAACATCCACCAACGACACAAACAAAGAAACAGTGATCGTGATAATTTTAAATAGATAACAATAAATGAAATAATCCATTTAAAATAAACATTAAGTTGATTAAACGGTGGAGTGAAGATCAACTTCATAAACATCAATATCACTATTAAAGCAAAACAAATTCGAAACGGCAAAAATTAATTAAAACTACAAAAACCAACCAAACAACAAACAACCATACAAATTCCAAAGGAACCCAAAGAAGGCAGGAAGGGCATTCCCTCGCCCTCGGACAGTATCGTGATGATACCAAAATTTTTTTTTTAAATAAGGTCTTAAAAAAAAAAAAAAATTCAAGACAAAAAAATTGATAAAAAACATTAGGAATTGTTTTTAACAATGGCAACTGGAGGTTCATCTAATTTTTCTGCAGTTGGCTTAGCCACAGACAATAACTTAACTGTTGAATTAATTATAATATTAATTAATGTTCAATTAACCGAAGTAAGCAAAAAAAAATAGATGGCTTAGAAGAAAAGTTAGCTACAGATGCAAACATAGTAGAGGACTATAAAGTTCAAGAAGTTGACCCAAATGTAAAATGTGAAAACACTCTGGGGCCGTCCATAAACCACGTGGACAGTTTTTGGGGGAGGTGGGGGCTCGTCAAAAGTCCAAGATTTTCCACGAGGGGGGAGGGGGGGGGGGGGGTCGAGGTCCACGTGGACATAGTACAAATTTAATTTTAACCTTTATTTTATTTATTCCACTTTTAAACTTACTATTAAACTTCTATTTATTTACCATTTTTAAAAATCTCTATAGATATCATTTTTAATCAGAAAAAAAAAATGTTCAATGAAAAAGTCCACGTGGACAAAAAAGGGGGGGGGGGGGGGTGTGGTTGTCTGGTTAAAAATCCACGATTGTCCACGAGGGGGGGAGGGGGATGTCAAAAAGTGCTTAAAATTTGTCCACGTGGTTTATGGACGGCCCCTATCCGCCTCAATTCCACACATTATTTCGTCCCGTTCATCAAAAGTTTACGTACAAAAAGTCCCTCCTAAGAATACTGCATCCGAATATTGCGTTCCATATCCCGCCGTGCAAATTAATAATTTTACTCGTGAATTATTTAAAAAAATGTATTCTTATTTTTTATTCACTAAGTTACAACTTCACAACATTTCGCAATTCACGGTTCACAATTATTTTCTTATTCAACCGATCTTCTCGGATGCAAAAACGGACTGCCTGGCAAAGGGCCGATTATCTGATAAACAAACCTCGGTTTAAGAGAATTGGGAAACTCATTAAGAGTTGGACAAGGGTTGGACTCAAAAGAGTCGGGAAATCGGATGATCAAATTCTCTGCTCAATTGCCAAACGGATTACGCTGCAGTTTTGGGGCTCGCCGGTTGTTGACCGGAACTTTTGTGTTTACATTAGCTGGACCCAGCTTAGTTTATGTTAGGAGGACCGCGGCGCAATTGAATCTTAATAATGAACTTCGATTGAAGTGGGGGAGCAAATTGGGATTCTGTGGGAACGCTGAGTAAGGGCATCCCAGCTAAGAATTGTTTATAGGAAATTTTTTACGACGTGGGTAAGGCGGCTGGGCGCTAGAGCTGGAAAGCGTTCTCAGCTAAGAATTGTATATGAAGAGTTTGTTTATAAATTGGGTAAAGAGGCTGGGATCATGAACTGGATAACGTGCATGGTAGACGTACTCGAGGTATTGGGGCAGTGTCGAGCGGCAGTTTTATTCAGATGTCTACGTTAGGCTTAAGGAGTTATATTTTCAAAGTGTAACAATAAACACCCACGCACGTCGCCAACGAAACTGCAAAGTACACCCGTGTTTTTTCGTACCTTCGTTCTTGGGACTTCCTCCTATTTCTGCGATCAAGCCGCCCCGCCCCAAGATTCTGGTCCTTCGAGCCGAGTTTCTAACTCTGGATTTTCCTCTCCTGGAGTTTTCTGGTTTTTTTCCCAGCAGGCTTGAACCACTTCAGATAAGTTCCACTTACTATTATTTGCCGGTCATACAGCCAGTTTTTTTTTGACTAAAAGTATGATATAAATCCAACAGTGATTAATCCGACGCAACGGCATTTAATATATGTACATATTTCAATTCCGTTATTTGTGCACGACAATATTCCAGTTTCCTTTGCAAATAATTGTGCACTTTAAATAATTCCAGTGCTACTATTCAACGAAATGTGTTTCATATATTTTTTTAAATTCCAATTGTGTGTAGAACACAACACAGCCACAGTGAAAACTTTCGGAAAGGGTATACTAGGTTCGTCAGAAAGTATGTAACAGGCAGAAGGAAGCGTTTCCGACCCCATAAAGTATATATATTCTAGCCGAGTCGATCTAGCCATGTCCGTCTGTCCGTCTGCCTGTCCGGATGAACGCTGAGATCTCGGAAACTATAAGAGCTAGGCTATTGAGATTTGGCGTACAGAGTCCTGAGCTTCTTACGCAGCGCAAGTTTGTTTCAGCAGAGTGCCATGCCCACTCTAACGCCCACAAACCGCCCAAAACTGTGGCTCCTACAGTTTTGATGCTAGAATAAAAATGTTAACTGAAATGTATTGTTCTCATCAATACCTTTGATTGACTCACAAAAAGTTTGACACGCCCACTCTAACGCCCATAACGCTTAAATTTGTCTACCGCCGGTAGGTGGCGCATTTTAATATCGCTTTGCTGCTTGCATATCTCCATTTAGCTGAGTAACGGGTATCTGATAGTCGAGGTACTCGACTATAGCGTTTTTCCTTGTTTTTTACTGTGTTTCAGCTGCGAGCTGATACTTATATAAATATTCTAATAGTCTACTTTAACTACTCTTTCTAATACAGTCCACTCCAAATACTTTTCTCGACCTACAATTACAGCTAACTTATTTCTAAAATTAAAAACAAAGTTACAATATCCACAAATTTTGTCCAGCAAATCATCTGCAATTAAATTGTGCAACGTCCCGCAACGTTATTCCGCTACTCGCACCCCACATACATAGTGTACATAGTATAGTATATGTTCCTTCCAAAGAATCAAAATTAAAGTCAGAATTTTTGCCGTTATAATAAATATTTGTTGAATTTGCCTATCAGACAGTGTGACCGTTTATTTTTACGCACCTTGATTGGTTGCTAAATTCCAATTAGTTTCTAGCCCATTTCCGTTTCCCTACTTCGAAATTAAAATTCTGAATTATTTCCGTCATGGCAACATCAGCAAAATCCGCTTTATCCTGATTTATGGCCACAGCTGACTGTCTGATCCACTTTGAGGCCACTGTGAACGCTCCAGGTGCTCCTATCCCTAAAATCCAAGTTATACCAAACGTACTCCACTTATGAAATGTTTGTCGCGCATCTCATGGAACAAATCCAACAGGGCTCCTCTCAAATACTTCAAGTTCCAGTAACTCCATCCCAAAATTCCACGTATTATGGCTGTCGATTCCCTCCTATCCACACAGAGGTTTTCTCGGGCGATTATCTTCGTTGGCCGACTTTACGGGACCTTTTCACTGCGATATACATAGAAAATGCAATTATTCCACTTAAATTTAAAAACAAGTGGAGAAGCTCATTCCATAGTTTCGAGATCCTCACTCACCAATGATGGCTTTCGCTCTGCCTGGGAAAACCAAACTAAGCGTTTCGAAAATATGCCATTGCAGGTGAACAGTCACTTGAAAACTCAGTTCAATGTGCAATCCATAGCACATGAGTCTGGAGCAACTTTAAAGGAACTTCAACGCACTTTACAAGGTTGCTTAACTTCCTTACAATTTTTCGGCGTTAATATTAAGAATTGAGACCCTATCCTGGTTTATATGTGCTCAACAAATCTACAAAAGATCACGCTCTCATTATGGGAGCAATCCATCCAAAATAAAGCCTAAATTCCTACGTGGCTTGAGCTTGAATCCTTTTTACGGAGAGCCATCGAATTCTTGAGACCGTCGATAGCTTCCGATTTGCCAATTTCCTCCATGTCCAGTCCACAGACATAAATCGAGTGGCAGAATTTCCAAAAATAAATTCCTTCAACACAAAGGTAGTTCCGATACCCAAAGGCTGCGATCTGTATTCGAAGAATAACCACCTCGTGCCGTGACGGTAGACGATCCCCTAGCCTAGAATGTTCACGCCAAAAGGGCGTTTAATTCCTGGAGGCAGTGTCGAGCGACAGTTTTATCCAGTTGTCCACATCTCGCGCGCCCGCACTGCTCTTCGCTCTCCCTCACCATCTCTCATTTTAAGTCTCCACTCCGCTCTGGAGCGCTTAAGTTAAGTTAGACTTAAAGAGTTATTTATTCAAAGTGTAACAATAAACCCCAAAGTACACCCGTGTTTTTTCGTACCTTCGTTCTTGGAACTTAACCCTATTTCAGCGATCAAGCCACCCCGCCCGAACATTCCCGAATGTAACAATTTTTGCCATGTAGTTGGACATTAATAATCAAAATTAAATCTTATTTAAATTTAAAATATTTAAAAATGTGAGTGCTAGACTAGTTTTAGCGTTATGGGCGTTTGTAAGCGTTAGAGTGGGCGTGGCACCCTGCTGAAACAAACCGCCGCTAACGGGTATAAAAATACAACGGACGAGATTTGTGAGAGACGAGAAAACGCGATTCTTTTGCATGTTTCGTTTCTTGCATGCCTTACAGGCGGCGATAAAATCTACGGTCAGTTGCTTTTCCTGACGTTTCTCAGGAGTTCTAAAAGTTGTACCTAATTGAGTATCGAACAAGGCAGGTACCGAGAAATCGTCCGAATTCACTGATTGTAGAAGGCCTCGCATAGTTTTCAATTGCTACTATTCACGGACTTGAAGGTTTGATTCCGTGCTCATTGATGAAGTAGCTGAAAAACTGCACCTCTGCCTGGGCCACCTGATACTTTCTAAGGCTGACCCTGAGTCCATGGCTACGAAGGATCTCCAAGACGACACGAATATGTTTTTCGTGTTCCACAGGTAGGTTAGACATCATTGGGATATCGTCTATATAGCAATAAACGAAATCATCGCCACGAAAAATATTTTCAATGAATCATTGGAAGGTTTTCATAGCGTTCTTTGAACCGAACGGCATGTAGAACAGTACGGAATGCTAACGGCGGTTTTAGGAGTACCATATGGAGTGTAGAAAATATTGTTTTTCCGTGTAGCTACTCCAAGAAGTAGTGGAAGTGAGCAATTAGGTAACGCTGAGGTACGTTATATCATTCAGCTTGCGATAGTCCCCGCAAGAACGCCAACCACCATTCTATTGTTGTCGGCAACAAACGCCTTCTTTAATTAAAATCGTTATACTTTTGCGGTGCTAAGTTTCTCACCAGACAGACGGATATTGGACTTCCTTTGGTATGTGCTGTCAACGAGAAGGTTGAAATGGGACAATAGCCAAAACACACTTTCAAGGAAGTGCACCCACGGCCTTAAAAATCGAAAAATGAACAAAAAATTAAGGTATTTTATCGTTAGACATTTGTGTTTCGCGGAATACTGCAATCTATACACAAATATGTTATGTTCTTTTTTGAGCAGTAGACTTCGTTACTTTTCGTTTTGGGTTTCTGTTAAGCGTTTTACGTTAAGCTGTTCGGGAGGCGCTCTCTTACCGAACATCGCACAATAAGAGATTCTAGTCACACTCGTCAGAGAAACTTATTAAAAGACCGATTGACTAAAAAGACAACGCAAGCGGTCTTTTCAATAATTTCTTTTCTTTCCGGTGCACAGTGGTAAGCTCTCAATGATGGCCTGCTAGTTTTACTCCGCATACTTTACACTCCGATTTTTTGTCCATGTATTAAATTTCAAAAATTGATGCACTTTTTTATTGTAATCACGTCTATTTTTTAATTGGAGCACTGCTAACACGCGAAATAGAGAAAGCCAAGTCACACGAAGGAATCTTCGTTCAAAATCAAACGGTACCTGAATGAGCCGAGCAAAAGAGAACGGAAAAAACAATCGGATGCTCTCGGATTCTTTCCTCAAAGTCGGAGAGAAATACACTTATTTTGCGACCGCAAGAATTGGTCAACAGTTATTTATGGCGTGGGATTTTTGGCTGAAAACGATATTCGACTCAAAGCTGGCATTCTTTAATTGACTAAACTGTATATTTTCAGAAGCTTTTGAAAATCATTATAAAGAAAACATTGTTGCCTAATAACTATTTTAAAATTTATTGTTTTTATTGTGTAGTAAAAAATAAGAATAGCTGATACAAAAAATTTGTGAATCAAGCTATTTTTGTAGTGTCGTATTGAACTTGCTTATGGCCTCTCCGACATATTTTTCCTTCTCAGCTAGCGCAGACTTAAGCTGCGTACGTAATTGCTGTAGATTGGGCATGGTGCGGCAGTCTCTAATGTTAAGCAGTGTTCGGAAGATGTTCTCCCACATTTGCCGCTGAAAGTAGCGAGGCACGGTTGTCTTCGGCATCCAAATTGGGCTTGGAGTTCGTTGAGTCACTTCCATATAGCGCCCGAAAAGCAGCACATGCATAACGCTTACAAGACCAAATAAATCCAGCTGATAAGTCCACGGTCGCTGGGTTCGCATTTCAATGCACTTAAACAGATCATCGTGATGGACATAATTAAATGTGTAATTTTTCGGAAAGAACTTAGTGTCTATAGACACACCGAAGTCAATAAGCTGCAGACTCACATTGTTGGGATCCGCATCCAGCCTGAAACAGAAGGAATTATTAAAATGATCTGCAAGGTTTTTAAAGTAGTTGGCTGGATGTGCTTACGGCCTCAGTAGCAGAAAGTTGTCCGGCTTTATGTCGGCATGAATGATACCCATGGCGTGCAGATGATCCACAATGTCGAGCATCTGACAGCTCAAATGCATTACCACATACTCGTCTATGTTCCTGCTGGTAATACTCTTAACCTTGTTGCAAACGCCGATTAGTGATCCATAGTCTGAAAATTCCGAAATGTATATGCTGGAATTGTTTCCCACCAGGGCATAATCGATATGTGCATATGCTGGGATCTGTAAAAAAAAATTCATTTTGTTTCGATTCATAGTACAAGTTATTTTAAGGTTTAGTTGTAGTCGGTCATTCCATCAATTTTCAAACGTTTAAGCTCTGAGATCTGGGAACTGTAAAGGCTAGATAGTTAAGATTTGACATGCAGATTCCTAACATTCTAATTCAGTCTTGGCCGTTTGAATGTTTTCATTTGAAATTTTTTCTGAAGAACCATTAAAAATTTGACATTTTAATTGCAAACAATCTTTTTAAAAAATGTAAGCTTTTTGTTAAACAGTTCTTTAAAGTAACCCAAAAATAAAATACCCAATTCGGGCCAAACGAGTGATCGGATTCCAAAAAATTTTGGTTTAGGGGAATTTACTTTTCGTATGAACTGAAACAATTAAAAATATTAAAAAATGATAGCAGTTATTTTTGGATGTTGTTGTATTAAAAATAACTACGTGCATTGTTTTAATTTTTTAATTCATACAATAGTTGCACATCTTTTGAACATATTCATTAAAATAAACGCGTTCGGTCAAGTCGTATGTGACTACCAGTTGATAAAACGTGGCTTGAGGAAAAGCGAATTTTAAAGTGCTTTCTTGAGCGCTCTGCTGGGCAATCCTTGTCAGCGCTGTAACTTTCGAATGACATTGAATGTGGAAAAATCAGAGTTCGTACAATACGGTCAACTGTTTTCGCTTCGTTGAAGGTCTCGGTCTCGGGTGTTTGGTTGACTGTAACACACGAATCGGTCCCTTACCGTCCGCTCGATTCAAACGAAACCTTTCGTCGCTCATCTATTGAAAGTCAGTAAATGAGCAAAACAACAAAAGGGCCCGCACACAAGGTCTTTATTTTTGTTATTGTGGTTTCTTATGTTGTTGCCTCAGATATTTTATGACAGGAAAAGCATTAAAGAGAGAGAGGGAGAGAAAAAAATGATAGGGCTTTTTTTATACCCTTGGGAGGGTATTTTTCAGGCAGAGGTTTGCAACGCACTGAAGGAGACGTTTCATCTGACCGTCAATTCAATAACGTTTTCGAGCCATTGCTTTAAAGACCTTTTTTTTTATATTTATCTAATTTATTTAATAAAGTATGCGAGGGTGATCGGTAATTCCGTACGCATGCACGCGTACAATAATGTACGATGAGAAATAAAAGACTAATATGTTGGGAATTAATATTCATATACCTTAAAATATAGTTGTTTTTGTTAAATTATATAACAAAATTATTGAAAATATGTATCAATGCAATAAATGAATTATACCGATCATAAATCAAATAAAAACATTTTAGTTTTCCTCTTCCACTGAGTAGTAAGAAAGGATGACACCTGAAAACCATTAAGGCTGCCCATAAAATATGTTTACCGATCTATACAAACATACAATCGCAAAAGACCTTTTGCCGAGTATTTCTTTCTAAAGGGTCTACAGTCAACACATGACCCGACCGAGCGAACAAAATCTGTCAACGGTTGAGCAGGAAACAAAACTAAGGCACGCATTGAGTCAGTTTATGATGGGTTATTTTCTGACAGCAAGCACTAGCGAGATCTTTTTTTTACGAGGTCTTAACAAATCCTTTTAATTTTTTCCTGTTTCAATTTTTTTTTACACCAAGGCAAGTTTGAACTTTTATTTAACAAAATAAGTTAGACTTAGAAAAAAAACGATATCGTTTAAAACAAAAACTTCTGATATTAAACTAAAACAGCCCTTGAAGAGATAAGAAAACTGACGAAAATGATTACAGAATCGATCGGTAAAGATCTTTAATCATTCGGCCTGCTTCAGCTAAATATTGCAGTATTAAAAAAGAAAAAATGAAAAAGAGTTTTAAAAATGTAGTATGTACACATACATTTTCATAGACATTTTTGGTTGATATCAGAAGTTTTTAAAAAAATACATTTTGTTGCAATTTATTAGCCTAATTGAACCAAAAACAACGTTTTTATGACGTTGAGCAAGAACACAACAAAAACAATCAATGACTTTTACCAAAAACTGTGAGGGTTTGTTTAAAAGTCGTTGCTCTTAAAACAAAAGTATGTTAAAAGTAGAAAGCATTTCCGAAGCCATAAACTATGGATTCTAGAATCAAGACAAAACAATTTAACGATGCAATTTTACTTAAGACCCTCCCTAATCCACTGCTCTGCCACGCTAGCACGTTGCAGTAAATTCCTACGCAAAATAATAAAAATCTTAAAGCCATCGAAAAAAGTGTTATTGCTTGAAAATATACTTAAGCTTTTAATGGTGAAATTAGAGAGAACATTTTCGCAAAACCACTACAGAAATTCTCACTCACTCATGTCAGTAAGCAGTAGCACTAAAAAAAAATCTATAAACAAACGGTAAAAATAAAACTCAAGAAACTTAATCAAGTGTTGTACCTTTGTTAGTATACGGTCTTCATTCGGCTGTAATCAGGTCAGAACGAGACAGAGAGATAGAAAAACTTTAACGTCACAATGGGCAAAGCGCAATAGCTAAAAATTGGGAAACTTGAGGAGGCTGCATTTTAAAAACTTTAAATCTAGGTCTAAGCGGGTATGCCGTAAGAAACAAAACAAAATGTTTAACATTAACAAGAAGGGAATGGCAAAAAAAAGCATTCGAATTTTGGCACAATTTGGGGTCGCTTCTAATTCATGGTTAAGACGCGTCTGTAAACTGTTTGCCATGATGTTGAAACCAGTCTATGGAACTCTGGCAAATGACCCAAAATAAATAAAGATCCCATTGTGTAACACTGTGTCACTGGTCTTGTTAAAGTTTTCACATCCAAAAGAATCAGAAAAAATCAAACGTCAAAGACCTGTTCTACTTGACACTTCCGAAACACCCTCACGGAATTTTTATTCCCTCTGTTATTACATTATAAAATCCAAAAAATCACACAAAAACTTTCCGCCAAGTATTCGAAAATTATTTGATTAAAAATTCTTTCCGAAATCTTTACAAGCTAATTATATTTTAATTGTTTTTGTGGACCTCGACCACCCTTTTTCTTCTGTATTCTGTAGCTCTATATATGGAAATCGAAAAGTACTACCAATGTCTTAAATTGAAAAAGTATGGCGATTGGTTTTTAAACCAGCATCAAGGTTAATTGTATAATGTATTTAAAAACTAAAATCCTAGCAATTCACTTTCAAGTGAAAACTGGAACCGTCCGATCTAGTCAATTTTAGATTACCTAAATCGACCCAATCTACATATACAATCCCTGATGATCAGGGATAAATACTGAGTCTTCTTATATCGAACAATTTCATGTTGGGTTATGTTACCATTTGAACCTTACCATTTGCTCACTTGTTAAACGGCTATGAATCTCCAGGCATATGTAGAACTCCCAGTAGTTGGTTGGACGTTCCTGCTTGAAAGCGACCTTCCTGCCAGACTCGACATTCCGTCCTGCATAAACTGAACCGTAAGCTCCCTTGCCTATCAACTTGGACACCTCGAACTTCTTGTTTTGTACCTCCAGCTGGGTGTTTGGATGTAGTCGCTTGACGTGACCCACCAGCTGACAGTGGGGGAGCTTCTCGATGTACATGGTGAAGTCTATTGATTCCAGCAATGAGCTGATAAGCTCTACGTTGAAAGGGTTCCTATTGGCGTCGGCCAATGTATCGTTTAACACAGAGAGATCTGCGATCGACTTTGGGTGGACATATTGCTCCCGCGGAGACGTTAATGGTGTTGTTTTGTAGTAAATGCTTAAGTCCGATACTTCCCTTGCTCCAGCAGAAGGGTTTAATACTACAGGCGGGACGAGAAGCGTAGAATTTTTAATCATGCTAATATTGGTAGCAAACATCTCTGTGGCTGCGTTCAGCTCAAAAAAGTTGTCAGGTGGCTTTGAATAGCTCAATTCGTCGTTCGGCGTAGGTTTTCTAATAGATTCTTTCATGAAGTCGGTGGAAAACATGACTTTATTCGAATTACATTTGCCACAATCGGGGTTGGCACCGATGGAGGGCAGCTGCTTAATTCTGTGCAATCCTTCATGATCGAAGCAATCATGTGGGACTGCCCAATAGTTTCCTGGTTTTTAACTGGATCCTTATGTACTGGATGTTGCGTTTTCGGCAGGGTGCAGTCCAAAACAAAACTGGATCCAATTGATGATACTGTTTTTGGATCAGTTACCTTTGGTTGCGTCTCGTCGAGAAAGATTTCAAACTTATCTAGAACGGCCTCCGTTTCTGACTTGGCCTTAGGCTGTGCCTCGGGCACAAAGGTTGGTCATAATGGAATCCTCCAGCTTTCCGTTTCTTGGCGTAGCTGCGGTATTGCTGGCCACAGCAAAGGAGGTTATTGCATTCTGTGTGCCTTTTAGCACCTTATAAAAATGGGGAGCGGCTTGGTCAGAATTTCGTTTTGGAGAGCCAATAGTATTAGTCTTCCGCGGTGTCTTTCCAAATAATACACACAAGTCGTTTTCATCATCCAGAGTAGGTATTTGTGGTGGGGATAAACATTTTCCAACAACCACCGAGTGCTGAAATATAGACATCTCAGGAATAGCAGATGGAATTTGTGGCAGCGTTTCGGTTTTATCTTCCTGGAAACAGACCGGAGCGTGTGGCACTCGTGGCAACGTTTCAGTTTTGTCTTCCTGGAAGCACGCCAAAGGCCTGGGGATAGTCTCTGTCTTATCCTCCTGGACGCGCAGGGACTTTAGCATCGCCACGCTAGGAACATTGGGTTCCCATAACTCGCGACGGGTAAAATTGTCGCCACCCTGTTTTTCCGGTTCCACGACGACCGCTGAAGGCCCTAGACCAACTCCTCGATGCACGCGCATTTGTCCAGGAGTGCTCTCTTCATTCTTGCTGAGAACTTTCGAATAAGTGTTTGATCCGGGCGAAAATTATGAGGTAATGGTCGACTTGGTGGCAGCGCCGCTAGTCGCCAAGCTTTGAGTGGCATGCTCAGAGGTCTCTAGTATGGTGGATAGCTGCTTCCGTAACTCTACTGGAGATTCGACGGCAGGAGCAGAAACTGTGTCCTCTGGTGGTGCTAGTTCTCTGAGAATGGTTCCAAAATGACGAGATGGTGCTTGCTTCTGTGTGCCCATTGGCGTACTAACAGCCTGTGACTCAATGAACATGTTGAAAATTTGCGTGGAGCAAGTCTCATTCACGTCAAAAAGCGGCTCGACATTTAGTGACTTATTATTTGTTGTTGGCTGCGGCTCTTCTGAGTCTTGATAGATCTCTATCTTACGTACAGGAGGAGCTGGTACCGCAAAATGGTTATCGAAATATTCGATAGAATCCTTAAACATTTTTATTTCTGGTTCTGCTTTCTGCTCAGATGGACCAGGCGACTTGGATATAACAGGTGGCGGCGACAAAGACGATTCTCTTACGACCACTGTAGCTTCTTCCTCATTCTCCTCCTGAACAAAGGAAACCCTGTGCGGCATCATGGATTTTCTGGAAGAAGAGGGGAAAAAACTTTTTCGCCGTGGCATCTTGTTACCAGGCAAACACACGGTTTCTTCCATGTCGAAGGCACCATGAACTGTCACATTACGAGTTTGTAGCCACTTGGATGTCAACAGCTCCTCTGTTTGGTATTCCTGCTGCTCCTCGTCGTTGTAGAGATTGTTAAAGACAACCTGAAGGCCAGGCACCGGCGGGGGCTTCCAAAAGTTGTCTAACTCGTCGCGCGGCTGCGGCTTCGAAGACCTAGCGAAATTCGGGTAACAGCGAATTCCTTTAAGGACCCGGCCAGCGCCCCACCACTCATCGTTTAGCTGGACATACGGATGCTGTAGATTCTCGCGTTTCAAATGGGCGTAGGCACGGTACTCCTCGGGGGAGAATTCGAGATTGGGACGCGGATAAAGGAGGCACTTATTGTAGCAAGGCAGACCATTTGCATTCGGCTCGTCTTCTATGGTAACTGGGGCCACCCAGGGCTCCTGAGGTTTGTTTTTGGACACAAAGTTTGTCGGGACCTTGAAAGGCTGCTCCAGGCGGGCCTCGTAATTTGTGATGGGTGGCATTGGTTGTTCATCTAAGTGTAAGTCGAAGCCCATGCCCGAAGAGGTGTTTCTCCAAAAGATCTTGCCATTTTTGTGGCGTTTTGCATTTGCCTTGTTCCAGGCTACAGGTTCCTTTATATTCTCCTGTCCGCGAGTTGCGTCGATGATCGAACGCAAGCTAGACTTTACTTCCACCTCGGATATAGGCCGCGGTATTTTCGTCCCAGTGTTTTCGTCGTTAAACACCTCCACGTTGCGAACGGCATTAGTCCTCCCGCTTGTGCTTTGAGCATCAGTCTAAAGGATGGATGACAAGGTTTAATTAGTCTGACTGATTTACTTTCACTTTTTTTTTGCATAAAAAATAATGCAGCTAGGCATAGTTTATAGCAGCCAGAGACTACGATTCCAATCGTAAGCACTGGCGGTCATTTCATGTTACCCCAAAGGAATTACAATTATACAAAGCCATTATGAACTTGATCAACAAACTTGACTAAGTTTCCCGTGGCTGCCCGAGCTAACTTAACATTTAAATCAGCGGTCGGCAGCGACCTGTTAAGTGAGCATAGGGAAGTGTTCTGCCCATCCTCTGCTCGCTCACGTATAACGTAGATGTTCGTGTGTCTTCGGCATGGGTCTTTGGGTCACTTTTTTCTCAGCTTCGGCGCGCTTTTTATACCCTTGCAGAGGGTATATTAATTTGAGTCAGAAGTTTGCAACGCAATGAAGGAGTCGTTCCGACCCCATAAAGTATATATATTCTTGATCAGCATGACTAGACGAGTCGATCTAGCCATGTCCGTCTGTCCGTCCGTTTCTACGCAAACTAGTCTCTCAGTTTCCAACTTTTCCAAAAGTATTATATATCTTGCAGGTAGTATATAAGTCGGAACCAGCCGGATCGGACAATTATATCTTATAGCTCCCATAGGAATGTTCGGGATAAAAATTTTTTTTAATTATTTCTTTGGTGTTTTCTAACATATAAACTCCTAAGCTTGGAAATAAAATTTTTTAGTTAGTTCTGAATTTTGAATTTAATTTTATCAAAATCGGACGACTATATCATATAGCTGCCATAGGAACGATCGGAGAATTGGTAGGAAAATAATATGAAACAAATTATAGCTTCGGTGTTTTTTGACAAATTATCTTATACTATTGGGAATATAATTTTTTGTTTTTTTTAAATTTAATAATTATAGCTGCAAGGGTATATAAGCTTCGGCTTGCCGAAGCTAACTTCCTTTCTTGTTCTCTTTAAAATAATCTTACAGTCTCAAGTGCCAAACGCAGTTCCAGTTGAGGAAAAAAAAGCGACTGAATTTGTATACGAAAACACCAATATTGTGCTGAAACAGGTAATCTCATCTTACTCAAATTAACTTTTTCCGCAAACAAAAATAATGTAATATTAGCTAACAAAAAATTTCATATATTTCATAGAGCTTGCGTTCCTTACTGCAATCGTCAGAACTGGGCCGCGATTTACTCAACAATAAAGTGTTGACGGAACCGCAAAGGAATTTCTGAATAAATATAATCACAGAAGAGATTTTTCGCAACAACATTGTTGTTCAAACCGCAGATTTTCCAAAGTTGTTGGACGAGATTATAAGCATTTTTCCTTGCGAAGCGCAAAGCCGGGTAATACTTAAACCACAATCAAAAACCATTTTAATTTTATTTTTAAACATTCTTCTTTTATCTTAAGGACTATTATTTTATTGCTCGGGGAAAAAAACATATTAACCCCAATGGAAAATTATATTCTAAGTATAAGAACAGACGTCGCAAAGTTTTATGTAGCAAAGAAGATGATGAAAATGTTCCACACGATTTCGAAGACTACGACAAGGGACTATCAACGTCATTTAAATTGCATTTAAAGAGAGACTCATCGGATTGGAGCGAAGTCTGAAGACTCTGGGAAAAAACATGTAAAATTCGCCAAGAAGATGTAAAGTCGCTAAGCAATTTAGAATTCATGAAAGACTGACCAAAATTAGGTCATTCTAAAGTTCCTTCTTTGGTAATACTACATACGTACGTTTATTTGATTGTCTGTGTAGTTAGGTTCCTTAGTGGTGATTGTCCCCTTGCATTCTTTTGTATTGTTGCTTTACTGTAGCTCTTTTTAAAATTATAAGAGTGATTTATGTATTGTACATTTTTCCATAGATCGAGATTAATTTTGATTTCCTTTACCGAGGAAAGACAAATCTCCCGTTCGATAGGTGGACCAGCTTTAAGGACAAAATTCTGATATATTTTAAACGACACATCCACAACGAAGACTGCAAGCGACAACTACTTGATGTAGAACGCGCCAAAGTGGGTAAGTTTTCTGCTTAAGCAAAAAATTTTGTCATAACTACATAATTATTATTTTTAAAGATGCCCAGGATAGCTTGACCCTTATTTTGCTTAATGCCGTCTTGCCGCCGACATCTCGGGTCTTGAATCAAAACGGGAAAAGAAACCAAAAACCGACAATAGCGGATTCTCAACTTTCGATGGTACTACGCCTTTCAAGCTTGAATGACTATGAACGTCGTATCAACAATATAGTCAGGGAAAAGTATTTAGAGGGATCAACAATACAGCCATTTATAATTATTCAGGCATCGTCTGAGCTGGAGTTCTTAGATTTCTATGTTTACTTTGACAAGACGCTGGTAAAGTGTGATTCCTTCCTGAAAAGCATAGATTTGTGTTTTAAGTGTTTCATGTCTTACTCGCTGAGCTACCCGAAAGCCTCAGAGCAAGCTTGGTACGCAGTTCAAAAGATCATTTTCGAAATAGACACCGCTTATGACATAAGATCATTGAATTTACAAAATCTAATCGATTTCATGAATAAAAATTAATTTTTTCAAAATGTATATCTGCTATCGCTGTCGAAAATTATTTCCAACGCCCAACAATTTAATATCCTATTTAAAGATTAAGCATCTGTTAACAAGAACATCCTTGAGGCTGCCTTGTCAGCAGGATGACTGAAAACAAATTTTTACAAATTTTCTGAGTTTTCGGCGGCACTTCATTAGGTTACATACGCAATCAATTCCAAATCGAAGAAATTCATGAGAGGAATTGCTATTCTCTAAGTACAATCAAACCGTTAAAGAAGTTGAAGAAAAGGATGAGGAAGAACAAACAAATTTATGTTTTGAAGTCCAAAGCAAACAATCAATCATAGACCATTTAAAACAAAAATCTCTTGAATTTACTTTAAGTTTATATGAACTAAATTTTATGTTGAGGAAACACATATTGCAAATTCAAAACAATATTGTAATTTTACTTAGCTCTGTGTCTACAGCTATTGAAAAGCAAGTAAATCTGGAAACAGTGGATAGAATAAATCCGATTCTTGGTTTTTGCAAAGATCCATTGTAAGACAGAGCACACGTTTTTAAAAAATTAACCGATTCAAATCTATATAGGCAGCCAAAAAATATTTCCATTGATAATAAAATAACAGAAATAGTATTGAAAGGAAATCCCATCTTGGGTTCGAAGTCAAAAGACGTCTTTATAATGCCTTTGGCTTTTACAGTAAAAATAATTATCGATTTACAAAATATTTTGGAGCTAACATTAAGCAACATACAACAAAATTTAAAAAGTAATGACTTAACAAATTTGGCAGCTGGAGAAGTCTTTAAATCTATAGCAAAGCAATTTGATCCAGACATAGTTGTGCCATTTGTTTTATACTTAGATAACTTTCAAATTAACAATGCATTAGGAAGCCATACATTCTCCATATGTGGCTGCTACATTAATTTTCCTTTAATGCCAAAACATTCAATTTCTAAAGTTCAATACATATATCATGTCGCATTTATAGCGACAGACAAGCTTAAAAAGTGTAGAAATGAAAATTCATTTTACCATTTAGTTGAAGAATTTAAAATTCTTGAGAGTGGAATTATAATAAGAACTAAAAACGGCTTGCAAAAAGTGCAGTTTATATTGTCATTAATTGTTGGCAACAACTTAGCTGTTAACAGCATACTTGGTTATGTCCAATCATTTAATTCAAAGCGATATTTCGGCGTTTGTTCTAGAACGAAACCCGAAATGAAAATAGATTCTTCCGAAAATGTAGAAAGTTTACGAACTGAACAATCTTATTACGAAGATTTACAGTTGAATAATTTTCAAGAAAGTGGATTGAAGCAAAATTGGATATTCAACGAGTTATTGTCGTTAAAAGTTATAAATAATTTTTGTTTCGAGATTATGCACGATATTTTCGAAGGCGTATGTAAATATGATATTTGCCACATTCTTATTTCATTAATAAATAAAGGAATAATCACTTTAAATGAAATAAATAGCAGAAAATCGCTATTTCCGTACGGAGAAACATCTGTAAAAATAGAAATGAATCGACTAAAAACATGTAATTTAAAAACGTCTGCAAGCGAAACAGAATGTCTTACCCACTTTTTGCCCTTGATGATTGGAGATAGAGTTCCACACGGTAATGAAGAATGGGAATTGTTATTAACTTTACTTGATATAATAGAGTTCTTACTTAAGTCAAATTATAAGAAAACGGAAATAGAAACGATACGAAGCTTAGTGCAAAAACATTTGAGGCGAAACACAAGGATTCCAAGTTTTATTTTTACAATGTAAATTCAAGAATTAATCCTCCCCATTCATTAGCCATTAAATGTCAAATTAAGTTTGCAAAGTTTCTGACGGACCATGCCAAATCTATTGAGCCGTATTTAAGACTTACATCAAAAGAGTAAAGTATTTTGAATAATAATCTTGCATTAGAAATAAAAGAAAACCATGGGAGTGTAAATAGCTTTAAATTTTATAACCAATTAGAATATAAGGGCACTGCTTATAAAATTAATTATTATTTAGGTTTAAATAAGAACAATTTTATGTTATTTACAGTTAAGCAATTTTTAATTCACAAAATAATTGTAAGTTTATGTTTATTGTGAAAAAATTGAAGTAGAATACAATTGTCATTTAAGATCATACATTGTAAATAAATTATAAAGAAACTACATTTTTAATTTGACAGACTTTGTAACGCCCCCCTCCATGTATATACCCTTAATAATGACATTAAAGCCGTAAGGCTAAAATATATATAAATATAAAAAATTTCGCTTTTTTATTGAGAATGGGTTATAGATAGATCGATATATAGAACGATGCGATGTTGAAACCGAGAACGGTTCTTCTCGAAATCGAGATCGATGCTGTGCTGAAACTGAGAACGATTCATACCGAAATCAAGATCGATGCGATGTTGAAACCGAGAACAGTTTTTTTCGAAATCGAGATCTATACGATGTTGAAACCGAGATCGGTTACTGAACTCAAGATTGACCATTCTCAAAGGCCCGTTCTCAAACCGAGAAGACTTCGATGACGATTTTAGTATTTTTAGTATGAGTCGTTCTTGGCTCACTTTTGAGATCGAAAATACTAAAATCGAGAACGCTGAGAACGGTTTTTTCTCTGAGTGTACTTTCCGACGAATCTATTATACTTTTTTACGCAACAAGTAACGGGTATAAAAACATCTTAGCATCAGAAGATGTAGTGTTAATTTATCCTGATTTTAGTAGGACATTTAAACTAACAAAAGATGCTTCACAACATGGTCTCGGGGCTGTGCTATCTCAAACAAGCCACCCGTTACCTTGATTTCTAGAACAATCAGTAAGGTTTTTCGGTACTCCAAATACCTCGATATTGACGTATCGGATAAGTAGATGGTAGCCATTGGGAGAAACACATATGCTGCGCTATGCTGGCCAGATTCTACACGTTAACATTTCTCCGCCGATGGAAAATGTTTTTTGACGGCAATTGACAAATTTTTAAAGTTTGCAGTAGTCCAACGCATTGGATCTCGGTCAATAACGATTGCCAGAATGACGTGAAAATTCCACTTCACCAGCTTATAAATTCTTTCCCCAGGATAGATACATTGTACTGTGATAACTAAAAACAAGGAAGAACGCTATAGTCGAGTACCTCGACTATCAGATACCCGTTACTCAAAGGGAAATGGAGATATGCAAGCAGCGAAGCGAGATTAAAATGCGCCACCTACCGGCGGTAGACAAATTTAAGCGTTGTGGGCGTTAGAGTGGGCGTGGCAAATTTGTTTTTGGATCAATCGATAGGTATTGACGACACCAATACATTTCAGTTAAAATTTTTTATCTAGCATGCAAATTGTGGGCGTCACAGGTTTTCGCGGTTTGTGGGCGTTTAAGTGGGCATGGCAAACTTTTTTTAGGTCAATCGATAGGTATTGATGAGAACAATACAATTCAGTTAAAATTTTCTATCTATCATCAAAACTGTAGGAGTTACAGTTTTGGGCGGTTTGTGGGCGTTAGAGTGGGCGTGGCAGTCTACTGAAACAAACTTGCGCTGCGTAAGAGGCTCAGGAATCTGTACGCCAAATCTCAGTAGCCTAGCTCTCATAGTTCCCGAGATCTCAGCGTTCATCCGGACAGACAGACGGACAGATGGACAGACGGACATGGCTAGATCGACTCGGCTAGTGATCCTGATCAAGAAGCGTCGGAAACGCTTCCTTCTGCCTGTTACATACTTTCCGACGAATCTAGTATACCCTTTTACTCTACGAGTAACGGGTATAATTATTAAGTTCTGAGAATAACCATCTCAAACAGCCCGCCACTCCACGGTACCTTGAATGGGTAGGTTAAGCGCATTCACATGGCGCTGGCGGAAATAGCCGCTGCATCAAAATTAACCGAAAACTCAGTGACACTACTCACGCAGTACTGTTAGTGTTTTTTTATTCTTGCACTGTGGTCAGTGCAAACAAGTGGCCCTACGACACCAAGCAATGCTTGTTACAAAACAAAATCGCGGACAAAGAAAAAGACAATATAACAATAGAAAATTAAAAATACTGGTCAAAATACGAATAGATAAGACACATAAAGTAAAACTAATTAGTTACTAGGTAGGATAGTATTATTGAGTTAAAGACAGGAAGTGAGTCGGTAGTAGATATTAGGTGATATTGTCTATTATAAACATTGCAAAGTACTCTAAAAGGTTCATGCATTGCATAATTAGAGATACAGTGATTTAATACTTTAAAGGGATATAGTTTCTAGTAAATCTATTTGGCATATTAAAGTGCAGGCGACCCAGTAACTCGGGACTCTCCTCATCACCATGAATAAGATTTCTAATAAACGTAATACCAAGCATAGTTTTACGGTTAGCTAATGATAGTAAGTTACTTAGAAGTAGTCTTATAGAGTAGAATGGTAGTGTTAGGCTTGTATCCCAGTTAAGTCTCCATAAGGCAAATATTAAGAAGTTATTTTGCACAGACTTAATCCGGTCTATATGCACCCCATATTGGGGACTCCAAACAGAAGCGCAGTACTCAAGAATTGGACGGACTAATGAAATAAACAAGGTCTTTGTGACATAGGGATCATAGAATTCCTTCGACCACCTTTTGATAAATGCAAGCATGCCCCTGCCTTTTTTTTACCATAGTAGTAATCAAACAAAAACACCTCTTAACGAGGTAAAAAGTAGTGGCGAACGCACCTTTAACAAAAATTTCTGATATCAACAATTGTGACGAAAAATGATATTACATTCGATAAAATAAATAAACTTTATTAAATTTATAATTTTGGCCCGCAACAGTAAATATTTATTTACATACACGTAAATTTTCTGTTGTAGCGTGCCGAATACATAAATTTAATATAGTTTATTTATTTTATCAAATGGAATATTATTAACACGTTTCTGTAGCATTAGTTGTTTAGGTACTAAAAGCATTTTAAATCTGGCTTTTTTTTAGATTTTCCGCTAAACTAGCGGGTTTTTCCAAAAGTCGTAGAACAAACGTTTTCTAATTCAAGCTACCTTATACACCCATAGGGATTTCAAAACCCTAAAACTAAGATGGGATGCATACAAACCCACAAACAAATGGACAAACATTTTCATTTTGGGAAGAAGAAGAAAATCTTATTTTTTGAATTACTTTTGAATCGGATTTCAACAAATGATGTGTCATTCGACGCGTATACTCAGTAAGAATAAAACTAGCTAAACTGCCGGGGGCTTTTATCCCCACCGTATCCAGCAGCTCCAATTTTCTAAATTTTTACTTTTACACTTTCACCGCTTTTTGTCCCAAAAAAATCTATATTTCGAAAGTCTTGGTATGCAATCTTCTTAGTTTTTGCGATACCTTTCGATTGGTGTATCACCCGTTACGATCGGACCATAATGGCAGATTTTCAATTCTGCGGCTATATATAGTAGTTGACTTCGCACGCTCTCTTGCGCGCTTCGCCACTACGTGTTCTGCCGTCCACAGTGATGTGATCAGAAAATTTTAGTTTAGGATCCATATAGACTCCAAGGTAGTCAGCATGCGTTATCCTATCTAACGCACAACCACTAAAAGTATAAGTTGAATAGGGAGGGCTGACACGAAAAAAAGGTCATTAGTTTACACTTAGAATCATTTAAATTTAATTAATTATCCATGCACCATGTTTTAAATGCATTGAGATCAGAATGTAAAGCAAAACTTTGTGCGGGGTTATTATATTGCAGGCACAACTTAACGTCATCTGCGTACATAAGTACACGTGACTTCGTCAAGACTAGAGGAATGCCATTTATAAATAATGTAAACAGGAGCGGACCTAGATGACTTCCTTGTGGTACGCCGGACGTAACTGGGATAAGGGATGAAAAAGAGTTTTTAAAAATGACACTTTGAGTCCTGCCATTGAAATAACTTAAGATCCACCTAAGAAGATCACCTGGAAACCCTAAAAGGTCTAATTTCCGAACTAGAACCGGGTGATTTCCAGAATCAAACGCCTTACTGAAATCAATGTAAGCAACATCAGTCTGACGATTTTTTCTAAAACCACTTATCACAAATGAAGTAAACTCCAAAAAGTTGGTTGTCGTTGACCTACGTTTCATAAATCCGTGTTGGCCAAAGGAAAAAAGGGACCTACAACTGAGTTGCAAATGAGGCGTAATAATGTTCTCAAGCATACGTTCGACTTACTCCCCTTTTTATGAAGCTGGATAACAAACGACTCCTTACAACTATGTGAAAAATCTGACGTTTCGAAAGACAAAGTACAAAGTTTGTGCAATGGTCTACACAAAGTCTCAGCGCAATACCTAAGCACACATCCAGGGACTCCGTCAGGACCCGGAGAGTAGTCTGGTTTGACCCTTTGCAAATCTAAAAGAAGTGAGCTTTCACTTATAACAGGACAACAAATAAAGTTTGATTTAGGCATGTCATATGGGTAAGACTGATCTGGAGGACTTGATGTTAAATAGGTGGTTTGAAAAAACTGTGCAAAAAGATCGGCTGATCAGTGCTTGCGGCCGAATTTTCAAATTTAAGTGATGATGGGTATCCTTATCTTGACTTGAAGATTTACGCTTTGTGTTAACAAAATTATAAAACTGTTTTGGATCCAGTGTGAACTGGGTCTTGCAAAGAGATAAATAGTTTTTATAACACGGCGTTAAGCACGGTAAGATCATACCGAGCACTTTGTTAAACTACGGAGGTTGGTTTGAAATTTTAGGATAATACATAGGAACGCGTCAATCAAAAACTGCGTTTAATACATTATAAAATATATTAACAGCTTCAGTTATATTAGTACATAATTACAGGTTAGACCAATCCGAGCAAGCTATAAGGCTATTAATGAGTTCAAGGCTTGCTCTGCGAAAGCAGGAGATGCGTTTAGCTGACTTTTCAGATAGTTCATGCACTTTTGTAGCCGTGTCAATAGTCAGCTCTAGCGTTAGGTTATATGGGTCTTCTGGTAAAGTAATTGCAGAGGTTCTAGCTATGCAAACACAATCTGGACTGGAAACAAAGCATATATCCAGTAATCGTCCTAATAAATATAAAACAGTATTTATATGAGACAATGAAATATCAAGCAAACCGTCAAGAAAATCATGCTGCGTTAAAAGTAACAATATTTTTGATGTTTCAAAGGTGGACCATGGACCGTATTAAAGTCACCTTAAACTATTAACTTAACCCATTCTGATAGTTTACTTGAAATAAACTGGATAGCGGATAGATGATTCGCATGTATTTTGAATTCAGATGACGGCGGAATATATGAACATGTTATGTATATAGAAATACCCGGAAGGGATAGTTTTATACATAGAAATTCAATGTCATATATTTCGTCGGACGTTATTACTTCAGAAGTTAATTCTGCGTCAACTGCAATTAAAACTCCACCTCCACGTCGGGACGAACGATCAAGCCTGTAATTTCTGTACTTACTTGTAAATATTTCGGAACTAAGAATTTTCGGTTTTAACAAGGTTTCTGTGAACAAAATAACATGGGAAGACAAGGAAAAACTATCAGTATACAATTTGGTCAACTTACTTTGTCAACCTCTTGTATTCTGATGGGAAAGCTGAAGAAAAGAGTCTAGATTTTTGAGATAGATGAGGATGTGAATGTGGGTGGCTCTTTATAGCGTCTTCCCACAGAGATCCATCCACCATCTACCATCCGTTGAACGGATGGTTTTGCCGTTCCGAAAATTTTCCAGTTAGTTCCCCATCCAAATTTAACGAACTGTTTTATGCGATAGTTAGGCTATAATTTTGGGTGGAAACCCTAAACTCTTCTTTTTGACAGTGGAAAGTGAAACATTCATTACGAAAACGTAAACAATGATGACGGGAAACTTTTAAAAATGGAAGGCGAGAGTATGTCCCCACACTTATATTGCAGATACTCGGGAATACTTTGCGGAGCTTTTGGATGTAGACCCAGATGACATGGAAGCTTCTATCTGCAGCGGCAGTCTACGCTCAGGCAGCACTGCTAAGCGCGCAAAGGTGGACCACAAGGCGGAGCTTGTGGAGATAGCTCGAGAAAGGCTGGAGGAGCAGCGAGCGCAGACAGAAATATTGTAAATTCCAATCGGATTTGTTGGAGCTGTTGAGAAAAACAACGAATTCCCAAAAATTTATAACAAATAGACCAAAATAATAATTAATAAAAAACAAACAGATTTATAATTAATGAACTTTATTTGTTACCATTTAGACAATGTTGGGAAATAGCTGCCCTTATATTTTCTGCAGGATGGCTAAAATCTGCAGACCGCTTGCAGCCTGTTGCCAAGTTTCATTTATAGCGCTGTTGTGCTCATTTAAAATGTTGTGCAAAATGCCACAGGCTAAAATGACTGCATTATTATTCTTGTAGTGGCTGTTAAGACCATTCCCAACAAACCGCTGATGATCCCAAGGCTATAGCGATCCGCTTTTCCAGAGGAATGGCATTTCGTCAGTTCTTCCGCAAAACACATAGTCAGTCCACCAAAAACGAAAAGGTCCTCTTCTCCATACGAAAGCTCAATTTGAAGAACTCGTCGTTTTTTTCCGGTATATCCATTTCCCAAAATGTCCCGTATCTCATCAGTTTAATATAAATCGCAATCTTTAATAGTATTTTTAATACAATTTAAGAGCACGTACCAGCATCCACACACTTCGTGGCATTTGCTCCTTTGCAGAAAAAATGCTTTCATACAGATCCAAATCGTCGTCATTCCACTCCTCTGAATTGGCTGCCAATAAAAGCTGATTCAACTTAAGATTTTGCTGTTGTACAACAGGCAAAATAGTTGGTATATGTTTCATTTTGGTCTGGCAAAATCCACTTTCACAATTTTTGCTTGTGTTTTTATTAGCCACAGCTGATTTGACAGCTGTTGTCGGATGGTAGATGGTAGATGTGCCCTGTGGGAATCGGAGTTTCAAATTTGTCAAAAATCCCAACCGTTTCGAACGGATGGACTCTATGGGAAGGGGGTATTAAAGGGATTTCCAACTTCGTTTGAACGATTTTTTTTTTTAGCTTCGTACTTTTTAACAAAAATGCCTACAGGCTAAAAATTGGGTGAGCACATAGTTGCAAAATGAGCACAGGGAACACCGATCTTAAATGATGATACTTCCCTCGCATATGGAAAGTTAAATCGTTCAACCTTTAGACCATTAATCTGAACTTTGTTACGAATATAGGCCCTAATGTCCAGGTATGAAAGGTCGGGATTCAGTCGAGAAAGAAAAATGTGTTTCCGCTGCGGTACACAGGTTTTGACAGATTTTGGTATTACAGCATTTATGGCTGCACTAGTTTAAGTCGGTACACCGGACGTAAGGTCAACATGCGGCGTTGGAATTATTATTGTATTACTTATAACAGATTTTTTTGGGGTCTCATGCGGCAAAATCTCGCGTCCTTTGCATTCGGAAACCGAAGCTTTTTTAGCTTTCGACCTCAATTCCATTTGTGCGGCAGCTGAGATCGACTGCTGTGCTGCGGACCCCGGATCGTCAGAGAGAGTTACACTAGCGGCTACCGTGGGTTGTCTATTGACCGCGATATTTTTACGCTTAGGAGGAGAATCGGGCTCAGATAGCATATAGCTAGTGAGCTGCGACTCAAGCGCCACAAGCAGAACCGTATTTCTACGGCTGTTCCGGATTAATTCCGTAACAGTGCTTTTTGTAAGCCGCCTTATAGAGAGTCCCTGGGTTTCATAAGCAATGCATTCATCACAATAGTAGCGCAAGCCACTTCTCATATCGATTGAATTGCGTACCAGGCCCGAAAACCCAAGTCATTTTGCATAAAAAATATTCTCACACGAATGGCACGGAATGCTCTGTTGTCCAGTCGAAATCAACGACTTGCTTTTCTTTAAATTGCAGACAGCCATTATCGCGATATTCCGAACCACAGTGCAAAGAGAATAAAGCTACGTAAGTAAAAGAGAGAGTTAGAGAGCGGGAGAGAGTGAGCGGGAGTGAGTAAGCTGGTGGAGCGTAAGTTTTTGATGTTCCAACAACAAAGTTATATGCGGAAGTGCGGGAGAGCGGGTAACTACCGTTTAGTCTCTTACCGCTCCAAACAGCGCGTGGAAGAAAAAAAGAAGGCAATTAGAACAAACAACAACAACAAACACTGCACAGAGATTAGACGTGCAAACGAATTTTGTTAAATTAAGCACAAAACAATCACTATGCACTCGCGAAGCGAACGGATGTTGTTAGGGATGTTGTATTGGGATAAAGTTTAAACATAGATGTGCTTAGATTAATTTTACAGAGTTCTCTTTATGTCACATGAATTGTAGCCAGTACTTCCAGTTCATACGAATCGCACTTTTCCTCGAACGGTGATGTCTTTTGGCTCATGTATTGGACTGGATGGAAAGCACTGTCTACGGGGTCCTTCTGCAGTAAGACTTCGCCAAAACCGTACTTGGACGCGTCTGTGTGGTTTTCCGTTCGTAAGTTAGGATTATACAACTTTAGGACTGGTTCGCTAATAAGGGCAGTTTTCAGCTTTTCAAACGCAAATTGTTTTTTCTCTCCAAATTCATACTTGGAATCGCCTCTCAGTAAATCCCACAAGGGCCTGGCAATGGATGGGTACCCGTTTAAAAACTTTCGGAAGTAAGAAGTCAGACCTAGGAATCGCTGAATCGCTTTTTTGTCATGTGGTATGGGAAACTCTTTCACACCTTGAATCTTTTCTGGACCTGGGGTGCTGGTTCCACTTTGAATGATGTATCCTAGGAACTGTACTTTACTGTGCAATATTTGGCACTTACTCCAGTTCATACGTAAACCGTTCGGAGAAGCAACCTGCAAGACATCTTTCAACTTAGGAAGTCCTTCTTCATAGTCTTGACTGGGTATGATTACATCGTCCATGTACACAACGACTACGTTAGTGGCGATGAGCTCCCTTGGAACTGCCATGATGAATCTGGTGAAAACCGCAGGTGAATTTGATATGCCAAATGGTACATTAAGGAATTCAAATTGTCCAGATTGGGTCACAAATGATGTATACTTTCGAGAGCCTGGTTCAATCGGAACGTGGAAGAAGCCGATTGTTAGATCTAAAGTAGTGAACATCTTGGACCCTTGCAGCTTGTCTAGCACGGTCTCCATATGAGCCATCGGAAAATTGTCTCGGATAATTTTCTCATTCAGTTTTCGGTAGTCACAGCACAGTCTCTTCTTTCTGTTTTTCTTGGACACCAAAACTACCGGCGATGCGTATTCTGAGGTACTTGGTTGGATGATTTTCTCTGCAAGCCAATCCTGAACTTGATCGTCAACTGTTTTCTAGTCACAGACAGGTAAACGACATGGATGCTGATAGACAGGTATTTCATCCCTCAAAATGATTTTCATTTGTACCGGAGCATTTGCGTTGCGCTCGGGTGCATACTCTTCAATCAAACTTTTGGACGCACACAGCAGTGATTGATTTAAATGGGATAAATCAAGGTGATCCGAAACATGCCCTTAAAGTCTTGCAGAAAGTCTTGATATGTTTATCTTCGTTACTTTTGGATTCATTCCGTCGCATAAACTCAGTACCTTCTATAGTAACTATCATGTCCACAATATCCAGGATAGTTCTGCATAAAATTGCGTCGAAGCCCATGTCCTCATCTGAAACCACGTGAAATTCCACCTTCATGTGCATGTTGTCTATTTCAACAGGTATGACAATGCTCCCAAAAGTATGAACTTGACTCTCGCCTATTCCCGTCAAACACTTTTCTTTCCCGGTAAGAGTTTCGTTGCCCAGCTTGAGAAAAATGTTCCTGCGCATTAGGCATAGATTTGCGCCTGTGTCGACGAGTCCTTTGAATTGAGCGTAGGAAGATTTGATAATTTTTAGTTCAAGGCCGGAAGCCGTAAACTCGCTTTTTGGCTTAGTAGCTGCGTTCTCCACGTGAACGGCATTAGCATTGCTCTCCTGTTTCACCTCAACCTCGACTTTGCACTGTGCAGCACGATGACCTGGCTGTCCGCACCGATAACAATTATTATTATCCTTCTTCTTGCAATCTTTCTTTAAATGGGGCGGATCCCCGCACTTAAAGCATTTACGTACAAACTCGTGTTTTGAGTCGATGCTTTTGGATCCTTCTGCCTCAGCTACACGCGCTTCATTTTTGTAGGGCATTTTGTATGAACCGCGAACTTTCTTGTATACTTCAATCTGCTCCTTCAAATCCCTTATGGCTTTCGCCTGATACAACATTATTTTGTTTGCCTTAGCATATGGAACTCCCTTCACAAAATACTCTATCAAACTCTCTTCGTCTAGACTAACTGGCTTGGCTAATTCCATCAAAGCATACAAATATTCCTGAAGTGTCTCTCCTTTTCTCTGTGCACGGTGACCTAGCTTGCGATGAACCTAAGCAGATGATATTTTAACAGCAAATTCGCCACGTAATGATGCCTTAAGAGAATCCCAGTTGCGAATGTTAACCTGACTGCGAATGAACTGAGCAACTGCTTAGAATGAAGCTGACTCCACTGCTCAGTCAAAGCACATTCCTCCAACTCCTGGATCCACTGATCTATAAATGGACTACCTGTACCTGGAAAATTTGAAACACTGCCTTCTACATTTTTAAGTGTAAACAAAGAACGGCTTATAGGCGCTGCCTGCACTGGACAATCGAGAGTGGTAGCTACGGATTCGACTCCATCCGAGTCGTTGTTATCATCATCGTCCTGAATACCAAAGTGAGCCAGGAGTCGATCCTGTAAAACGTGTTTTCTACCGGCTGTGGGTAAATTAAGTTCTAGTAGCTTTGCGCGCAAATCGTCGCATCGCATTAACATTATCTTTTCGAGTTGCATTTTGAGATAAAATTCCCTTAAAATGTATGGATATTAGCTTAACAGTAACAAAAAGATTATATGTTTGTAAATATAGATTATATGAATAACTTTTCAGTTAATGACAAATTTTGGTTTTGTACATACAGTCTACCTTCACTGCTTGTGACCGACTTTCAATTTGATTGGGTCAGCTTACCTGCCAATTGGGTTTTCTTCTGGACTATTCAACTTGAAAAGTTCTTGCCGTTGCTTGCCCGCTGACGTCGTTGCCTTCCACCAAGATCTGCTACTCCAGACTCAGTGCTGCTCTTCTCGGAAATCTTGCCCTCCAGATTCCGTCAACCAGCCTTTGCTACAATGCCCGCTTCACGCTCCTCACTTGCTCCGCTCGCCTCTGTCTATCGCTGCTCCCAACGCCTTCCACAGATCAGCCTCTGCAGTTCACCGTGACTGGCCGGATCTCAGACCGACACTCTGGGGATCTATGATGCACTACCTCCTGGACTGTAGTCGCTATTGGCTCCAAGCGTTTTCCTTGCGCGTTTTCACACACACATCTGCCGAATTCTGGTTTTTGTCGTCGTCTTTTTTGGACACACTGCCAAATTAACTGCGCAGTTGTCTCAAATTGTCATTTTACAAGACTTGAAAATTGGCAATCAATTGTTTGTTAAAACGCACTTCTGCACTCTAATGTTTGGGTCAATCCCAGACGAGCTCCCAAATTGTAGGAATCGTTAGATTCACAATGTTTTATTGGAATAAAGTTTAAACATAGATGTGCTCAGATTAATTTTACAGAGTTCTTTTAATGTCACATGAATTGTATTCTTGTCTTCACGAACGCTAAACGACGACTCCCCGCTCACTCGTGTAGGTATCGGCGGCATCAAAAGAATCGAGTACTTTATCGAGGATTTTAGATTGCGAACTGATTAAGTGTTGCCATATAGCTTAACCCGCTTCGAGTGTGCCGTGTAATAAGCCCGCCAAATTAAAATCCTACATAAATGTAGGAAAATATGAACTAATCCCTGTTGGTTTATGGACAAAAAGAAAAAAAATTCGGAGCGCAAGACAAAAACACGACCGTTCACTGAAAAAGCGAAGTAAATAAAGTTCAGACGAACACTAATAAAAATAAAATATAATTCATTTTGACCTCTGGGCATGTCATGTGACAGTTGTAAATCAATCTAAAGCGATAAAGGGAGCGGTGTCGGCACTTGTAATCTGTAAGTACAGGCCTCTTGAGCCTAACCAAAAGTAATCGCTTAAGATGTTTATGACGCTTCACCAAGGGTTCCTGTGCGGGAGTCAAAAGGTAACTCTCCTGCTCAGGTAAACGCGACCTCTGCGTAGGCCACAGATAAGACCAAAATAATAATTTCATGTTATTTCCCTAAGCAGGGTAGCTCAGAAACTCAACAAGAAACTCTCAACGATATGTACTGAAGAGACGATTGAGGCGGAGATGGGGACAACTGACTTAAAAAAGTAGTTTATAACATTAACGCTTGCTAAAATAGACTAAATAAACGCAAAGATTTTGAACAACCTTGAATGAAAACCTCACAAAAATTATGGACATTCTAGAAGTACATGGTATTACGGATTTCCAAGACAACGATTTGCTACATTTCCTGATAAAAATCACGATTCCATACTTAGCCTGTAAGAAAATAATTGACTACCCTGCACAACAAAAGCAAGTAGTTTTAGACCCCGAAGTCGGTGGTAAGGTTTCAGAATGCGGAACTCATACATTTGCGATTAATGAGTGCAGAGAGACTTAAGGCGCGACCTTTTGCAAAAAACTCAAAAAAAGTCATGCGCCCAACGGCTGGTACCCGAAAAGGTCCCTTTATGCAAGATCCGGATAGGGCATCTGGACTACGCGCTGAAAGTATATGACGGAGTAACAATCATCAACAACGCTACTGCCGCCGTCAAGACAACTGATGAAAACAGTCAACTCAACTTGGGGACCTTACTCTCGACTTTCACCGACCGCGTTGCCATAAACGAAAGCTGGTTTGTTAATCATCAAGGTGTACTAAGAAAGAATCCGGTGGCTTCAGCCCTGTCACGAGTTAAGGTGACACTGCATCGAGAGCGCCCAAACTCGCGCTATCTACACGACTTAAGTCTCAGGAATCATCAAACGATGGGGGATTTTAAGAAGGACCTAGTCGGTATTCCTATTCTGAGCAGCTTCGCGGTAGTATCCATCACCCTGGCTTGCTGCATGATCATCTGGTATATCCGACGATGCGTTAATAGACCAAGCTGAGGGTAACGCCATCCCTGGTCGAGATCAGCATATTATGTCTCACTACCTCACCGACTCAACTGCACATTGACCCGCCAATGCGGTCAGCACATTTTTCAGCCGAGCCAACTACGCAAACTGCTACCATAATCAAAATTCCCTGACCTACTCTAGAGTATATCTAATTATACCCGTTACTCGTAGAGTAAAGGGGTATACTAGATTCGTCGGAAAGTATGTAACAGGCAGAAGGAAGCGTTTCCGACTCCATAAAGTATATATATTCTTGATCAGGATCACTAGCCGAGTCGATCTAGCCATGACCGTCTGTCCGTCGGTCCGTCCGTCCGGATGAACGCTGAGATCTCGAAAACTATAAGAGCTACAACACTGGGATTAGGCATGCAGATTCCTAAGATTCCTGCGCAGCGCAAGTTTGTTTCAGCAGGAGCGGGAGTGAGTAAGCTGGTGGAGCGTAAGTTTTTGATGTTCCAACAACAAAGTTATATGCGGAAGTGCGGGAGAGCGGGTAACTACCGTTTAGTCTCTTACCGCTCCAAACAGCGCTTGGAAGAAAAAAAGAAGGCAAATAGAACAAACAACAACAACAAACACTGCACAGAGATTAGACGTGCAAACGAATTTTGTTAAATTAAGCACAAAACAATCACTATGCACTCGCGAAGCGAACGGATGTTGTTAGGGATGTTGTATTGGGATAAAGTTTAAACATAGATGTGCTTAGATTAATTTTACAGAGTTCTCTTTATGTCACATGAGTTGTAGCCAGTACTTCCAGTTCATACGAATCGCACTTTTCCTCGAACGGTGATGTCTTTTGGCTCATGTATTGGACTGGATGGAAAGCACTGTCTACGGGGTCCTTCTGCAGTAAGACTTCGCCAAAACCGTACTTGGACGCGTCTGTGTGGTTTTCCGTTCGTAAGTTAGGATTATACAACTTTAGGACTGGTTCGCTAATAAGGGCAGTTTTCAGCTTTTCAAACGCAAATTGTTTTTTCTCTCCAAATTCATACTTGGAATCGCCTCTCAGTAAATCCCACAAGGGCCTGGCAATGGATGGGTACCCGTTTAAAAACTTTCGGAAGTAAGAAGTCAGACCTAGGAATCGCTGAATCGCTTTTTTGTCATGTGGTATGGGAAACTCTTTCACACCTTGAATCTTTTCTGGACCTGGGGTGCTGGTTCCACTTTGAATGATGTATCCTAGGAACTGTACTTTACTGTGCAATATTTGGCACTTACTCCAGTTCATACGTAAACCGTTCGGAGAAGCAACCTGCAAGACATCTTTCAACTTAGGAAGTCCTTCTTCATAGTCTTGACTGGGTATGATTACATCGTCCATGTACACAACGACTACGTTAGTGGCGATGAGCTCCCTTGGAACTGCCATGATGAATCTGGTGAAAACCGCAGGTGAATTTGATATGCCAAATGGTACATTAAGGAATTCAAATTGTCCAGATTGGGTCACAAATGATGTATACTTTCGAGAGCCTGGTTCAATCGGAACGTGGAAGAAGCCGATTGTTAGATCTAAAGTAGTGAACATCTTGGACCCTTGCAGCTTGTCTAGCACGGTCTCCATATGAGCCATCGGAAAATTGTCTCGGATAATTTTCTCATTCAGTTTTCGGTAGTCACAGCACAGTCTCTTCTTTCTGTTTTTCTTGGACACCAAAACTACCGGCGATGCGTATTCTGAGGTACTTGGTTGGATGATTTTCTCTGCAAGCCAATCCTGAACTTGATCGTCAACTGTTTTCTAGTCACAGACAGGTAAACGACATGGATGCTGATAGACAGGTATTTCATCCCTCAAAATGATTTTCATTTGTACCGGAGCATTTGCGTTGCGCTCGGGTGCATACTCTTCAATCAAACTTTTGGACGCACACAGCAGTGATTGATTTAAATGGGATAAATCAAGGTGATCCGAAACATGCCCTTAAAGTCTTGCAGAAAGTCTTGATATGTTTATCTTCGTTACTTTTGGATTCATTCCGTCGCATAAACTCAGTACCTTCTATAGTAACTATCATGTCCACAATATCCAGGATAGTTCTGCATAAAATTGCGTCGAAGCCCATGTCCTCATCTGAAACCACGTGAAATTCCACCTTCATGTGCATGTTGTCTATTTCAACAGGTATGACAATGCTCCCAAAAGTATGAACTTGACTCTCGCCTATTCCCGTCAAACACTTTTCTTTCCCGGTAAGAGTTTCGTTGCCCAGCTTGAGAAAAATGTTCCTGCGCATTAGGCATAGATTTGCGCCTGTGTCGACGAGTCCTTTGAATTGAGCGTAGGAAGATTTGATAATTTTTAGTTCAAGGCCGGAAGCCGTAAACTCGCTTTTTGGCTTAGTAGCTGCGTTCTCCACGTGAACGGCATTAGCATTGCTCTCCTGTTTCACCTCAACCTCGACTTTGCACTGTGCAGCACGATGACCTGGCTGTCCGCACCGATAACAATTATTATTATCCTTCTTCTTGCAATCTTTCTTTAAATGGGGCGGATCCCCGCACTTAAAGCATTTACGTACAAACTCGTGTTTTGAGTCGATGCTTTTGGATCCTTCTGCCTCAGCTACACGCGCTTCATTTTTGTAGGGCATTTTGTATGAACCGCGAACTTTCTTGTATACTTCAATCTGCTCCTTCAAATCCCTTATGGCTTTCGCCTGATACAACATTATTTTGTTTGCCTTAGCATATGGAACTCCCTTCACAAAATACTCTATCAAACTCTCTTCGTCTAGACTAACTGGCTTGGCTAATTCCATCAAAGCATACAAATATTCCTGAAGTGTCTCTCCTTTTCTCTGTGCACGGTGACCTAGCTTGCGATGAACCTAAGCAGATGATATTTTAACAGCAAATTCGCCACGTAATGATGCCTTAAGAGAATCCCAGTTGCGAATGTTAACCTGACTGCGAATGAACTGAGCAACTGCTTAGAATGAAGCTGACTCCACTGCTCAGTCAAAGCACATTCCTCCAACTCCTGGATCCACTGATCTATAAATGGACTACCTGTACCTGGAAAATTTGAAACACTGCCTTCTACATTTTTAAGTGTAAACAAAGAACGGCTTATAGGCGCTGCCTGCACTGGACAATCGAGAGTGGTAGCTACGGATTCGACTCCATCCGAGTCGTTGTTATCATCATCGTCCTGAATACCAAAGTGAGCCAGGAGTCGATCCTGTAAAACGTGTTTTCTACCGGCTGTGGGTAAATTAAGTTCTAGTAGCTTTGCGCGCAAATCGTCGCATCGCATTAACATTATCTTTTCGAGTTGCATTTTGAGATGAAATTCCCTTAAAATGTATGGATATTAGCTTAACAGTAACAAAAAGATTATATGTTTGTAAATATAGATTATATGAATAACTTTTCAGTTAATGACAAATTTTGGTTTTGTACATACAGTCTACCTTCACTGCTTGTGACCGACTTTCAATTTGATTGGGTCAGCTTACCTGCCAATTGGGTTTTCTTCTGGACTATTCAACTTGAAAAGTTCTTGCCGTTGCTTGCCCGCTGACGTCGTTGCCTTCCACCAAGATCTGCTACTCCAGACTCAGTGCTGCTCTTCTCGGAAATCTTGCCCTCCAGATTCCGTCAACCAGCCTTTGCTACAATGCCCGCTTCACGCTCCTCACTTGCTCCGCTCGCCTCTGTCTATCGCTGCTCCCAACGCCTTCCACAGATCAGCCTCTGCAGTTCACCGTGACTGGCCGGATCTCAGACCGACACTCTGGGGATCTATGATGCACTACCTCCTGGACTGTAGTCGCTATTGGCTCCAAGCGTTTTCCTTGCGCGTTTTCACACACACATCTGCCGAATTCTGGTTTTTGTCGTCGTCTTTTTTGGACACACTGCCAAATTAACTGCGCAGTTGTCTCAAATTGTCATTTTACAAGACTTGAAAATTGGCAATCAATTGTTTGTTAAAACGCACTTCTGCACTCTAATGTTTGGGTCAATCCCAGACGAGCTCCCAAATTGTAGGAATCGTTAGATTCACAATGTTTTATTGGAATAAAGTTTAAACATAGATGTGCTCAGATTAATTTTACAGAGTTCTTTTAATGTCACATGAATTGTATTCTTGTCTTCACGAACGCTAAACGACGACTCCCCGCTCACTCGTGTAGGTATCGGCGGCATCAAAAGAATCGAGTACTTTATCGAGGATTTTAGATTGCGAACTGATTAAGTGTTGCCATATAGCTTAACCCGCTTCGAGTGTGCCGTGTAATAAGCCCGCCAAATTAAAATCCTACATAAATGTAGGAAAATATGAACTAATCCCTGTTGGTTTATGGACAAAAAGAAAAAAAATTCGGAGCGCAAGACAAAAACACGACCGTTCACTGAAAAAGCGAAGTAAATAAAGTTCAGACGAACACTAATAAAAATAAAATATAATTCATTTTGACCTCTGGGCATGTCATGTGACAGTTGTAAATCAATCTAAAGCGATAAAGGGAGCGGTGTCGGCACTTGTAATCTGTAAGTACAGGCCTCTTGAGCCTAACCAAAAGTAATCGCTTAAGATGTTTATGACGCTTCACCAAGGGTTCCTGTGCGGGAGTCAAAAGGTAACTCTCCTGCTCAGGTAAACGCGACCTCTGCGTAGGCCACAGATAAGACCAAAATAATAATTTCATGTTATTTCCCTAAGCAGGGTAGCTCAGAAACTCAACAAGAAACTCTCAACGATATGTACTGAAGAGACGATTGAGGCGGAGATGGGGACAACTGACTTAAAAAAGTAGTTTATAACATTAACGCTTGCTAAAATAGACTAAATAAACGCAAAGATTTTGAACAACCTTGAATGAAAACCTCACAAAAATTATGGACATTCTAGAAGTACATGGTATTACGGATTTCCAAGACAACGATTTGCTACATTTCCTGATAAAAATCACGATTCCATACTTAGCCTGTAAGAAAATAATTGACTACCCTGCACAACAAAAGCAAGTAGTTTTAGACCCCGAAGTCGGTGGTAAGGTTTCAGAATGCGGAACTCATACATTTGCGATTAATGAGTGCAGAGAGACTTAAGGCGCGACCTTTTGCAAAAAACTCAAAAAAAGTCATGCGCCCAACAGCTGGTACCCGAAAAGGTCCCTTTATGCAAGATCCGGATAGGGCATCTGGACTACGCGCTGAAAGTATATGACGGAGTAACAATCATCAACAACGCTACTGCCGCCGTCAAGACAACTGATGAAAACAGTCAACTCAACTTGGGGACCTTACTCTCGACTTTCACCGACCGCGTTGCCATAAACGAAAGCTGGTTTGTTAATCATCAAGGTGTACTAAGAAAGAATCCGGTGGCTTCAGCCCTGTCACGAGTTAAGGTGACACTGCATCGAGAGCGCCCAAACTCGCGCTATCTACACGACTTAAGTCTCAGGAATCATCAAACGATGGGGGATTTTAAGAAGGACCTAGTCGGTATTCCTATTCTGAGCAGCTTCGCGGTAGTATCCATCACCCTGGCTTGCTGCATGATCATCTGGTATATCCGACGATGCGTTAATAGACCAAGCTGAGGGTAACGCCATCCCTGGTCGAGATCAGCATATTATGTCTCACTACCTCACCGACTCAACTGCACATTGACCCGCCAATGCGGTCAGCACATTTTTCAGCCGAGCCAACTACGCAAACTGCTACCATAATCAAAATTCCCTGACCTACTCTAGAGTATATCTAATTATACCCGTTACTCGTAGAGTAAAGGGGTATACTAGATTCGTCGGAAAGTATGTAACAGGCAGAAGGAAGCGTTTCCGACTCCATAAAGTATATATATTCTTGATCAGGATCACTAGCCGAGTCGATCTAGCCATGACCGTCTGTCCGTCGGTCCGTCCGTCCGGATGAACGCTGAGATCTCGAAAACTATAAGAGCTACAACACTGGGATTAGGCATGCAGATTCCTAAGATTCCTGCGCAGCGCAAGTTTGTTTCAGCAGGAGCGGGAGTGAGTAAGCTGGTGGAGCGTAAGTTTTTGATGTTCCAACAACAAAGTTATATGCGGAAGTGCGGGAGAGCGGGTAACTACCGTTTAGTCTCTTACCGCTCCAAACAGCGCTTGGAAGAAAAAAAGAAGGCAAATAGAACAAACAACAACAACAAACACTGCACAGAGATTAGACGTGCAAACGAATTTTGTTAAATTAAGCACAAAACAATCACTATGCACTCGCGAAGCGAACGGATGTTGTTAGGGATGTTGTATTGGGATAAAGTTTAAACATAGATGTGCTTAGATTAATTTTACAGAGTTCTCTTTATGTCACATGAGTTGTAGCCAGTACTTCCAGTTCATACGAATCGCACTTTTCCTCGAACGGTGATGTCTTTTGGCTCATGTATTGGACTGGATGGAAAGCACTGTCTACGGGGTCCTTCTGCAGTAAGACTTCGCCAAAACCGTACTTGGACGCGTCTGTGTGGTTTTCCGTTCGTAAGTTAGGATTATACAACTTTAGGACTGGTTCGCTAATAAGGGCAGTTTTCAGCTTTTCAAACGCAAATTGTTTTTTCTCTCCAAATTCATACTTGGAATCGCCTCTCAGTAAATCCCACAAGGGCCTGGCAATGGATGGGTACCCGTTTAAAAACTTTCGGAAGTAAGAAGTCAGACCTAGGAATCGCTGAATCGCTTTTTTGTCATGTGGTATGGGAAACTCTTTCACACCTTGAATCTTTTCTGGACCTGGGGTGCTGGTTCCACTTTGAATGATGTATCCTAGGAACTGTACTTTACTGTGCAATATTTGGCACTTACTCCAGTTCATACGTAAACCGTTCGGAGAAGCAACCTGCAAGACATCTTTCAACTTAGGAAGTCCTTCTTCATAGTCTTGACTGGGTATGATTACATCGTCCATGTACACAACGACTACGTTAGTGGCGATGAGCTCCCTTGGAACTGCCATGATGAATCTGGTGAAAACCGCAGGTGAATTTGATATGCCAAATGGTACATTAAGGAATTCAAATTGTCCAGATTGGGTCACAAATGATGTATACTTTCGAGAGCCTGGTTCAATCGAAACGTGGAAGAAGCCGATTGTTAGATCTAAAGTAGTGAACATCTTGGACCCTTGCAGCTTGTCTAGCACGGTCTCCATATGAGCCATCGGAAAATTGTCTCGGATAATTTTCTCATTCAGTTTTCGGTAGTCACAGCACAGTCTCTTCTTTCTGTTTTTCTTGGACACCAAAACTACCGGCGATGCGTATTCTGAGGTACTTGGTTGGATGATTTTCTCTGCAAGCCAATCCTGAACTTGATCGTCAACTGTTTTCTAGTCACAGACAGGTAAACGACATGGATGCTGATAGACAGGTATTTCATCCCTCAAAATGATTTTCATTTGTACCGGAGCATTTGCGTTGCGCTCGGGTGCATACTCTTCAATCAAACTTTTGGACGCACACAGCAGTGATTGATTTAAATGGGATAAATCAAGGTGATCCGAAACATGCCCTTAAAGTCTTGCAGAAAGTCTTGATATGTTTATCTTCGTTACTTTTGGATTCATTCCGTCGCATAAACTCAGTACCTTCTATAGTAACTATCATGTCCACAATATCCAGGATAGTTCTGCATAAAATTGCGTCGAAGCCCATGTCCTCATCTGAAACCACGTGAAATTCCACCTTCATGTGCATGTTGTCTATTTCAACAGGTATGACAATGCTCCCAAAAGTATGAACTTGACTCTCGCCTATTCCCGTCAAACACTTTTCTTTCCCGGTAAGAGTTTCGTTGCCCAGCTTGAGAAAAATGTTCCTGCGCATTAGGCATAGATTTGCGCCTGTGTCGACGAGTCCTTTGAATTGAGCGTAGGAAGATTTGATAATTTTTAGTTCAAGGCCGGAAGCCGTAAACTCGCTTTTTGGCTTAGTAGCTGCGTTCTCCACGTGAACGGCATTAGCATTGCTCTCCTGTTTCACCTCAACCTCGACTTTGCACTGTGCAGCACGATGACCTGGCTGTCCGCACCGATAACAATTATTATTATCCTTCTTCTTGCAATCTTTCTTTAAATGGGGCGGATCCCCGCACTTAAAGCATTTACGTACAAACTCGTGTTTTGAGTCGATGCTTTTGGATCCTTCTGCCTCAGCTACACGCGCTTCATTTTTGTAGGGCATTTTGTATGAACCGCGAACTTTCTTGTATACTTCAATCTGCTCCTTCAAATCCCTTATGGCTTTCGCCTGATACAACATTATTTTGTTTGCCTTAGCATATGGAACTCCCTTCACAAAATACTCTATCAAACTCTCTTCGTCTAGACTAACTGGCTTGGCTAATTCCATCAAAGCATACAAATATTCCTGAAGTGTCTCTCCTTTTCTCTGTGCACGGTGACCTAGCTTGCGATGAACCTAAGCAGATGATATTTTAACAGCAAATTCGCCACGTAATGATGCCTTAAGAGAATCCCAGTTGCGAATGTTAACCTGACTGCGAATGAACTGAGCAACTGCTTAGAATGAAGCTGACTCCACTGCTCAGTCAAAGCACATTCCTCCAACTCCTGGATCCACTGATCTATAAATGGACTACCTGTACCTGGAAAATTTGAAACACTGCCTTCTACATTTTTAAGTGTAAACAAAGAACGGCTTATAGGCGCTGCCTGCACTGGACAATCGAGAGTGGTAGCTACGGATTCGACTCCATCCGAGTCGTTGTTATCATCATCGTCCTGAATACCAAAGTGAGCCAGGAGTCGATCCTGTAAAACGTGTTTTCTACCGGCTGTGGGTAAATTAAGTTCTAGTAGCTTTGCGCGCAAATCGTCGCATCGCATTAACATTATCTTTTCGAGTTGCATTTTGAGATGAAATTCCCTTAAAATGTATGGATATTAGCTTAACAGTAACAAAAAGATTATATGTTTGTAAATATAGATTATATGAATAACTTTTCAGTTAATGACAAATTTTGGTTTTGTACATACAGTCTACCTTCACTGCTTGTGACCGACTTTCAATTTGATTGGGTCAGCTTGCCTGCCAATTGGGTTTTCTTCTGGACTATTCAACTTGAAAAGTTCTTGCCGTTGCTTGCCCGCTGACGTCGTTGCCTTCCACCAAGATCTGCTACTCCAGACTCAGTGCTGCTCTTCTCGGAAATCTTGCCCTCCAGATTCCGTCAACCAGCCTTTGCTACAATGCCCGCTTCACGCTCCTCACTTGCTCCGCTCGCCTCTGTCTATCGCTGCTCCCAACGCCTTCCACAGATCAGCCTCTGCAGTTCACCGTGACTGGCCGGATCTCAGACCGACACTCTGGGGATCTATGATGCACTACCTCCTGGACTGTAGTCGCTATTGGCTCCAAGCGTTTTCCTTGCGCGTTTTCACACACACATCTGCCGAATTCTGGTTTTTGTCGTCGTCTTTTTTGGACACACTGCCAAATTAACTGCGCAGTTGTCTCAAATTGTCATTTTACAAGACTTGAAAATTGGCAATCATTGTAGTTGTGTTTGTTAAAACGCACTTCTGCACTCTAATGTTTGGGTCAATCCCAGACGAGCTCCCAAATTGTAGGAATCGTTAGATTCACAATGTTTTATTGGAATAAAGTTTAAACATAGATGTGCTCAGATTAATTTTACAGAGTTCTTTTAATGTCACATGAATTGTATTCTTGTCTTCACGAACGCTAAACGACGACTCCCCGCTCACTCGTGTAGGTATCGGCGGCATCAAAAGAATCGAGTACTTTATCGAGGATTTTAGATTGCGAACTGATTAAGTGTTGCCATATAGCTTAACCCGCTTCGAGTGTGCCGTGTAATAAGCCCGCCAAATTAAAATCCTACATAAATGTAGGAAAATATGAACTAATCCCTGTTGGTTTATGGACAAAAAGAAAAAAAATTCGGAGCGCAAGACAAAAACACGACCGTTCACTGAAAAAGCGAAGTAAATAAAGTTCAGACGAACACTAATAAAAATAAAATATAATTCATTTTGACCTCTGGGCATGTCATGTGACAGTTGTAAATCAATCTAAAGCGATAAAGGGAGCGGTGTCGGCACTTGTAATCTGTAAGTACAGGCCTCTTGAGCCTAACCAAAAGTAATCGCTTAAGATGTTTATGACGCTTCACCAAGGGTTCCTGTGCGGGAGTCAAAAGGTAACTCTCCTGCTCAGGTAAACGCGACCTCTGCGTAGGCCACAGATAAGACCAAAATAATAATTTCATGTTATTTCCCTAAGCAGGGTAGCTCAGAAACTCAACAAGAAACTCTCAACGATATGTACTGAAGAGACGATTGAGGCGGAGATGGGGAAAACTGACTTAAAAAAGTAGTTTATAACATTAACGCTTGCTAAAATAGACTAAATAAACGCAAAGATTTTGAACAACCTTGAATGAAAACCTCACAAAAATTATGGACATTCTAGAAGTACATGGTATTACGGATTTCCAAGACAACGATTTGCTACATTTCCTGATAAAAATCACGATTCCATACTTAGCCTGTAAGAAAATAATTGACTACCCTGCACAACAAAAGCAAGTAGTTTTAGACCCCGAAGTCGGTGGTAAGGTTTCAGAATGCGGAACTCATACATTTGCGATTAATGAGTGCAGAGAGACTTAAGGCGCGACCTTTTGCAAAAAACTCAAAAAAAGTCATGCGCCCAACAGCTGGTACCCGGAAAGGTCCCTTTATGCAAGATCCGGATAGGGCATCTGGACTACGCGCTGAAAGTATATGACGGAGTAACAATCATCAACAACGCTACTGCCGCCGTCAAGACAACTGATGAAAACAGTCAACTCAACTTGGGGACCTTACTCTCGACTTTCACCGACCGCGTTGCCATAAACGAAAGCTGGTTTGTTAATCATCAAGGTGTACTAAGAAAGAATCCGGTGGCTTCAGCCCTGTCACGAGTTAAGGTGACACTGCATCGAGAGCGCCCAAACTCGCGCTATCTACACGACTTAAGTCTCAGGAATCATCAAACGATGGGGGATTTTAAGAAGGACCTAGTCGGTATTCCTATTCTGAGCAGCTTCGCGGTAGTATCCATCACCCTGGCTTGCTGCATGATCATCTGGTATATCCGACGATGCGTTAATAGACCAAGCTGAGGGTAACGCCATCCCTGGTCGAGATCAGCATATTATGTCTCACTACCTCACCGACTCAACGGCACATTGACCCGCCAATGCGGTCAGCACATTTTTCAGCCGAGCCAACTACGCAAACTGCTACCATAATCAAAATTCCCCGACCTACTCTAGAGTATATCTAATTATACCCGTTACTCGTAGAGTAAAGGGGTATACTAGATTCGTCGGAAAGTATGTAACAGGCAGAAGGAAGCGTTTCCGACTCCATAAAGTATATATATTCTTGATCAGGATCACTAGCCGAGTCGATCTAGCCATGACCGTCTGTCCGTCGGTCCGTCCGTCCGGATGAACGCTGAGATCTCGAAAACTATAAGAGCTACAACACTGGGATTAGGCATGCAGATTCCTAAGATTCCTGCGCAGCGCAAGTTTGTTTCAGCAGAGTGCCACGCCCACTCTAACGCCCACAAACCACCCAAAACTGGGGCTCCTACAGTTTTGACGCTAGAAAAAAAATTTAACTGAAATGTATTGTTCTCATCAATACCTATCGATTGACCCAAAAAAACTTTTCCATGCCCACTTTAACGCACACAAACCGCCCAAACCTGTGACGCCCACAATTTTCATGCTAGATAAACAATTTTAACTGAATGTATTGGTCTTGTCAATACCTATCGAGTGATCCAAAAAAAATTTGCCACGCTTAAATCTGTCTACCGCCGGTAGGTGGCGCATTTTTATCTCGCTTTGCTGCTTGCATATCTCAATTTCCCTTTGGTCCCTTAAGCTGAGTAAGGGGTATCTGATAGTCGACGTACTCGACTATAGCGTTCTTCCTTGTTTTACTGTTCATTCCGCTAAATTTCGGAGTTTTAAGAAGTATATAAGCATGTATGTGGGATTGGTCTGGCAACCTATAGCATATGGTGGTAAAGAAGAAATGGAGAACAAAACGACGTGGCAAGCCTGCCAAACTAAAAGACGAAAGAAGCAGAAAGAATTCGCGAGACGAACGGAGAAGACGTAAAATCGACGCATTTGGTGAAAAGAGAAGACGAACATAATAAGACGCAGACTAATCTGTTTAAAAAAAAACAATTTATAATACAAAAACTCATTTAAATTAAACTACAATAAATATAATTCATATAATAAAACAAGTGGGATCGCGTTCAACTTAGTCCCACATTATTTGGGGGCTCAACCAATAAAACCGAATAGTGTGAGAATGTGAAAAATGTGAAAAAAGAGCGGAAAAATTCATCAGAAAAAAAAAGTTCACTCCGCAAAACTTAAAATTCCGAAATTTGGTCGATCCGGATAATAGAAAAAAAAACGCAGCATACAATCCGCGTGTGTGAATACATATATATGTAATTTCGGATATCCGGGAGTGTACGTGAGAGTGTAAGATGCCGAAATTGAAAGATTTTGAAGGTATTAGCGCAATACTTCGGGACGAAAATAAGCAAAATATTCTCCTTTTGCACAAGTTCGTTTTTGAAGAAGAGGGGGATAGAAATAATAGAAAAAGATTGCGTGAGTTTCAAGGTTACGAATATAACGAATCACACAGACTTTATTCCAAAAAAGCAAACTATGTCGCTGATCATTTGTCTGATATGGATCTGGCCATAGTTTGTTACTTGCTCAAACTTCCCCATAATAAAGACGACCTGACAAAGCACATATTTTACAACTTGAAAAAAGATTCCTTGCTGAACGATGCGGATATTAATGAGAGCGATAACGACGAAAGCGAAGGTGATGAATCTGAAGACGAAAGCGAAGGGAATAAAGCAGAAGATGACGCCATAAGCATTCCAAGCATCAGCGGTGCCAAAACGACTGCGAAACGTCAGGCAGTTTGTCAGAAATACCGAGGTTCGCTCTGAACTCTCGTGACACAGAAGACTCAGTCCGAACGTTCAATGGCGAAGACAATTTATCGGTCGAAGTGTGGGTCAAGGAATTTGAGGACATGGCTACTATAATGTTTTGGAACGAATTACTTAAATTCATTTTTGCCAAGCGATCGCTACAAGGCCTTGCAAAAATGTTTGCGAATAGTGAGCGCGAATTAACGAGTTAGATGAAACTAAAGCAAGCCTTATTAGCCGAGTTCAAAACCGCGACAAACAGTGCTCAATTACAAAAATTAATGGCTGACAGAAAAATGAGAAAAGGTGAAAGTCTGCAGGAGTATTTTTTACAAATAAAAGAACTAGCTTCTAGAGGGAATATAGAAAGCAGTTCCTTAATCCAATACGTATTCAATGGAATTGACCATACCTGTGCTAATAAACTTGTGCTCTATAACGCAAAAAGTCTTATCGAGTTTAAGGACAAACTAAAATGCTTCGAAGTAATCAGCGGAAAATCAAAAAGTTAGAATAAAAACCAAGTCATGTATTCAAAGGCGAACCATACGGAGGCAAAAAGTGATTACAAAAAGCAAGCAGTGCCTAACAGAAATGCTAGCAGGGACCTGAAATGTTACAATTGCGGCGCAAAAGGTCACACATCCGCGAATTGCGAAAACAAAACGAAAGGAAGAAAGTGTTTTCAGTATAACAATTTCGGGCACATCGCAAAAGAATGCCCAGAAAAGGGTTTATGTAAAAGCAACCAACATGTGTAAGGTGTCATCTGCTCACGCGCTTATGTGCATAACAGTGGAGGCTAATAACATTACATTCACCGCTCTAATCGACACCGGAAGCAAATACAATTTGGTTACCGATACCACGTTTAAAAATCTAAGCAAGCCAAAGCTAAGTGAGTGTAATATCTATCTCTCCGGGTTCGGAAAATCAGACCATAACAAGATCAAACCGTCGGGCTCGTTTGAACATAACAATTGATGGTGAACATTTCGTAACAAAGTTTTTGGTGGTGGAGTCGCAATTCCTGAACAAGGAGATGGTTCTTGGTGAAGAATTTTGCAAACAAGCTCAATTGACAATATCCACTGAGGCCGTGAAAGTAACCAAACCTACCAGTGCCGAGGCAGATATTAGTTCGATTTATAAAATTGATACTGAAGACTGCAACCAAATAGTAACGGACATCGAACCAGCAGCAAGCGCGAAAGCTAAAGAGGTAGTACACAATGTTGTCCAAAACTATCAAGCGGTAAGCACAAAATCCACAAACATTCAAATGCGTTTGACTCTTAATGACGATAAGCCGATACAGTCACGACCTCGCAGATTTTCGTATTCTGAGCGATGCATCATAGATAAACAAACCGACCAGTGGCTGAAAGACGGTGTAATTGAAACCTCAGAGTCAGAATACAGCAGACCAGTCGTACTTGTTAACAAACGGATCTCATCGCTTATGCATCGATTACAGGCGAATCAATAAAGTCATTATCAGAGACCATTTTCCACTTCCTTTGATCGAGGATCAACTTAACAGTTTGCAGGACGAGCGTATTTTTAGCTCGATAGATTTAAAAAAAGGATTCTTTCACGTCGGTATAGAAGAAGGGAACCGAAAGTATACGTCTTTCGTCACACACAATGGACAATTCCAGTTTCTTCGGGTTCCTTTCGGGCTTTCCAATTCACCGAGCGTATTTCAGCGACATGTAAATGCTATCTTCAGAGAACTGACTTGTAAAGGTGTAGCCATACCATACGTCGACGACATTATAATACCAGCGAAAACCGAAATAGAGGCTGAAGAAAGCATCATCGAAGTTCTGAAAAGATGCTCAGAATATGGACTGTTAATTAACTTCAAAAAGTGTCATTTGTCAAGCGAAAATTCAATTCGGTGACCAACAGCTAGATGCGTTTAACAGGCTGAAGATTCTCCTCACGCAAAAGCCAGTCCTAAAAATTTTCCATCAGCAACACGAGACTGAGCTACATACGGACGCTTCAATCGACGAATCAAATCGGTTTCGGCGCAGTTTTGTTACAAAAGAGTCCAGACGATAAGCAGTGGCATCCGGTATATTACATGAGCAAAAAAAACGACCGATGCTGAAAGGAAGTTCACAAGCTACGAGCTCGAAATCTTAGCTGTAGTGGAAGCCCTTAAAAAGTTCAGGGTCTACTTACTGGGTTTGCGATTTCGACTCGTAACAGATTGTAATGCTCTAGCCAAAACCGTAGAAAAGAAAGATTTGTGCTCACGAATAGCCCGCTGGATCCTCCAGTTGCAAGAGTTCGAATACGTCGTCGAACACCGAGCTGGCACACGAATTCGCCACGCTGACGCCTTGAGCCGTGCATCCATGATGATGATTACAGAGGCTTCATTGCATAGTAGAATCAAAAACATTCAGGCTCAAGACCACCAACTTATAGCTATTATAGACATTCTGGCAAATAAGGCAACCCATAACAATTACTTCTTGAAATCGGGGCTCCTACACAAAGGAGTTGCGACTGTGAACTTATAGTTGTGCCTTCGGGTATGCAACGAGAAATCATTAAACAGGCATATGAGCATGGTCACTTCTCCGTCAAGAAATGTGAAGAGATTATTGGAAAAGAATATGCATACCAAAGCTGGAGGAGAAAATTCTGAAGTGTATAAGCTGCTGCATACCTTGTATTGTCAGCAACCGTAAGCAAGGAAAGCAAGAGGGCGAACTTCATCCACTCAGCAAAGACGAAAGGCCGCTGCAGACGTATCACATCGATATTCTTGGCCCTTTGGAATCTACTCACAAACAGTATAAGCAGTAATCGATAGTTTCACCAAATTTTGTTGGCTCTATCAGACCAAGACGACCTCTACCAAAGATGCTGTATCGAAACTTAACGAGCAAAGCAAAATCTTCGGCAATCCTAGTCACATCATTTCTGATAGAGGATCTGCGTTCACGCCAGAAGACTTTCAACTGTACTGCAACAGCGAAAGTATCAAGCATCATCTTATTACAACGGGCCTTCCACGGGCCAACGGTCAGGTCGAGAGGCTTAATACAACGATAATTGCTGTTCTTTCAAAACTCTCAATAGATAATCCACGACAATGGTTTAAGTTTGTCAGCAGCGTACAACAGGTCATCATGACGGGAACCAAGATGCGTCTAAAAGCCGATACACAGATCCAGCAAATGTTAAGTGCAGAAATGATTCAGCTCTTCAGCGACGATCGGGATAAACTTCCAAAACAAGCCAAGCAACAAATTCTTAAAGTTCAGGAGGAAAATAAAAGAAGATATAACCTACGACGAAGACCAGCATCAAAGTACATAGTCGGCGACTTAGTTGCTATTAAAAGGACTCAGCTTGGCCAGACCTAAAGTTAAAGCCGAAGTATCTCGGCCCATACCGTATTGTAAGGGTGAAATTGAATGATACCTATGACGTAACCAAAGACTCAGTATTTAGCGAAGGCCCAAGGCAGACGAGCCCTTGCGCTGAGTATATAAAGCCGTGGATTCCTTATGACGACGACGAAGACGACGCATTCGAGGCGAATGCAGTGTAGGGTGGCCGATTTGTGGGATTGGTCTGGCAACCTATAGCAGCTTGGTGGTAAAGAAGAAATGGAGAACAAAACGACGTGGCGAGCCTGCCAAACTAAAAGACGAAAGAAGCAGAAAGAATTCGCGAGACGAACGGAGAAGACGTAAAATACGACGCATTTGGTGAAAAGAGAAGACGAACATAAAAAGACGCAGACTAATCAGTTCAATCAAAACAATTTATAATACAAAAACTCATTTAAATTAAACTATAATAAATATAATACGTATAATAAAACAAGTGGGATCGCGTTCAACTTATTTGGAAAGTATAATAACAACCCAGTCCCACATGTATCAATTTAAGAATAAAACAGTTATCACAGGATAATCAGCTTAGTCCCGCTTCACAGGACTGACAGCTTCATCCAGCATCACAGGATACTAGCTTCACAGGATCAGCTTAATCCAGTTTCACAGGACTCACAGCTTCATCCAGCTTCACAGGATATTCAGCTCAATCGAGCTTCACAGGATACTCAGCTTCATAAGATACGCAGCTTGATCCGGCTTCACAGGACTGTCAGTTTAATCAAGTTTCACAGGATGCACAGCTTCATCCAGCTTCACAGGATACTCAGCTTCATCTAGTTCCACAGGATCGATCAGCCAAGCTGTCTGGTTACGCAGCCGCAGCATCTAATTAACGTCTTATTTCGATCTCTTATATTAATTGCATTGCGAAAGGTATCTCTCTCTATTTAGCTCTCTCATTTTGGCTTAGCATTCGGCTGGCTGTTCCTTTGTATAGTCAGTACGAATTCCGATCTCGACATTAAACGCACTCTCGTCTCGCCTGCTGTACTCTCTTTCACTAATAAATTGTTAACAAGCATAAAGTAATCCGAAATTTCGTATTTTAATTTTGCAATAACTAATAAAAATGCTTTTTCGTTCAACATTGGTGACCCCGACGTGATTTGTACATAAATAATACTAAGTTCAAAACATATAAGTCTATTTATTGACTTGTTCGTTCTTGCGGCTGCGGTGCATTGGCAGAGCCACAAATCATAAAGCCTTAAATACAGTGTGAGGAGTTGAATAACTCCCCACAAATAGAAGCAGCAGCAGATGGCCGGCCGCTTACCAGATACGCGGCGAATTCGCGTAGTAACGGCGCGGCGGGGAGAACGAGAGAGTTTGGAGACCAAGGGTGGAGATCGAGAGAGTTTGGAGACCAACGAAGGAGAGCGAGAGAGTTTGGAGACCAATGAAGGAGAGCGAGAGAGATTGGAGACCAAGGATGGAGAGCGAGAGAGTTTGGAGACCAATGAAGGAGAGCGAGAGAGATTGGAGACCAAGGATGGAGATCGCGGGCAGAGCAAGAGTGCCGTATGCAGAAGAGGATAACGGAACTCCACCGGACTTTGGACTCTCCCGTGAACTTTGGACCGGGAGAGGAAGTGCCACATCTCGGCAGTGGAGCGGCACACAGGCGTGCCACAAGCGGCACGGGAATCAGCGGAACGGCAGCACTGGGCGGAACATCTATTGGAAGCGGTACGTAAAGGACAAGTGGGTCATTCAGGAGGCACGGACTTTGGACCCAGAGTGGAGAGATCCAGCGGGCCGTGCGCAAAAGCGAAGTAACGGTGCTTGGAGGCCCTATATAAGGCCGCAGAGCGCTGGCAGCTGGATCAGTCGATCAAGAGGAGTCAAGCCTTCAAGATCAGTCAAAGTACCAAGTGAGCAAACAGTCAAGCAAGTAATCTACGAGGGAGCTACAACCAAGCGAGTCGTCGGAAGCAGCGCCGTGGGAAGCATAGAAGGAGCAAGATCGCCACGTCGAGACGTTCGGGATTAGGACATCAGGAATCTCCGAATTGAGACACAGGTGGCTGAGTTCTGAAAGGCATCACGCGGCTAAGTCAAGGCGTTCGTTTTCTAACTTTGTCACGACCACACCCTGGCGAGTCGCCCGGCGGGTCTGTCAGAGACAAGCAAAAGAGTCCTACGACGAAGAGCCGTCAGCTTGGGGAGGAAAGTTGTCTGCGACCCAGCGTACCTTGCCCGACCAAGCAGGACCTGGCGTGACGGACGAGCGGTAGATCGATTTGTGGTTTCGAAAGGCGTCAGCCTGGAGAGCCCTGCGATTACCGGCGAAGTTCCCGAGCAGCGACCGCACAGCTCCCCGAGCGCCAGAACAACGAGATACTAGCCAGAAGACAGCGCAGAGGACATCGACAGCGACGCCAGCAGACATTTCCGGCAGCCACGTTACCATCGCCGCGCGGAGCTCATTGGGGAGCGCAGGAGCGTCGCGGACGTCACGCATTAGGGTGAAGCCGGGTGGAACGTTCGTCTGCGCTAGGCGTAAAGCGAAGTGAACCGCTAGGCAGTCTTGACTGTCAGCGCGAACTGAGCAAGAACCTAGCGGGACCGTCCGGGACAGAGCAAGGGACAGTATTGCCTCGAAAGGCGTCAGCCTGGAGAGCAAGGCTTGTTCACCCTAGTCTGAGAACGGTGACGCTTCCCTAAGCCCACAAGGCCGAATTCTCTGCGGGTCTAAGGCGCGACAAGCGACCCCGAGGCAACGCGTCGGCAAGCAAGCAGAGGCGGCCACCACGAGCGTCCCGAGACCCAGGATCCAGAGGAGGACGAGTCAACGCGTCGAGAAGCCAGAAGGAGGAGCGCCAGCAGCCGGCGGAACCAGAACAAGGAGATACAGAAACCAGCATAGCCACACACCCGCTGTACCAATACCACGAGAATAAATCCCACTGTTACCATTAGAACACTTTGTTTTCTCACTGATCTACGGGCAATCACGTCATATAAATTTGGTGGGACGAACACACAATCTTCTGAGCTAGCCGCACGAATCTCATAGCGAGCAGACATACAAAATCAGTTCGTTACATCTGGCGCCCAACGTGATTGTCCCAACAGTGAGAACAGCACAGTAAAAATGGGAAAGAAGTGGATTTACCGCCTCAAGAAGGAAGACTTCGCCCATGTCGCACAGAGGCTCAATGTCGCCCTGGAGGGCAGGCTAGACGACATGAGAAAGGCACTATCGGAATACTACTCCGAAACAGAGAATGATCCACAACTCGTCGACATCTGGGCCGAGCTGGAGGCAACATACTACGACAGAGCCGGCCCAAGCATTACGCTAACGAACGCTGAAGGGGACAACTTTGTGGCAAGCCTGAGCATTGACAACATGCAAAAAGAGGCCCACAGGAGAGAATCAAGCCAAGAAAAGAAAGCAGCAGCGCTAACCCCGAGACCAAGCCAGTCGGACTATGCAAAGGTCGCTAAACAGGTCCGTGAATGGTCGTTCAGGTTCGACGGGGCGGAAAAACCATTCGAGTTCCTGGAGCAAGTAGAATGGTCCGCCAACACGTACGGAGGAGTTGCTAAAAGGAAGGGCTTTGAAATGGTTCATCGCCAACAATAAGCAGTGGAGAACTTGGGCAGAATTCATTGAAAGTTTCCACACATATTTCCTGCCAAGAGATTTCTTCACCAGGCTGGCGGACCAGGTCCGGCAAAGGAAGCAAGGCTTCAGCGAGTCGTTCAAGGACTACATGATCGACATGCAGACGATGGTGAGGCCACTTAATTACTCCGCTGAAGAGACCCTAAGGATCATCAGGGAGAACTGCACCCCAAGCCTACGAATGTTCTTAAGAGCATACAAAGTGTCGGACCTGGACACGCTAATGATCCTAGCAGACGAGTACGAAGAACTTGAAAAGGAACGGGAAGTTTTCGCACAGGAGAACAAGTTCTCAAGGACCAAGTCGGCGTCACCAACACAGGTGACATGCAGAAGATGCGAGGAGACATATAACCAGGACATACGAGGAAACGACCAATGGTCACCACCACACCAAGCCAGACGACAGCAGGCAGAAGACGCACCACGCGGAGGCCATTGGGCACCACCCCCACAGCAACAGAGACAGCCAAACAATACCTTGTGGAGGCCGCCAAGCAACACACAGAGGCCACAAGAGGCCACCCATATCACAGACCCGCAGGAGGCCTGTCGGAAATGCGGTGGGAACGGACACTGGGCTAGAGGATGTCGTAACCAGCGGCTGCTGTTTGGCTGGATATGCGGCAAGGTGGGTGTTAGGAGCGTCGATTGCTGCCAACGATCGGGAAATGGCCAGCGATCTCAGCCGCAGAGAGGCGAGCGGGGATCGCACAATGCCACCTCTCCAAACTAACGGGCGAGCTAATCGAGGAGGAGCAGCAGTTGTCCGCAGCTGTGATGATTGGTGGGAAAAGCTACAAAGCCACAATCGACACCGGAGCAACGGCAAGCTTCGTTAGCGAAGAATTGGCGGACAATATTGCTGCTCTAGGAAAGATTACCAGGACGAGACGGCAAGTTAGGTTGGCAGATGGAAGGTGCGGCGGAATTAATGCGCAGCTCGAGGTGGAGGTCAAATTCGGCAACAAACAAGTGACCATGAGCCTGTTGATTTTACCCGGGGTAGTGGATCCATTAGTGTTGGGATGGAACTTCCTGAAACAAGTCGGAACCGAGATAAGGTGTGCTGGACACGAAATAATAATACCAGCCAGGAACCGACACAATGGATGGCTCGAGGAGAAGCTATCAGTAGCAGTCGTTCAACAAGTAAACGAGTTGGACGATACTACAGCGTTCCTTGAAACAGAGCTGGCAGACTTCAGCACAATGTCGGGAACATCGAATATGGCAGAACACCAGATCAAAATGAAGGACGACAAGCCAATCAAGCAGAGATACTACCCAAAGAACCCAAAAATTCAAGGGGAAATCAACGCAAAGGTGGACGAGCTTCTCCAAATGGGGTTCATAGAGCATTCAAAGAGCCCATACAGCTCCCCCATCGTGATGGTGAAAAAGAAGACAGGCAAGTGGAGACTGTGTGTCGACTTCAGGCAGATCAACGCGAAGTCAGTGAAGGATGCCTACCCAATGCCCCGCATAAACTACATCCTAGATCAACTAAGAGAAGCGCGGTACATCAGCAGTTTGGACCTGAAGGATGGATACTGGCAGATCCCACTAGAAGAAAGTAGCAGGCAATATACAGCATTCACGGTACCAGGCAAAGGTCTGTTTCAGTGGAGGGTAATGCCGTTCGGACTTCACTCGGCGTCGGCAACGTTTCAGCGAGTCTTGGACCAAGTAATCGGCCCCGAGATGTCACCTCACGCATTCGCTTACCAGGATGACATAATAGTGATCGGTCGCACGCTGGAAGAACACAAAAGAAACCTGAAGGAAGTGTTCCGGCGTCTAAAGGAGGCAAATCTGAGGCTGAATCCAGAAAAATGCCAATTCTTCAAAAAGGAGCTGCTGTACCTGGGTCATCGAGTGACTAGCGAGGGAATAGGAACAGATCCAGAAAAAGTAGCCGCCATCGCCGAACTAGAACCGCCATCGACTGTCAAAGAGCTCCGGCAATACCTAGGAGTAGCGTCGTGGTACCGCCGGTTTGTACCAGATTTTTCCAGAATCGTCAAACCCCTGAACGACCTGCTGCGCAAAGGCAGTAAGTGGGAGTGGACACCAGAGCACCAGATGGCGTTTGAGGAGGTTAAGGCAAGACTCGTGGCAGATCCAGTGCTAGCATGCCCGGACTTCAGTAGAACTTTCATCCTGCAAACGGACGCCAGCGACTACGGCATCGGAGCGATACTGACCCAGGACACCGAAAAGGGCGAAAGAGTAATCTCCTACTCGAGCCGAACACTGAACGGCGCGGAGAAGAACTACTCGACAACGGAGAAGGAGTGCTTGGCGATCGTCTGGGCGATCCGGAAGCTCAGGCCATATCTGGAAGGTTACCACTTTAAGGTAGTAACCGACCACATGGCCCTGAAGTGGCTCAACAGCATCGAAAGCCCTTCAGGAAGGATCGCCAGATGGGCCCTGGAGCTACAACAGTACGACTTTGAGATAGCGTACAGAAAGGGCCAGCTAAACGTGGTGGCCGACGCATTATCAAGACAACCACTACCAGAGACGCTACGAGGAGTAAAAGAGGCATCGGCAACAATAACCTCAGGAGAGTGCAGCTGGATCAAGGACATGGGTGAAAAGATAAGGACCCAACCGCAGAAGTACCCGGACTATGTTATGGATGGTGAGACACTGTACAGAAACATACCTCACCGAGCAGGCAGTGAAGACGTCGCGTCATGGAAGATGTGCGTCCCGAAGTCGCTACGAGAAACAGTGTTGAGGGAAAACCACGACGCACCGTCCGCGGGACACGTAGGAAGCCGAAGGACAATTGCACGGTTGGCAGCCCGATACTACTGGCCAGGCATGCATAGAGACGCCCGAGCCCACGTACGAAAGTGCGAGATTTGCATGCGGTTTAAGCCCAATCAGATGCAGGCGGCTGGGAAGATGTTGACCCAAGTGCCGGAGGAACCATGGGCAACGGTATGTGCAGACTTCGTTGGACCCCTACCAAGATCTAAGCACGGGAATCAAATGCTGCTGGTCATGATAGACAGGTTTTCGAAATGGACGGAACTGGTGCCCCTACGCAGTGCGACGGCAGAGTCGCTCAAAAAGGCATTTAGGGAGCGCATAATCGCAAGGTACGGGGTCCCGAAGGTGGTCATAACGGACAATGGAGTACAGTTTGCAAGCCGCATATTTAAAAATTTCCTGGCTGAGATGGGTATCAGTCAACAATTCACCGCGCCATACACACCACAAGAGAATCCAACCGAACGAGCAAACAGAACGGTCAAGACCATGATTGCCCAGTTCGCAGGGCAGGACCAGAGAAACTGGGACGAGAAGTGGCCGGAGATTATGCTAGCAGTGAACACGAGCACATCGGAATCCACTGGCCATACACCGGCGTTTCTTACCCAGGGAAGGGAACCACGTCTACCCAGCAGCCTATATGATAAGGAAACCCTAGGCACTGGACGAGCTACGGAGACCCCTGAGGAAAAGGCCAACAAACTAAAAGAGGTATTCGAGATCGTGCGGCGAAATATGGAAAAGGCGTCCCAGGACCAAGCCAGACACTACAATCTGAGAAGGAGGCAATGGTCACCAGCGGTGGGCGACATAGTGTGGGCCAAGGAACATCACCTGTCCAAAGCGGCCGAAGGATTCGCTGCAAAACTAGCCCCGAGGTACGATGGCCCTTACCAGGTTGTAGATTTCGTCTCTCCAGTGATCTGCAAAATTCGCCACACACAGTCGAAGAAAGAAAAGACAGTTCACGTTGGCGAGCTCAAGCAACAAGTAAACGAGCAGACAGCAGAAACATCAGATGTCTAACAACGGGTACGAGGCGGCAGGATTAGGCGTCAGGCCGAAGCGAGAGTCATCCATACGCCACACGGAAAGGACAATCAGGATAGAACAAGGACATGGATAAGGATCACACGTTGATCCAGACTGCGAGGCCACAGGATTAGGCGTCAGGCCGAAGCGAGAGTCATCCACACGCCACGCAGAAAGGTCAACCATAAGGGTAGGGCACAAGGACGTGGATAGGGATGGATGGTGATCCCGACCGCAAGGCAACAGGATTCAGCGTCGGGCAGTTGCCAGAGTCATCCGCGATAACGCCAGGCGGATGGGACACTTACAAAACGGCACAAGGATACGGGTAACGTAGAAGAGAGTATGCGCGGAAGGAGACAAGCAACACAAGACGCGCAGTCCAGACATACACCGCAGCATCCGGAGATTCTATACGGAATGCGCCGGACGAGCTCGTCTAGTTGTTACCCGAGGAAAAGGGGAGGACGGTGCAGAATCAGATCTACACCGTAGCCAGCTGGTCACAAAAAAAAAAAAAAAAACAGAAACACGCACCACACCAACAGTTGACTAAAAACAAGAAAAGGAACGGGGCATGCATGGGCCGCACCAGCAACCTGAAATTTAAAGGGGGCTTAATGCAGGAAGCAGAAAGACATCATAAATACTTACCGGCTGTCCTGGTTGCGAAGCGAATGCGAAGTCCTCTCCGCGACCGCTCTCAAAAGCTGCCAATGTGGAGTCAGATGCTGCCAACAGAGGACGAGTGAAGGGCGAGAGAGGACGAAAGGATGAGATGAAAAGGAGTGAAGGAAATGCAAAAGAAACTTACCTATGAATTTCATAGTATGAAAGTTGCAAAATCACCACGAGCCAGGGAAGGGGGCGCCTCGATAGGCGATCGATTGGCACTGGACGATAGTGCGATCGATGGGCACACGACAATGGAAATATCGGCCAAGGTGGAAATATCGCAAATGAGCAGGTGGCAACGCCGCACCGTCGGTATCGATAGGCGAATAAATATCGATCACGCACGAATGGTGTGACCAGGCGGAGGAAGCATGGAGAGGAGTGAGACGCAGCAATGAGCAGCGAGCTGGGATCGATAGCCCAGGAGTATCGATGTCCCAGTGGGAACACAGGAAATATCGGCGCGGGAGATTTAAAGTTGCTACGAGGCGGATGACCCCCGCTGTAGAAACTCAAGGGAGTTAAGAGCGTCGAGGGAGCATCGAGGGAGCAACGAGGGAGCGCCGCGGGAATCACAAGGACTCAAAGGCTAGGATAAGCAAGGAAACGCCGGAGAGTAGAATCCAGTCTTAAATGTTTCCCGAAGTAAGGGGGGAATGTGAGGAGTTGAATAACTCCCCACAAATAGAAGCAGCAGCAGATGGCCGGCCGCTTACCAGATACGCGGCGAATTCGCGTAGTAACGGCGCGGCGGGGAGAACGAGAGAGTTTGGAGACCAAGGGTGGAGATCGAGAGAGTTTGGAGACCAACGAAGGAGAGCGAGAGAGTTTGGAGACCAATGAAGGAGAGCGAGAGAGATTGGAGACCAAGGATGGAGAGCGAGAGAGTTTGGAGACCAAAGAAGGAGAGCGAGAGAGATTGGAGACCAAGGATGGAGATCGCGGGCAGAGCAAGAGTGCCGTATGCAGAAGAGGATAACGGAACTCCACCGGACTTTGGACTCTCCCGTGAACTTTGGACCGGGAGAGGAAGTGCCACATCTCGGCAGTGGAGCGGCACACAGGCGTGCCACAAGCGGCACGGGAATCAGCGGAACGGCAGCACTGGGCGGAACATCTATTGGAAGCGGTACGTAAAGGACAAGTGGGTCATTCAGGAGGCACGGACTTTGGACCCAGAGTGGAGAGATCCAGCGGGCCGTGCGCAAAAGCGAAGTAACGGTGCTTGGAGGCCCTATATAAGGCCGCAGAGCGCTGGCAGCTGGATCAGTCGATCAAGAGGAGTCAAGCCTTCAAGATCAGTCAAAGTACCAAGTGAGCAAACAGTCAAGCAAGTAATCTACGAGGGAGCTACAACCAAGCGAGTCGTCGGAAGCAGCGCCGTGGGAAGCATAGAAGGAGCAAGATCGCCACGTCGAGACGTTCGGGATTAGGACATCAGGAATCTCCGAATTGAGACACAGGTGGCTGAGTTCTGAAAGGCATCACGCGGCTAAGTCAAGGCGTTCGTTTTCTAACTTTGTCACGACCACACCCTGGCGAGTCGCCCGGCGGGTCTGTCAGAGACAAGCAAAAGAGTCCTACGACGAAGAGCCGTCAGCTTGGGGAGGAAAGTTGTCTGCGACCCAGCGTACCTTGCCCGACCAAGCAGGACCTGGCGTGACGGACGAGCGGTAGATCGATTTGTGGTTTCGAAAGGCGTCAGCCTGGAGAGCCCTGCGATTACCGGCGAAGTTCCCGAGCAGCGACCGCACAGCTCCCCGAGCGCCAGAACAACGAGATACTAGCCAGAAGACAGCGCAGAGGACATCGACAGCGACGCCAGCAGACATTTCCGGCAGCCACGTTACCATCGCCGCGCGGAGCTCATTGGGGAGCGCAGGAGCGTCGCGGACGTCACGCATTAGGGTGAAGCCGGGTGGAACGTTCGTCTGCGCTAGGCGTAAAGCGAAGTGAACCGCTAGGCAGTCTTGACTGTCAGCGCGAACTGAGCAAGAACCTAGCGGGACCGTCCGGGACAGAGCAAGGGACAGTATTGCCTCGAAAGGCGTCAGCCTGGAGAGCAAGGCTTGTTCACCCTAGTCTGAGAACGGTGACGCTTCCCTAAGCCCACAAGGCCGAATTCTCTGCGGGTCTAAGGCGCGACAAGCGACCCCGAGGCAACGCGTCGGCAAGCAAGCAGAGGCGGCCACCACGAGCGTCCCGAGACCCAGGATCCAGAGGAGGACGAGTCAACGCGTCGAGAAGCCAGAAGGAGGAGCGCCAGCAGCCGGCGGAACCAGAACAAGGAGATACAGAAACCAGCATAGCCACACACCCGCTGTACCAATACCACGAGAATAAATCCCACTGTTACCATTAGAACACTTTGTTTTCTCACTGATCTACGGGCAATCACGTCATATAAATTTGGTGGGACGAACACACAATCTTCTGAGCTAGCCGCACGAATCTCGTAGCGAGCAGACATACAAAATCAGTTCGCTATAAATAAATAGCAGTTGGTGATGCGGAAATTTGCATATAAGGCGCAAAATCAGTTGTACGTGGAGCGTACATAGCCCAGTAACAGGCTGTTTATTCCTTCGTTTGCTTTGCGCTCATCTTCCCGCTGGAACCGAATTTCGGGCATTTCGTCTGCTGGGGATGTCTTTGTTCTTGTAGCCAACCTTTGGACTTGTTACCGCTGATGCAAACAGGACAATATTTGTAAAGCGCAAGGCAACTGCTTTATTTAATAGAGTGAAGCGTTTAGTGGATTCCCTATCAAGTGCGGCGTTAGCTTTATGCGACGAATCTGATCTTCATGTGAGGTTGGAGTTGATTGATGAGCTTTAAGTATCATTTAAAAAGGTTCTAGGTGAGCTCGAAGAATTGGATTTCGAGGAAATTGAAAGTGATTTGAGTGATACATTTGATGACATTCTTGTAATTCTGAAGTCACCGGTTCAAGCCGAAATTTCAAAGCGAGCCTCACAACTTCTTTCGCACTCAATTTTTGATGACGGCATCACTCCGGGAGTTTTCGGCCCCCAGCTTGAGCTTCTCGACACAAATCGCAGGTTGCATCATCGTCCAAGACCTGCTCTAAAGGTTAGATCCGGCAAGTCATGCAAAGTGGGAAGAGCGTTTAGAGGACCCTGCCTTCGTCAACTTAATTCCCACGTGGGAGTCAATGGCATCATTTCTGGAGCAGCGATGCAGGACGTTGGAGACTATGGATTTAGCCATGGCAAACTATGCGCCGAGCAATCAGGTGGAAAGTATCAAAATACCCAATACGTGCAGATCAGCATTTGTTGCCTCGAATTCTAACCCTTGGATCTGTATGTTCTGTAATGATGCGGGTCACTCCATTTCTTATTGTCAGAATTTTAAGACCCTGTCTCCTACGAGTAGGCTTCAAGAAGCGAAACGGCTCAGTCTTTGCATAAATTGTCTTAAGATTGGTCATTAAGTTAGGCAATACAACTCCAGTAATTGTCGTGCATGCGGATATAAGCACCACACTCTGTTCCACCAGGGAAACCTAGCTACCTTTTCTTCACAAGAAGGAGCACAGCTTTAAGAAGCACTTCCCTCTGCCTCACCCTCTGCATTGCCTTCCACTTCGACTGCACAGGATTTTAGTAATGGTATTGTGCTCTTAGCAACGGCTAGCGTTTTAGTAAAAAACCGTTCCGGGGTTTCCGTTCCCTGTCGAGCTCTGCTCAAGTCGGACTCGAAACTGCATCTAATAACGTCCCGATTCGCAAATCAGCTTCAAATAAAGAAAATAAAATCTTCAGCATCTGTAACTGGAATAGGAGATTCTAGTTTTGTGACGGATGATCACTCGGTTAATATTACGATTCAGTCCCGAACTTCTGAATAATCAGCCAACATTACCGCGGTGATTGCTCCGAACATAACAGAGCCTAGCTTCAACGTCGACATCGGCAATTGGAACATACCTAAAAATATACAGTTAGCTGGCCCAAGGTTTTATACTCCACAGCAGATGGACCTTTTAATCGGAGCCAGCCTCTTTTACAAGATGTTGTGCGTTGGCCGAATCAAGCTCCCACCTGGACTACCCCTAATTCAAAAAACGCATCTGGGTTGGGTTGTTTCTGGAGGTTATGGCCTTTCCAATGGTTCGTCCTAAATGTCGTCTCAAGATGTACCTCTCGCTAGTAGATAGAATAGTTTCGATCAGTTAGATTATCTTCTTCGACGATTATAGGAAGTGAAATGTGCGTGTTCGTTTGCCAGCTGGTGATTATTCTGTACGTCTGCCTGCCAAGCTCAATCTAGATCTCTTGGGGGAGTCCTACCAGCAAGCTTATCGATAATTCTTGTCCCTAGAGAGAAAGTTGAACCGTCAGCCAACCTTGAAGGCTCAATATGCAGCATTCATAAAGGATTTTGAGATGCTAGAATAAAAGCACATGGTGCATGTGCCTATATCGTTTTCAACGGCCGATCTCAATTAATTTGCTCCAATTCAAGGGTAGCCCCATTGAAAACTCTCACTGTGCCCAAGATGGAACTTTGTGGGGCTGAACTCCTGTCAAGGCTCATCGCAGAAGTGACTGGGGCGAGTGCATTTGAGGGAAAGTTTTACTGCTGGAGCGACTCTGCTGTTGCGCTTTCATGGATCCGAGACGAGCCGTCCAGACTTAATATTTTTGTAGCGAACCGAGTAGCTGCCATTCAAGAGCTAACTGAGTCAGTGGAGTGGCGATATGTTCCTGGCTGTGATGTGGCTCAGCCTGGGCACCTCGAGCGACTTAAAATTGCGGTGTCGTCAGCGAACGTAGATGTTGTTAGCTGCTCGTTCGTGGGAATATCTGCTGTGTGTAGGAGGAAAAGAGTAGGCCCTAGCGCGTTTCCTTGCGGGACTCCAGCTTTGATATTGTAGTCGTCGGATGTTGTTGTGTTGCATCTTACTGCGAGGGTTCTGTTGTAAGTGTAATCAGGCAAGTGTGTTTTGATTTTGTACATGAGGCCATCTAGCCATACTTGATCGAAGGCTTGAGATACATCGAGGAATTTTGCGCTGCAGTATTCCCGATGCTCAAATGCTGTGCGTATTTCTGATGTTGTTCTGTTTACTTGTTCGATTGTTTCATGGTTTTGACGAAAGCCAAATTGATGAGCAGGGATAACATTGTGTGCTCCTAGATATGGTGTTATGCGAGTTAGAAGGCATTTTTCGAACAAGTTAGACAGACACTTTAATAAACTAATTGGCCTGTAGGATGACGGAATTGTGTGGTCTTTTCCGGGCTTTGATATCATAATGATAATAGATTTTTTCCATTTTTTCGGATAGTAGCCGAGAGTTATGATCCGGTTGAAGAGCTTACAAATAACCTCAATGGAGGAATTTGGAAGTTCAATTATCATTTTTGGAGTTATTTGGTCACCGCCAGGGGCCTTTTTCGGTTTCAGTTCCCCAATGACTTTCGCGATCTCCTTTGGCTGAAGCAATGGTGGTAGGGAAATAGATTCTGATTCGATTTGTGGTAGGACAAATGAACCAGTGGCAGGGTTCGGCTGGAAGACGTTTCTGAGATGTAAGGCAAAAGCTTCGGCTCTATCTTCGTCACTGCGGACCCAGCTGCCAGATGAATTTCTTATCAGAGTGACTGTTTCGATTGGTGAGCTCAGACTTGGGTGAGCCCTCCACAGAGGATGTTTTGTACTGGTTGGCAAAAGTCTTTTAATGTACCGCAGCTGTGCATATTCTGTTTCTTGCTTTAAAGCTCGATTTAGTGTGCGAGTGGCTTCCTTAAGACGTTGTTTTGATGACGGCGATCTGTTGGTTTGCCAGGCACGTCGCAGGCGCCTCTTTTCTAGGACTAGCCGTTCAATTTGCAGATTTGTTTTGAAGTGGTTGGTTGGTTGCACGTCCCTGCCTTGTGGTGTTGAGATAGTGGCTGCCTCCACAAATACTTCTTCAAGAGGATCGGTAGAGCAGTCGATGTCCGCTTTGATGTTGAAGTGAGGGGTTAATTGGATGTGTGAGCTTACATACTTTTTATATTTTAACTAGTTGGTTCTGTGCGACGTCAGCCTGAGGGGGTGATCTGTAGTTTTTGTGCTTTGAAGAAGAGTTATTAGCACTGACGAATGGTCTGACGACAGGTCCGAAAGCGCTTTGGCGCTTATTATATTGCGGGGAATGTTTTTTGTCACCGCAAAGTCTATAGGTCTGGAACTTTCCTGGGGTCTGTTGGCTAGTATGTGGGGCTGCCAGTGGAAACATAGTCTAATTTGTTGTTCGGTTTTATGATTGCATTGTATAATTGCCTTCCCTTGGGAGTCACAAGGCGTGATCCCCAGTGCGTGTGTTTGGCATTATATTTCCCTGCCGCTATAAAGCGATCTCCAAGCAAGTTGTAGAAGTCCATGAATTGTCCTTCACAAATTGCAAAGCGAGGCGAACAGTAGACAGCGGCTATGGGAGATTTCCGTTGCCTGACTGCACTTTGATAGACGTGGCTTGTAAGTAAATAGTTGCAAATCTTGGATGAAAGTTGTGCTTGATGCGTTCCCTGATTAGGATGCCGGTTCCGCCGTGGGCCCTACCATCTGGATGGTCTGTGCGGTAGAAAGTGTAGCCTCTTATTTGGAAGTTGTATTTGTTTGTGAGGTGCGTCTCTTAGTTAGTCGAATTGTGGAAGTCTCCACAATATACACAAACTGTTCGAAGTGAACAAACAGTATGCCCTGGTGTGTCCATACTCCGGACAATTTGTGCATTGCACTGGGCCGTTCCTTTTATGTGGCTCTTCCACGTTGATTCTTCGGTGCAATAAGTATTGCAGGTTATAAATGGGGTGCACTTCATTTTTCTTCAAGACACTGCTGTCTGGCTCCAGCTCGACCCTGAAGAGTGTTTGCACCTCTTTTTTTCTGGTTATAATGTTACTGACGTTCCTTACAGAAAACCCTTTTTCCTTGAGAGCATCGATAACTTCCTTGGCGGTTACGTCGGGCTCGATTCCTTTTAGTACCACTTGCAGGCCCTTGCTGCTTTTTAGTTGGTACGTGTAGTAGCTTTTCCTAGCTTCCTCCAGGTATTTGGATACAGCTCGGAAGTGTTCTTCAGATTTGATCTGAAGCTTGGTTTCATGGATATCCGCTTTTGTGACCGGAACAACATGAAAGTTTCCGTCCCCGGTCAGCGTAACAATTTTGTTGACCAGGGCGTTTGAGATTTTCTCCCTAATGTAAATTGGTGGGGGGTTAGGTTTCGGTTGGGTCTCCTCAGCCTGTTCTGGTTCATTTTCATCTAGAAGCGCAAATCTATTGCTGTTGGATCTCCCGGGTAATTTATTTTCTATTTGGACATGGTTTATTTTTGACTTGTTACCTACCGCGGTATTCTGCGGGCTAAGCTTACGCTTGATATGGATGTACCGATCTAGTCCGGTCTGTATGGCCGGACCAGCTTGCTGAATTTTGTTTATGGCTTTGATTTTTGCCGTGGTTTTTTTGCCGTTGTATTTAGAGCTGCGGTTGCAGTCGATTCCGAAGTAATAGCCGTAGCTGTGGTTGTTGTTGTTTTTTTTGCCGTAGCTGTAGTTGTTGCTGACAAATTTAGTGCGGATGCAGAAGTTACCATTGCATGTTGCTGGTGCGCCAGGGGTCGAAACTGATGGTGGTGGGTTTTGCATTGTTGACTCCACGACGTCGGAGTGGGGGTAGCCGTAAGTAAGCATGGTGAGCAAGATCGCGCTCTTTGGCTATCGACCGACAGTAGGGTCGTTTTTTGAACTTCGCTATCACACGTTGAGACATACGAAAAGAAACCGTCTCTTCGGCTCGCGGAGCTTAGTCGCTCTTTATTTTGTTCGTAGCTCATTGAGCTTTCATTAGCGTGGCACTTCTTTATTATTATAAGATACAATAATTATGTGCTAGTTTAAGTCATTACACCAATTTGGTGAGTTGAAACACAAATTGCTTAGGGTTTTAATGTCTTTTCGCTTTTTGAAATTAACCAGTTTAGTTTTTGTATTTTGTTTGCATTTAGTTTATCAACTTTCTTGCACTTTTCGCGGAGCTCGCACGAGACACGTTTGCTCTCTTCAGAGAATAATTGGCCCCAAACCTGACTGGCCGACCCCAATCATTGCTGAAGACATAGTGGCAAGTTCAAAATTTGCCAATTCTTTTGCAGCCCCTCAAAGAATTTTTTGATACGTCTATAAGTTTAGAAATCGCCCTACGCTCACGTTGTCTGATTTTCAAGGCGGTTGTCTGCTGTTGCTTCGTCTTGTCCAGCGCCCACATTTATGGGATGACATCAAATCATTGCATACAAAGGGAGCTAGCATCTCTTTCGGCATTCATTGATCAATTGCAGATTCCTGAGCTTCTAACGCAGCGCAAGTTTGTTTCAGCAATGTGACACGCCCACTCTAACGCCCACAAACCGCCCAAAACTGTGGCTCCTACAGTTTTGATGCTAGAGAAAAAATTTTAACTGAAATGAATTGTTCTCATCAATACCTATCGATGGACCCGAAAAAAGTTTGCCACGCCCACTTCAACGCCCACAAGCCGCAAACAAACTTCAAGAAATCGTAAGTATGAACTATATAGTTCTAGTACAAGACATTAAAGCTATGACATTTGACATATGAAATATGGAATTCTTAAGGACTAAGTTTTGTTTTAAATTATATACTGTTTTGAAGATGTGTGTGTAATTTCGCTTTGAATTGCGTGGCAGATTTAATTGCTTTTAATGGATGTGGTAGTTATTCTAAGAACGTACAGCACAGATAAAAGCAAGAAAAATCGCAATAGTCGAGTACCTCGACTATCAGATACCCTTTACTCAGCTAATGGGACCAAAGGGAAATGGAGATATGCAAGCAGCAAAACCAGATTGAAATGCGCCACCTACCGGCGGTAGACAGATTTAAGCGTTATGGGCGTTAGAGTGGGCGTGGCAACATTTTTTTTGGATCAATCAATAGGTATTCTCGAGACCAATACATTTCAGCTAAAATTTTTTATCTAGCAAGAAAATTGTGGGCGCCACAGGTTTGGGCGGTTTGTGGGCGTTAGAGTGGGCGTGGCAAAATTTTTTTTGGTCAATCGGTGAAGGGAACAATTTCAGTTAAAATTTTTATTCTAGCATCAAAACTCTAGGAGCCACTCTTTTTGCGGCTTGTGGGCGTTAGAGTGGGCCTGGCACTCTGCTGAAACAAACTTGCGCTGCGCAGGAATCTCAGGAATCTGCATGCCTAACCCCAGTATTGTAGCTTGTATAGTTTCCGAGAACTCAGCGTTCATACGGACAGACGGACAGACGGACGGACGGACAGACGGACATAGCTGGATCGACTAGGCTAGTGATCCTGATCAAGAATATATATACTTTATGGGGTCGGAAACGCTTCCTTCTGCCTGTTACATACTTTCCGACGAATCTAGTATCTACGAGTAACGGGTATAAAGAGTGTTTCTCAGCATAGGCATGTTTTACTTTTTGATATATTTGATTTTTTATTCTGTTGGAAGCCCTGAATTTTAGTTTGCTAAAAAGATATTTTGGCTCGTAAGTTATTATTACTTTGTGCAACAGTACTTTTAAAATTGTTGATATGCGGCATATCAAACATGTAAAAAAATGCATCAGAGATTCGATCTTTGCCGTTGCGATTAAATATATATCTCGCTACATTGTTGAAGGCTACAAGGAGTTTGTGCTGGCTAGTAGCGTCACTATTTGCAAAGACTTCGACTCCATAGAATAGTAGTGGCGTCAGCTTAGTTTTCGCAAAAGGCATTTTTAAATTTATTGATAAAAAGGTTTTCATGTCGTTAAGTTGTCTAAGTATCCCATACATTTTCCCAATCGTACAATTTACGTGGTTACTCCAGAATAGAGTGGAATTTATTGTAAACCCCAAGTGGCTCGCTCTGTCTACATAGTTTAATTGTTGGCCATTTAAGGAAAGTTTTTCCAGATGATCTGTGTTAAAACAAGGGTTAGTTATACCTATGCATTTTGATTTGAGGGGGCTTAAGGATAATCTATTTCGCTCTGCCCATTTGCAAAGCATGTCTAATTCAATGTTACAGACCCGAACACATTCATTAATTTGGCTAACAGCTTACAGCTTACAGCCCGACAGCTTACATATAGTTGGACGTCGTCGGCATACAAATGAAGTTTCTCACTAGTAAATTAATTAAATAAAATTATTTCGTTTGATTCGGACTGCGTGAAATTGATCTGGGTGGGAATGATTTGGAGGCCTGGTTGACAGAAATAGGTGACCACGGACTTATCTCGGGTCTGTCAGAGTTATTTGGAAATTAGCTCTCGGGTAAAAGTTGTTTATAAAATGGGTGAGAGCCCCTAAATAATGTGTCATATAACTCCCCCATTCTAAATAGAATCGTCCCGATTTCTTTGAACTGATGGGTATATTGAATGTAATTGATTGGTTAATTCGACAAAGATATTTTCTTCTAGGGTATTTTCATTGTCGGGAATATTGTTTATCTCATTATCGAAAATATTGCTTTCTGGTTCGATTTCTATATGAATTTGCCATGGTTTGAATATTACAAATTTTCTGAATTTGATTATAATCATAATAATTAAATATATAAATGTGAATATGATTAATATTAAGGTAACTGGTATTTGAGTTTGTTTAATTTGAGTAAATGGAATTAGTAGGTTAATATTATCGAATGTGAGTTCCGAATCATTAGATATAATATATTCGGATACTACAAAATTTGTATATTTTCGAACTGTGATGTATTCCAATATCTTATTGTATACATTGGTGTAGGAAATATTATTAATTATAGAGGTGTAATTAAAAGTTTTTAAATATGCGATTTTAAAAAGCGATTTTAAATTCAGATATATCTAAAAGGTCTGTTATAATTACAGGTCTATCTTCTTGCTTATAAATTTCTTGTATATCATCATTGTTTAGAATTTTAGTATTAAATACATCAATTTTGGCGAGTGAAATTGTGTCCATTAAATTCATAAGATCGTAAGTAAGCAAGCGCAGACGATATTTTCTAAGTGGAATTTCTTGATCCTTAAATAATCTCTTTAAATATTTTAGAATTAATAACGAATTGATCGTCATTATTCTGTATTAAATCATCGATTTTATGAAATAAATCTGCGTATGATTCATAAATAAGAACATCTTTGGTATCCTTCTAAAGAAGGAATTCATGGTTCATGGTGATTATAAGATTTTGGGCGTAATATATGTCAAGATGCAAATTTTCACCTTCTCTTCCAAGAATAGGTGCTTGACCGATAGGAATCTGTACTGGGTGTCTGTTGTATTTGTTTTGATTGCCGATTGTGCAATTCTTTATAAACTCCTTAAGATTTTTGTATAAACTAGGCCAATAGTAGAGTCTAGTTATTTGTTTATAATTTTCATCAAGCCCTCTATGAGCTCTACAATGAGTTTCTGTGATTATCACAGATCTGTCCTTAGCGTCTTCGACATCCTGGACAAATGTCTTAGTGTATAAAAATGAATTTATAAAATTGTCTTTAAGTGGTTTTTGAATTCTATAAAAATCTTCTAGAGTACAATAAACTCCTATTGTTATATTGGGTGGAATATATTCTCTTAAGATTGAGATTAAATTTTCTGGAGTGTCATAATCTATTAAATGTATAGTATTTCCGAATACATTAATCGACTCATGTATTGTATACCTCCCCGTTGCTATTAGCAATTGTTGCTGAAACTGGTTTAAGGGTTTCTTGTATAACATTCTCAAAACTACTCTCTGCTGAATGCTGAGTATTTTGATCTGAGACCGATTCATTGCTTTCAGTTAATTATTAATTTGGATCCTTGATACAGCGTCCGCAACAACATTTGTTGCCCCTGGCTTATATATAATTTTTAGCTTTCAATAATGGAATACCATCTTTTCATTTCAATATTGGGATTTTAATAAGCAATGGAGAATGAAAGAGGTTGGAGATCGGTATAGATCTCGATGTTGTTAGCCCCATACAAGTAATTTCGAAGGTTTTTAAAAGCCCATACTAAAGTTAAAAGTTCCTTTTATTTTTTTTTTAAATAAATGTAATTGGTTTTCTTTCTTGAGAAAGAACCGCACCAATTGTTAATTCAGACGCGTCAGTTGTTAGGGTAAATTATTTAATATATAACAATTTTTATTATAGTCCGGTTGTACTAGTTCTACTTGTGCAATTAAATTTTCTTCGAGTTCGTTAAAAGCTCTTACAGCTGAATCATCAAACTGTATTAAAGTTTTACTTGATGCTTTTTTAGATACTTTGCCGTTTTGGCCTTCTAAATATTTTGTTAAAGTTGTTTGTTAGCTATCTTTGCGTAATTTTGCAGAAATTTTCTGTAATATCCTGTAAGTCCTGGGAAGCTTCTAAGCTCTCGAATATTTTTAGGGATCGGATATTTTACAATTGTAGACATTTTTTCGGGATCGGTTTTGATCACATTGTGAGAAACAACGTAACCGAGAAAGTTAGTTTCTAATTTAAAGAACTTTGATTTTTCAATCGAAAATTTCTTGTTTGCGTTCAGCAAAATTTTAGTAATGACAATTAAATCTTTGTAATGTTGCTCAATTGTTTCTGAAAATATAATTATGTCATTCATATAAACATGACATGTTTTACTCACTGTTTCTCTCAAAATATCGTCCATCGCTCGTTGGAATATTCTAGGAGCGTTTGTCAAACCGAAAGGCATTCTTAGGAATTCGTATTTCCCATTATTTATTGAAAATGGTGTTCTCTGAATGTCTGGTTCGTTCATGAGAATCTGATGAAATCCAGATTCCAAGTCAATTGTTGAAAACTGTTTGGCATTTCCAAGATTTGATTATAAATTCGTCGGTTCTATCGAGTTGTTGGCCGCGCAAAATTCCTTTCTCACTTTTAAACTTTTTTGCGTTTATCTAAAAGCTTTGTTTTAGAATTTTCTAATCACACGGCCCCACGTTGGGCGCCAATTAAGTTTCTCACTAGTGAATTAATTAAAGAAATTTATTTTTATTTTTAATAATCACTTATTCACTATTACAATTTTTCAATAGGTCGAACTTATTTAATTCACTGCTCTTATAATTTGTCTCGATTTGTTCTACTGCTCGATTCGGATCTCAAAAACGGACTGACTGCTCTCTAGTTCAATGATCAATAATCAAACTTCGGCTTAAGAGATTTATCCCCATAAATTGATAAAGAGAATGACTAAAGAGGGTCGGAAAATAGGATGATGCATTTTGCCAATTAAATTTGAAGTCCAATCTTGGCTGGAAATTGGTGTTTACATTAGCAGAGTTTAGATACCGCTTTGGGGATCTTTTTGTTTACGTTAGCGGACTCAGGGCTCGCTTGGGAGTCCGATGCTTACAATATCGGTTTGAATGTTTACAACGTCCGTTTGATTCGGACTGCGTGAAATTGATCTGGGTGGGAATGATTTGGAGGCCTGGTTGACAGAAATAGCTGACCACGGACTTATCTCGGGTCTGTCAGAGTTATTTGGAAATTAGCTCTCGGGTTAAAGTTGTTTATAAATTGGGTAAGAGCCCCTAAATAATGTGTCATATAACTTACATGTGCATGTCACATTTTATTAGAATATTTGGCAAACCTTTAACATAAAGACTGAACAAAAGAGGTCCAAGAATGGACCACTGCGGTACAATACCCTTTACGAACAGAATAGATGATTTAGGTGCTTGAGTAGCTACTAGTTGTGATCGTTGAGATAAGTAGGATTTTATAAAACTTGTTGCAGAGGTTGAGAACATATCAAGACGACTTAGAGTAGTTAAAAGCCTTACTAAAATCTAAAAGCGTCAATAAAGTAATATTGCATCTATACATTTGAAGTCTAATATTTTCAGTGATTTTTATAACAGCTGTTGTGCAACTTCTGTTCTTCCGAAAACCGGACTGCTTTTCTGATAAAATATTGTGTGCATCCATAAAACTCATAATTTGGTTAGAAATTAAACGCTCAAGATCTTTTGACAAAAAAGGCAGGTTGGCAACAGGTCGATATTCTGTACCTGATTTGGGAATTGGTAATATTTGGGAAACGTAGAGGTGGTGATGGAGCAGTTTAAAATGTGTGTTATTACAGGAAGAATTTTGGGAAGGATTATTTTTAAAATTTTTGGATTTATCTCATCTAAACCCGTTGCGTTGGACTTAATGCTTAAAATTTATTTAATAATAAATAATAAATAAATAATAATGTTATCACAGTTATTTCTATCACAAGATTCAAGGGATGTCAGGTAGGTGTTATTAGTGATTTCAGGTACGGTCGACTGCAACTACTTATGATCCCCAATTCCCTTAGAATTGACCATGTATTTTTATTGCTTTTTAAATGTCGGAATTTATGTATGTAGTAACTTCAATTCGCCTCTGCAATGGTTTCATTGACCAATTTTCTATTTGATTTAAAATCGTTGTAAAAATTCTCTGTCTTGTAGCGTTTCCATTTCACGTACGATTTGTCGCGCTTTTGTATTAGGTTTGTTTTGTTATAATTAAACCATGATTTGGACCTGTGTTTACACATTTTGCGCTTTAAAGGAACCGTTCTGTCGTAGAGGATTTTCACTTTCCGTTGTAAAATTTCTAGCTGAGTTAACACTCATATAAAAGGGTATAGCAGATTCGTCGGAAAGTATGTAAGAGGCAGAAAGAAGCGTTTCCGACCCCATAAAGTATATATATTCTTGATCTGGATCACTAGCCGAGTCGATCTAGCCATGTCCGTCTGTCCGTCTGTCTGTCCGGATGAACGCTGAGATCTCGGAAACTACAAAAGCTAGGCCATTGAGATTTGGCATGCAGATTCCTAAGCTTCTTACGCAGCACAAGTTTGTTTCAGCAATGTGCAACGCCCACTCTAACGGCCACAAACCACTCAAAACAGTGGCTCCTACAGTTATGATGCTAGAGTACGAATTGTAACTGAAATGATTTTTTCTCATCAATACCTATCGATTGACCCAAAAAAAAGTTTGCAACGCCCACTTTAAAGTTTGTGGGCAGCCCACAAACTTTAAAAAATGGTAAATATGAACGCGGATATCTCGGAAAATATCAAAGATAGGGGGCTATGTTAGGTTAGGTAGGAGTGGTTGGAGATTAGATCCTAATCCCCACACTTAGGCCACATTGGGCCCCTTGTGATACCACATGATCTCTTATTAGATCCTTTTCTCTAGCTCATGTGTTATTTGCTTTCGCGAAGTATTTTGTTCTTCTTAGGAAACATAAGAGTTTTTGGATGCTTACGCCTTGAATGGCCATTCGGAAAGTGTGTAGCTACCTAGAGTTTGAAAGCGCTTTAGGTTATGCGCTGGGCAAAAGCATAGGAGGTGTTCGATGCTCTCCTCTTCGTCTATCTGTTTGCAGCTGCGGCAGAAGTCGTGGTAACTGAGTCCCAGCCTGAGCGCATGAGTCCCTATAAGGCAGTGGACCGTGAGGGCATTTAGGAGAGTGGAGATGTCCTCCCTGCTACATTGTAGGAGAGTTTTTGTTCTTTTCGAGTTGTAGTTTGGCCATGTGAGTCTAGAATTGTGGCATGTTGAGATTGAGTTCCAACGGTTGTTGGAAAGTGTGTACAGTCTCTGCCTGAGATGGGGCTTGCAGGTAGCCATGGGCATACCCACCGTGTCCTTATCGCGAAGGACGTCGGCGGTTGTCCCCTGTCTTGCTAGATCGTCTGCTATGCAGTTGCCCTCAATATTGCGGTGTCCAGGCACCCAGATGATGTTGATTCTCAGATGAGATGCCATCTCGTTAAGAGATTTGCGGCATTCAGAGATTGTTTTTGAGTTCGTTGTGTAGGAGTCGAGGGCTCTGAGGGCTGCTTGAATATTCGAGAAGATGAAAATATCTATGTCATGATGTACTAAAGTGTCCAGGTGGGTCACGGCTTTCTGAATTGCCATGACTTCCGCTTGGAAAACATTAAACTTTGGGTTGGTGTGGGAGGGTTTGCCGGCTTTCGGTATGAAAATTACCTTAACGTCCAGCCACCTTGTTGGAATATGGCTTAGAGCAAGGCAGCCGTGGAAGATGGCTGTCAGCCAGGGTAGGGTCCTCCACTTCATGGGTGTTTTTAGGGAAGTGGGTGTCTAACAGTAGTTCAAGGATTTCCTGACTGTTTTCCGTCCAGCTGTCAGCATTGGTTTTTAGGTAGCCAATAGTTGCTGGAGACTTTACTAAAATTCTTCTGAGTCTGGATGCTTCCGCAGCAGATTCTATGCTACTGCAGAAATTAGCCCAAGCTCTTCGTTTTGATATTCTAATTTCCTTTTTGTGTAGGCTTAGTTTCGTATGGTATAAATTCCTGGAAGATTCGCTATTGTTGTATTTAGCTCTATTCAAGTAAGTTCTACACTCTCTTTTAAGGTTCGCCAGGGTTGCGTTCACCATGGGGGTTTGTGCTTTGCTTTGACTGTTCTGCTTGGGCAAGCCCTTTTTAAGGCCTCACCGCAGATAGCAGTAAAAGTGTTAACTAGGTTATCTAATTCTTGACCGTTGCGTACGTGCGTCGGTGGAGCGTGTAGGTTCCTGTTGAGGAGGTTTTTGTAGTATCCCCAGTTGGTTAATCTAAGATTGGTAATGTTCTCGGCGGGAGGGCAGTCTAGAGGCTTTGTAAATTCTATGTATCGGTGGTCTAAGAATGAGTGCTCGATCCCCACCTTCCACGCTTCTAGCTGGTTAAGTAGGGGATCAGATATTAGTGTAATGTCTAAGACTTCCCTACTATTTTTAGTGATGAAAGTTTGGTCATTACCTTTGTTGCAGATGAATAGATTTGATTGAAGGAGATAGTCGCAGAGTAACTCACCCCTTTCGTTTGTGTTTGTACTTCCCCATTGTGTGTGGTGAGAGTTAGCGTCCCCACCAAGGATGAGTTCCTTAGCCAGATAGAATTATGCTATGGTGTGATGAGTGTTTTCGTTTAGCTCCAGTCTGACCGTGGTGAGGTCGCCTTCGCTAAACTGTGGAATAAGAAATGTGTTAAAGTGTGTCTTTGTAAGTGTTCACGCCAAAAGGGCGTTTAATTTCAGGAGACAGTGTCGAGCGGCAGTTTTATCCAGATTTCTATATCTCGCGCGCTCGCACTGCCGTCCGCTCTCCCTCTCCATCTCTCCCCTAAGTCTCCGCTCTGCTCTGGAGCGCTTAAGTTAAGTTAGGCTTAAGCAGTTCATGTTTCAAAGTGTACTAATAAACACCTACGCACGTCGCGTAAAAACCAAAAAGTACCCGCGTATTTTTATGCGTACCACTCGATATTGGGGCTTCAACTATTTAATCGATCAAGCCGCACTGCCCCAACATTTTGGTCCTTCGAGCCGGATTTCAAAATCTTTGGACTTTCCTCTCCTGGAGTTTCCTTTGATTTTGTCCCAGCAGGCTTGAAACACTCCAGATAAGTTCCGCTTACTATAATTGCCGGTCATACAGCCAGTTTTTCGAACCCTATTTCGACTAACTTTCTGTATGATATATTGTCTAAATCCAAAAGAGATTAATCCGACGCAACGGCACTTAATATATGTATTTCAATTCCGTTACTTGTGCCCGACAATATTCCAGTTTCCTTTGCCCACAGTTGCACACTTGAAACAATTTCAGTAAATATTTCAGTGCTACTATTCAACGAAAATATTTGTCAAATATATTTTCAATTCCAATCGTGTGTAAAATATAACTCAGCCGCAGTAAAAAATTCCCGGTCATAAAATTTTCCCTTAAGATTTGCACTCTTTATTTTTTACTGTGTTCCAGCTGCATGTGTATATTTACAAAAACAATCTAATACAGTCCACTCCAACTACTTTTCTCGACCTACAAATACGGCTAAACTATTTCTAAAATTAAAAACAAAGTGACAATATCCACAAATTTACTCCAGCAAATCGTTTGCAATTTAGTTGTGCAGGTGACAAACAAACGCACCGACATACAAACATAAGCGAAGTCTTTCCAATTCCCGCAACGTTATTCCGCTATTCGCACCCCACACATGTACATATGTACAGTGTACATACATACGTATATCGCCAGTGCACAGTGGGTCAAGAGCTCACAAAAAGTGTTCCTTTCAAACAAACAATATTAAAGTCCGTAATTCCTTACATAAGTCCGACAATCCGATATAATAAATATTTATTGCCTATCCTACGGTCACACCGTATATATTTACAATCTTAATTGGTTCCTAAATTCCAATTTGATTCCAATCCGTTTCCTTACATCAGAATTAAAATTCTAAATTATTTAACGTCATGGCAACATCAGTAAAATCCGCTTTAACCCGATTTATGGCCACAGCAGACTGTCTGATCCACTTTGAGGCCACTGTGAACGCTCCAGGTGCTCCTACACCAACGTTATCCGCCTGTAAAATCCGACGCGATCAACTCAATTCCTTGTGGCAATCGGTAAAGGCAGCATACGACATATGCTCCGACTGCATTATAGCTGCAGGCGAGAGCGCCGCAGACACAAAATCCATACTAAAGTCCAAGTATTACCAAACGTACTCCACTTACGAAATATTTGCCGCGCAGCTGATGGAGCAAATCCAAACAGGCTCCTCCCAAATACCTCAAGCTCCAGTAACTTCGTCTCAAAATTCCACGTCTTATGGCTGTCGGCTCCCTCCTATCGACACAGAGGTTTTCTCTGGCGATTATCTTCGCTGGCCGACTTTCCGGGACCTTTTCACGGCAATATACATAGACAATCCGAGTCTAACGCCCGTTGAAAAATTATTCCATTTAAATTCAAAAACAAGTGGCGAAGCTCATTCCATAGTTTCAAGATCCCCACTCACCAATGACGGCTTTCGCTCAGCCTGGAATAACCTAACTGAGCGTTTCGAAAACAAGCGATTGCAGGTGAACAGTCACCTGAAAACACTTTTCAATGTGCAATCCATAGCACAGGAGTCGGGAGCAGCCTTAAAGGAACTTCAACGCACTTTTGAAGGTTGCTTAACTTCCTTAAAATTTTCCGGTGTTAATATTGAGAATTGGGACCCTATCCTGGTTTATATGTGCTCGACAAAACTACCAAAGCTCACTCTCTCATTATGGGAGCAATCCATCCAAAATAAAGCCGAAATTCCTACGTGGCTTGAGCTTGATTCATATTTGACGGAGCGCCATCTAACTCTTGAGGCCGTCGATAGCTTCCGATCTGCCAATTTCCACCACGTCCAGTCCAAAGACACAAATCGAGAGGCAGAATTTCCAAAAATAAATTCCTTCAACACAAGGTTAGTTCCGATAACCAAAGGCTGCGATCTGTGTTCGAAGAAGAACCACCCCGTGCGTATATGTCCACGCTTCCTACAGATGACGGTAGAAGATCGCTTAGCCTATATCCAAAGGAAGCAGTTGTGCTTCAATTGCTTTGCAAGTAGCCATCAATTCCGGGATTGCACAAGCGCTCACAACTGTCTCACTTGCCAAGATCGGCATCACACATTGCTGCATCGAAACAGCGGTCCTACTACTCCGACGATTCCATCCGACCCTCCAAGGCCAGTATCCGCCTCAGTTCCACACATCATTTCGTCCTATTCAACGCAAGTTTCCGTACAAAAAGTTCCTCCTAAGAATACTCCATCCGAATATTGGGTTCCATACCCCGCCTTGGATGGCAGACGTACTCGAGGTATTAAATCCTACCAATGCCGAGTCTGCCAAAAGATCCATCCTCTACGGAAGTGCCACCACTTTCTACGGCTAAGCCCCCAGAATCGGCTTCAGGAAGTACAAATCCAGAAGTACTGCTCCAATTGCTTGGCTCACAATCATTCCAAGGACTCCTGCCGCAGTGGTCATCACTGCCACAAGTGTGGAAAGGCCCACCACACTCTCCTACATACGGACGACCGATCTACACTTCCAACATATTCCTGAGCCTACTATCCTGAGGTTCTTGCTACGGGTGTCCTCGCAAGGGGGGGGAGAATGTTCACGCCAAAAGGGCGTTTAATTTCAGGAGACAGTGTCGAGCGGCAGTTTTATCCAGATTTCTATATCTCGCGCGCTCGCACTGCCGTCCGCTCTCCCTCTCCATCTCTCCCCTAAGTCTCCGCTCTGCTCTGGAGCGCTTAAGTTAAGTTAGGCTTAAGCAGTTCATGTTTCAAAGTGTACTAATAAACACCTACGCACGTCGCGTAAAAACCAAAAAGTACCCGCGTATTTTTATGCGTACCACTCGATATTGGGGCTTCAACTATTTAATCGATCAAGCCGCACTGCCCCAACAGTAAGAATGCAGGTTCTGGTGTAAAATAGCTTGTATATGGGGGTTGATAAGCCACAGATGTTGTTACCAACAATCCATGGCTCTTGAATGAAAACTACGTCTATGTTGCCTGTTGCCAGGCGGGTAAGGAGGGCAGCGGATGCTGCCTTGCTGTGGTGCAGGTTAATCTGCAGAAACTGCACCATCTTTGGGACCGTGGTCGGGCTGGGTACCCTCCGCTTTCTCCGCTATGTCCTGGAGAACAGTGCGCCCTGGTCGGGTTATGTCCTGAGTGCACAGGTGCTTCAGGCTCTCTGTCAGCTCCGAGTCACCCACTTGCTTCTCCAGACTTCGCATATCTGCTATTTCGAACTCCAGATGTTTTATGTCGTCATTACGAGAGTGCTCCTTCTCTACTTTGGCCTCCAACTTGTCGAAGTTCATCTTTAGAGCATGCAACTCTTTCAATTCCTCCTTCAGATGTGTTACCCGTCCTGCGAGTTGAACCACTTGGTCGCATAGAGAAGCTGGATAAGATGTGGTCAAGGGGCATCTGAGTCCCGACCAGGCTTCAGATCGGTGGCCGTGGATTCTCGTGCTCGTTTGGGGGCAGGCTTGGCTGAGTGTTTTTTTTCTGAGTGATTTTTGTTAATTGAGTGTCTTCTGTTGTTTTGTTATACTGTTCTTTATCTAGTGCAAGACAATTTTTAGTATTCTTTTTGGTTTTCGAGTGTTTTGTGCTTGATTTATTGAGTGATTTTCGACTTGTGCCTGCGAGTTAAAATTTGGAACATTTATTCACAATTTTCACGTTTTGCACAATATAAAACCGTAATTTTTGATGATATCGTTGCTCGGAAACCATAAAACATTCGTTTTCTTCGTTTATTAAAATTTTTCGTCTGCTTTAATTCAATGTAAATCCATAAATTGTTTGGACCCGACGCTTTGTGATTCTTGGTATTCTTTCTCTTTTTTGATTTTAATGGGCGTCATCCAATTATATTACCACGGAGTCTTGGTATTCTTTCTCTTTTTGATTTTAATGGGCGTCATCCAATTATATTACCACGGAGTTATTCGGTTACTGTTGCCATTATTGCTCACTTTCATGAACGCAATCTGCACACTGGGCCACGGGCATTACTCGGCATAATTCGATCCCAATATTGGCCTATTGGGGGGAGGAAGACGGTGATGAAGGCAGTAAACAAATGTATTATATGCTTTCGAATGAAGACTCGAGTAGTGGAGCATATAATGGCGGATCTTCCAAAGGATCGACATGATGGATCTCATACATTCGAAGTCACTGGCATTGCCTTTTGCGGGCCATTTCTCTGCAAGTCAGAGGTGCGAAGCAAGCCTCCAATAAAATGCTACGTATGTGTCTTCATTTGTTTCGCCACAAGACTGTTAATTTAGAGTTGATCAAGGATATCTCTCGGTGTCGTTTCTACATGGCCTCAAACAATTTATATGCATTAGATTTTTATTCTTGCCAGTTGCGAAGCCTATTTGATACTGATATGAATTTCACAAAAAGACGCCGTCGTAGCAGCGTTGAGAATCAAAAAAGTATATATATATGTATGTCGGTTTTCTGATACATAGGATAGAGATGGCAGTAAGCGCCTAATGATGAGAGGTTATTAAAGACTGCAACCGTTCAGGAACATCCCGGCCCGCCCTGAAACACAGTTTCTGAACTGGGCAAAACGGCAATCTTCGTGATTGGCCTGGTCATCTCTCCCGTTGAGGTCTTCAATTTGACTGCTCGAACGAGGTTGTCCTTCCCTGGATAGGTTTCCATAACCCGTCCGATGTGCCAAGATGCTGGTGGTGTATTAGACTCTTTAACGAGAACTACATCATCGATCGAGAGGTTGGGTGTTGGAGTGGTCCATTTCGGACGTTGTTGCAGAGTAGTCAAATACTCCTGATGCAATTTCTTCCAGAATCCTTGAAGCATAGCCTGGATGCTTTGCCAATATCCTAATCGGCCCACAGGGATGTGGCTTAGGTCTGGATCTGGCACGGTGGTTAACGGTCGGCCAATTAAGAAGTGGGCGGGTGATAAGTAGTTGTCTTCGGTATCAGATGTGTAGCATAAGGGGCGTGATTTGAGCAAGCAAGGTGCGCATCTGTTCGAAGGTGAGCGTTGAATTGCCGGTGACTCGGCGCAGATGCAGTTTGACACAGCGAACTGCCAAGGGAGTCGGCAGTTCCCTCCCCAATGAGGAGCTCTAGGGGGAATGAGTACCCACTGAATTCCGTCATCCGCCAAAGTGGATGTGACGATGTCCTTGTGTCGTTGTGATGAAAGCAATTCTTGCATTTCGTTGAACGATCGCTTAGCTCTAATAAAGTTTGTTCCGTTGTCGCTGTAGATCTTGCTACACTTGCCACGTAGGGATATGAAGCGCCGCAAGGCAGCCAAGAAGGTTTATGTTGTCAGGTCTGTGACAAGTTCCAGGTGTATGGCTGAGGTGACCATGCAGACAAACAGGCACATGTAGCCCTTGCTGATACGTGGCTTCCGAACTTTGGCATCCTTCAGAAAGATTGGACCTGCATAGTCGCAACCAGTATTGACAAATGGAAGGGATTGAGTGACACGCACGCTGGGTAAATCAGCCATTCCTTGTTGGGCGGTGTGGTGGCGAATGAGATTACGTGCTCCAATTATCCAGAATCTCTGCCGAACGATTACGAACAGGGAAGAAACGCCAGGGTGCTCTTGTTCCAGAATCAGCTTCGATATTCGATGCGTTTTTGGTAGCAAACTGGGTGTTTTGCCTCTCGTGAAAACTGCGATTGGTGCCGTCTTCCGCCTACCCTCAGCAAATCATTTTCGTCTATCATTGGTGCAATTTTGACCAGCTGCGATCGGTTCCTTAGGTGTTTCTTGGCAAGGAGCAATTGATAGTCCTCGTGAAAACATACATATGTATATATGTATGTGTGTGGATGTAAAAAATTGCAAACTAATATCCGCGGCAAATAGAATTCTTTCAAACAAAGCTATTCAACCAAATATTTTGAAATACAGAATGTGCCTTAAAATTGTGTATGTTTAGCAAGCATACATAAATATAAATGTTTTTTGTCTATTTTATGTGTTGCTTTCTAATTCTTGGCGCTGGCTGAAACAAAAGCAGAGCCGAGAAATGAGAGCAAGGGAGAGAGAACAAAGTGCGCGGCTAACTTGTCTTATCTGAGTAACGGGTATCTGATAGTCGAGGTACTCGACTATAGCGTTCTTCCTTGTTTTATTCTTGCCAGTTGCGAAGCCTATTTGATACTGATATGAATTTCACAAAAAGACGCCGTCGTAGCATCGTTGCCAGATTCGAAAAAGTATATATCGGTTTTCTGTTACATAGGATAGAGATGGCATTATACGCCTAATGTTGAGAGGTTATTAAAGACTGCAACCGTTAAGGAACACTGATAATGCAACCAACTTTGTTGGCTCTCGCAATGAGCTGCTCGAACTAAGGCGCCTATTCCTCAGCAATGATCATTAGAGATCCACTTTGGACTTTTGCCTAGCGGAGGCTATTGATTGCTGTTTCATTTCTCCTAGGTCGCCACACTTTGGCGGTCTTTGGGATGCAGATGTGAAGATCGCTAAGCATCATTCACCTTTCGGCCGTTGTTAATTCTCGACCATTACTCTCGATTTCAGAAAACTCCGCTGATCTGGATGTATTAACCCCAGTTCATTTTTTGAATGGTGGTCCGCCTTCTCTTTCGGATGTGACCAGTCCTAACTTCAATCGGTTGGGTGGATGGCAACGCAAATGTTTTGCTCCCGATGGAAGGAGGAATACTTACAACTATTGCAGCAGCGCTCCAAGTGGTGCACCCCAAACCCTGGCCTGGTTGTCGATGACTTAGTTCTGGTCAAGGACGAAAACTTGCCTCCGATGAAATGGCCTCTCGCCAGAGTGATTGAGCTTCTGTTCGATGGAGATGGAGTTGCTCGAGCTGCCGTTCTGAAGACAGCATCAGGAGTGACAAAGCGAGCAGTAAATAAGCTGTGTCTGCTACCCCTTAAGGATGATGTTGAAACCCAGGCTTCTAACGGGGGGAGTATGTCGGGTCACGCACCCGCAGCAGCTAATTAGCGTCTTAATTCGATCTCTTATATTAATTGTATCGCGAAAGGTATCTCTCTCTATCTAGCTCTCTCATTTTTGTGTACTTGCATTCTTGGGCCCGGCATTCGGCTGGCTGTCTCTTTGTAAAATCAGTACGAATTCCGACCCCAACATTAAACGCACTCGCTTCTTGCCTACTGTACTCTCTTTCGCTAATAAATTGTAAACAAGCATAAAGCAACCCGAAATTTCGTATTTTAATTTTGCAATAACAAATAAAAGTGCTTATTAGTTAAACACAGTCTAACAGGACACACAGCTTTATCCGACTTCACAGGATTGATCGTTTCCCAAATACGAGTCTTAACTTATCACATGATGTCAACTTCATTCATAGGGGAAGAAAAAACGATTTACACAATCGATTACTAGACAACCAAAATGAGCTACAAGTACAGATCCAAGAGCTCATAAAGAATTTCGGCAAAGATTCGGTCAAACGACGTAACCAAAACGGCTGTTATGCCGGTAAGCTAAACCAGTTGACATTACCCACTGCCTCAAGACTAACAGGAATAAAGGAGTTGATCGAGAAATATCACACTGTTTTCCGCCAACCAAAGAGACTATGCAACGAATTAGAACCGTCTTTAATTCTGGCGTCCATTGCTCCAACGATCACCACAGCCCTACAACGACACCTGGAGGTTCAATGGAAATTATTGGAGCAGACCCATGATGATCTCGGTATTACGCCTTGGGCAGAGGCAGCCGCCAAAGAAGAAGTTAGTCAATTCCAGACCTAATATGAAGAATATAATATGACCTTGTTTTGAGAAAATTATGCTTCAATGAGCACAAATCTATCTCTACCGGCAATCAGTAGTATGATGACGAATATCTAGATTGGCCCCGATTTCTCGTATTATTTGTGGAATTAGTGCATAATAAACCATTCTCAGCCAGCTAGAAGCTGCATATACTACAAGGTTCACTCCTCGGTGAAGCAAAGATCATTTTGACCGACACAGCCTTCTCACAAGGCGGATAAGACGACACCTGGCAACGACGAAAACCCAGGTACCAAAATATTAGTCTTTGCTGCAATAGGAGAATCGTTGATTATAAGCCCAATAACGGGTCTGCACAACTGTTTTGAGCACTACATGATACAGTACGAAAGACTTTGAGTACCCAGAAAAACCTCGATATCTGCACAAAATCCGGGAATCCAATCCTGTGTTTTATTATCAGAAGAAAACTTGACCAGCAGGCTATAGCTGCACTGGAAAATTCAGCGGATGCACCATCGGAAGTTCCAACGTTAAGGAGAGTACTGACGTTTATTGAGCGGCGCGCTTGCATGCTGGAGACGAGCGCACAGCCATCAAACAATGACTCAGATGGACGATACATTGTGACAATTTTATTCACCCTAGGAGATTCAAAAAAACGGGCAATGTCACTTTTTATGAACCTGAAGAAAAAATTAAAGCGTATTAAAAAACTAAGGTGATGGATTCAGGACATATGCTCGAAGCGCAGAAATATGGTAAGTACTTTTTACCGCACCAGGCTGTAATTAGAAATTTAAGCCTGGCGACCAAAATAAGAGTAGTTTTTGACGTTTCAGGAAAAACCGGTGGTAACAAAAAATTGAACGACATAATGTGCGTTGGACCACGAGTTCAAAAGGATATATTTTTTTAATAAATGTTTCAAATTTATAAATTGACAACATTCACATATGGTACTGCATCTGCACCATATTTAGCTACTAGAGTTCTAGTAAATATTGCTGATAAATGCAAAAACAACAAGAGAAATCGCTAAAGTCAAGTGCCTCGACTATCAGATACCCGTAACTCCGCTAAAGGGCCCAAGTTGAGATGAAGATATGAGATCGGAAACGCTTCCTTCTACCTGTTACATACTTTCCGACCAATCTACTATACCCTTTTACTCTACGAGAAACGGATCCAAAAATGTAAGTGAAATAATTATTTCTATATGGAAGACCTAATGACTGGGGATGATTCTATAGAAGATGCCAATAACTTATTTCAATTAATTTCACAAGAATCAAAAAAGGGCGGTGTACATTTTAAAAAATGGATTTCGAACAGTTTAAAAATAATGCAGAATGTAGAAGACACGGAAGATAACAAAGTTCTAACTCTTGTTGAAAGTGAAAGCGTAAGAGCCATGGGGGTTTAATAAGAATCGCAAAAAGATTTTTTTTTAATTTAAGGTAAATTTCGGGAAATCTAAAAAGATTAACAAAAGGATAGTGTTATCAACATTATCAAAAATATATGACCCTTCGAGATGGCTGGCTCCTGAGGAACATTTTCAATTCAAAATCCATGGATATGAGAGAATCGGATCAAATATTATCCAAGGAAAAAAAGATTATTGGGTAAACTATAAAAAAAATGTGTGCTTTTGGAAAAGATTCGAGTCCCAATATGGATTAGTTTCAAGAATTCTTCAATAATACAGCTTCATGGATTTGCTGACGCTTCCGAAAAGGCATATGCAGCAATAGGGTATGCTAAAGTAGGGAATTATGTAAGCATAAAAAACATTAAAAAAACATAAAAGCAAAAGTAGAATTAATCTAATTAAAAACAAAAAAACTATTCTATTAAGATAGAGTTATGTGGAGCTCAATAAGTTCAATTATCTGTTTAATCAATCCTTGCTTAGTGGATTGAAAGCTGGTAGAAATCTATCCTTGGAGTGAATACATTATCATTTTAGCATGAATTTAAAACGGTGATTGCAGGGATATTCGTTTGTATCCCCAATGGCCAAGTTAAAAAAATAAAACACGGCGCTCAAGTTTTTAGTTGCGTGTTTAATGTGATCCAAGTAGCTAGTGAGTTCGCTTGCCGAACGCAGCATCGCTCAGCTTAAAATATAGGGTCAATTTTAGGGTTCTGGTCCGAACAGTGATAGTAAGGTCATGTTTATTGGGCGAAGAACGGATGACATTCAAAAATTAACGAATACCGAATGGAACCACGTGAAGTCTAAAGAAAATCCTGCAGATTTAGTATCTAGAGAAACAAGTTCTAGTCAATAGACAACCTGTGATTTATGGTGGAAAGGTCCGAAATGGCTTTCTGAACCAAAGGAGTATTGGCCTCGACAGCAATTCAAAGAATGCGAATAATAGTATATTTAACTAGATTCAGTCAATTCAATGTAAAGAAAAAATTGTATACTTCTTTTCTATCCGTAAAGGAGCTAAATCTAGCTGAAAAGATTATTATTAAGAAACAGCAGATATATAAATTAAGTCTATAGATAAAGTGTATGGAAACAAAAAAAGTAATTAAGACAAGTAATAGGATAATGTCGTTGAATCCATTTTCAGGATGGTATACTTTGAGTGTGAGGGAGACTACAAGACTCCAATACAGAACTTAATGATAAGCATCCAATAATTTTCGACAAGTTGATATAAAAAGCTCATTAAGAAACTTTGCATGGAGGAAAAATCCTAACGCGAAATTATATCCAAGGAAAATATTGGATTTTCGGGCTAAAGAATTCATTGAAGAAGTATTTAAGAGAATGTGTCAAGTGTGCTAGGTATAGACAAATTACTTCTTAACAGATCCTTATTTTGTAAAATGTTCCAAGAGTCTTGGACTAAAAACATATAAGGGATACATGCCGTATTTGTGTGTATGGAAATGGTAAGTGATTTTACCTCGGAATACATTCCTATCAGCCCTCAGAAGATTTTTTGCAAGAAGAGGTAAAGTTGCCAATATCTATTCAGACAGCGGATCAAATTTCGTAGGAGCTTCAAGAAAGTTCGACCATGAGTTAGTTAAAGCAACCAAGGAAAACACAATGATTGCCGCGCAGCTTGAAAAAGATAGAAGTGATTGGCAGTTTTGCCCCCGGCAGGACCTCACTTCGGAGGTATTTGGGAATCTGAAATTAAAAGGAAAGGGTTAAAAGGAAGGAAGTGTATTTGCATACTACATAACAGAGGAGCAAGTGAAAGAGGGAAAGTCAAAATATAGAAGAAGGACAAATTGTACTATTGAAGGATGAGAACAGTCATCCAGCTAGGCGGCCAATGGGAAAGGTGGAAAAGTCCATAGGGGCAAAGACGAAAAGGTTAGAGTGGTAGAAGTAAAATTAAACAAGGGAGAACGCTATACGCTTATATACTACCTGCAAAAGATATAAGACTTTTATGAAAGTTTCAGCCCGATAGCTTTAAAACTGAGAGACTAGTTTGCGTAGAAACGGACGGACAGACGGACATGGCTCGATCGACTCGTCTAGTGATGCTGATCAAGAATATATATACTTTATGGGGTCGGAAACGTCTCCTTCACTGCGTTGCAAACTTTTGACTGAAATCATCATACCCTCTGCAAGGGTATAAAAAAAAACACCGAAGTTATAATTTGTTTCATATTATTTTCCCACCGATTTTACGATCGTTCCTGTGGCAGCTATATGATATAGTCGTCCGATTTTGATAAAATTAAATTCGAAATTCAGAACTAATTAAAAAATTTTATTTCCAAGCGTAGGAGGTTATATGTTAAGGAACACCGAAGCTATAAATTGTTTCATATTATTTTCCCACCAATTTTACGATCGTTCCTATGGCAGCTATATGATATAGTCGTCCGATTTTGATAAAATTAAATTTGAAATTCAGAACTAATTAAAAAATGTTATTTCCAAGCGTAGGAGGTTATATGTTAAGGAACACCGAAGCTATCATTTGTTTCATATTATTGTCCCACCAATTTTACGATCGTTCCTATGGCAGCTATATGATATAGTCTTCCGATTTTGATAAAATTTAATTCGAAATTCAAAACTAATTAAAAAATGTTATTTCCAAGGAAAGGAGGTAATATGTTAAAAAACACCACAGATATAATTTTTTAACATTTTTTTTTCCGATTGTTCCTATGGGAGCTATAAGATATAGTTTTCCGATCCGGCTGGTCCCGACTTATATACTACCTGCAAAAGATATAAGACTTTTGGGAAAGTTTCAGCTCGATAGCTTTAAAACTGAGAGACTAGTTTGCGTAGAAACGGACGGACAGACGGACAGACGGACATGGCTAGATCGACTCGTCTAGTGATGCTGATCAAGAATACATATACTTTATGGGGTCGGAAACGTCTCCTTCACTGCGTTGCAAACTTCTGACTGAAATCATTATACCCTCTGCAAGGGTATAAAAACACCGAAGTTATAATTTGTTTCATATTATTTTCCCACCGATTTAACGATCGTTCCTATGGCAGCTATATGATATAGTCGTCCGATTTTTATAAAATTTAATTCGAAATTCAGAACTAATTAAAACATGTTATTTCCAAGCGTAGGAGGTTATATGTTAAGGAACACCGAAGCTATAATTTGTTTCATATTATTTTCCCACCAATTTTACGATCGTTCCTATGGCAGCTATATGATATAGTCGTCCGATTTTGATAAAATTAAATTTGAAATTCAGAACTAATTAAAAAATGTTATTTCCAAGCGTTGGAGGTTATATGTTAAGGAACACCGAAGCTATAATTTGTTTCATATTATTTTCCCACCAATTTTCCGATCGTCCCTATGGCAGCTATATGATGTAGTCGTCCGATTTTGATAAAATTAAATTCAAAACAAGGAGGAACGTTATAGTCGAGTACCTCGACTATCAGATATCCGTTACTCAGCTAAATGGAGATATGCAAGCAGCAAAGCGAGATTAAAATGCGCCACCTACCGGCGGTATACAGATTTAAGCGTTATGGGCGTTAGAGTGGGCGTGGCAAATTTTTTTTTGGATCAATCGATAGGTATCGACGAGACCAATACATTTCAGTTAAAATTTTTTATCTAGCATGAAAATTGTGGGCGTCACAGGTTTTTGCGGTTTGTGGGCGTTAAAGTGGGCGTGGCAAACTTTTTTTTGAATCAATCGATAGGTAATGACGAGACAAATACATTTCAGTTAAAATATTTTATCTAGCATAAAAATTGTGGGCGTCACAGGTTTTCGCGGTTTGTGGGCGTTAAAGTTGGCGTGGCAAACTTTTTTTTTAGGTCAATCGATAGGTATTGATGAGAACATTACATTTCCGTTAAAATTTTTATTCTAGCATCAAAACTGTAGGAGCCACAGTTTTGGGCGGTTTGTGGGCGTTACAGTGGGCGTGGCAGTCTACTGAAACAAACTTGCGCTGCGTTAGAAGCTCAGGAATCTGCACGCCAAATCTCAATAGCCTAGCTCCCATAGTTTCCGAGATCTCAGCGTTCATCCGGACAGACGGACATACGGACATGGCTAGATCGACTCGGCTAGTGATCCTGATCAAGAATATATATACTTTATGGGGTCGGAAACGCTTCCTTCTGCCTGTTACATACTTTTCGACGAATCTAGTATACCCTTTTACTCTACGAGTAACATTTACAAAACCCTCGAACGCACGCCTTCAGATAAATTCAAAAGTTCAACCGCCCACTCTTATATATCTACGTTTATTTGTTCTTATGATTCCAATTAGCAGTTTACCATTATGCGTTAAGCGGCCGAGTAATAACCTTGCCTTCTCACCCTCTCAATTATAGTAAAACCAAGAAAGGAAGTAAACGCCGGCAAGCTGAAGTTTGAATTCCCTTGTAGTTTTAAAAAAATTTCAATGTCAACACCATGTTAAATTCTTAAGGATTGACATTAGTGTAAAATTAAATTCGTAACGCTGAAAAGTTAAAATATTCTATATCCCAGAGTAAAAGAAAATACGATTAAAATCAACAAAGCAACTATGAACGTTTCTTTGTCAGTTATATGTTAGATTCGTCCGATTTTTATTAAATCTAATTCGAAACTCCCAAAAATTCAAATAATGATATTCCCAGATTTTGAGAAAATTAAATTCGAAATTCAGATCAAATTAAAAAATGTTATTTCCAAGCGTAGGAGGATATATGTTAAAAAGACCAAAGATATAATTTTTTAAAATTTTTTTTCGATTATTCCTATGGGAGCTATAAGATATAGTGGTCCGATCCAGCCGGTTCCGACTTATGTTTTACCTGCAAAAGAAAGAAGACTTTTGGGGAAGTTTCAGCCCAATAGCTTTAAAAATGAGAGACCAGTTTGCGTAGAAACGGGCGGACAGACGGACATGGCGAGGTCAACTCGTCTAGTGATGCTGATGAAGAATATATATATGTACCTTATGGGGTCGGAAACGTCTCCTTCACTGCGTTGCAAGCTTCTGACTGAAATCATTATACCTTCTTCAAGGGTATAAAAAGAACAAAAGGTCAAATAATCGTACAAAAAATTCTAGGAAAAGTACTGCAGAAAATGTAAATATATAAAATTTTTTTTATTTAAAGATCCTTTACCTTTACCTGTAAAACCGAAAAAAAACAATGCATTCAAACCATTCATAACAATATAATAAGAAAGTCACCATAATTTCAACAAATATCACCGTTGATTTGTAACACTTTTTTAGGACAATTTGCATTTTAATACCCCACGCCCCTTATTAATTAGCATATTATTGACCTAAAGATGTGATCACGTGTCCTTTTGCATCGTTATCACAGGTGCTGCTATGTACGTGAGAAAGGTCGCACACCCAAAACATCTAAAGATGGTTATCATAGAGGAATATGTCTGATCATGATGGGGAATAACGTTTCCTATGATTGTAAAACTAAATTAGAAATCAAAAGAACACCAATTAAATAAATCTCACTAGGTAAGGATTCTCAGGTGGGGAATATTTTCAAACAGACATTTGTTTCCGAGTGATAAATTTTCTAGGATCTCTCCTTTCCACAAACAGGCCATAAAGATGTCATAAAAGGGATTCAAGCAAGAGCTCTCCAATATCTGAAAGGAATAAAAGGGACACAAACACAAGCCTGAAGGCGCACGCGCATTGACAAGATCATGGGCCTCCCGCCAACGACCTCACGGCTGATAAGTAGCCGACATATCTTAGTCAAGGAAATTTTTTCCTCTACTTTTAACTCGAATCAATAATCAGAAGTTTATTCATTGTTTTTTCTTTTTTTTTTTTTTTTTGTTTATGTGGAAATTTTATTCTTAGGATTAGCGCACTGCTACGCGACTGGCAGCTTAATCTAATCAGTTTTAATTATTCATTGTACTTTTCCGTTTGATGGGTCATATTTAACTAAACGGTCATGTATGTGGAGACAATAAGCTTGGGTATTTTCATGACTTGGTGTCTTCAGTTCTTTTGAAATTCTCACATCAATAGGACCAGTTTTCACTGATTCGTTTTGATATGAAAGACCAACCACAACAATAGGGGTCTTTAATTTAAGTTCATTTGGAGTCAAAATGGTTGTGACTCACGATTATAGTAACTATATTGAAATCTTGTATACATTTCATTATGTGAGCATACTGATTCTTACTAAAATCGACATTCAGAATATCTTATGGATATGACTCAGTTTGATAAGTTATATGTGATAAGTTCTCCATTTAGTGAAAATCCAATTATTTCAAATCATTGTTTTTCGCGGTTAGCCGACAATTTCACATTCCAGCTGTGTTGACTGTCATACCCCAATTTGGCTCTAACATATGAATCCCAACTCCGAAATTCGCTTGGTAGGTTTACATCACTTTTAATAATATCGTACACCTTCATTTTTGCACAATCGGTCAGAGTTACATGGGGAATTTTGCATGTTATATTCTTTATTTTAAATTTAAAAGTTTGTTAATTTCTGTTTTGTTCATTTCGTGCTTACATTTTAACAAAACTTTTTTATAATCCTTAGCAAGTCCCAACAATTTTTTTATGGTACAGAAAAGTTGAAGTGGGGGTCCCGTAGAAATTTTGTCTCCACTGCTCCATCCAGAATCTAATAGATTTTGGTTTTGAAGATTATCCTGAGATATAAAATTTTTTAGACTTGACACGTTGGACACATTGTATTTAGTTGATACCTAGCAGTATTTTGATGATTACTGTCTGTTTCGTATTGGTTTTGTATGGTTACTATTTGTATAGTACCTGTAAAGTACTTGGCTTTGGATGGTAACTATCTGTATAGTATCTGTAAAGTACTTGGTTTTAGATGGTAACTATCTGTTAACAAGTGTTATGAGTTGTTAAAGTCTCTTGTTAGTTATATTCAAAGCACACAAGATAATGTTTCTCAGATGTGTTAGCCATTCCGTCCCAGAAACATTAACTACAAAAAAAGGATAACGGAACTCCACCGGAGTTTGGACTGGAGCGGCACACAGGCGTGCCACAAGCATCAGGGGAAACAGCGGGACTGCAGCAGTGGGCGGAGGATCGATTGGAAGCGGTACGTGAAGGACAAGTGGGTCAACCAGGAGTCACGGACTTTGGACCCGGAGTGGAGAGATCCAGCGGGCCGTGCGCAAAAGGGAAATAACGGTTCCCGGAGGCCCTATATAAGGCCGCAGATCGCTGGCCGCTGGATCAGTCGATCACGAGGAGTCAAACCTTCAAGATCAGTTAAAGTACCAAGTAAACAGTCAGTCAAGCAAATAATATACGAGGGAGCTACAACCAAGCGAGTCGTCGGAAGCAGCGCCGTGGGAAGCACACAAGGAGCAAGATCGCCACGTCGAGACGTTCGGGATTGGGACATCAGGAATCTCCGAATTGAGACACAAGTGGCTGAGTTCTGGAAGGCATCACGCGGCTAAGTCAAGGCGTTTGTTTTCCAACATTGTCACGACCACACCCTGGCGAGTCGCCTGGCGGGTCTGTCAGAGACAAGCAAAAGAGTCCTACGACGAAGAAACGTCAGCTTGGGGAGGAAAGTTGTCTGCGACCCAGCGTACCTTGCCCGACCAAGCAGGACCTGGCGTGACGGACGAGCGGTAGATCGATTTGTGGTTTCAAGAGGCGGCCGCCTGGAGAGCCCTGCGATTACCGGCGAAGTTCCCGAACAGCAATCGCCCAACTCCCCGAGTGCCAGAACGACGAGATACTGGTCAGAAGACAGCGCAGAGGACAACGACAGCGACGCAGAGGACATCGACAGCAGACATTTCCGGCAGCCACGTTACCATCGCCGAGCGGAGCTCACTGGGAAGCGCAGGAGCGTCGCGGACGTCACGCATTAGGGTGAAGCCGGGTGGAACGTTCGTCTGCGCTAGGCGTAAAGCGAAGTGAGCCGCTAGACAGCTTCCTGGCGGCAGCCTTGACTGTCAGCGCGAACTGAGCAAGAACCTAGCGGGACCGTCCGGGACAGAGCAAGGGACAGGTATTGCCTCGAAAGGCGTCGGCCTGGAGAGCAAGGCTTGTTCACCCTAGTCTGAGAGCGGTGACGCTTCCCTAAGCCCACAAGGCCGAACTCTCTGCGGGTCTAAGGCGCAACAAGCGACCCCGAGGCAGCGCGTCGGCAAGCAAGCGGAGGCGGTCACTACGAGCGACCCGAAACCCAGGATCCAGTGGAAGCCGAGTTAACGCGACGAGGCGCTAGAAAGAGGAGCGCCAGCAGCCGGCGGAACCAGAGCCAGGAGATACCGAAGCCAGCCCAGCCACACACCCGCTGTACTAATACCACGAGAATAAATCCCACTGTTAACATTTGAACCCTTTGTTTTCTCACTGATCTACGGGCAATCACGTCATATAAATTTGGTGGGACGAACACACAATCTTCTGAGCTAGCCGCACGAATCTCGTAGCGAGCAGACACACAAAATCAGTTCGTTACATCTCCAACGTGATTGTCCCAACAGTGAGAACAGCACAACAAAAATGGGAAAGAAGTGGATTTACCGCCTCAAGAAGGAGGACTTCGCCCATGTCCCACAGAGGCTTAATGTCGCCCTGGAGGGCAGGCTAGAAGACATGAGGAAGGCACTGTCGGAATACTATTCAGAAACAGAGAACGACCCACAACTTGTCGACACTTGGCCCGAGCTGGAAGCAACATACCACGACAGAGCCGGCCCAAGCATTACGTTAACAAACGCTGAAGGGGAAAACCTAGTGGCAAGCCTGAGCTTTGACAACATGCAAAAAGAGGCACACAGGAGAGAGTCAAGCCAGGATAAGAAAACAACAGCGCTGACCCCGAGACCAAGCCAGTCGGACTATGCAAAGGTCGCTAAACAGGTCCGCGAATGGTCGTTCAGGTTCGACGGGGCGGAAAAACCATTTGAGTTCCTGGAGCAGGTAGAATGGTCCGCCAACACGTACGGCTTGGACCTTGATATGATCCCTCGAGCGATGCCGGAGTTGCTTAAAGGAAGGGCGTTGAAATGGTTCATCGCCAACAACAAGCAACGGAGAACCTGGGCAGAGTTCATAGAAAGCTTCCACACCTATTTTCTGCCAAGAGATTTCTTCACCAGGCTAGCGGACCAGGTCCGGCAACGGAAGCAAGGGTTCAGCGAGTCGTTCAAGGACTACGTGATCGACATGCAGACGATGGTGAGGCCACTTAACTACTCTACGAAAGAAACGTTAAGGGTCATTAAAGAGAACTGCACACCAAGCCTACGGATTTTCTTAAGAGCATACAAACTGTCGGACCTGGATACGGTAATGATCCTAGCCGATGAGTACGAAGAACGTGAAAAGGAACGGGAAGTTTTCGCACAGGAGAACAAGTTCTCAAAGACCAAATCGGCGTTACCAACGCAGGTAACATGCAGAAGATGCGAGGAGACAGATAACCAGGACACACGAGGAAATGACCAATGGTCACCACCACTCCAAGCCAGACGACAGCAGGCAACAGACGCACCACGCGGAGGCCATTGGACACCACCCCCACAGCAAAAGAGACAGCCAAACAATACCTTGTGGAGGCCGCCAAGCAACACGCAGAGGCCACAAGATGCCACCCATATCACAGACCCGCAGGAGGCCTGTCGGAAATGCGGTGGGAACGGACACTGGGCTAGAGGATGTCGAAACCAGCGGCTGTTATTTTGCTGGATTTGAGGCAAGGTGGGGGTCAGGAGCGTCGATTGCTGCCAACGATCAGGAAATGGCCAGCGATCTCAGCCGCAGAGAGGCGAGCGGGGATCACACAATGCCACCTCTCCAAACTAACGGGCAAGCTAATCGAGGAGGAGCAGCAGTTGTCCGCAGCTGTGATGATTGGTGGGAACAGCTACAAAGCCACAATCGACACCGGAGCAACGGCAAGCTTCGTTAGCGAAGAAATGGCGGTCAATATTGCTGCTCTAAGAAGGATTACAAAGACGAGACGGCAAGTTAGGTTGGCAGATGGAAGGTGCGGCGGAATTGATGCGCAGCTCGAGGTGGAGGTCAAATTCGGCAACAAACAAGTGACCATGAGCCTGTTGATTTTACCCGGAGTAGTGGATCCATTAGTGTTGGGATGGAACTTCCTGAAACAAGTCGGAACCGAGATAAGGTGTGCTGGACACGAGATAATAATACCAGCCAGGAACCGACACAATGGATGGCTCGAGGAGAAGCTATTAGTAGCAGTCGTTCAACAAGTAAACGAGTTGGACGATACTACAGCGTTCCTTGAAGCAGAGCTGGCAGACTTCAGCACAATGACGGGAACATCGAATGTGGCAGAACACCAGATCAAAAGACCAATCAAGCAGAGATACTACCCCAAGAACCCGAAAATTCAAGGGGAAATCAACGCAAAGGTGGACGAGCTTCTCCAAATGGGGTTCATAGAGCATTCAAAGAGCCCATACAGCTCCCCCATCGTGATGGTGAAAAAGAAGACAGGCAAGTGGAGACTGTGTGTCGACTTCAGGCAGATCAACGCGAAGTCAGTGAAGGATGCCTACCCAATGCTCCGCATAAACTACATCCTGGATCAACTAAGGGAAGCGCGGTACATCACCAGTTTGGACCTGAAGGATGGATACTGGCAAATCCCACTGGAAGAGAGTAGCAGGCAATATACGGCGTTCACGGTACCAGGCAAAGGTCTGTTTCAGTGGAGGGTAATGCCGTTCGGACTTCACTCGGCGTCGGCAACGTTTCAGCGAGTTTTGGACCAAGTAATTGGCCCCGAGATGTCACCTCACGCATTCGCTTACCAGGATGACATAATAGTGATCGGTCGCACGCTGGAAGAACACAAAATAAACCTGAGAGAAGTGTTGCGGCGTCTAAAGGAGGCAAACCTGAGGCTGAATCCAGAAAAATGCCAATTCTTTAAAAAGGAACTGCTGTACCTGGGACATCGAGTGACAAGCGAGGGAATAGGAACAGATCCAGAAAAAGTGGCCGCTATCGCCGAACTGGAACCGCCATCGACTGTCAAAGAACTCCGGCAATACCTAGGAGTAGTGTCGTGGTACTGCCGATTTGTATTAGATTTTTCCAGAATCGTCAAACCTCTGAATGACCTGCTGCGCAAAGGCAGTAAGTGGGAGTGGACACCAGAGCACCAGATGGCGTTTGAGGAAGTAAAGGCAATACTCGTGGCAGCGAGTACGGCATCGGAGCAATACTGACCCAGGGCACCGAAAAGGGCGAAAGAGTAATCTCCTATTCGAGCTGAACACTGAACGGCGCGGAGAAGAACTATTCAACAACAGAGAAGGAGTGCTTGGCGATCGTCTGGGCGATCCGGAAGCTCAGGCCATATCTGGAAGGTTACCACTTTAAGGCAGTAACCGACCACATGGCCCTGAAGTGGCTCAACAGCATCGAAAGCCCTTCAGGGACGATCGCCGGCCCTGGAGCTACAACAGTACGACTTTGAGATTGCGTACAGAAAGGGTCAGCTAAACGTGGTGGCCGACGCATTATCAAGACAACCACTACCAGAGACGCTACGAGGAGTAAAAGAGGCGTAGGCAACAATAACAATAACAATAACAATAACAGGAGGGTGCAGCTGGATCAAGGACATGGGCGAAAAGATAAGGACCCAACCGCAGAAGTACCCGGACTATGTTATGGATGGTGAGACACTTTACAGAAACATACCTCACCGAGCAGGCAGTGAAGACGTCGCGTCATGGAAGATGTGCGTCCCAAAGTCGCTACGAGAAACAGTGTTGAGGGAAAACCACGACGCACCGTCTGCGGGACACGTAGGAAGCCGGAGGACAATTGCACGGTTGGCAGCCCGATACTACTGGCCAGGCATGCACAGAGACGCCCGAGCCCACGTAAGAAAATGCGAGATTTGCATGCGGTTTAAGCCCAATCAGATGCAGGCGGCCGGAAAGATGTTGACCCATGTGCCGGAGGAACCATGGGCAACGGTATGTGCAGACCTCGTTGAACCCCTACCAAGATCTAAGCACGGGAATCAAATGCTGCTGGTCATGATAGACAGATTTTCGAAATGGACGGAACTGGTGCCCCTGCGCAGTGCGACAGCAGAGTCGCTCAAGAAGGGGTTTAGGGAGCGCATAATCGCAAGGTACGGGGTCCCGAAGGTGGTCATAACGGACAATTAAGTACAGTTTGCAAGCCGCATTTTTAAAAATTTCCTGGCTGAGATGGGTATCTGTCAACAATTCACCGCGCCATACACACCACAAGAGAATGGTCAAGACCATGATTGCGCAGTTCGCAGGGCAGGACCAGAGAAACTGGGACGAGAAGTGGCCGGAGATTATGCTAGCAGTGAACACGAGCACATCCACCTGCCATACACCGGCGTTTCTTACCCAGGGAAGGGAACCACGTCTACCCAGCAGCCTATATAATAAGGAAACCTTAGGCACTGGACAAGCTACGGAGACCCCTGAGGAAAATGCCAACAAACTAAGAGAGGTATTCGAGATCGTGCGGAGAAATATGGAAAAGGCATCCCAGGACCAAGCCAGACACTACAATCTGAGAAGGAGGCAATGGTCACCAGCGGTGGGCGACATAGTGTCCAAAGCGGCTGAAGGATTCGCTGCAAAACTAGCCCCGAGGTACGATGGCCCTTACCAGGTCGTAGATTTCGTCTTTCCAGTGATCTGCAGTCAAAGAAAGAAAGAAAAGACAGTTCACGTTATCGAGCTCAAGCAACAACAAAACGAGCAGACAACAGAAACGTCAGATGTCTAACAACAGGTACGAGGCGACAGGATTAGGCGTCAGGCCGAAGAGAGAGTCTTCCATACGCCACACGGAAAGAACAATCAGGATAGAACAAGGACATGGATAGGATCTCACGTTGATCCAGACTGCGAGGCCACATGATTAGGCGTCAGGCCGAAGCGAGAGTCACCCACACGCCACGCAAAAAGGTCAACCATAAGGGAGGGCACAAGGACGTGGATAAGGATGGATGGTGATCCCGACCGCAAGGCAACAGGATTCAGCGTCGGGCAGTTGCCAGAGTCATCCGCGATAACGCCAGGCGAAAGGGACACTTACAAAACGGCACAAGGACACGGGTAACGTGTAGGGATCCAACCGCAAGGCAACAGGTTTCAGCGTCGGGCGCGAGCCAGAGTCAACCGATTACGCCACGTAGAAGAGAGTATACGCGGAGGGAGACAAGCAACCCAAGTCGCGCAGTCCAGACATACACCGCAGCATCCGGAGATTCTATACGGAATGCGCCGGACGATCTCGTCTAGTTGTTACCCGAGGAAAAGGGGGGGACGGTGCAGAATCAGATCTACACCGTAGCCAGCTGGTCATAAAAGACAGAACCACGCACCACACCAACAGTTAACTAAAAACAAGAAAAAGAACGGGGCATGCATGGGCCGCACCAGCAACCTGAAATTCAAAGGGGGCTTAATGCAGGAAGCAGAAACGGACATCATAATACTTACCTGCTGTCCTAGTTGCAAAGTGAATGCGAAGTCCTCTCCGCACCCGCTCACGAAAGCTGCCAATATGGAGTCAGATGCTGCCAACAGAGGACGAGTGAAGGGCGAGAGAGGACGAAAGGATGAGATGAAAAGGAGTGAAAGAAATGCAAAAGAAACTTTCCTAAGAAAGTTGTAAAATCACCACGAGCCAGGGAAGGGGACGCCTCGATAGGCGATCGATTGGCACTGGACGATAGTGCGATCGATGGGCACACGAAAATGGAAAAATCAGCCATGGTGGAAATATCGCAACGAGCAGGTGGCAACGCCGAACCGTCGGTATCGATATTCGAATAAACATCGATGACGCACGAATGGTGTGACCAGGCGGAGGAAACATGGAAAAAATTGAGACGCAGCTATGAGCAGCGAGCTGGGGATCGATAGCCCATGAGTATCGATGTCCCAGTGGAAACACGGGAAATATCGGCGCGGGAGATTTAAAGTTGCTACGAGGAAGATGACCAGCGTTGTAGGAACTCAGTAAAGTTAAGAGCGTCGAGGGAGCATCGAGGGAGCAACGAGAGAGCGCCCCGGGAATCACAAGGACTCGAAGGCTAGGATATGCAAGGAAACGCCGGAGAGTAGAAACAAGTTTTAAATGTTTTCCGAAGTAAGGGGGGAATGTGAGTAGTTGAATAACTCCCCACAAATAGAAGCAGCAGCAGATGGCCGGCCGCTTACCAGTTACGCGGCGAGTTCGCGTAGGCACTGTGTGGAAATGGTTAGCTGGAACTCCGGATCATGATGATTTTAGTAAAATTCAGAATAAAATCGATGAATTAATTGAAAATAATAATAAGCAATTTATTGTCTATTCCAAATTGTACAAAGAAATTGAATCTCTTTCTGATGATTTTTAAAACGCTTTTATTGATCAAGATTTACCATTCCGAAAACATCGCTTACGATTATTTAAATTTGTTCTGCAAAATTTAATTGACACAATCACACTAGCAAAAATTGACGTTTTTAATACCAAAATATTAAACAATGATGACATCATGGAGATATTAAAACATGAACAAAAACCAATAATTTTTGCTGACTTAATGGACATCTCCGTTTTTAAAATCGCAGTGCATAAAGATCTTTTAATAATTTATGTAAAATACCCAATAATAAAAAACAGATGCGAAATATATCACGGTAGAGCTATTTCCGAAATCTATGGAAAACTAGTATTAAGCAATCAAGTCGCAAAATGCGCAAATATTTTTTATGAAATGTCTAACTTTAAGAACGAATTTTTAATAATTATCGCACTTTAAATAATGAAAAAACTTGTTTTACCCGCTTATTAAATGGTGAGAAATCCACTTGTAAAAAAATAAGAGAAAAAAATAAAAAATAGACATCATACAAGATTGTGCCATTCTTACAAATGGTAACAATATTGTTAACAACTCCCATTTAAACGGTTCATTTGTGATATTATTTAAAGGAACAACCGAAATTAATTATATTTCATTTACCAATTTGGAAAACAAAATACTTAACTACTTATCAACGAACCACTACAAAAATTATGAAATATCCGATTACATATTATAAAACAACTCAGAACTTTCTTTAGATAATATAAACATTTTACATCCTTTCATTAAAATTAATAATACTAAAATATCACTTACTTTTATATTATTAATTTTAATCATTATATATTGAATTTTTTTACTTATTATAAAATACAAAAACTCTATATTATTTGTAACCAAAAACAACGGCCAGAACCTGAAAGTATATATATTCTTGATCAGGATCACTAGCCGAGTCGATCTAGCCATGTCCGTCTGTCCGACTGTCTGTCTGTCCGGATGAACGCTAGGATCTCGGAAACTATGGAAGCTAGGCTATTGAGATTTGGCGTGCAGGTTCCTGAGCTTCTTACGCAGCGGAAGTTGGCACGCCCACTCTAACGCCCACAAACCGCCCAAAACTGTGGCTCCTACAGTTTTGATGCTAGAATAAAAATGTTAACTGAAATGTATTGTTCTCATAGATACCTATCGATTGACCTACAAAAAAGTTTGCCACGCCCACTTTAACGCCCAAAAGCCGCCCAAGCTTGTGACGCCCACAATTTTCATGCTAGATAAAAAATTTTAACTGAAATGTATTGGTCTCTTCAATACCTATCGATTAATCCAAAAATAAAAAAAGTTTGCCACGCCCACTCTAACGCCCATAACGCTTAAATCTGTCTACCGCCGGTAGGTGGCGCATTTTGAATCTCGCTTGGCTGCTTGCATATTTCTATTTGGCTGAGTAACGGGCATCTGATAGTCGAGGTACGCGACTATAGCGTTCTTCCTTGTTTTAATATAATATGTTTATAGTTTTATTTAAAAAAAATAGTGATAAGTAGTTGTGATTATAGTTTAAGGTGTGGATTTTAACAGCGTTTGAGATTATTACTCGCGTCGTTCTTATACTTCTTATATATTTCACGTCTTTATTCTTCGTCTCTCTCGTTCTCAGTGCTTGTCCAAGACATCCTTTTTCACCTCGCCAATAATTAGTAGTGTTGTTCATCTGTGGTGGGTTCGGCTGACAAGGATGCCAGTTCTATTCCGACAGATATTAAGAAGACATAATAATATCATCCACTTTAATTAGTATATTGTAAAAATAAAACATTTCATTCTTTCTTATTTTTTCATCTTATGAAGGTATCGATTGTTTCTACGGTCCTTTAATAAATTTATCCTTAACTACGATAGCTACCCTTACATCCCAAAACTATAGTTATTAGCTACAAAAAAATGTCTAGATTAAAAACAAAAATATGAATGTCCAAAAACAATTTGATACTACCTATAATTGGGAAAGCAATTGAAATTGCTCCGGCGTAATACAGTAAAAAACAAAAATACTATGATTATCCCATTTTCTATAACCATAAAAAATGTTTGTACGCACACGCGTACAAACCTAAATGACGAATTGTATCTTGCCACACATAAATATCCAATTGTATCTTTTGTCCAAAAATGTCTGTGACTTTCTCTTATAAATATGTCATCGATAATTTAAATCCCATTAAGCAAACCACCCATTGCTAACCATGCCATAATCCCAGAGTCAAATTGGTTACCCACAATACAAAACGTAGAGGTGTAAAGGATGGCTAAAATGTCTCGACGCAGGCGCAAAGGTCAAGGTAATGGAAAAAATTCATGGAATATTATCCCTCCATAAAAAGTGATAAAAAATATAATTGGGAAAGTATATTTTTTTTATTTGCGAACCATTTACAACTGTTACCAACAATACAAACACTGATGTTACACAGGATTGCTAAACTGTCTCGACGCAGACGCAAAGGTCAAGGAAATGGAAAAAATACACAGAACATTATCCCTGAAAAAGAAAAAATTCTTCTATTTGGATAATAAAAAATATATATAGGGACATATCCATAGCACCACATACTCCTATGTACATGTCCACACACCCACACATTCATGCACACATTATGCAGTCACCCTCGAAACACCCTCTAAGAAATAAGAACCCAAATTTAATTGTCAACAAGCCAATGGAAAATTACCAAACTATAACCAAGCCAGAGGAAATTTCCATGAAACAAAAAACCGCAGTTTATAGACTAAACAATTAGAACGAGCCGCTGTTCAGACTATCGGCACGTTCCCAACAATTCAGGGTACTCAGATTTCGGGACCCAAGTCTGGAGTCCAAAGTCCAAATTTAGAGAATCACTCAATTGCAATAAGTCCCACTCACAAAAAGCTCTTAAGCTTAAAAACCCAGGTATGATCGTAAATAAAGTAGGAGTTAGATAATGAGTTCAGTTTGAGATTTGTTAACAGCAAGTCGGTGTTCTTTCAAAATATTGTAACCAGTGTAATAGTAAATTAAATAAAGTTTTTTTTTAGTACACTTATGGTGCAGACATTTAATTGAGCTTCTCTGTACCAAGCTTAGGAATATGTTTAATTTCTCAACTAATGCGACGAAGCTTATTAGGTCGTGCTTAACGAATAGGTTTCAAGCAGTCGTCTCTGGAACGCAAGTTTCTTCTCTCCGGAACTTATCCAGGGGAGTGCCACAGGGATCTGTGCTAGGCCCTTTATTGTTTTCTATATATGTCAATGATCTCCCTAGTATCCTGTCTGAGTGTGAAGTACATTTATATGCTGATGATGTCCAAATATATGTTAGTAGACCCGTAACTGAAATACATGACTGTGTCCGTATAAGTAATAAAATGTTGTGGCTAATTGAAAAATGGGCAAAGGAAAATGGCTTGGGTATAAATCCTAAAAAATCGAAGTGCTTGGTAATTGGTAAAAAGCAACTTTCAACACTTTCACTTCAAAAATTATATATAAACCATACGCCGATAAGCTATGAAGTGAATGCAGTTAATCTAGGCATAACATTTAACAATACTTTATCATGGAGCAACCATATAGTCAAAGCGACAGGGCGTACATATGCTCTGCTGAGAAAATTTTCATTCTCCAAATCGTTCTTAACTGAGGAAGTTAGACTATTAATCGCCAAAGTTATCCTCCTGCCCACTCTCTTTTACGGCATAGAAATTTTTGGAAATTGTGATGTTCGGGATTTGCGTACATTAACTGTAGCTTTTAATTCAGTTGTCCGTTATGTGTTTAACTTAAGACGTTTTGACCATGTATCAGAACTGACATATAAAATACTTGACCTTAACTTGACCTCCTGGATCGATCTCAGAATTTTAATCTTCTTTCACAAAATAGTGACGAGTGGAGAACCAAAATATCTTTTCAATAAACTTACCCCAGCCACATCTGTAAGAACCAAAAATTACATATGCCCTCGAATACAAACACTGTGTTCGAGAAGGCAATTTTTCATAAATGGTATCCGGCTATGGAACAATCTACCGCACCAATACAAAACAATTAGGAGCGCAACTCAATTTTACAATAAAGTTAAAGATCTTTTAAAATACCAGTACACATAAGTATAAAAATTAAATGAAAAAAAATATAACAAAAAAAAAAAAAATAAACCAAACAAAAAAAAAAAAAAAAAATATATATATATATTTTAAAAACAATAATAATTGTAACTAAGAAACTACGAAAATTTGATGTTAGTCAATAATATTAATTAAGAGCGAGAGAAATTGTTTTAATAACTTAAAAATAATAATAATATAAAATATCAACTCAATGTGACTAGCGCGATAATTATAAGTGTGCACTTGTAGCGCTAGGATATAAATAAATAAATAAATAAAAATTGGCGCAGTCGGTAGGATCTCAAAAGTCCTTTTAAAAAGTCACTGGTACTGATCAACTAGAAAGATAATACTAAACGACTAGTTTATCCTGATCAGCGAATAATCCGTGAACAAACAAAAGACAATCATCGAGAACCGCATAAGAATCTATGTGCAAATTTCGCACGAAGAACTTACAACAACAAAATCCAAATCGGTCAATGTGCGCTTAAAAACCTAAAATAAAAGTGCCAATATTGAGAAACAAAAAGTCTATGTGTAATTTCTACAACCAATAGACTAAATTAAAATCCAAATCGGTCAATACGCGCTAAAGAATATTTAAAGTGCAAATATTGAAAAGAACAATAAAAAATGGTAAACCCCTCAACGTTAACACAGTTGTCCGAGATTCATTTGAACCAATTAATCGCCCAAATTAAGGAATTGCCATATTTCGATGGAATTAAGTCGGTATATAGCCAGAGTGGAGTACCTTTTACAACTATACCCTACTCAAGACGTCCGACAAATTCACATCATATACGGAGCTATAGAGAGGACTCAGCCCAGAGAGTCATCGAAGAGGAGAAATCTAATACGTGGATAACAACTAAAGCAGCCCTAATCAAGGCCTTCAAGGACCATAGGCCATATGAGGATATTATACAACATGTTCGGGACACCCAATATCCAGGAAGCATAAGTTAGTTCGTTAATGAACTACAAATTAGGTCTTCAAAAGTAAATAATAAGTAAGAGTTAGAATCGGATCAAATAGAAAGACCAATTTATACAAATTTTTAAAAAAAAACAATTAAAGATTATATTGAGAGTAAACTTCCCGATAGATTATATAATTCCCTATCCAAAAAAGATATCTCAACACTTGCTAACTTAAAAGAATCAGCAATGAATCAGACCCATTTGACAATTATAAACCCAAGCGTCATGGTAACCGAAGGAATTTGGGAAGTAACCTTTCGCATCAGAATCATTACTATCAAAAATATAATTTTCAGACATATAGTTACCCAAGATCTAATTACAATAACAATCTAAACAACTCAACAAATCCTCAAGGTCCAACGAACAGAAATCAAATTCCCCCTAGAAACCAAGGAAATTATCATGAGTTTAGGAGAAACTTAGACCAAGGCACGGCCCAAAATCCTCTAAATATCCAGGCATCTACATCAAATAATTCCCCAAACGCACCCGTCAAAAGACAGAAAGAAAACGAAAGTACCCAGAATAGAATGGATGTAAATTTTCAGCAAACTGCCTCGGATATAGAAAATGTTGCCCATATGTAATCATATGTAGTGATTAAGGGAAAACTCCTTAGAGCAATGATAGATACCGGGTCATCTATCAATTTAATGACAGAAAATTTTGGAAACAATAAAGAACAAATAGAGAAATTAAAAGTATTTACAATAAACGGATCGATGGAACTAAAATCAAGAAGCAAAATCTGTCCGACTAAACAAAAATTGTATTTACATAAATTTTCCGACAATTACGATATCCTAATAGGCAGAGACTATTTAAAAGACAGTAAGTCAAAAATAGATTACGAAAAAGAATTAGTTATGCAAGGAGACACACTAATTTATGTAAAATATGGCGAAAACGATATAGTAAAGGACCAGACCGCAGTAAAATGCCTTAGTCCACCATCGGTTGAAAAAAAGATTGAAGAGGATAAGACCGCATCTGAATGCCTTAATCCGCCCTTATCAAAGGACCAATAATTTAATTTTGTTATCAATAAAATAACTAAAAGAATGCAATGATTACAGATTAGAACATTTAAATGAGGAAGAGAAAGAAAATTTAAAAAGTATTTCATTCGAATATAATGACATCCAGTACAAGGAAGGTGAAAATTTGACTTTTACAAGTACTATTAGGCATTCGATACAAACAAAACATGAAGACCCAGTATATAGACCCAGTAGGACCCAGTATATAGAAAACCATACAAATACCCTCAAACTTTCGACGAGGAGGTTAATAAACAAACAAACGAAATGATTGAACAGGGAATAATTCGAAAATCAAAATCTACCTATTGCTCACCAATATAGTTCCAAAACAAGGAGAACGCTACAGTCGAGTACCTCGACTATCAGATACCCGTTACTCAGCTAAATAGAGATATGCAAGTAGCAAAGCGAGATTAAAATGCGCCACCTACCGGCGGTATACAGATTTAAGCGTAACGGGCGTTAGAGTGGGCGTAGCAAATTTTTTTTTGACCAATCGATAGTTATTGACGAGACCAATACATTTCAGTTAAAATCTATCTAGCATAAAAATTGTGGGCGTCACAGGTTTTCGCGGTTTGTGGGCTTTAGAGTGGGCGTGGCATATTCGCGTAACAAACTTGCGCGGCGTATAAGGCTACGGAATCTAAATCTGAAATCCCAATTCAGATAGGTATTGATGAGAACATTATATTTCAGTTAAAATTTTTATTCTAGCATAACAACTGTAGGAGCCACAGCTTTGGGCGGTTTGTGGGCGTTAGAGTGGGCGTGGCACTCTACTGAAACAAACTTGCGCTGCGTAAGAAGCTCAGGAATCTGCACGCCAAATCTCAATAGCCTAGCTCGCATAGTTTCCAAGATCTCAGCGTTCATCCGGACAGACAGACGGACAGACGGACATGGCTAGATCGACTCGGCTAGTGATCCTGATCAAGAATATATATACTTTATGTGGTCGGAAACGCTACCTTCTGCCTGTTACACACTTTCCGACGAATCTAGTATACCCTTTTACTCTACGAGTAACGGGTATAAAAAAGTGATGCCTCAGGAAAACCGAAATTCAGACTAGTTGTAGATTACAGAAATTTAAATGAAATCACTATCAATGATGTGTTCCCAATACCCAGAATGGATGAAATATTGGACAAATTAGGAAGATGTCAGTATTTCACTACCATCGATTTAGCCAAAGGATTCCATCAAATTCAAATGGAAACAGCATCAATAGCGAAAACAGCATTCTCAACAAAACATGGTCATTGCGAATACACTCGAATGCCATTTGGCCTTAAAAACGCCCCCGCTACCTATCAAAGATGCATGAACAATTTATTCGAGGATTTAATCTATAAAGATTGCCACCAAATATTTCCGGTCATATTTATTCGGCAGACCTTTTGAAATATTAAGCGATCACAAACCTTTAGTTTGGTTAAACAATATTAAAGAACCGAATATGAAATTACAAAGATGGATGATAAAACTAAACGAATACGATTATCAAATTTAATATTTGCCAGGAAAAGAAAATTATGTAGCCGACGCATTATCTAGAACTAAAATAGAAGAAACTATGTACACAGAAAATTCTGAAGAAAACATACCAGAAGAAACTGCTAGTAACGCAGATGCAACAGCGCATAGTGCCCAAGAAGATAACCAAAACTACATTTCTATAACTGAGAGACCATTTAACTACTTCTCCCGACAGATCGAACTAATTAAAGGAAACGAAGACACAACAGAAATAACACACTATTTCCATAAATTAAAAATCAAAATTATTTATAAAGAAATGACAGAAACTTCAGCAAAGGAAATAATTAAAGAATATTTATGCACAAAAAAGAGCGCAGTTTATTTCCATAATGACTCAGATTTCCTCACATTCCAAAAAGCTTACGTAGAAATTATAAATACAAACCATTTAACAAAATTAGTAAGATGTACAGCCAGACTCGAAGACATATTGACATATACAGACTTTAAAGAAACAGTTTTGAAAACACATAAGGAGCTGTTACATCCAGGAATCGAAAAAACTACTAAGTGGTTTAGAGAAAAATATTATTTCCCTTATTATCAAAAGTTAATTCAAAATATAATAAATGAATGTGAAATTTGTAACATCGCTAAAACAGAACATAGAAATACTAAACTGACATTTGAACTTACTCCAGAAATTCAAAATATAAGAGAAAAATTTGTTATGGATTTTTACATGGTAGGTAACCAACAATTTTTATCATGTATCGATGTATATTCAAAATTTGCTACCCTAGTAGAAGTCACAGGTAGAGACTGGTTAGAAGCCAAAAGAGCTATTATGAAAGTATTCAATGAAATGGGAAAACCACAAGAAATCAAAGCAGATAAAGATTCAGCATTCATGTGTGTAGCTTTACACAATTGGTTAAATTCAGAAGGAGTGCAAATTCAAGTAACAACAAGTAAAAACGGTATTTCGGACATAGAAAGATTTCATAAAACAGTAAACGAAAAATTAAGAATTATAGGAAGCGAATCAGACATTGAAAACAGATATACTAAGTTCGAATTAATCCTTTACATTTACAATCACAAAACAAAACATAATGCTACAAATCAAATACCAGCTGACATATTTATGTATGCAGGAACTCCTGATTACGATACACAAGAAAAGAAAATGAATATAATTGAAAAAATTAAACGAGAAACGTCAGGACTATGAAATAGATCCAAAATACAAACAAGTTCCTCTAGTGAAATCCAAAACTACAAATTCATTTAAAAAGACAGGAACCTTGAAGAAAGTAGATGAAAAACATTTTGGAGAAAAGAATAGAGGAAGAAAGATTGTTCATTATAAATCAAAGTTCAAAAAGAAGAAGAAAATTAATAAAAGCAAATATGATGATAATTCCAGGCAAACAGAAGGAAATGAACGGAGTCAGGAACAACTCGGTGAAAACAATAATTTTCTCTATAATATTAGCATCTGTAATTCAATGACAATTGGACAAAATATTGAAATCAATCCCATAAAGGCACAAAACGGATATCTTGTACTTAAAACAGGATCAATCGAAATCCCAACAAATTATGAATACCATTACTTAAGCGTAAATATAACAAAAACCGAACAAACATTTGAAGATCTTTTAAAAGAAGCCGATGAATTCAATGATGTTATCCAAATCAGATATTTAGTAGAAAAACTTAAAAGAGAAATCAATGGAATTACAATATCAAAACGTAGTAAGAGAGGTCTATTTAATATCGTATCTATTCGGAACCTTAGATCAAGATGATAAATATGAGATGGAACAGAAAATCAATAACTTGGTAGATACTAGCGTTCAAAACACGGATTTAAATATGATTTTCAATCGAAATAATTAACAAATTAAAAGAAAAAGGAGAAAGAGATCAGCAAGTTAGCGTTTTAATATTTAACTTACAACACTTTACAGAATATGTATAAGATATCGAATTAGGAATGCAAATGACAAGATTGGGACTATTTAATCCAAAATTACTTAAACACGATTATTTGAGAGCACTGAGAAATTGTTGAGAATTAAAACATCAACTTGGCTTAAAACAGACACACATGAAATTTTGATTATTTCCCATATTCCTTCAGAGATAGTCAAATCTCCCGTTTTTGAAATTGTTCCTTATCCCGATGAAAATAACAATGTTTTAACAGAAAATATACTTGATAAATATTTCATATGTGATGATAAAGTATTTAATAAAGAAACAGGAAAAATTATAATTGATGATTGTATAAAAGGAATAATTAGACAGGAAAACACTTAATGCAAATATTCGAAAACTTACAAAAATTTCCAAATTAATTTTGTTGAACCTAATATTTTATTGACATGGAATATCCCTAAAACATTGCTGAAGTAACCTCATTAAAATCCTTATAGGTTCGATACAATTAGATGAATTCACTCTTTCAAATTCAATGTTAGATTATACACAGAGTGTTTACATAAATAATAATGTAACAAAATTAGAACCATTGTCTTATATTCAAACAAAAGAGATAATAGAATCACATACAAAATATTATAACGTATTTCAAACAATTACTTTAACAACCTTTGTAATCATTATTATAAGCATTTTATTGTATTTATGGTATAAATTTAAGAGCATACCAAGAAAACTTATTGTAAAATATATAAAACCAAAGGAAGAAACACCAAAAAGTACAGAAATTGTAATCGATCTACCCAATCAAATTAACATAGAAGAAAATGTAATGTTATACCCAAGATTATCGACCTGATGACAGGCCAAATTCAACGGACGGTGGAGTGACATATCCATAGCACCACATACGCCTATGTTCATGTCCACACACCCACACATTCATGCACACATTATGCAGTCACCCTCGAGACACCCTCTAAGAAATAAGAAGCCAAATTTAATTGTCAACAAGCCAATGGAAAATTACCAAACTATAACCAAGCCAGAGGAAATTTCCATGAAACAAAAAACCAAACTTTATAGACTAAACAATTAGAACGAGCCGCTGTTCAGACTATCGGCACGTTCCCACGAATCAGGATACTCAGATTTCGGGACCCAAGTCTGGAGTCCAAAGTCCAAATTTAGAGAATCACTCAATTGCAATAAGTCCCTCTCACAAAAAGCTCTAAAGCGCAAAACCGAGGTATGATCGTAAATGAAGTAGGAGTTAGATAATGAGTTCAGTTTGAGATTTGTCAACAGCAAGTCGGTGTTCTTCCAAAATATTGTAACCGGTGTAAAAGTAAATTAACTAAAGTTTTTTTTAATACACTTATGGTGCAGACATTTAATTATATATTAATTCAATACATCGATTTTCCATCAAAATGCTTGATAAAACTAATTGTTCGATAGTCTCTAACTAATTGAGTAATGAGTTTTCACGTGCCTATTTTATTTACCAAAAACAGTATTAGTCTTCTCTCATAAAGTAAATGCATTAAAATTGGTATTTTTGATCCCTCTAATTCCCCGCCGGTGAAATATATGTTGCTTTTATTTAAAAATGATGGTTTGCCAACCCTGACCCTCTTCCGCAACATAGATGGGTACTTGTAATTCATATTTAAGATATTTCCATCCTCCTCTAACAAATATCCTTTTATCCTGTTCATTTGATCCTTGGAGATAAAGTACCTCCTCGATTATTTTGTCTTTTCCTGGTTGATGAGATTACAAAACCTAAAACAGTACAAAAATTGAATCGAAAGTCTAAAGACGTCTAAAATCAACAGCCAAATCAACCTACGTGACTTTCACATAAATGAAGATTCGTTGACTGAGATACGAATCTTTAAGAATTTTTTTTTTTTTTTTTTTGCTCAACTTCCAAATTTAATGGCGACCTCGCTTGATCATAAGTACTATTAAGTACCTTGCGCAACGTATCCGTACGTATTTTTATAGGCAGGTTGAGATCGTCGTTCCAAGGAATAATAGTGCAGTCAAATTGGAAATATGTAAATGATTTTCTAACGGACGCATGCCTGTTCTGTAACGACCATCCAAAGAGCACAGAAGAAACTGCATCAATAGAGAGAGGCGGTGAAGAGCACAGTGAAGAGTGTATCCGACTACTCATACAAGAGAGCGCTAATCCAAAAGACGCGCTGGGCTCATTAGTATCAGAATCCGAAGATAGCAGCATCCGATGTTGGTTTAACTCCAGCGGCGAATTTGTAGAGAACATATTTTCAATGACCGAGTTCCAACCTAATGAAGAGTAAGAATACAGCCGATGTTCTAGGTACTTCAGGAGAGCAACGAAAAACAAGGAAGAACGCTATAGTCGAGTACCTCGACTATCAGATACCCGTTACTCAGCTAAATGGAGAGAAAATGCGCCACCTACCGGCGGTATACAGATTTAAGCGTTATGGGCGTTAGAGTAAGCGTGGAAATTTTTTTTTTCGATAGGTATCGACGAGATCAATACATTTCAGTTAAAATTTTTTATCTAGCATGAAAATTGTGGGCGTCACAGGTTTTTGCGGCTTGTCGGCGTTAATGTGGGCGTGGCAAACTTTTTTTTGGGTCAATCGATAGGTATTGATGAGAAAAAGTTAAAATTTTTATTCTAGCATCAAAACTGTAGGAGCCACAGTTGTGGGCGGTTTGTGGGCGTTGGAGTGGGCGTGGCACATTGCTGAAACAAACTTGCGCTGCGTAAGAAGCTCAGGAATCTGCACGCCGAATCTCAATAGCCTAGCTCCCATAGTTTCCGAGATCTCAGCGTTCATCCGGACGGACAGACAGATGGACAGACGGACATGGCTAGATCGACTCGGCTAGTGATCCTGATCAAGAATATATATACTTTGTGGGGTCGGAAACGCTTCCTTCTGCCTGTTACATACTTTCCGACGAATCTAGTATACCCTTTTACTCTACGAGTAACGGGTATAATTATGCGAGCGCAACTCCGAGTAGCGCTTCGATATTAAAGCCAAGCGGACAACAAAAGCTCCAGCTGATGTTGTTGATGGTGGAACGGGAGAGAGGCGCAAGATGATGAGAGCGCAACTCCGAGGAGCGCGCCGATATTAGAACCAGGCGGACAGCGAATGTCGCGCAAAGCGGACAACAAAAGCTCCGGCTGATGTTGTTGATGGTGCATTAGGAGAGAGACAGAAGATGATGAGGGCGCAGTGAGAAAGGCAAGCAGCTGCCGATGTTGTTGCGAAAACGACTCCGACAAATGAGTAACGGCTTGCAGAAGAAGCAAAGACGCCAGTGGCGTCGAACACTAGGGGTTTTTTGATGGATAACTTGATGTTGAAATTTGTCCAGGCTCCGGCAAATTAGATAAGATTCCATCCCCTACCACAATGGCCCGTTATCTATGAATAAATCTTTTGACCTTAACTGAGTTCGGCCAGAAATCGTTTTTGAAGACTGAATCGTAAAGGTGATCAGGGATACCAAGCTTTAAATTTACAAACTTTAAGGTTGTAACGTCAACATCTTTTTTTACAAGTTTTACAACAGTGAGAGATCTAGCATCCACCTTAAGCTTGGTGGACACATATTTTAAAAAAGCATTCGGATCTGTATCAGTTGCAAACTTTCCGACATACAAAAATTTCTTGGTCGGCAAAACATGAAGATCTTCGGCATTGGGAGCCACTCCAATAACATGTTTATTGGGCTTGTTGTTGTTCCTTCTCTTCTTATTTCGAACCTGTATGAAATTTCCTCTCTCAATATCCAGAGCATGATTAGAAGGGTCAACGACCGCGGAAGACCGTAGCAGCAGCAGCCGCATATGACTGGGGAGCTGCAGCTACGTTGGTAGGCCTCGGTAGACGAGGTTTGGGATTTACTTTTAAATTCAGAGTCAATGCATCATCTTTAGGGGGAACGCCTCCAAGAATTTATTATGGGCCCTGATATAAGCGCTCCAGGGCTTTCAATTTATCATCAAATTGGTCAATTTTAGAGTGCGAATCATTCGCAACCACACAGCTATCACATTGCCAAAGTATGTTAGGATTTAATAAAAGTTTGAGCACGTCGTCCGGTAGGACTACGCAAGAAGTATGACAGGCGCGACGGCACAAAGAAGAACAGCGAACAGCATCCGAAGCGCGAAGCTGGGCCAATGTAACATCGGTATTGCACTCGGGACAGCGGGGAAGTAACATAGCGAGAATTTTAAGCACGTCTGAACGCAAAGATAGCTAGATGACGACTTGCTATATTCTTGTAACATGAACAATAATAACAATGTTCCCGATTTTGATGCTAGCAATAGTGATAGTGATTCAGATTCTGAATCTGAAAATCCGTTTTCAATAGAAATTGATGTAGAATACGACTGTTAGGCACATTTTTAAATGTAAAATACTTATTTATAGTCATTTTGACTGCATTGTTAATTATACCCGTTACTCGTAGAGTAAAAGGGTATACTAGATTCGTCGGAAAGTATGTAACAGGCAGAAGGAAGCGTTTCCGACCCCATAAAGTATATATATTCTTGATCAGGATCACTAGCCGAGTCGATCTAGCCATGTCCGTCTGTCCGTCTGTCCGTCTGTCCGTCTGACCGTCTGTCCGTCTGTCCGTCTGTCTGTCCGGATGAACGCTGAGATCTCGGAAACTATGAGAGCTAGGCTATTGAGATTTGGCGTACAGATTCCTGAGCTTCTTACGCAGCGAAAGTTTGTTTCAGTAGACTGCCACGCCCACTCTAACGCCCACAAACCGCCCAAAACTGTAACTCCTACAGTTTTGATGCTAGATAGAAAATTTTAACTGAAATGTATTGTTCTCATCAATACCTATCAATTGACTTAAAAAAAAGTTTGCCACGCCCACTTAAACGCCCACAAACCGCGAAAACCTGTGACGCCCACAATTTGCATGCTAGATAAAAAATTTTAACTGAATTGTATTGGTGTCGTCAATACCTATCAATTGACTTAAAAAAAAGTTTGCCACGCCCACTTAAACGCCCACAAGCCGCGAAAACCTGTGACGCCCACAATTTGCATGCTAGATAAAAAATTTTAACTGAAATGTATTGGTGTCGTCAATACCTATCGATTGATCCAAAAATAAATTTTCCACGCCCACTCTAACGCCCATAACGCTTAAATCTGTCTACCGCCGGTAGGTGGCGCATTTTAATTTCGCTTTGCTGCTTGCATATCTCCATTTCCCTTTGAGTAACGGGTATCTGATAGACGAGGTACTTGACTATAGCGTTCTTCCTTGCTTTTATATTATTTTTTTGTAATTGATTTTTTTAGCCATGTCCGTCTGTCTTAAAGCTATCGCGCTGAAACTTTTCCAAAAGTCTTCTTTCTTATGCAGAAAGTATATAAGTCGGAACTAGCCTGATCGGACAACTATATCTTATAGCTCCCATAGGAATAATCGAAAAAAAAATTTTTTATTATGTCTTAGGTGTTTTTATACCCTTGCAGAGGTTATAATGATTTCAGTCAGAAGCTTGCAACGCAGTGAAGGAGACGTTTCCGACCCCATAAAGTATATAGTAAAGTTTTGATATTTATTTGAGTCGAACTAATGTCCCGTCAGTTGACTAAGGACAACGCCAAGTTGAATTAATAAACGAATATTTAAGTTAACGTCTTTATTCAAATGATCTCAGCTTAAGACTGAATTGTTGTGACAAAAATCTTGCTTCTACTGCCCTTTGTTTACATAAGTTGGGGAGCGAGATCGCCCGCTTGGGATATTGATTGTACATAATAATTTGAGAGTGAGAGTGCCATTCAGAGAGCGGGACTTAGTCATTTAGAGAATTGTTTATGTAATTGAGAAGCCGCATTGCCTGCTCCGGATGTGGATTGTTTACATTGGTTCAGCGTGGGATCGCCTACGCTGCAGATTCTTATTTCTTGGTACATAACGGAATTTGTGAATATGTCACTTCCCTCCCCTTAAAAGGGTTGCCTATGCTTGGGCTGGCATTTCAGGGTACAATGCAGGCAACTGGTTTTGTGCCGGTTCTATTTCTTGTTGTGGTTCTTGATTATTTTTTGCTTGTTTTCTAAATTTTTTATATAAAAAGGTAAGTGGATTTAGTGTAAACAATTTTGATAGGACAACAAAAATAATGAGAACGATAACTACTAATATTATAATTACGTAAAGTGTGGTATTATTTTCTGAAATTAGTTTTAAAACGTCCTTATGTTCTACTATTTTTATCTTAGTTACATTAATCGGTGAATACAATGCTGTTAAATCAAATTCTGGACTTAACGAATTTTCGCTTAAAATAACATTTCCAATTTTAACTCTACATTGTTTTATTCTAATAATTTTGCTTCCATTTATTTTTATATCGCCATTTAATTCTTGACAATTTTGTTCGATTGTAGTTTCAGTTAGAATCCATGTAAGTATAATATTTGGTTCAACGTATTGAATCATTTCCTTTGAAGGAGTTGGTATAAAATTACAAATTGGATTTTTACGCTTAATTATATTTTTAATGCATTCATTATTATTAATCAAAATATGATTGTTGATCTGAATAGTCTAGCTGATACCCATTATGGTCGGGATAAGGAATTATTTTAATGGTGTTAATGGTTAATAGGGATATGTGAAATAAGAAGTAATTCGTTATTTTTGTAGTCAATCCACGTTGATGTTTTGATTAAAAGTATATTTTGGCTGTTAATGCGTTCTAGTTTGTCGTAATTGAGTAACTTTGGGTTAAAAAGTCCAAGACGTGAAAGTTGCATGCCCATTTCGATGTCTTCAATGTACTCAATAAATTGCATGAGTTCATAAACAAGTGTGTCAATACTATTACGGTTATTTTCGTAGTTAGTAAGTTTCTCCAGTCCTTCATTCACAAACTTTACGACAACATTTAATTTATGAAGTTGAATTGAATTTTCTGCAATTATGTCTATTTTTATACCCGTTACTCGTAGAGTAAAAGGGTATACTAGATTCGTCGGAAAGTATGTAACAGGCAGAAGGAAGCGTTTCCGACCCCATAAAGTATATATATTCTTGATCAGGATCACTAGCCGAGTCGATCTAGCCATGTCCGTCTGTCTGTCTGTCCGTCTGTCCGTCTGTCCGGATGAACGCTGAGATCTCGGAAACTATGAGAGCTAGGCTATTGAGATTTGGCGTGCAGATTCCTGAGCTTCTTACGCAGCGCAAGTTTGTTTCAGTAGACTGCCACGCCCACTCTAACGCCCACAAACCGCCCAAAACTGTGGCTCCTACAGTTTTGATGCTAGATAGAACATTTTAAGTGAAATGTAATGTTCTCATCAATACCTATCGATTCACCCAAAAAAAAGTTTGCCACGCCCACTTTAACGCCCACAAACCGCAAAAACCTGTGACGCCCACAATTTTCATGCTAGATAAAAAATTTTAACTGAAATGTATTGGTCTCGTCAATACCTATCGATTGATCCAAAAAAAGTTTGCCACGCCCACTCTAACGCCCATAACGCTTAAATCTGTATACCGCCGGTAGGTGGCGCATTTTAATCTCGCTTTGCTGCTTGCATATCTCCATTTAGCTGAGTAACGGGTATCTGATAGTCGAGGTACTCGACTATAGCGTTCTCCCTTGTTTTGGAACTATATTGGTGAGCAATAGGTAGATTTTGATTTTCGAATTATTCCCTGTTCAATCATTTCGTTTGTTTGTTTATTATTGAATTGACGTCGGAAAATGTGCGGCGCTTCTTTTATGCAAATCGCCGGAACGAAGCCAGAAAATGAATTTAATTTTAAAACAGAACATGTTCGCAAGACCAAAATAAATGAAAAAATGTATTATTTTGTTAAAAAATAAACTTCTGATTTTTTATTTCGAGTTAAAATTAGAGTTACGGAGAATGGAAAATATTTCTTTGACTGAAATATGTCGGCTACTTGTCAGCCGAGAGGTTGTTGGCGTGAGGCCCATGATCCCCTTTTATTCCTATCAGGTAATGGAGAGGTCCGCATGTTTGGGGAGCTCTTGCTTGATTCCCTTTTATGACATCTTTATGACCCGTTTGTGGAAAGGATAGATCTTAGACAATTTATCAGTTAAACGTTCAGGGCCAAAAAAAAATGTCTGTTTGAAAATATTCCACATCTGAGAATCATTAACTTCTGAGATTTATTTTATTGGGGTTCTTTTAATTTCTAACTTAGTTTAACAATCATAGGAAACGGTTTTCCCCAACATGATCGTGCACCGACACCTGCTGAATATTAATTGCTGATAATGAGGGAAAGGATACATGATCAATATTGTCACATGGGGATGTGGGGAAAGTGTGCGACCTTTCTCCCGTGTACAGCAACTGAATATTAATTATTTATAATGGGGAAAAAGGTCACGTGATCAGTATTGTCACATGGGGTGTGGGGGTGGGGGCCATTTAGTATACTCTTTATGGACATGATCGTGACATTTTTATGACATCTAAGCCTATTAAAGTCAGAGCCCGCAGGAGGCGGAGGCCATTAATATGCAAGTAAGTGGGGGACGTCATTAATATGCTGCTTAGTAAGGGGTGGGGGCCATTAATATGCAAATTGTCCCAGAATCCGCGTTTCCATACTACTTAAGGGTACTTAGCTTTGAAAACTGAAAAATCGCCCTAGATTTAAGAAAATTCAATCTAGACTTAGCAAAAATCGCCCTAAATGTAAGACCAATATATGCCAAGTTTTAGAAAATGTTGCTTTTGTTTTGTTATCCAACCGCCATTGACCTCCGCTTAAGGTCGATTTTCCTTGTTTTTAGAGCGATTTTACAGTACAATTTCTATGAGTGTTGAAGAAAATAATAAACTTTTTATGGCTCAGGGTAAATAAATAAGTAAACGTGCTCCATTTGTTTTTATGGGATCGCTTTATCACATTTTATTTGGAATAATGGATGAAGACGATACAAATGGAGGATAATATGTAAAACCATTTAAGCAATCAGCATAGCCTTATCAAATAAAGTAGGAAAGAAACTTCCTTAGTCGATTCTGCAAATAAGATTTTCAAGAAAACGAATGATTAAGTTAACTTAAATTTTAAAGGAATGAACGAAAGATCTAAGGACTGTGAGGAGTTGAATAATTCCCCACAAATAGAAGCAGCAGCAGATGGCCGGCCGCTTACCAGATACGCGGCGAATTCGCGTAGTAACGGCGCGGCGAGGAGAGTTTGGAGACTTGGATGGAGAACGAGAGAGTTTGGAGACCAAGGATGGAGAACGAGAGAGTTTGGAGACCAAGGATGGAGATCGAGAGAGTTTGGAGACCAAGGACGGAGAGCGAGAGAGTTTGGAGACCAAGCATGCAGATCGAGAGAGAATGGAGACTTCGCGGGCAAGGCAAGAGTGCCGTGTGCAAAAAAAGGATAACGGAACTCCACCGGACTTTTGACTCTCCCGTGAACTTTGGACCGGTAGAGGAAGTGCCACATCTCGGCAGTGGAGCGGCACACAGGCGTGCCACAAGCATCAGGGGAAACAGCGGGACTGCAGCAGTGGGCGGAGGATCGATTGGAAGCGGTACGTGAAGGACAAGTGGGTCAACCAGGAGTCACGGACTTTGGACCCGGAGTGGAGAGATCCAGCGGGCCGTGCGCAAAAGGGAAATAACGGTTCCCGGAGGCCCTATATAAGGCCGCAGAGCGCTGGCAGCTGGATCAGTCGATCACGAGGAGTCAAACCTTCAAGATCAGTTAAAGTACCAAGTAAACAGTCAGTCAAGCAAATAATCTACGAGGGAGCTACAACCAAGCGAGTCGTCGGAAGCAGCGCCGTGGGAAGCACACAAGGAGCAAGATCGCCACGTCGAGACGTTCGGGATTGGGACATCAGGAATCTCCGAATTGAGACACAAGTGGCTGAGTTCTGGAAGGCATCACGCGGCTAAGTCAAGGCGTTTGTTTTCCAACTTTGTCACGACCACACCCTGGCGAGTCGCCCGGCGGGTCTGTCAGAGACAAGCAAAAGAGTCCTACGACGAAGAAACGTCAGCTTGGGGAGGAAAGTTGCCAGCGACCCAGCGTACCTTGCCTGACCAAGCAGGACCTGGCGTGACGGACGAGCGGTAGATCGATTTGCGGTTTCAAGAGGCGGCCGCCTGGAGAGCCCTGCGATTACCGGCGAAGTTCCCGAACAGCAATCGCCCAACTCCCCGAGTGCCAGAACGACGAGATACTGGTCAGAAGACAGCGCAGAGGACATCGACAGCCACGCAGAGGACATCGACAGCAGACATTTCCGGCAGCCACGTTACCATCGCCGCGCGGAGCTCATTGGGAAGCGCAGGAGCGTCGCGGACGTCACGCATTAGGGTGAAGCCGGGTGGAACGTTCGTCTGCGCTAGGCGTAAAGCGAAGTGAGCCGCTAGACAGCTTCCTGGCGGCAGCCTTGACTGTCAGCGCGAACTGAGCAAGAACCTAGCGGGACCGTCCGGGACAGAGCAAGGGACAGGTATTGCCTCGAAAGGCGTCGGCCTGGAGAGCAAGGCTTGTTCACCCTAGTCTGAGAACGGTGACGCTTCCCTAAGCCCACAAGGCCGAACTCTCTGCGGGTCTAAGGCGCAACAAGCGACCCCGAGGCAGCGCGTCGGCAAGCAAGCAGAGGCGGCCACTACGAGCGTCCCGAAACCCAGGATCCAGTGGAAGCCGAGTCAACGCGTCGAGGAGCCAGAAAGAGGAGCGCCAGCAGCCGGCGGAACCAGAGCCAGGAGATACCGAGGCCAGCCCAGCCACACACCCGCTGTACTAATACCACGAGAATTAATCCCACTGTTACCATTTGAACCCTTTGTTTTCTCACTGATCTACGGGCAATCACGTCATATAAATTTGGTGGGACGAACACACAATCTTCTGAGCTAGCCGCACGAATCTCGTAGCGAGCAGACACACAAAATCAGTTCGTTACATCTGGCGCGCAACAGTGAGAACAGCACAACAAAAATGGGAAAGAAGTGGATTTACCGCCTCAAGAAGGAGGACTTCGCCCATGTCGCACAGAGGCTTAATGTCGCCCTGGAGGGCAGGCTAGAAGACATGAGAAAGGCACTGTCGGAATACTACTTAGAAACAAAGAACGACCCACAACTGGTCGACATCTGGGCCGAGCTGAAAGCAACATACCACGACAGAGCCGGCCCAAGCATTACGTTAACAAACGCTGAAGGGGACAATATGGTGGCAAGCCTGAGCTTTGACAACATGCGAAAAGAGGCCCGCAGGACACAGTCAAGCCAGGATAAGAAAACAACAGCGCTGACCCCGAGACCAAGCCAGTCGGACTATGCAAAGGTCGCTAAACAGGTCCGCGAATGGTCGTTCAGGTTCGACGGGGCGGAAAAACCATTTGAGTTCCTGGAGCAGGTAGAATGGTCCGCAAACACGTACGGCTTGGACCTTGATATGATCCCTCGAGCGATGCCGGAGTTGCTTAAAGGAAGGGCGTTGAAATGGTTCATCGCCAACAACAAGAAATGGAGAACCTGGGCAGAGTTCATTGAAATCTTCCACACCTCTTTTCTGCCAAGAGATTTCTTCACCAGACTAGCGGACCAGGTCAAGCGACGGAAGCCAGGATTCAGCGAGTCGTTCAAGGACTACATGATCGACATGCAGACGATGGTGAGGCCACTTGACTATTTTACGAAAGAAACGTTAAGGGTCATTAAAGAGAACTGCACACCAAGCCTACGGCTTTTCTTAATAGCATACAAAGTGTCGGAACTGGATACGCTAATGATCCTAGCCGATGAGTACGAAGAACTTGAAAAGGAACGAGAAGTTTTCGCACAGGAGAACAAGTTCTCAAAGACCAAGTCGGCGTCAACAACGCAGGTGACATGCAGAAGATGCGAGGAGACAGATAACCAGGACACACGAGGAAATGACCCATGGTCACCACCACACCAAGCCAGACGACAGCAGGCAACAGACGCACCACGCGGAGGCCATTGGACACCACCCCCACAGCAAAAGAGACAGCCAAACAATACCTTGTGGAGGCCGCCAAGCAACGCACAGAGGCCACAAGATGCCACCCATATCACAGACTCGCAGGAGGCCTGTCGGAAATGCGGTGGGAACGGACACTGGGCTAGAGGATGTCGAAACCAGCGGCTGTTATTTTGCTGGATTTGAGGCAAGGTGGGTGTCAGGAGCGTCGATTGCTGCCTACGATCAGGAAATGGCCAGCGATCTCAGCCGCAGAGAGGCGAGCGGGGATCACACAATGCCACCTCTCCAAACTAACGGGCAAGCTAATCGAGGAGGAGCAGCAGTTGTCCGCAGCTGTGATGATTGGTGGGAACAGCTACAAAGCCACAATCGACACCGGAGCAACGGCAAGCTTCGTTAGCGAAGAAATGGCGGTCAATATTGCTGCTCTAAGAAGGATTACAAAGACGAGACGGCAAGTTAGGTTGGCAGATGGAAGGTGCGGCGGAATTGATGCGCAGCTCGAGGTGGAGGTCAAATTCGGCAACAAACAAGTGACCATGAGCCTGTTGATTTTACCCGGAGTAGTGGATCCATTAGTGTTGGGATGGAACTTCCTGAAACAAGTCGGAACCGAGATAAGGTGTGCTGGACACGAGATAATAATACCAGCCAGGAACCGACACAATGGATGGCTCGAGGAGAAGCTATTAGTAGCAGTCGTTCAACAAGTAAACGAGTTGGACGATACTACAGCGTTCCTTGAAGCAGAGCTGGCAGACTTCAGCACAATGACGGGAACATCGAATGTGGCAGAACACCAGATCAAAAGACCAATCAAGCAGAGATACTACCCCAAGAACCCGAAAATTCAAGGGGAAATCATTCAAAGAGCCCATACAGCTCCCCCATCGTGATGGTGAAAAAGAAGACAGGCAAGTGGAGACTGTGTGTCGACTTCAGGCAGATCAACGCGAAGTCAGTGATGGATGCCTACCCAATGCTCCGCATAAACTACATCCTGGATCAACTAAGGGAAGCGCGGTACATCACCAGTTTGGACCTGAAGGATGGATACTGGCAAATCCCACTGGAAGAGAGTAGCAGGCAATATACGGCGTTCACGGCACCAGGCAAAGGTCTGTTTCCTGGCTGAGATGGGTATCAGTCAACAATTCACGGCACCATACACACCACAAGAGAATCCGACCGAACGAGCAAACAGAACGGTCAAGACCATGATTGAGCAATTCGAAGGGCAGGACCAGAGAAACTGGGACGAGAAGTGGCCGGAGATTATGCTAGCAGTGAACACGAGCACATCGGAATCCACCGGCCATACACCGGCGTTTCTTACCCAGGGCAGGGAACCACGTCTACCCAGCAGCCTATATGATAAGGAAACCCTAGGCACTGGGCGAGCTACGGAGACCCCTGAGGAAAATGCCAACAAACTGAGAGAGGTATTCGAGATCGTGCGGCGAAATATGGAAAAGGCGTCCCAGGAGCAAGCCAGACACTACAATCTGAGAAGGAGGCAATGGTCACCAGCGGTGGGCGACATAGTGTGGGCCAAGGAACATCACCTGTCCAAAGCAACCGAAGGATTCGCTGCAAAACTAGCCCCGAGGTACGATGGGCCTTACCAGGTCGTAGATTTCGTCTTTCCAGTAATCTGCAAAACTCGCCACACACAGTCGAAGAAAGAAAAGACAGTTCACGTTGGCGAGCTCAAGCAACAACAAAACGAGCAGACAACAGAAACGTCAGATGTCTAACAACAGGTACGAGGCGACAGGATTAGGCGTCAGGCCGAAGAGAGTGTCTTCCATACGCCACACGGAAAGAACAATCAGGATAGAACAAGGACATGGATAAGGATCTCACGTTGATCCAGACTGCGAGGCCACATGATTAGGCGTCAGGCCGAAGCGAGAGTCATCCACACGGGAGGGCACAAGGACGTGGATAAGGATGGATGGTGATCCCGACCGCAAGGCAACAGGATTCAGCGTCGGGCAGTTGCCAGAGTCATCCTCGATAACGCCAGGCGAAAGGGACACTTACAAAACGGCACAAGGACACGGGTAACGTGTAGGGATCCAACCGCAAGGCAACAGGTTTCAGCGTCGGGCGCGAGCCAGAGTCAACCGATTACGCCACGTAGAAGAGAGTATACGTGGAGGGAGACAAGCAACACAAGTCGCGCAGTCCAGACATACACCGCAGCATCCGGAGATTCTATACGGAATGCGCCGGACAAGCTCGCCTAGTTGTTACCCGAGGAAAAGGGGAGGACGGTGCAGAATCAGATCTACACCGTAGCCAGCTGGTCATAAAAGACAGAACCACGCACCACACCAACAGTTAACTAAAAACAAGAAAAAGAACGGGGCATGCATGGGCCGCACCAGCAACCTGAAATTCAAAGGGGGCTTAATGCAGGAAGCAGAAACGGACATCATAATACTTACCTGCTGTCCTAGTTGCAAAGTGAATGCGAAGTCCTCTCCGCACCCGCTCACGAAAGCTGTCAATATGGAGTCAGATACTGCCAACAGAGGACGAGTGAAGGGCGAGAGAGGAGAGAGGAGCCAGGGAAGGGGCGCCTCGATAGGCGATCGATGGAAAAATGGAAAAATCAGCCAAGGTGGAAATATCGCAACGAGCAGGTGGCAACGCCGAACCGTCGGTATCGATATGCGAATAAACATCGATCACGCACGAATGGTGTGACCAGGCGGAGGAAACATGGAAAAAATTGAGACGCAGCTATGAGCAGCGAGCTGGGGATCGATAGCCCATGAGTATCGATGTCCCAGTGGAAACACGGGAAATATCGGCGCGGGAGATTTAAAGTTGCTACGAGGAGGATGACCAGCGCTGTAGGAACTCAGTAAAGGTAAGAGCGTCGAGGGAGCATCGAGGGAGCAACGAGGGAGCGCCACGGGAATCAGAAGGACTCGAAGGCTAGGATATGCAAGGAAACGCCGGAGAGTAGAAACAAGTTTTAAATGTTTTCCGAAGTAAGGGGGGAATGTGAGGAGTTGAATAACTCCCCACAAATAGAAGCAGCAGCAGATGGCCGGCCGCTTACCAGTTACGCGGCGAGTTCGCGTAGTAACGGCCCGTCGAGGAGAGTTTGGAGACTTGGATGGAGAACGAGATAGTTTGTAGACCAAGGATGGAGAACGAGAGAGTTTGGAGACCAAGGAGGGAGAGCGAGAGAGTTTGGAGACCAAGGACGGAGAGCGAGAGAGTTTGGAGACCAAGCATGCAGATCGAGAGAGAATGGAGACTTCGCGGCAAGGCAAGAGTGCCGTGTGCAAAAACAGGATAACGGAGTTCCACCGGACTTTGGACTCTCCCGTGAACTTTGGACCGGGAGAGGAAGTGCCACATCTCGGCACTGGAGCGGCACACAGGCGTGCCACAAGCATCACGGGAATCAGCGGGATGGCAGCAGTGGGCGGAGCATCGATTGGAAGCGGTACGTGAAGGACAAGTGGGTCAACCAGGAGGAACGGACTTTGGACCCAGAGTGGAGAGATCCAGCGGGCCATACGCAAAAGGGAAATAACGGTTCCCAAAGGCCCTATATAAGGCCGAGGCTGAGGTCTCGGAAACTATAAGAGCTAGGCTATTGAGATTTGGCGTTCAGATTCCTGAGCTTCTTATGCAGCGCAAGCTTGTTTCAGCAGAGTGCCACGCCCACTCTAACGCCCACAAACCGCACAAACTGTGGCTCCTACAGTTTTGATGCTAGAAGAAAAATTTTAACTGAAATGTATTGTTCTCATCAATACCTATCGATTGCCCTAAAAAAAAGTTTGCCACGCCCACTTTAACGCCCAAAAGCCGCCCAAGCTTGTGACGCCCACAATTTTCATGCTAGATAACAAATTTTAACTGAAATGTATTGGTCTCGTCAATACCTATCGATTGCTCCAAAAAAAAATTTGCCACGCCTATAACGCTTAAATATGTCTACCGCCGGTAGGTGGCGCATTTTAATCTCGCTTTGCTGCTTGCATATCTCCATTTAGGTGAGTAACGGGTATCTGAGTACCCGTCGAGTACCTCGACTATAGCGTCCTTCCATGTTATAATTGGATTTTTAAGCAATTTTGTGTGCAAAACGCAACAAAAATATGTAGAACACGTTAAATTAATACTCAAAACAAGAAAGGAAGTTAATTTCGGAAAGCCGAAGTTGGTATACCCCTGCAGTTAAATTTATTAAATTTAATTTAAAATTCTTAAAAATTAAATTCGAAATTCAGATCTAGTTATATGTTAAAAAACACCAAAGATATAAGTTTTTAAATTTTGTTTTCCGATTATTCCTATGGGAGCTATAAGATATAGGTTTCCGATCCGGCTGGTTCCGACATACATATATACTACCTGCAAAAAAAGAAGACTTTTGGAAAAGTTTCAGCCCGATAGCTTTAAAACTAAGAGACTAGTTTGCGGGGAAACAGACGGACAGACAGACATGGCTAGATCGACTCGTCTAGTGATGATGATCAAGAATATATAAATTTAATGGGGTCGGAAACGTCCGTGAACTGCGTTGCAAACTTCTGACTGAAATCATAATACCCTCTGCAAGGGTATAAAAATATGTATGGTACTTAAAAAAATAGATTTTTAATGTTTTTAGTCTAACTGGGTGGTCATTAGTGAAAATATTTCTAGGACCGCAACAAATTGAGATGTGAACCGTTTTTGCGCGACGCCTAGCGCGATGTGCCTGTGGTGGAGCGGTAGTGCTCTCGACTGCGGACTCAGCGGTCGTGAGTTCAATTCTCGCAGCGACCATGAAGATTTTTTCAAAAAGTAAGTTATTTGATTTTTATGTTTACTTCCCTAATTGTGTTTAGTAACCTGTTTTCAGTTTTTATGATTTTAGCTAGCAGTTTACAACATGCTTTGAACGGCCGAGTAATAACCTTGCCTTCTCACCCTCTCAAATTCTAGTTAAAGAAAGTTACCATAATTTTAAGAAATATCGCCGTTGATGTGTAATACTTTTTATAGCCGTTACTTGTAGAGTAAACGGGTATACTAGGGTATACTACTATGTAAAAGGCAGAAGGAAGCGTAAAGAATATATATTCACTAGCGGAGTCGATCTAGACATGTCCGCCTGTCCATCCATCCGTATGAACGCTGAGATTTTGGAAACCATAAGAGCTGGGCTATTGGGATTTGGCATGCAGATTCCTAAGCTTCTGGCGCAACGCAAGTTTGTTTCAGCAGGGTGCCACGTCCACTCCTACAGATTTGATGCTTGAATAAATATTTTAACTGATATGTATTGTTCTCATTAATACGAGTACCTATCTATTGACCAAAAAAAGTTCGAAAGTTTGCCAGGCCCACTTTCACGCCCACAAACCGCCCACAAAGATAGAGAATTGGGATTAAAGATTTATATTCCGTAGCCTTGTACGCAGCGCGAGTTTATTACGGGAAAATAACACGCCCCCTCGAACGCCCTCAATCCGCCCAAGCTTGTGGCGCCAACAATTTTCATGCTAGAAATAAAATTTAACTGAAATGTATTACTCTTGTCAATACCTATCGACGGATCCAAAAATTTGCCACGCCCACTACCACTAACGCCCATAACACTTAAATCTGTCTACCGCCGGTAGGTGGCGCATTTTTATCTCGCTTTGCTGCTTGCATATCTCCATTTTCCTTTGGTGCCTTTAGCTGAGTAAAGGGTATCTGATAGTCGAGGTACTCGACTATAGCGTTCTTCCTTGTTTTTTTTAACTTTTTTGTTTGTCACAGATTTGTACAATTTTTGTCTAAAAATTCACATTTTACAATTCTTAGCACTTGTCACGGTCGTTATGTAAAAAGAGACATGTGAGGATATGTCTTTTTATACCCTTGCAGAGGGTATATTGATTTCAGTCAGAAGCTTGCAACGCAGTGAAGGAGACGATTCCGACCCCTTAAAGTATATATATTCTTGATCAGCATGACTAGACGAGTCGAACTAGCTATGCCCGTCTCTCCGTCTGTCCGTCCGTTTCTACGCAAACTAGTCTCTCAGTTTAAAAGCTATCGGGCTGAAACTTTCCCAAGGCCTTATATCTTTTGCAGGTAGTATATAAGTCGGAACCAGCCGGATCGAACAACTATGCCTTACAGCTTCCGCAAAAAAAATTTTTTTTAAATAATATCTTTGGTGTTTTTTAGCATATAACCTTCTAAGCTTGGAAATAACATTTATAGCTTCCGTGTTTTTTAACATATAACGTCCTACGCTTGGAAATACAATTTTTTAATTAGTTCTGAATTTTGAATTTAATTTTATCAAAATCGGACGACTATATCATATAGCTGCCATAGGAACGATCGGAAAATTGGTGGGAAAATTATATGAAACAAATTATAGCTTTGGTGTTTTCTGACATATATACTATTGGGAATATCATTTTTGTATTTTAAATTTAATAAATATAACTGCAAAGGTATACAAGCTTCGGCTTGCCGAAATTAACTTCCTTTCTTGTTTATTTATGTATAACTATACTTATACCCTTTACTCGTAGAGTAAAAGTGTACATTGTAGTCGGGGAAAAGCATGTAACAAGTAGAAGGAAGCGTTTGCGAGCCTATCAAGAATATATATTATTATATATTATAATAAAATCTAATATTATACATATTCTTGATCAGAATCCCTAGTCAAGGCAATCCAGCAATGTCTGTGTGAGCCCTTTGATTTCGAAAACTTAAAGAGCTAGAGACTTTAGATGTCAGATTTAGATTCCTTAGCTTCGCCCACAAACCGCCCAAATCTATTGCTCCTACAGTTTTTTTGGTAAACAAATTTTAATTTTTACTGAAATATAATGGTTTTTGTTTATACGGTAAATTGTAAAGCAATGTCGCTTTGCTGCTTGTGTATCTCCATCTTCCTTTTGCTGCTTTTCAGAGCTTGGCGTGGGAGCGGAAAGCGTCCCAAAATAACTGTTGAGACCGGTGTCAAAGCAGCTTAGGTTCAGTAGGAGCAATGCTTTTTAACTGGAGTAGCAAAGTGTCTTTGCTGTTTTTGATAGAAATCGAAATTTCCTAATATTACTTTAAGATTTTGGACATCTTTGAAAGTCGCATATTCTCACAAAGAAAGTCTTTCTCTGAAGTATTCGCGATTATTTTTATTCTAATCGTTCTGTCGAATTTCCTTAACCAATCTTTAGAAAGTTACCAATTCTTTAACCATTCTTCGATTTCACAACGTGGCATGTATGGACAACAAAGTAGATTTTGAAAGAAGCAATGGTAACTACAATTTTTGTATAACCATTACTTTTTTGTCTATGATAGCATTGACTTCCGTACTTTGAACTTCTCTACTTTGGTAACAAACACATATACATATGTAGATCTAATGGACCTCAAGCGTTACTATTTTTATATCCGTTAAAGGGGTATACTAGATTCGTCGGAAGGTATTTAACAGGCAGGAGGAAGCATTTCCGACCTTATAAAGTATATATATTCTTGATCAGGATCACTAGCCGAGTTGATCTAGCTATGTCCGTCTGTCTGTCCGTCTGACTGTCCGTCCGTATGAACGCGAATATCTCGGAAACTAACAAAGATAGAGATTTGGATTCATATTTCTGATTTAGATTCCTTAGCCTTGTACGCAACGCAAGTTTGTTACGCGAATATGCCACTCCCACTCGAACGCCCACAAACCGCCCAAGCCAGTGGCGCCTACAATTTTCATGCTAGAAAAAAACTTTTAAATACCTATCGATTGACCCATAAAAAAGTTTGCCACGCCCACTCTAACGCCCATTACGCTTAAGTCTGCCTACCGCCCACATAACCATATATTGAGATCGCGGGTAGGTGGCGCATTTCAATCTCGCTTTGCTGCTTGCATCTCCCTTTGGTCCTTTTAGCTGAGTAACGGGTATTTGATAGTGGAGATATAGCGCTCTTCCTTGTTTTTAACTTCCTTTGGACGGACACTTTATAAATTTTTTTAGACCTTGCAAAAGGTTTTCAAATTTGTAAGAAGTCAAGTCATGCAGGTATCCCATTTCTCGGACCAACTCGCAGAAATTTAGCAAATTTTGGACTTTATATGAAATGTTTTTTGCACCGTACATTTCTGCAATGTGCTTACCAGATGTTCAAAAATGCTTTGTAACACGTTCAAATGTTGTGAGTGATCGGTTTTGGTTAGTAACGCTCTATATCCGCAATGTATTAAAAGTATGTGGAAATAATATTTGTAAGGTATTAAATCTTTTAGAAATACAATTTAAGTGTACAAAATAAATAATCTTAACTTTGTGGCCTTTCACCTGCTTAATTCACCTAAGTTTCTTGGGTTTCTATTGAATTCAAACGGAATAAAGTCATAGAACGGTTATTAACTTCATGTATGTATTTTGTCGTTACTAAGTTTCAAGTTTATGCTGCTATTATTTATTATCATTTTAATAATTTTTTTGGTGATTACCAAAACAAGAAGGTGCATGGGGTCTAGAGGGAATTAAGTAATCATGCCAATTCCTAAAGATTCGAGCGATATTTCTTTGTCAAGAAAATATTTTCGGTGATGGTCTACCTGTTTTCTGGGTGCATAGTCTTCATCACTAGTTTTTTTTACACCGCCTAATCGAGTGCCAACCTGAGGTAATGCACTAATGATAGGCCGTATGACTTTTAAAGCCACAAACCAGGGTTTCGCTGGGCGTCACAAAGGAAGGCATTGCAATTCAGCTTAATATTCCTCAACTCTAGCTGAATTCCGTCCATTTTAATACATTTCAATTCGTTGACAAAATCTGCTAAGAAAGTGTTTATATTATTGGGTTTTTTATAAAGAAATGTACCAATTAGAAAGACTTCGCTGTTTTTAACAATATGACCTTTTGTAAAAAGGCAAACCGTCTATGCCCACATCCATCGAGAGCTTCGTAATATTGTCAAATAAATTTTTATTATTTTGTACGAGGGCAGTCCGATACGTACTTAGCCTCACCGCCCGAAGGTGTCACTATCGCAAGAGAAGTTTACTATCGTGTAGTACATTCTCGTAGACGGCTACTGTCGAAAGTTCAGCCGAATCGGACTCGTAGTTTTGTTTTGACTGCGTGTGGAATCGGACGTGTCCGCGGATTTTAGAAAAATGGAGAAAGATCAATATCAGTCTGCGATTCGACTCTTGTTTTTGGAAGGGAAATCGTGCAGCGAAATCAAAGAACTCTTGGATGCTGTGTACGGTGACTCTCCTCCTTCGATGGCGACCGAGTTTAACGAGTTTCAACGTGGTCGCACGTCGGTTTTTGATGAGCCACGCCCAGGTGCCCCGAAAACGGCTACCACGGAGGATAACGTGACAAAAATCCTCGATGTCGTATTGGCAAACCGCCGATTTAAGATACGCGAGATAGCTGAGACAGTAGGCATATCAAAAGACCGCGTGGGTCATATCCTGCATGAAATTTTGGGCATGACAAAGCTGTCGGCGCGATGGGTGCAGCGTTTGCTCACTCCGGACAACAAACGCAACCGTGAGACCACTTCAGAGCAGTGTTTGACGCTGTTTAAGCGCAGTCCGAAAGAGTTTCTGCGTCGTTTCGTGACCGTCGACGAAACATGGATCCACTGGTACACACCAGAGACCAAGGAACAGTCGAAACAGTGGACTTCACCCGGCGAACCTGCTCCGAAGAAGGTGAAGACTTTCCCATCGGCCGGAAAGAAAAAAGTACTCTTCTATCATGACAACGCACCGGCTCAGACTTCCGCCCTCGCCAAGGCCAAATTGGTCGAATTGGGCTAAGAACTGCTACCCTATCCACCATATACTCCAGATTTGGCCCCGTGTGACTTATTTTTGTTTCCAAACTTGAAAAAGTCACTCGCTGGACAGAAACTTGCGTCGAATGATGAGGTCGTCGCCGCCACAGAGGCCTATTTTGCAGACCTCGAGAAAACGTATTTTTCAGACGGGTTAAAGAAGTTGGAGCATCGGTGGGTCAAGTGTATCGAGCTAAAAGGAAATTATGTTGAGAAATAAATTGCCACTTTTCCAAAATGTTTGTTTTTCTTTTGGAGGGTAAGTATTTATCGGACCACCCTCGTATGTAATTCTGTATGCCCAAGTGTTTTTGGCTTTAAAACAGCATAGCTTCTACAAAGCCCGGAGCGTTGACTCCTTAAGCTTTGATGCCAAACAATCAAAATCACTTTTTTCCGTGTTACTAACTGGATATATCGTAGTCGTGATGCGTTAGATTTGAGCGCGCAATACAAAAACAACAAAAATTTTGGAAATCTATCGCATCACCATCTTACGGCAAAGGTGCGTGTGATGACCTAGGCGGCACAGTTAAAAGGTTAGCCGCCAGAGCTAGTCTGCAAAGAGTAACTAACCCAATACAAACGCCCTGGGAGTTATTCGAATGGGCATCAAAGTCACTACCAAATATAAAAGTACAATTTTGAAAATAAGCGGAATATGCTGTTGAAGACAAAAAGTAGGAAAAAAGATTCCAAAAAACGATGACTGTTAAAGGCACTTTATCCTTTCACAGCTTTATACCAAAAACCCAAAAATTAGCTATAGCTATTCGTAACAAGAAAAATCGACTTGTGTTAAAATAATTACATAATAAATGTAGTAAATATATTTTAAAAAAACCTATAATAACCAATAAAATTAAAAACTTCGAATTGGCAATATAAATAATTATTTGATTTTAATTAAATATATTTCCTTTTTTATTTAGCAATTATCAACAGATTGTTAAATAACTCAGAAATACAATACAAAGAAATTAAAAATTTTATTTGTTTAAAAAAATTTATTTTAAAAGTAGAGGTTTCAGGGGACTTTGTGCAAAAGACATGAAATCAATCGGATAACTACAGATGGAGATATAGACTTGCAAACAGAGGGTACTTTTTGAAAACTACCTTTTTTTTTACAAACTTTAAAAAATTCGAACTAAAAAATTAATATTTTTTCGGCCAAATACTGATACACGTGTTTACTTATTTTCCGAAAAGTATACGTAAAAAAAGTTTCAGGCAAATCAAAAGTGTGAAATTTGTTTTCTTGCCAGATCCGTTCGGTTTGTAAAAGAACGGAGAAGTGAAAATCTACTGTGATTGTCCGATCGTTACGAGTTATACATTTATCAAAAGGTATCGCAAAAAATAAAAGGATTGCATACCAAGACGGTGAAAATGTAAAAGAGAAAATTTAGATAAATTGACCTGCTTCGTGTGCACAACTTCATTAGTCTGGTTGTATTCTCACTTAAAATATGCGTCGAATGACACCTGAAGAAGAAGAACTTCTCAAAATGAACATTTTATTTTGTATGTCACCTTGTCCCAAAACGTATTTTAGTATCCTGAAATTCCTAGACAATGTTATGTTAATATAAGAAACTTCATTTCTAGTTCATTTAGTTTGGCGGCCTTTCGTTTTGTACGCCTTTTTAACATGATTTGTTTAAATAAAACCGTTTAAAAATTATGTGCAAAAGTTGTTTATATTTAAAACAACTAGCCCTTCAGATTCCTCAACTCTTTTTGTAAAAAGTCCCGTTTTGAAGTTATTATTATAGTACATTTGAGGGCGTTAAAGTGGGCGGGGCCAAATTTTGTTATCGGAAAATGTTGTTCCGTTTGGAAAACCTCGATGCTATTTTTCGTTTAGCACCGCCAGTATATGGCTTTGTGTATTTAAAATTTTTCTTGATCCGTCATAATTTTATCTATTTCTTTTTATTTCATCCATTTGGCTCTCGTTAGTTTTGGGCTCAAGCTCCGGTGTATTCTGAAATTTAATCAAAGGAATGTAAAATTGGAGTGAAAACTAATATATCTTTGCAAGGCATACACACATGTTTATATTTATTTAATCTTAAGGAACTATTTCTATTGTTACGTGGGCATATTAGTGCCCGAGTCCTGATAAGGACTTGGGCCGAGGGAGAGGCGTCCGGTTTTCCAAGAAAGCGTGTGCTCCTCTGCCAATACAGTTCGCACTGGCGCCTGTGTCCAGTAATGCGAGTATCTCTTCTCCATCGACCTTCGTTTTAGCAAAGAAACGGTTGTCATTTTGCACGCTCACTACTGTGTCCACCACCTTTTGCTTGAGCCGGCGGTAGTCTGCTCGGGCATCATATAATCTTAGTATTTTTCGCGTTGTCCGTGTCTTGCTGTCTGCATCTTCCAAGCCATTGAAGATACGTTCACGAGCATGTTCGTACTCCCTCTCTCGTTGTTCTAGGCTCTTATGAGGGGAGATTTGGTTGGGCTTCCGTGTGTTTACCGGAAAGGGTTGGTCCTGGTCCGCCCGGCTGTCCCGGTCTTGCCTGACGGACTCCGCGCAAAAGCCGCTGGGTTAGCATCTGCATCCGTCCCGACTTTCTCGCAGAACCTGCAGGTGGCATCGTGGAATTTGATAGGGCAGGATTCTTCCTTCGAAGGATGCTTCCTGTAGAAGTCTGCTCCTTTGCCACACTTATAACACACCAGCGCGTGTAATGGGCCTCGGCATCCTTGTCCATCCTCGTAACGCCCTCGCGTATCTTTCCGCTGCCGGTTGAATTCTTCCACCGTGACCGCGTCCGGCAAGTCCTCCAGTGTCTGGAATTCCTCTATTTCGTTAATTGCAGCTCGGCTGCGCATGTTCCTTCCTGTGTTTCTCAGCCAGCGATCAACTCTGAGACCCTTTCTTTTGAGCTCCGCTAATGAGGTGATTGGGGATGTTAGTAGTAATCCCCCCATCTGGTAGTTCATGTTATCCTTTAAGAGCTCCACGAATTCATCTTCAGCGATTTTGTGCTTGAGCTTGAAATGCAGGTTATGCATATCCGAGACATAATCGCTAAAGGTTTCGTGTGGCCCTTGCTTGCGTTCCATCAATTCTTTGACTTTCATAAGGTCACTTCCGGTAGTGGAAAATGCCCGTCTCATTTCTTGGGTCAATGAGTAGTAGTCAAAGTCGTAATCCTCTGCCTTGTCTTCCATAAGCTGCCAATATCATTTCGTGGCTGCACCTGCCAGCAGAAGATGGAATTCACGAAAGACTTGTTGACGGCTGAGGTCATACAATTCTTGTAGTCGGTCCACGCGGAATAGGAAACTCTCAACTGTCATGCCGCGTCCGCTTCCATCGAACTTTAGGTTCCATCTGTCCAATCTGACATCTTTTGGTCGCGGTCCTTGGAATGATGAGTTCCGATCGATCTCTGGATGCAATTGGTGACTCGACTCCCTCTCGTTCGTTCTGAACTGCCTGTGTGATGGGGTGTCCATCCGCCTGGGTGTTCTTAGCCGGTGCATCTGGCTATTGAGCATGTCCTGTGTTACCGGTTCCAGAGGCGGGGTCTCTTGGTATCTCAAAAAACTGTCCGTTGGATTCGGGGCAGTACGGGGCGGCGAAGGCAGTCCCTTCTGTTCGGGTCTCCTGGCTGTCGGAGACTGCATTTCTGTTATCTGGGCTTTCAGCGCTTCTATCTGGGCACTCATTCCACGCTGCATTTCATTGCTTTGCCTCAAGAGCTCCATCAATCTTTGTTCACGTCGCTCGGCAGCCTCTAAGTTGTCCTCCTCGTGCCTCTGAAATTGGGGAAGCATACTTGATCTTCCTTTCGGTGGTCCTAGGGGTAGATTCTCCCCTCCGGCGGCTCCTTCCATTTCAGAATATTGGTCCAGGTTGTTTTCTTCAGACAGGGTATCTACCTGTCCTGGCTGATCCTGTGCGCGCTCCCACGGCTCTCTTTCAGGTGAATCTCCTAGCCTTGGCGCGCTTGCACTGCGGGGTTGGTGATTGTCTCCGCGCGTTGTTGCTCGGGTCACTCTTCCGGTGCTGGGTTGGAATAAGACCTTCTTCTTGGCCCCCTTCATTTATACGATTGGACCTTCTTTAAAGGCCTCCGCTTTCTTTTTATAGATTGTCACTTTGTGCGGATTAATACACGCACTAAAATTTGTCTTCACTTGTTTTTTTTTTTTTGCGTTTTGGTATAAAAGGTTCACGTGATTCTTTTCAAAACACCCGGTCAGCGACGTATCCGCTGAATAAGTCGACAATAAAAATGTTTATAAACTGGGGGTGCTTCTCTCTGCTTCTCAAGTTTCTCTTCGGTCAAGAACCGTCCGATATTTAAGCCCCAAACAAAAACAAATAAATTTCCCTAACTAGGGGTGTTAGCCGCTTCTACACAACGCGGTTCCGCTAAGCTAACATGCCCTTACTTTCCCTTTTTCTAGACATCCCAAATGTTCCAAACGGAATGGCTGTGTCTAGATAAGGAATCTGTCCAAAAACCCCCTCCCGCCAGTCGTCGGAAAACAAGTTATTTTGACCGATCATTCTGGGGCTCCACAACCGTCTCCTATTTCTCTGGACTCGAACCAAGCAAACGACCTGACCAACTAGCCTAATACGTTGTGGGGCGTCGGCCAGAGAAACTAAAAATCGTCCACCACCCAAATATGTCAAGGGAAACAGCAAAGACTCGAACCAAGCAAACGACCGGACCAATGCCTAGTACGTTGTAGGGCGTCGGCTTTGCGTTTCCTGTCAGTTCCCCCACCCCCATTCTGTCCTGGATCGACAAACGAACAGTAGACCCGCACCGCAACTGCTAAATGCGTTACCTTAATGCTTGCGCTCATGCTCTTTCTGGACTCGAACCAATTCAAACGACCGGGCAAATGCGTAGTACGTCGTGTGGCGTCGGCCAGAAAGCACCTATAAATTGTATTTACGTTAATTTTAACAAGTAGTCGTCGACACTTAGTTACAGGTTAGTTATAAAAAATGATAACTCATAGTTCTTGATTTAAGGAAGTTCTGGTAAATTTGTCCATGAACAAAACAGAGAATTTTTAAGGTTAAAAACATTTCAAAGTCAGGCCTCTATTCTGCGACAAAGTTCTGATTGAGCGGCCGCTCGACACTGACAGTCACAGAAGTTGGGGACTTTAAAGTTACTAATTTAAAGACAAAAACAAATAAGTAGGTGCACATTTAAAATTATTTAAGTTCCCCTGCTCTATAAAACAGTCAAGTTACTCATGGCAAACAAAGATGAAAGCTTTGCCATCCCTAGGTACATCCACACCGATACCGCAGGCATCAAGATTGTGGACCGTGGTAAAATTCCTTAAGGAACATGAAATGTCCTTCGTTGGGCGCCAATTCTGTTACGTGGGCATATTAGTGCCCGAGTCCTGATAAGGACTTGGGCCGAGGGAGAGGCGTCCGATGTTCAGGCACCATTTGCCGGCATAAGCTACGTCGTATTTGGGTCGTGGGATCTTGGTAAGCCTCTCTCCTCTCCAACATAACGAGAATAAATATTAAAAGTGCCTGGAAAAATAATAATAGTCATCAAGTTCGTCAGTCATCAGTCCACACTGCCCAACAAGCTTAGCTGTCGCTTGATCGCAATACGATCGGGCTGTGTGTTGGCCATATTCCCTCCCCTTCACACATTCGTGTGCCAATGGATCGTCGCGGGCCGCGCAATACGATCCCCTATTGTCAAGGTTGTCCGTCGAAAGTTATGTCATTGTTCTTGACCTACTTCACTCCTCGCGTCAGCACACCCCCTTTGTTAGAGTTCTAGCACACCATGGTTTTGAATTCTTTTTCACATTATAAATTTATTAAATAATATTTATGTCGGCGTGTGCCGGTGTTGAATAACATAATATTGGTTAATTCATATAGGGATTAAATTAATTGACAATTATTGTATTAGCGGAGAGTATCGATTTGACCACCTGTGAAGGTGCACACATCAGCAAAATGCTGACTATTCACGACTGCAAACGTCGCTCAGAGGGCTCTTGCAATTGTCATACAATTACAAGGCTGATACTGGCCGCTGAAAAATTAACATTTAATTATTATGTATAAAAAAAGGTATAAAAAGAAAAGTATATCTAAATGATTATATATATGAAACAATTATTATATGTGGATATTATATATTATTACATGTATTCCTAACAGATTAATTCTTTGTCTTAACTAGGAAAGTATTAACATTGCCCAAAAACCAGACGGTTTCCAGACGGGAAAGAACAATGACCGTTGGAACGGTAGAGATAATGATAGCTTTTTCGGTCTTATTACAGTGGGCAAGTGGAGAAAAATCTAGACGGAAGGTCTCAATATATAAGTATTTCAATTCATTCACTGTTATTGGTAGGGTCGCTTTTGATAACAAGTATAAAATTCTTACGTTAAATTGTGGATCAGTGTCTATTGTTTTTGCTAAAGCTTCTGATGTAATCATGGTGCACGGATATATATATATATGTATGTATGAGAAAAGGAACCGTGTTCCGACAAACTTACCCTCTTTTTAATCCTGGGCTTTGGGAGATTTTATAATTGGTTTATATACATATATACGTGCAAGACTTGAAGGCGGTTTACAAAAACAAAACACAAAAATTACGTTACACAAAAAAATAACACTATCGCTGTATAGATATGTATGTATGTATGCATCGTATGCGAGTTCCACTGAGGCACACGTCAGTTCCAATGCTCGGGCTGGGCTGGCCGGTGCAGCTCCACTTTCTTGTTCAGCGTATGTAATTGGGGGTTCTGTTTACACTTGCATTCAGAAATGCATGTACTCGCAAATTGTTTTTGATTGTTTTGGCGATTCACTTTTTTGTTTATAATATTGGAGTGCAATTTATTTATTATTATTTGTATTGTTTCTATTGTCTTTTTGCTGCTTTTATTGTCTTTTTGGTGGTTTCACTTCACTGTATCGGCTCGGCTTATGCTCCAATATGGGTCACCACTTTCTCCAGGGTGTGATGTTGGTCGCGGCGTCTCTGAACAGAGCGCTTGTACATCTTTACAACCTTAAGGAGCACTATAACCAGGAGTAGTCCAACGATGAGCTTCATGGTCTTGTTGACATCCTGAATATCATCTTGGTGGTCAACGATCTCTACTGTGTTAATCACATTGGCGGTGCTGCCGGCCACTTTAGACGTTTTGCTACCCATCTTGGGGTCCTTAGGCCATTCACTTGGTTCACTAGTTATTTTCGTCCTTCGGGATTTTGCTGGTTGACTTCCTCCAGATTGTGGTCGATCGCAGGACCGGTTATCGGGACTTTCTCCTGGGTGAAGTTGATCCTAGGGAAACGTCAAGACATCCTTCTGGACACCAGCCTTCTTCCAGTCGTGGTCTGTGTTGACGGGAGTTGCACTTCTAGACCACCGTCATGGAGAGATCAGAACAATTTTTGTCTTTCTCCATTTGGCTGGGGTCTTTTATACCGGACTAGAGCTTTCGCTAGCCCCCATATTGGATGAATTAACTAGGTGTTCCCACCTAGGGGTACTGTTTCTCCATTTCCCCTATTTTAGGAGTCAATGGCCGGCTGGTGCACTTTGCCACCTTACTGGATTACGGTTACGAGCAGGTCGATCGTGGTCGTTGTTCTGGCCACGCGACACCCATGAGTTGTCGAATTGTTTTTGCTGTTTTGCTTTTATCAATCGCAGTGTGGTTAGTCATTACGGCCCCTACCCTCAACTAATGGCAGTTGTTTTGCCGGGGTTAATCTTGGTATGGGGAAGGGCGTACGTAACACTATATCTAACATTTTATTTCAATATCAAAAATCCGGATCTATACTTGACTTTGCCCGTTGGTCCTCCTTTTGCTACCAATTTCCTACTGAAAAAAGGTCAATGCTATAATCAATACCTTTCACAGTGTAAAGACTACTTTCGCACCGATCCAAAACAATTTTTCTCTTTTGTTAACTCTAAACGAAAATCTAACGCATTTCCTATGTCCCTTCGCTGATGTTAACTGAAATGTATTAGTCTCGTTTGCCACGCCCACTCTAACGCCCACAAAATATTTTTGGTGATGGTCTACATATTTTCTGATCGCTAGTCTTCATTACTATTGTTTGACCCCGAAAAGACCAAAATTCAGTATTGTTGCCTATACGAGAGCCAACCTGCGTACATTATATACAGCAATGATAGCCCTTATGATTTTTTAAGCCACAAATCATGGCTTTAGCTGGGGCATCACAAATGAAATCATTGCAATTCAGCTAAATATTCCTCAACCCTAGCTGAATGCCGTCCATCTTAATACATTTCAATTCGTTGGCGAAATCATAACGGCTAACTAGTCGAGGTACCCGGCCATAGCGTTCTTCCTTATCTAAGCTACGGACCTGGGAACATTTTTGTAGTATTAAACCGATTGATATGGATAAAATTCAAAGGGTCAAAGTTCCTAGCCTTATGCTAAAGAAATGATTTACATTTCGATGGAAAGATAGAACTAAGATCTAAACACTTTACGTTGACATAATTGCTCTTAAAAATCTCTGCAATACCGTAGCTAAATTTAGTTATTGAGTAAAGGTTTTCCGAGATTTCTTTAAAAACTGGTCGATTCTGAAAGCACCCTCAGAACTTGTAAGAATTTGATAATCCCCAACTTTTGACGTATTACACATTATCAAGAATAATAATATTTTAGATAGTATCCGCAGTGATAATCATTGGTAAAGACTTCATAGGCTCACAAAACTTTTTAATTTATTTTAGTTTCCATTTCAGCAATTTTGCAGCCGGTAGTATAAATTAATTCAACTAAAAACACAAATTTGTAACTTAGTAATAATTTTATTCACATGTACACTCAAAATACACATTTTGCAAATGTTTGCTTAACATATGGCAACCGAACTTTAAGAGATACAATTGAGAGTAAAACCATTAAATGACTGGCACATAAGGCGATGTCTGATGTTTGTTTATAGTGGCAGCTTGTCGACAATATCAAGTTTTTAATTCGGCAATTAGCACCCAGTTATCGCTTTAAGTAATCTGCATTTTGATAAAACTTATAAAACAGAGCCTCAATCTTTATGTCTAATTGCAGTTGTATACGGTATTGGGTAGAGCTTTAACTTTTACGTCCAAACGAATTTTATTTATCAACACGGTTGGAAGTGAGTGGGGGCTGTCAGCCTGTCTGTTTTTTGAAACCGGCCGAGACGTAATTTCTAATTTATCTAAAAGGGAAAACAATTAGTATGAGCATCGATTTAAAAGGTAAATAAATTTATAAGCGAAAAACAGAAAAAAAGAGCGAACTGTTACTATGAACAAAGGAAATATATGGATATATATTAAATGGTTCTGGGTGCTTAAACAATGAAGAACAAGAAAGAAAGCTAACTTCGGCAAGCCGAAGTTTGTATATCCCTGCAGTTATGACTATTCAATTTAAAAATACAAAAAATGATATTCCCAATAGTATAAGATAATATGTCAAAAAACACCGAAAATATAATTTGTTTCATGTTTTTTTCCCACCAATTTTTCGATCGTTCCCATGGTAGCTATACGATAAAGTCGTCCGATTTTAATAAAATAAAATTCAATATTTAGCGATTATTAAAAAATGTTATTTTCAAGCGTGTTAAAAAACACCAAAGACCAAAACACCCATTATAATTTGCGATTATTTTAATGGGAACTATAAGATACAGTTATCCGATCCGGCTGGTTCCGATTAATACACTACCTGCAAAAGAAATAAGACTTTTGGGAAAGTTTCAGCCCGATAGCTTTAAAACTGAGAGACTAGTTTTAGTAGAAACGAACGGACAGACGGATATGGCTAGATCGACTCGTCTAGTGATGCTGATCAAGAAAAAATATACTTTATACTATGAGCTTTCTGTAAAACTTAGAAAAAAATAAAATCAATTACAAATAATATAAAAATAAATGAAAGGGTAAAATAATTATTTCATTATTTCGCGATGATTTGTTTCATATTATTTTCCCACCATTTTTCCAATCTTTCCTATGGCAGCTATATGATATAGTCGCCCGATTTTGATAAAATTAAATTAAAAATTCGAAATTAATTAAAAAATGATATTTCCAAGCTTACTTAAACACCAGAGATATAATTTTTTAATTTTTTTTTCCGTTTATATGGGAGCTATAAGATATAGTTGTCCAATCCGGGTTGTTCCGACTTGTATACTACCTTCAAAAGAAAGAAAACTTTTGGGAAAATTTCAGCCCGCTAGCTTTAAAACTAAGAGACTAGCTTGCGTAAAACGGACGGACAGAAGAGACGGACACGGACATTTATTAAATTTAAAAATACAAAAAATGATATTCCCAATAGTATACATATATGTCACAAAACACGGAAGCTATAATTTGTTTCATATAATTTTCCCACCAATTTTCCGATCGTTCCTATGGCAGCTATATTATATGGTCGTCCGATTTTCATAAAATTAAATTCGAAATTCAGAACTAATTAAAAAATGGTATTTCCAGGCGTAGAAGGTTATATGTTAAAAAACACCGAAGCTATACTATGTTTCATATTATTTTCCCACCTATTTTCCGATCGTTCCTATGGCAGCTAGATGATGAAGTCGTCCGATTTTGATAAAATTTAATTCGAAATTCAAAACTAATTAAAAAATGTTATTTCCAAGCTAAGGAGGTTATATGTTAAAAAACGCCACAGATATAATTTTTTTGAATTATTTTTCCGATTATTCCTATAGGAGCTATATGATATAGTTGTCCGATCCGGTTGGTTCCGACTTATATACTACCTGCAAAAGATATAAGACTTTTGAAAAAGTTTCAGCCTGATTGCTTTAAAACTGAGAGACCAGTTTGCGTAGAAACGGACGGACGGACGTGGCTAGATCGACTCGTCTTGTCATGCTGATCAAAAATATATACATATATACATACTTTATGGGGTCCGAAACGTCTCCTTCACTGCGTTGCAAGCTTCTGACTGAAATAATACTACCCCCTGCAAGGGTATAACTAGAAAGGAAGCTAGCTTTGGCAAGTCGAAGTTTCTATACCTTTGCAGCTCGTTACCGTGGGAGCATTGTATGTACAAAGCTTTCCGATTTTAGGAAAACTAAATCTAGCCTTCAGTTCTGCAGTAGGGACGCGGTGACATGACTCAAGGCTAAAAGCTTTTTTGTTATTTTTGTGTGCCTAAAACGCTGTGCCGCTGTTGAAATCGGCGCAGCGTAGAGGACTGCCTACGAAAACGATCAAGCAACAAAGAGATGCAGATACTTGGGGGTTCCCCCTCTTTCTTTGTCTTACAATCTGCCTGCACTCGGCGCTCTCAGAGACAAATTTCGGCCGGTCCGTTATTTTTTTTGCGTCTCTCCGTTATGTTCGGCTAGCGACTAACATGTTGGGGGAAACATTTTCGTGGAGCAGTGACATGTGAATGACCTACTATTTTAAGAGCATTATTGTATATCGAAAAAAAGTCAAATATTTGCTTATAAAAGTAAGTTATTTGATTATAGTAAAATTCAGGAAATTGAATTTAGTTATAATGTTATGTTTACGTATTATACATTTTTATTAAAATATACATTTTTAGTTCAGTTATAGAAATTTAATCCGTTAATATTTATTTAAATATTTAAAACATTCTAGTATTAACATTTTAAAAAAATTCATATAGTTATATTACTTAAATATTATATAATCGGATATTTTTCGTTTTAAAAAGGGTATAGTTGCAGTGGTCGCGCCAACAGCGAAGATAAAACCAAAGACATCAAGTAAAGGGGTGAGGAAGAAGACTTGGTGCATTCTGTTTCTGTTATTGAAAGTGAAGCAAGCCATTTACATAAATTGTACGCAGCAGATTTACTTTTTACGTTTTAAATTCTTTTTCTAGCAATGAAATCTGATATTTTTTTCAATACAATAATTATAGTTCAAATTGCAAGGAAATATTTAATGTTTCCTAAAAACTTTTGACTTACTCTTGCCCTAGTGGGTATTTGAACCGGGGTCCTCTCACATCAGAGGCAGACGCCTTACCCGTTAGGCCATCGCACCATGTAACGAGTGAGCGTGTAAGTTCAAGTTATAAGTATCGCATCGGACTCTCGAGCGGAAGACCCCAAATCGATTCCCACTGTGGAGAAACTATAAGTCTGTTTTTATATGTAACAGGCAGAAGGCTGCGTTTCCGACCCCATAAAGTGTATATATTCTTGATCAGGATCACTAGCCGAATCGATCTAGCCATGTCCGTCTGTCCGTCTGTCTGTCCGGATGAACGCTGAGATCTTGGAAACTATGCGAGCTAGGCTATTGAGATTTGGCGTGCAGATTCCTGAGCTTCTTACGCAGCGCAAGTTTGTTTCAGTAGAGTGCCACGCCCACTCTAACGCCCACAAACCGCCCAAAATTGTGGCTCCTACAGTTGTGATGCTAGATATAAAATTTTAACTGAAATGTATTGGTCTCGTCAATACCTATCGATTGGTCCAAAAAAAATTTGCCACGCCCACTCTAACGCCCATAACGCTTAAATCTGTATACCGCCGGTAGGAGGCGCATTTTAATCTCGCTTTGCTACTTGCTTATCTCTATTTAGCTGAGTAACGGGTATCTGATAGTCAAGGTACTCGACTATAGCGTTCTTCCTTGTTAACTTACTAAGTTAACTTCCTTTCTTGTTTTTAGTGTAGTACAATATTATTAGCGAGATTATTAAAAATAAACAAATTCTATTAATATCATGAGAAAAATTTAACTTTTTTTTTTTAGATACCCAATTTTTAACGCATATGTATATTGCCTAAAATGTTCAATTTTAATATAATTCGGCTCAGTTCTTTAAATAGTACCTTTAATAATTGATTAATACGATGACCTAAAATATTCAGCCATTCGTGACCTAAAAAGTAGTGCAAAAGTCAAAAAATTGAAATTTTTAGGCAGTGCATGATGACCTACAAATTAACTCTTAGTCCACTTTACATTTTTTAGGCCACGCATGACCAAAAATTTTGCTCATTATTTTTCTGCGTGTAAATTAATAAATTGTTGGAAAAATACACACAAAATAAGCAGTATATTAATTTGAACATATAGTACACACATGCAGAAAAAATAAATCTACGTCTTGTCGTTCAAGTTTTCCCTAAACAATTTGGGCTTGAGTTTGACAGATGTTATTTTAACAGTGGCCTGTTAAGTTTTGTAACATAACATTTTGATCTATTATTAATTCGATAAAATCAACTTTTCGTAATTTTGAATACTTGTCAAAAAGAATAATGCCAAAAAAACAGGTCAATTTCCCCATAGTGCTATGGTCGGTACCGCTACAGGTCTTATCAAGAGAGCCGTCGACAAATTAGCCTCTATTAGTACCTCTACCAACGGGGGAGTATGTTCGCATCAGACCGCCAGCGCCTAGTCAGGTGCTCGTAGATGTACCGACCGCACCTGCAGCGCCCTCGTGCGATCTTACCTCTTTGCCTCTCTCTTCGCTTTGTACCTCGTTAAATCTATCGCGTTATCTGTTAAGTCAAACAACTTGTAAGCAAATTCATATAAGTACATCACGATGACAATTATTCGGCTACGACAGTGTAGCTCCGAACTTTTTTATAAACACGGAATATATATGTCGGAGAGGAGGTAATTCAGTCTTTCGTTAGGCATGATACTTTAAGGTGTGACCATGGGTAAAACTGGTACATACCAGTTCTGGTATGATGGGGACTCAGTTTGCGAACTGAGGTTTTGTGTGGCTTCGTTGCGTTGCTAGGTCTGGTCGCTCCCTTTTTCTTTTCGTCCTGAGCTATAAGGTGGTGTACAATTGAGGACTGCTAAAAGGTTAGTTATTATGTGCAACAAAGGCAACGAAGACTCGCTGCATCAGCTAGAACTCAATATGGAGCAACAACAAGCAATCGACCAAGCGACTAATGAGAACCTGCATGGAGTAGGCTCCAATTTTCAGACATATATTTAATTGAAACTATCGTGCATTTAATTTTGATGTATAACCATATGGGTGGAAAATTCGTTGCTTCCCCGTAGACACCAACAATTTTAAATTTTCTCAAATAAAAGTCTTTTCTATGGAATTCATTATTTAAATTTTATTAATTTTACGTTTTTATACCCGTTACTCGAAGAGTAAAAGGGTATACTAGATTCGTCGGAAAGTATGTAACAGGCAGAAGGAAGCGTTTCCGACCCCATAAAGTATATATATTCTTGATCAGGATCACTAGCCGAGTCGATCTAGCCATGTCCGTCTGTCCGTCTGTCCGGATGAACGCTGAGATCTCGGAAACTATAAGAGCTAGGCTATTGAAATTTGGCATGCAGATTCCTAAATCTAGTATTTTCGGTCTTGAAAATTCGTGCTCGAAAGTAGTATTTTGTTTTCGGGTTCTGTATTTTCCATGATTGGTGAAGTTTTGACACCGAAAGTCCTTGATTCAAGCACGAAATACTGAATTTTTTTCTGAGTGCATATATTAATCTCGTTTTGCTGCTTGCATATTTATACCCGTTACTCGTAGAGTAAAAGGGTATACTAGATTCGTCGGAAAGTATGTAACAGGCAGAAGGAAGCGTTTCCGACCCCACAAAGTATATATATTCTTGATCAGGATCACTAGCCGAGTCGATCTAGCCATGTCCGTCTGTCCGTCTGTCCGTCTGTCCGTCTGTCCGTCTGTCTGTCCGTCCGGATGAACGCTGAGATCTCGGAAACTATGGGAGCTAGGCTATTGAGATTTGGCGTGCAGATTCCTAAGCTTCTTACGCAGCGCAAGTTTGTTTCAGCACAGTGCCACGCCCACTCCAACGCCCACAAACCGCCCAAAACTGTGGCTCCTACAGTTTTGATGCTAGAATAAAAATTTTAACTGAAAGGTATTGTTCTCATCAATACCTATCGATTGACCCAAAAAAAAGTTTGCCACGCCCACTTTAACGCCCACAAACCGCAAAAACCTGTGACGCCCACAATTTTCATGCTAGATAAAAAATTTTAACTGAAATGTATTGGTCTCGTCGATACCTATCGATTGATGAAATTTGCCACGCCCACTCTAACGCCCATAACGCTTAAATCTGTATACCGCCGGTAGGTGGCGCATTTTAATCTCGCTTTGCTGCTTGCATATCTCCATATAGCTGAGTAACGGGTATCTGATAGCCGAGGTACTCGACTATAGCGTTCTTCCTTGTTTTATCTTTCTTTGGTCCCCTTAGCTGAGTAACGGGGATCTGATAGTCGAGGTACTCGACTATAACGTTCTTCCTTATTTTTGTTTCCGAGGTTAGCAATTAATTTTTTCACCCTATCATCTTTTGAGGCCAACAACTTTGACGGACAAAACGGAAGATCATGGAAACGATATGGATATATCAAGTCTACTTATAAAAAATATCAATATTTACTATCAATTGAATTACTATGAATATCAAAATTGTTTATAAACGTGGTAAGCATCCAATTTATGTTTTTATATGGCAGATATTGTGACATTACCAATCATATAAATTATTCGCATCCACATATATTAGGGATGACGTTCCTTTAGATGAATCATAATCTGATAAATGTAAAATATGATCACTGTGGACGGCCGCCCACGTAGTGACGAAGCGCACCAGCAGGGTGTGCAAAGGCAACTACTATATAAACACGAAAAAATGAAAATCTACTGTGATTGTCCGATTGTTCCGAGTGATATAAGGATAGGATATTGGTTTGGGAGAAAGAAGAGTGAAAGTGGAAAAGTAAAAATATCGAAACTTTGATCTATTGGGGCCGGTGGGGATAAATACCACCCGCTATTAACCTACTTTTGTTCTCACTTAAAATATGCGCCGAATGACAACCAAACTGTCAAAATCGGGTGCTCCGTTCAAAAGTAATACGCAAAACAAGATCTTTTGGGACTTCTCAAACGTTATTTTAGAGTGAAAAACTTTAGATTAGTTCTACCATTTTTGGAAAAACTAGCTAGTTTGGCGAGAGAACAGCTATAAATAGCTAAATTTTAAACACCCGTAACTTGTGAACTGCGAAAGCTACAGGCTTGCGCTATTGTCGTTAGAAAAGGTATTTTGAAATACTTGGTAACATAATTTGTGTTAATACTAACGGGTAAAAATTATGGGCAAAAGTTTTTTTTTCTACCGTTTAAAAATTATGAGTAAAAGTTTTTCTTATTTAGATTTTTTTGGACTTTTTTCTGATTTCTCAAAAACGGCTCTAACGATTTCAAATTACATTTTAAAGTAAGGATTCCTCAACTTTTCATATATCAACTTTTGTGACGAAAATGTATTTTACAATCTACTAAATAAATATAATTTCTTAATATATTTACATTCAATCATATACAATTCATATACAATCTACTAAATAAATACAATTTCTTAATTTTTTTACATTCGGCAGCTGCTATTTAATATGCTTGGGTTTAGCTGTACAACTTTTATTAAGCGTGCCGAATGTAAAAAAATAAGAGATTTTATTTATTAAGTAGATCGTATAATACATTTTCGACACAAAAGGTGATATCAGAACTTTTTTTTGCTAAAGATACGATCGATATCGTGATGAATAGATTTGTTTGATTAGAAGTAGACTCTCGCAAAAATATCGCGTCCCGGCAGTGGTAACGGTGGTTACTGCGATGCCGGAGCACAGGCGATGCGGGAACTGCGCTGGATTGAATCCAAAGAATTCTGTGAAGCCGGGTAAAGCTGTGTGTCCTGTGAAGCTAGATGAAGCAGAGTATTCTGTGAAGCTGACGATCCTGTGAAGCTGGGTGAAGCTGAGTATCCTGTGAAGCTGGATGAAGCTGAGTATCCTGCGAGGCCGGAAGAAGCTGAGTATCCTGTGAAGCTCGATGAAGCTGACGATCCTGTGAAGCTGGATGAAGCTGAGTGTCCTGTGAAGCTGGATGAAGCTGTGAATCCTGTGAAGCTGGATTAAGCTGACGATCCTGTGACGCTGGATGAAGAAGCGTATCCTGTGAAGCTGCATGAAGCTGAGTATCCTGTCAATCTGGATGAAGCTGTGGGACCTGCGAAGCTGGATTAACTTGAGTATTTTGTGAAGCTGGATGAGCTATTGTTTCCAGGGCGGGTGGATGTAGTGAACTTAAGGGGTCTTCTTACCAGTCAGAGGTTCTGTTTTTGGTGGCAAGGGGGTTGCTAAAGTGTGATCTTTTGTTGGTAAAGGATCACTTCGGGGTCACCAATGTTTGCGCCTAACCGAAGTAGACACTCGCAAGACGATCGCGTCGCGGCAATGGTAACGATGGTTACTGCGCAGAGGTTGAGCTAACGTGGTTAGCTGCTAGTTGAGATAGTGTATTACGAGCCCTATTCCCAGAGGTAGGAAGTAGAACCTCGGAGTTATGAGTTGCGTTGATAACAGATTTGTTCTTCATTTGATACATGTTTATATACTACTTGGAACACGGAAGTTTAGTGTAATGATTAATGAAATAAGCTATATTCTAAAGTGGGTCAGGGAATTTTGATTATGGTAGCAATTGCATAGTTGGCTCGGCTGACACTGCAAAAGGTGCTGACTGCATGGGCGGGTCAGTGTGCCGTTAGCCGGTGAGACGGTGAGTTAGTGAGGCATATAATATGCTGATCAGCAATTCTCATCTGCAGTGGGTGCTACTAAGCGCCTGGTACTGTTCCCAACTTGGCTACTGCTTGATTTGTTGGGTGCTGATCATGTTCAGCACTCTTGGGTACGAACAAGTTTAATATTAGTTAATTATACCCGTTACTCGTAGAGTAAAAGGGTATACTAGATTCGTCGGAAAGTATGTAACAGGAAGAAGGAAGCGTTTCCGACCCCATAAAGTATATATATTCTTGATCAGGATCACTAGCCGAGTCGATCTAGCCATATCCGTCTGTCCGTCTGTCTGTCTGTCTGTCCGGATGAACGCTGAGATCTCTGAAACTATGAGAGCTAGGCTATTGAGATTTGGCGTACAGATTCCTGAGCTTCTTACGCAGCACAAGTTTGTTTCAGTAGACTGCCACGCCCACTCTAACGCCCACAAACCGCCCAAAACTGTAACTCCTACAGTTTTGATGCTAGACAGAAAATTTTAACTGAAATGTATTGTTCTCATCAATACCTATCGATTGACTTAAAAAAAGTTTGCCACGCCCACTTAAACGTCCACAAACCGCGAAAATCTGTGACGCCCACAATTTGCATGCTAGATAAAAAATTTTAACTGAAATGTATTGGTGTCGTCAATACCTATCGATTGATCCAAAAATAAATTTGCCACGCCCACTCTAACGCCCATAACGCTTAAATCTGTCTACCGCCGGTAGATGGCGCATTTTAATTTCGCTTTGCTGCTTGCATATCTCCATTTCCCTTTGAGTAACGGGTATCTGATAGTCGAGGTACTCGACTATAGCGTTCTTCCTTGTTTTCTTTATTAATATTAATTCGCGGTGCACAGGTAATGGCAAAAACAGTTGACTTTTATAAAAACAGATGGATATCTGCTGATGTTTCATGTCGTCCGGCTGACTCGATTATCTTCGTCACTATGCTGTTCCTCCCTATCTGTTGTTACTGCTGTTCAGCTGTTACCGCTGTTCTGCTGTTAGCGCTGTTCTGTTGTTACCCAATGCTCCTTTAGTGTAACAACTTGCCTACTCCCTACTACCCGCATCGAATACTGTTTTGATGAACCTATACATATCAATATCTCAGAGCAATTCATGTTACATATTTGTAGTTTCTAACATTGCCTCCCAAAACCAGAAGTTGCATAATATCGAGCACATTTTTCGACATTTTTGAAAGATGTCAGTTAAAAGGAACACATCAGTCAATTAATTTAAGTCCAAATCATCTCAAGACATTTAATTTTCTTTAAAACTGAAATCTAACAAGGAAGAACGCTATAGTCGAATACCTCGCCTATCAGATACCCGTTACTCAGCTAAATAGAGATATGCAAGTAGCAAAACGAGATTAAAATGCGCCACCTACCAGCGGTATACAGATTTAAGCGTTATGGGCGTTAGAGTGGGCGTGGCACATTCGCGTAACAAACTTGCGCTGCGTATAAGGCTACGGAATCTAAATCTGAAATCCCAATTCTCTATCTTTGATAGTTTCCAATATATCCACGTTCATATTTACGATTTTTTGAAGTTTGTGGGCGGTTTATGGGCGTTAGGGTGGGCGTGGCAAACTTTTTTTGAATCAATCGATAGGTATTGATGAGAACATTACATTTCAGCTAAAATTTTTATTCTAGCATCAAAACTGTAGGAGCCACAGTTTTGGGCGGTTTGTGGGCGTCAGAGTGGGCGTGGCACTCTACTGAAACAAACTTGCGCTGCGTAAGATGCTCAGGAATCTGCACGCCAAATCTTAATAGCCTAGCTCCCATAGTTTCCGAGATCTCAGCGTTCATCCGGACAGACAGACGGACAGACGGACATGGCTAGATCGACTCGGATAGTGATCCTGATCAAGAATATTTATACTTTATGGGGTCGGAAACGCTTCCTTCTGCCTGTTACATACTTTCCGACGAATCTAGTATACCCTTTTACTCTACGAGTAACGGGTATAAAAATTGGTTGAGGTTGCTTTAAACTTTATTCGAAAAAATCGGTTTCCCACCCCCAACTTTGTCAACATTCTGAACTCAGTCAATATTAGTAAAAGATGGACAATTCCGAAATGTTTTGGTTGGACATCTAAAATCCGAATTTGACACAACGAATTTACCATCTAAGAGATCCGTATTATCTAGTGTCCTCTATATTACTAGATTTTCCGAAAAAATATTGTTACGAAGCGCCAAAGATGTAACACAACTGCCAGTTGAATATTGCCTTCTTTGTCCTCCCTTATTTGGGTATATAAGTGTTTACAGAAGGTCCCTTTATGAAACGGTTTTTTCAAAAACAAATAAAATGTTTTTAATGACTTATTATGCAATTCGAGGATTTTAATACCTTATTCTCAATATCTTCAAAAATTAAGTCCAATTTGATCTTGTACGACCATGTAAATTCTGGCCTTTTTCAATTTTTAAAGCTTTCAAAGTAGTTTGGAAAGGTGGCAAACGAATTTGCGAAATAAAACCAAGTCAAGGCCACCCATATGAAAATAATATATTTAATCAAGGGAAACAGTGCGTATGAGTTATTAACTTTGAAACCAATTCGCAGACCCTAAATCGAGTTTTTTTCAAACAATTTCTTTTGGTATACATTAAATAACTCAAAACGCACTGTATAACAGGCACGTGAGAAAGGTCGCACACCCATAGTATCCAAAGGTTTTTGTCTTAGAGGAGATTGCCCCCATCGCCCCCACATCCCCATGTGACAATATTTATCATGTATCTATCTCCTCACTATGATTAATTAATAGTCACGTGAGAAAGGTGCACGTGAGGAAGGTCGCGCAAGGTCCAAAGGTTGTTATCTTAGAGGGGAAAGGTGTGGGGTGTTGGGGAAAGGTGTGATCACTTACCCTCTTGTTGCTGTGCACGTGATAAAGGTCGCACACCCAATGTATCCAAAGACGGTTATCTTAGAGGAACATGTTCGATCATGTTGGGGAATAATGATTTCTATGATTGTAAAACTAATTTAGAAATCAAAAGAATCCCAATAAAATAAATCTCACAAGCTAATGATTGTCCGCCCCCGAACGTTTAACTAGTAAATTGTCTAAGATTCTCTCCTTTCCACAAATGGGTCATAAGCATGTCATAAAAGGGATTTAAGCAAGAGCTACCCGAACATGCGAACCTGTCCATTACCTGACCGCAATAAAAGGGACACATGCACAAGTCTGAAGGCACACGCTTATTGACAAGACCATGGACGTCACGCGAACGGCAAACTGCTAGCTCTAACACGTCCCATAGTAGGGGTTGAAATCACGATCGCGCAACAATTTGCAAGTAGCCGACATATTTCAGTCAACTCGAAATCAAATTATTCATTTATTTTGGTATTGCGAACATGTTTTATTATATATTGAAATTAATTTTCTGTCTGTAAAAGAGGCAGGCTGACGTTTCCCATGACAATTCAGGATTACAAAATGTAAATTCACCATAATTCGTAGTTTTGAGATCATGTCCACCTCGATTCGTGAACATCATTTTTGTGTTTAGAAGGTATTGAAAACGCTGACCAATTATCTGTGCTTTAAATTGTTCAATAAATTAGTCAATTTCCTCATGAAATCTCATTTTGTTAATTTTGTTTTCTTGTAGGTCTTTACACATCTAGTCTCAACTTTAAAATTATATATAACAAGAAAGAAAGTTAGCTTCGGCAAGCCGAAGCTTATATACCCTTGCAGCTATAATTATTAAATTTAAAAACACAAAAAATGATATTCCCAATATTATAAGATAATATGTCAAAAAACACCGAAGCTATAATTTGTTTCATATTATTTTCCTACCAATTTTTCGACCGTTCCTATAACAGCTATATGATATAGTCGGCCGATTTTGATAAAATTAAATTCAAAATTCAGAACTAATTAAAAAATGTTATTTCCAAGCGTAGGAGGTTATATGTTAAGAAACACCGAAGCTATAATTTGTTTCATATTATTTTCCTACCAATTTTCCGATCGTTCCTATGGCAGCTATATGATATAGTCGTCCGATTTTGATAAAATTAAATTCGAAATGCAGAACTTATTAAAAAATGTTATTTCCAAGCGTTGGAGGTTATATGTTGAAAAACACCGAAGCTATAATTTGTTTCATATTATTTTTCCACCAATTTTCCGATCGTTCCTATGGCAGCTATATGATATAGTCGTCCGATTTCGATAAAATTTAATTCAAAATTCAAAACTAATTGAAAAATGTTATTTCCAAGCTTAGAATGTTATATGCTAAGAAACACCAAAGATATAATTTTCTTAAATTTTTTTGTCCGATTATTCCTATGGGAGCTATAAGATACAGTTGTCCGATTTGGCTGGTTTATATACTACCTGCAAAAGATATAAGACTTTTGGGAAAGTTTCAGCCCGATAGCTTTAAAACTGAGAGACTAGCTTGCGTAGAAACGGACGGACAGACGGACATGGCTAGATCGACTCGTCTAGTCATGCTGATCAAGAATATATATACTTTATGGGGTCGGAAACGTCTCCTTCACTGCGTTGCAAACTTCTGACTGAAATCAATATACCCTCTGCAAGGGTATGAAAAATTATTTTATTGTTGTGTATGTGGGAATAGGTCTGGCATCCTTGTCAGCCGAACCCGCCACAGATGAACAGCACTACTAATTATTGGCGAGGTGAAAAAGGAAGTCTTGGACAAGCACTTAGAACTAGAGAGACGAAGACTAAAGACGTAAAATATATACGAAGTAAAAGAACGACGCGAGTAATAATTTAAAAACGCTGTTAAAATCCCTATTGAATACCTAAAACTATAATCAGAACTACTTATCACTATTCCTTTAAATAAAACTATAAACATATTATAATAAAATTACAATTAGTGGGACTTTTCATTTAAACCAGAAAAGCCAGTCCCACAAATATGGGGGCTCAACCTACGTGAAAAGTGAAAAGTGAAAAGTAAACGACGAAAAGTGTGCTTAAGAAACGATTTTCAACGACGAAAACTGTGGAAAACGAGGGAAAACTTAAAAACAATGTACGAGTGTGTTAAAACGACGCTACAACCACCACTGTGATCTGCCTTATACATATATAACGACGCGTATGTGAATATAAACGACGGGTAGAGAACATGAGTAAAGACGACGAATACGAGTGTAAGGAAGAGCAACGAGTACGAACGAACATTTACAAAAACTGTTTCTGCAAACATGTCCAGTCTAGATGATTTTGAGTCAGTTTTACAGGCGCTAACATCTGAAAAAAAGAAAAATGTTGACCTGCTGCACAAGTTTGTCTACGAAAATGGCGGCGATCGGCATAGCCGAAAGCGACTACGGGGTTTCGACGGGTTTGTCTTTTTGGAAACTGATGAGCTCTTCAATAAGAAAGTGTCTTACGTTGCGCAAAATTTATCAAACAGCGACCTTGCCATAATTTGCAACATTTTGGGCTTGCAACACGACAAAAGTGATATTATGCTATACATTTTCCGAAATTTGCGCGCAGGAAAACTGCTGGAAGATGCAGATGAAGAGGACTCCGAAAATGATGAGATAGACGAACGAGAGGAGAATGACGAAGATATCGATGAGAAAAGATCTAACGGTGACGACGACGAGTTTCGCTCTGTTTAAAGCAACACAGAGACGCAGAAAAAACTGAACAACGCACGGGCTGGCACAGTGGAGTCCAACAATAACGATTCCGCCTCTGTACAAAGTTTCGCTGTGAATTCGCCGCGTTTTTCTGTAAACTTCCGCGATGTAGAAGACTCTATTCGTCCGTTCAGTGGAGATGACACGCTTGCAGTTGAGGTTTGGATTTCTGATTTCGAGGACATGGTTTCCATTATGTATTGGGATGACCTGCAAAAACTCATCTTCGCGAAGCGTTCGCTAAAAGGTCTAGCTATAGTCTTTATTATGAGTGAGCGTGGTACCAAAAAGTGGCAAATGTTAAAAAACGCGTTGATCAAAGAGTTCAAAGCCGATGTAAATAATGCTCTATTACATAAGATGATATCCGAAAGAAAAATTAAAAACAATGAAAGTGTTTAAGAACATCTCCTCAAAATGAAAGAAATTGCTTCTCGTGGCAATGTAGACAACTGTACACTTATGCAACATGTGATTGATGGCATCAATGACCTAAGTGTTAACAAATCGATTTTGTACAATGCCAAAGACTTGAAGGAGTTCAAGGAAAAATTGAAGTGCTACGAAAAAATTCGCGAAACAACCGGAAAGCCTAAAATTTACGAGGACAAGTCGAAATACCCGATGGGTAAAAAAAATGCGGGTCAATAGGAAGTGTCAGTGCAAAGAAAGGTGCATTGCTTCAACTGTGGTGCCGGTGGCCATACATCTAATCAGTGCCCCAATTGAAACAGTGGTCGAAAGTGCTTTAACTGTAACATTTTAAGACACATATCGAAGGACTGCCCCACAGGGGCACACAGTTTAAGAACTAAAAGCCGACAAGTACAAAACCAACAAACGTTTCGATGCGTATCGTTTTAAAGGACGACATTCCCGTTCATTCCGCGCGGTGTATTATAGACGATCAAATCGAACAATGGCTCAAGTCATCGAGCGTTCTGAGTCCGAGTACAGCAGTCCGGTCGTCCTGGTGAAGAAACGCGATAACACACCTCGACTCTGCATTGACTACAGAAGGATTAACAAGGTAATAGTACGAGATATGTTTCCCCTTCCCTTGATCGAACACCAATTAGACCGTCTGCAAGATGCCCATGTATTCAGCACGCTGGACCTCAAAAAAGGGACTTTTTCACGTTAATGTCGATGAAGAAAGCTGCAAGTTCACATCCTTTGTAACTCACAATGCACAGTGGATCCGCTTGTATGGAAGAGCGGCCAAAAATACTAATAATGGTCATAACGTGCTGAAATTTATAACAATAATTTAGCAAATTTGTCTAAACATATAGCAACAAAAATCGGACTTATCGATCGGCTATATCCTATAGCTCCCATAGGAACAATCGATACCGAATTATAAAAACATATTTGTTTAATCTAATTTATTACGATTTTGGTATGGAAGATATTTTTCGTAGTTATACATATTCTTAAAAAACTAAAATAAAAATCAACAAACAAAATATAAATGAAACAAAAATTATAAAGCATAATCAAGTAATTCGTAGACAGATGTAAGCAAACTCGACCTATCTTTTTTAGGAAGTTGTCTCTGTCCTGTTAAAAATGGATCTGAACGCAATAATAAATAGTTCATGACATCTGTGTTTGTTAAAGTACGAGATACTTTCCGACTGTGTTGAAGTCTACATTTTTTAGTTCCTTGTTATTGGACTCTGCTGCTTCCTCTGAAAGCTCTCCTATCGACACTAATGCATACTCTATTACAGCTGAACCATGAATTAAGACCTTATGGACGGTAGCCGGTAAATAGTACCATGGATATGCAGCTATAAGATATTTGGCTGTATCCAGCGCGTAATTTTCAAATTTCTCCACATTAATTTTGAATCCCGATGCCATGGCTTGCAATAATGTTGCACATCTGTGAATCAAAGATGCATCGATTCCTGTTATTTCGGAGCTCAAATCTGCATTACAAAAGAATTTCCTTGCGATATTTCCGTCGTTTGAAGATCCTCTACCTCCATCTCTAGGTTTGTCCACTAGTATTCTTATTTTTTCGCGAAATTCCTCCTGAATGTGTTTCTTCCTGTTCAATACTTGCATCTTCTTTTCTTCATCGCGTACTTGCCACATTTTGACCTCTAGCTTATATGAAATATGTAAAAAATATTCAAAGAAGCGTATATAAGAATGTAGTGGAGATAAGCCAAATTCGTAAAATCTTGGGCGAACTTCTTTACTCAAACATTTTTGTATATTGTTCATTTCTGTTGGCTTTGCTCCACATATATAACACGTTGCCGAGGATGATTCGCTGATTGCGTTGCACACCTTTCCATCAACCATTGTAAGATGCAAGCTATGGGTAATAACAACTTTTTTATTAGAGACGCTTAATTCTTTTGGCTTTAATTGTTTAATTTTTGCGTCAAAATATTCTGCTTTGTCTTTCGACACTTTCGCGGTCTCTTTCTTAAATTGAAATCTTATTGGTCGACAGTAACGAGTCGATGATGGCCGGGGGTTTTTCCAAATTATTGTGTTAACCAGTTGGAGAGGTACATAGGATGTTACAAATAAGCTTCTGTCGTCCAAATCACCGTTTGAAAACTTTTGCTTATACTCGCTATGCCCTGTACTTCCATCGAAGACCCATTTTCCAATTAAAGTTAAATTCGTAACTATATTTTCAGGCATAGTTTCAATGATGTTGTTTTGAAGCTCTATTATACTAGATGCCGTATTGTCTAGTAAGCTTTGTAGTTCGACTTCCGCACGAGATTCGTCTATATAAATACCATCAGGGTATCTTATTTTTTTGAGACTTAGTAATCTTTGGTAACTGGGAAAAAATTCAAAGGATATTTTGCTATTTACAAAGTTTCTTATCAGCAAATATTGGTGCTTCGTCATGGAGGTCTCCATTAAAAGCGAAATAACTTCCATGGGATCTGCCGGCAGGAAATTTTGATTTCGATCATCATTACGTAGAGAAGAAACAGCGGATTCATCTATTTTAATGAGCTGACCTACACGTCGTCGCTTTGTTCTCTCTGAAGCCTCCTCAAATTCAAGTTTAGGACGGCCCCGATGAGCACTTTCCTCTATTTGATTTGATTTGCAATAGGGGCGTTTTATTGAAATTGATTCTTTTGTATTAAGCCATCCAGATTGATATTTAATAACTGCAGATTTTGTCCTTTTGTAATTTTTCCAAAAAGTTACAATTGTTTTGCAGAGGTTCTCAATTTTATTGGATATTTCGCTCAACTCTGGAATAATGTAGCCGTTGTTTTCAATATCCGCTTGCACATCGGAAATCAATTTCCTCATTTTTTCGGCGTTGGTTTCATTACCTGTGCACCACATATTAAAAATATGCAGACGTGGAAAAACACATTTTTGCGATGCACCTATCAAAATCCAAAATCAAAATTTAAATAATAATTTACAAATTAATATTTTTGCAAAAGCACAAACCACTAAAGACGAAGACAAAGCAACAGCGCAAAAGCGCAACAGCACAATAAGCAAAGACTCACCTTTAACTGCTTTAGTAATATTAGTAGAAAACACACATCGGCAAATTTCGGCAGCTAATTTTAAAATATTTAGTAACCTAAAATAAGACGATCACAAAAACATACAAACCAAGTTCTGGGTTTTCTTGGAACATAACTAAAAGTCTAACTAAACATAAAATATACTTTAAAAAAATACACAAAAAAGGGTTATTCGATTAAATTAGTTTTACGAAAAAACTTTTTCAGGAAAGTTAATTATTAATATCTCAATTTAAAGTAAATACCTTCAATTTCATAATTCATGTTAAATTATTCAAATCGGAGCACTGCAGCGTACGTCTGATCACTTTAAAGGGCGAATTGAAAGAGAGAAATAACTTTCAAAGCGCAGCTGCGTTGCCAAAATGAACACGTGTTCACGATTGCAAATCTATTTTTAGAAAGTACCGTTAGATTTCTAGTAAAATCCGGTATGCCAAAGAGAAGTTTGGACTTTTAAGAGACAATTTTGATACATTTTGCTTAAAAAATATGTCATCAAATTTTTTGATTTTTGGCCTCTGACGGAACCACTGTGCAATGGCCAGTACGAGTTTCTGAAAGTTCCTTTTGGCCTCACGAATTCTCCACGCGTATTTCAAAGACACGTTAACGCCATTTTCCTAGACTTGACCCAATCTGGTATTGCGATTCTCTACGTTGACGATATCATAGTCCCAGCTGCAGACGAAGGCGAAGCAGTAGCCAATCTCAAGACAGTCGTCAAGCGTTGTGAGGAGTATGGCTGCTTCCTAAAAAAGAATATCGAGTTTCTTGGCCATTGCATTGAAAATCAATCGATGACAAGACGAAAGCTGTGACGAAGTTTCCCCTCCCGACAAACCAGAAGCAATTACAAAGCTTTCTGGGTCTGGTCGGATATTTTCGCAAATTCATCCTGAGCTTTTCGACCATCGCCAAACCTTTGACCGATCTAATGAAGCATGACGCTAAGTTTTGTTTTTCTGGCAGAGAAATTGATTCTTTTAACAAGGTTAAGAGTTTGATGACCCAAAAACCTGTGCTCAAAATTTTTCATCCACAGCACGAAACAGAACTTCATACAGATGCTTCAATTGATGGTTTTGGAGCAGCTTTACTCCAAAAGTTTTTATAGGATAACCAGATCCATCCAGTGTATTACATGAGTAAGAAAACTACAGACGCAGAATGAAAGTTTTCTAGCTACGAGTTGGAGATCCTGGAAGTGGTAGAAGCTTTTCGAAAGTTCCGAATATACCTGTTGGGTATGCACTTCAAGCTGTTCAGCGATTGAAATGCTTTCACGAAGACGATTGAGAAAAGAGAAGTCTGCACTAGAGTTGCACGTTGGATCCTCATTGCCCAAGGAAGCGGAGCCACTTCAAACATTACACATCGATTTTTTGGGACCTCTCGAATCAACCCACAAGGCGTACAAGCACATTCTTGCTGTCATAGACGGATTCACCAAATTTTGTTGGCTATATCCTACGAAATCAATATACTCTAAGGACGTCATCACTAGACTAGATTCTCAGAGCGCAATATTCGGAAATCCTGCTCAAATAATATCCGATCGAGGCACAGTATTGTGAGAACAAGGGCATTGAACTTCACGCAGTAACAACTGGAGTTCCGAGAGCAAACGGTCAAGTCGAACGCCTCCACGCCACAATTGTATCTGTACTGTGTCATAAGATGATCCCAGCAAGTGGTATAAGTTCGTAAACCAGGTGCATCAGACAATTAATTCGACGTACTGCAAAAGTATACACACAACTCCACTCGAACTTCTTTAAGCATCAAGATGCGCACTAAAACAGACGTCCTGTTGAAGGAAATGATTGAGCAAGAGTTGATACAAATGTTTCAAGACAATCGAGACGAGATCCGCAAAGCTTTAAAGCAACAGATCCTGGATATGCAGAATGAAAATAAGCACTCATACAACCTCAGACGTAGACCAGCAACAACATACAAAGATGGCGATATTGTCGCTATCAAACGAACGCAACTTGGTGGTGGACTTAAGCTAAAGCCTAAGTACTTGGGTCCCTACCGCGTTACAAAAGTCAAGCCGAAGGACACTTACGATGTTGTAAAGGAATCGCTAACTACGGACGGACCAAGATATACTACATGTTGCGCTGAGTATATGAAGCCATGGATGAAAATATCCTCCGAGGATACATTCGGGACGAATGTTTAGAAGGATGGCCGAGTTGTGGGAATAGGTCTCACATTCTTGTCAGCGAGGTGAAAAAGGAAGTCTTGGACAAGAACTTAGAACGAGAGAGACGAAGACGAAAGACGTGAAATATATACGAAGTAAAAGAATGACGCGAGTAATAATCTAAAACGCTGTTAAAATCCCTATTGAATACCTAAAACTATAATCAGAACTACTTATCACTGTTCCTTTAAATAAAACTATAAACATATTATAAAAAAAAAAGGAAGAACGCTATAGTCGCGTACCTCGACAATCAGATGCCCGTTACTCAGCAAAATGGAAATATGCAAGCAGCAAAGCGAGATTCAAAATGCGCCACCTACCGGCGGTAGACAGATTTAAGCGTTATGGGCGTTAGAGTGGGCGTGGCAAATTTATTTTTTGATTAATCGATAGGTATTGAAGAGACCAATACATTTCAGTTAAAATTTTTTATCTAGCATGAAAATTGTGGGCGTCACAAGCTTGGGCGGCTTTTGGGCGTTAAAGTGGGCGTGGCAAACTTTTTTGTAGGTCAATCGATAGGTATCTATGAGAACAATACATTTCAGTTAACATTTTTATTCGAGCATCAAAACTGTAGGAGCCACAGTTTTGGGCGGTTTGTGGGCGTTAGAGTGGGCGTGTCACTCTGCTGAAACAAACTTGCGCTGCATAAGAAGCTCAGGAATCTGAACGCCAAATCTCAATAGCCTAGCTCTTATAGTTTCCGAGATCTCAGCGTTCATCCGGACAGACAGGCGGACAGACGGACAAGGCTAGATCGACTCCTGATCAAGGGTCGGAAACGCTTCCTTCTGCCTGTTACTTACTTTCCGACGAATCTAGTATACTCTTTTACTCTACGAGTACCGAGTATAATTACAATTAGTGGGACTTTTCATTTAAACCAGAAAAACCAATCCCACATGTATGTATGCATTGTTAAGAGCACAAGCCCCGCCCTTAAGGTGTGTTTCAATACGGAAACCGGTTTCCCTTAAACCGGTTTAATGATGGACAGCCCATTTGGTCGATATCAATGAGCTGACGACTCCCAAAAAGCGTTTGTATCGTTTCTTTTCCACACCTTTAGAAATAATTTGTTTTCCGTTTGTAATTGTCCTTGGATACTTTCGAGCTTGCGGAAAACTGTTTTCTCCATCGTACCAACAAATTTTGTGATGATTATTAGTTAGCCAAGTTGCAGTCTTTCGAGATTTTGTATTTAGCAAAGTAAAATCATATGGTGGTTCTATTAAAAAACAAGGAAGAACGCTATAGTCGAGAACTTCGACTATTAGATACCCGTTACTCAGCTAATGGGACCAAAGGGAAATGGAGATATGCCAGCAGCAAAGCGAGATTGAAATGCGCCACCTACCGGCGGTAGACAGATTTAAGCGTTATGGGCGTTAGAGTAAGCGTGGCCAAATTTTTTTTGGATCAGTCGATAGGTATTGACGAGACCAATACATTTCAGTTAAAATTTTTTATCTAGCATGAAAATTGTGGGCGTTAGAATGGGTGTGGCAATTGATCGATAGGTATTGACGAGACCTATACATTTCAGTTAAAATTTTTATTTTAGAATCAAAACTGTAGGAGCCACAGTTTTGGGCGGTTTGTGGGAGTTAGAGTGGGCGTGGCACATTGCTGAAACAAACTTGCACTGCGGAGGAATCTCAGGAATCTCCATGTCTAATCCCAGTATTGTAGCTCCTATAGTTTCCGAGATCTCAGCGTTCATACGGACAGACGGTCAGACGGACAGACGGACAGACGGACATGGCTAGATCGACTCGGCTAGTGATCCTGATCCTTCTGCCTGTTACATACTTTCCGACGAATCTAGTATACCCTTTTACTCTACGAGTAACGGGTATAACAAGGAAGAACGGTATAGTCCAGTACCTCTACTATTAGATACCCGTTACTCAGCTAAAGGGACCAAAGGGAAATGGAGATATGCAAGCAGCTCAATATATGGTTATGCGGGCGGTAGACAGATTTAAGCGTTATGGGCGTTAGAGTGGGCGTGGCAAACTTTTTTTTGGATCAATAGGTATTGACGAGACTAATACATTTCAGTTAAAATTTTTTATCTAGCATAAAAATTGTGGGCGCCACATGCTTGGGCGGTTTGTGGGCGTTAGAGTGGGCGTGGCATATTCGCGTAACAAACTTGCTCTGAGTACAAGGCTACGGAATCTAAATCTGAAATCTCAATTCTTTATCTTTTATAGTTTCCGAGATATCCGCGTTCATTCTAACGATTTTTTGAAGTTTGTGGGAGGTTTGTGGGCGTTAAAGTGGGCGGGGCAAACTTTTTTTAGGTCAATAGATAGGTAGAACAATACATTTCTGTTAAAGTTTTTATTCCAGCATCAAAACTGTAGGAGCCACAGCTTTGGGCGGTTTGTGGGCGTTAGAGTGGGCGTGGCACCCTGCTGATACAAACTTGCGCTGCGTAAAAAGTTCAGGAATCTGCATGCCAAATCGCAATAGTCTAGCTCTTTTTTTTTCAAGATCTCAGCTTTCATTCGGACAGACGGAAAGACGGATAGACGGACATGACTACATCGACTACTTTATGGGGTCGGAAACGCTTCCTTCTGCCTGTTATATACTTTCCGACGAGTCTAGTATAACCTTTTACCCTACGAGTAGCGGGTATAGTAAATGAATAAATTAACTATTATGCTACAAAATAAACTTCACACTTTTTGTTTCGAGTTTAAATTACAGGTACGGAGAATTTAAAATATTTCCTTGAGTGAGATATGTCGGCTACTTGCGAGTTGTTGCGCGGTCCTGATTTCAACCCCTATTATGAGACGTATTAGATCTATCCGTGTGGTCGTTGGCGTGAGGCCCATGATCTTGTCAATAAGCGTGCGGCTTCAGACTTGTGCATGTGTCTCTTTTATTGCGGTCAGGTAATGGACAGGTTCGCATATTTAGGTTGCTCTTGCTTGAATCCCTTTTATGACATGCTTTTGACCCATTTGTGGAAAGGAGAGAATCTTAGACAATTTACCATTAAACGTTCTGGGGCGTTCTGAGAATCATTATATTGTGAGACTGTATCATTAATAGATTATCATTAATATGATAAGTGTCCCAGAGTGCGTTTCCACACTACTGATGTTCTAAGCTAAGCTGTAAGCTTTTTTAAAGTAAATATTATGATCCACATTGAGAACCGTAAATCATAAGCTTTCTTGTAGTGTGTAACCGAACCACATACATAGCCGAAATAAGAACATATTTTCACACACATCTTTGTGATGTAAGCATCATTGCATCCGTTGTGTTATTTTTGGATCGAGCTTCGCCATCTGCACAGGGGCAGAGGCGGGACAACAACAACAACCACACTGACATTTGCACAAGGGCAAATATCCCTCTTGGTTGCCTCCCAATAGACAGCGGACAAACATTGTCGACCGTGGCAGGACTGCAGTCCTAAACATAAACAATTCGGCTGCAAGGTATCACAAGGGATTTAGTAGCAGCAACAATTTAACCGGATCAATTGGAAAATTTTCTCACTTTGGACCTTTTCGGCATCGCATCATTACGTCACTGGTGCAGTTTGGAAAGTAACCTAAGCTTGGAGATCAGCAGATTTAACCCATTTCATACATATGTTATTTGATACTACGGATAACTATAATAAATAGATGAGATTTATTTAACCTTTTTCGTAAAAGCTTCTCAGAACACGCGGGCTTGCTGCACTCCAGTTTTACATTAAAAAGCTTCCAGTTTTACATTCAAAAGCTTCGCAGTTACTCTAAAACTATTGCAGAGGATTCAAAACTTTTCAAAGCCTCTTATTAGCATTTCCCATACATTTTGGCTGGTCTTTAATCACTTTGCAAACATGACCAAACCACCTATTCAACTGCTACAACGAAACATGCAACGAACATCGGTTCGAGCGGTTGCAGACACATCAATGGATGCTGCATCGGCAGAGTGTCACTTGGCCCTTTTGGAATCGCACTTCTGGCAATTGTGCCAAGTTCAACAGCGAATCGAGCCAATGAATTTAGAAGAAGATTCTCGCAATCAGTTTGAGGCAAAATTTATTTTTATTTTTAGATACAGTTGTAGCCTTGCGTGGTTCGCTTCTCTCCCTTGGCACCGAACAAAATTCCTTTGAATACATTTTAATTCAGCTCGTTTTGCAAAAGGTCGATTCAGACTCTAAACATGCTTGTGATCCAGGTCAGAACTATTAGCAGTTTCCAACTTGGGATAACTTCTACAACGTATTAGGTAGGCATTGTCAGTTCCTAGAACGCAGAGCAAAGCCGGGTTATGAAAAGCGTTCGGAAAAACTAATTCACCCCCACAAAAAAACGTTCTTAGCGTCTAGGGGCAGTTGTTTAAAATGCAATTCTTCAGATCACAATCTAGGATCGTGCCCTTCGTTTATTGCACTTCCACATGAGCACCGACATGCTTGGGTCAGACAGGCAGCTCTACGTTTGAATTGTCTTCATATAGGCCATATAGCAGCTTACTGTCATTTGAAATTTCAATGTCTCGACGACCATAGGCTCACGTTGGTTTGCTGATGAAAAGTCATTGCAATTTGCTGTTACCAAAACACTACCATTGACTCAACCTGCCACTCGTGTAGAGTCAATCCCTGACGGAATAGATTTGGCGGACCCATTGTTTTTCAAACCACAAAAAATTAACATTTTAATAAGCACCTACGAATTCTTTGAATTACTCACTGTCGGAAAATTATCACTAGAGCTGCTTTGCCTACTCAACACTTCACTCAGATGGATTGTTTGTGAAACAGTCACTGACATTTCGCAGTTTTGGCAAATAGAGTGTCTTTTACAACGATTACACCAGCGTTAAATAATATTTAAATAGTTGGACCGACAATTCAGCAGGACCTCATCTTAATTCTGCTGTCATTTAGATTTATGCTCTAACGGCTGATATAACCAAAATGTTTCGGCAATTTGTTTTGGGTCCTCAAAACCGCAAGTTTTAGTTTATTTGGTGGAGGCACAATATTTCTGGCCCGCTGAAATTATTTTAGTTGAATATCGTCACATATGGGCTTGCTTGTGCCCCGTTCCTCGCCATAAGAAGCTTGCATTTCATAGCAGAGCAATATAGAAAAGAATCTTCTATTGGATCCGAAATTATATCTAAAGAGATGTATGTAGGGTATTACAAATTAAAATGTTTATTTCGGGTATAGTTAAGTAAATTAAAGAAACAAAGGTATTTTATTTAAACTCCACGACTTTCGCACTCTATGAATGACACGACTTCCTCTGACAAAATATCCACATTAACTGACTTGCTTACAGTTTTAAGGCGTAATTTTTAATGAAAGAGGGTGATGGATATAGATCACTTTGATGAAAAGGGATAGGAACTCTTTTGCGTTTTTGGCTGATGAAGAATGCTTGAGGTTGCGGAACTCTGAACAGTGTGTCCCCATATGAAATTAAATAGGTTGCTGTAAATCCCTCAGTGTATCCATATCCCACATGTATGTCGATGACCTCCCTACAGGAGCTGACTGCATTCATGACTTAAAATTGAAAATTGATCAAGTTACTCTAATTTTGTCTCGCTCCGGATTAGAGCTAGCTAAATGGAATTAAATCGAGGTGGACGATAATCTCAAAGAAGGTCGACTTAAGTTAGTCAGCAAAGATATCACATAAACCTTAGGAATGTCGTGGAGACCACAATTGGATGAATTTTGCAATCGGTTCGATATGCCAGAACTTAACGCTATGACAAAAAAGGATAATATCTCAACTGTTGCAAGGTTGTATGACATACTTGGCTTGTTGGGTCCAGTAGTTATATGGTGCAAAATATTTGTTGAAGAGGATTGGAACGACACGTTTCTTTAACAATTAATAGATCGGTTGCCATATATTTGTCCTGACCTGCACAATTTGAACCAAATCGCCATACACCGATATGTAGAATTATCCCCGAAGCATGACTGCGAAATTCATGAATTCGCAGATGCTTCACACCGTGCATATGGTTCCTGTGTATATCTGCGCTCAATTCAAAATGGACCAGTAGAATCGCATTTAGCGAAGTCAAAGATTTCCCCAATCAAAGTCCTTCCTCTTCCACGATTAGAGCTCTGTGCTGCATCAATTCTTTCCCATACGTGGACCAAAATAAAGCATAAGTTCAGCAACATATAAAAAATAGTTTTCAGGACAGACTCCAGAATCGTATTGCACTGTCTCACTATGCACTCTCCCAATTAAATTGCTTTGTAGCTAATCGGATCTCAGGAACTCAAACAAAGCTGACATCATATCTCGTGGATGCAAAACCAACGAACTTAAAAATACAATTGGGTTCACAGGACCAACATTTCTCAAGTTGGAAGAACATCTCTGGCCGCAGTCGTTGGACAACATTGAAATCAAAGAAGTGGATCGGGAGAAACGGAAAGCTTCATCGTTCAAATTCACTGGATCTGAATAAAGCGTCCTCGACCGAATTCTGAATCCGATCTTTTCGTATTACTGTGTTCTTTGAGTCACAGCTTTAACAAGGTTACTGCAAACAAAAACCTCAGCGTGTCGCACGGTGACACTCATTCGTGTTGGCGGGCTTCTAGAAAATGCGCAAATACCAGTAGAAGCCAAGTACCCGCTCTTAATGCCAAAAGATCACACATTCACATATAAACTCGTCGATTTCTTCACCAAACTAAGGCCTAAGGTTCTAATAGGACTCTTACGCCTCCAAGTATAGATCATTAATTCTCGTCGACTGGTTATCAAAGTGGTGCGCAACTGTGTCCACTGCTACCACTACAAGCCTCGTTTGCTGGACCAGATCATGGGTTCACTATGTGGTCTATTTCTGACTTCCTATCGTACTCGACATACAAAATATGTATGGCTGTCTTTGTTTGCTTTGCCACCAAAGCAGTACATGTAGAACTAGTATCTGATCTTTCGACTTATACTTTTATTCTTATACTTTTATACTTTTATTATCGGGCGAAGAAGTTTACCAAGTCGGATATTCTCCGAAAACGCAACAAACTTTGTTGGAACCCGCACTAAACTCTTCAGCCAGCAAGCGAGGACCTACGAATATTTATCGCATCCAATGGCGTAGAATTCAGCTTCATTCCACCCCGCGCACCACATTTTGGCGGTCTGTGGCAGGCGGCGGTAGGATCCATGAAGTTTTTATAGGTCAACTCCAAACTGTCGCAGTTGAGGCTGAAGCGGTTACCAACTCATGACCCCTTGTGCCTCTTTCAGAAAATCCCAACGATGGAAAAGCCCTCACTCCATCGCATTTTTTGGTGGGAACGTCTTTAAAGGCACCTCAGAGCCAAGTATAGAGGAATGCAACTTCTCGCCTCTGGCATCGTGTCACCCATATCAAGCAACAAGTCCGCAGCAAGTGGCTTTCTGCAAAGTCTAACATAGTTCCTGGGCTGGTCATGACGACAAAGCTCCACCTCAGCAATGGCCCCTGGGACGCGTTACCAACACTTGCTCTGGAGCTGACGGAAGAGTCAAAATCGTCGATATTAAGACGACAAAAGGAGTCATTCGTCGTCCAATTCGTAAAGTGGCAAACCCTGCCTATTTCACCTGAATCTTGAAAGAACGACCGTCCCTTCAACGGGCGGAGTATGTTCATGCTTACCTTCTTATTTATTTGGTTATTGTATGCTAAGCCGTCACCCTCTATTGCAAATATTATGATCCACATTGAAAACGGTAAATCATAAGCTTTCTTGTAATGTGTAACCGAACCACATGCATGGCCGGAATAAGTATATAGTATCACACAGAACTTCGTAAAGAAAGCATCATTGCCTAAGTTGTTTTATTTTTGGATCGAGCTTCGCCATCTGCACAGAGGCAGAGGCGGAACAACAACAACAACCACACTGACATTTGCACAAGGATAATGTCCATTTTCACCATCTTTCAAAATCACTTCCGATTGGAAAATTGGTCCAATTATTTCCTTCGTTTCTTCATTATATTCTAAAACGTTTAAGCTCATATGCATATTCTTTTTTACCCTTGCAGATTTCAGTCAAAATTTTTCAACACAGTGCAGGAGACGTTTCCCACCCCATACAGTATATACATTTTTGATCAGCATCACTAGACGAGTCGATCTATTCAAACTAGTGTCTCAGTTTTAAATCTATCTGGCTGAAACGTTCTTAAAAGTCTTCTTTCTTTAGCAGGTAGTATATAAGTCGGAACCAGCCGGATCGGACAACTATATCTTATAGCTCCCATACGAATAATCAGAAAAAAAACTAAAAAACGTTTTAACATATAACCAACTACGCTTGGAAATAACATTTTTTAATTAGCTCTTAATTTTATCAAAATCGGACGACTATATCATATAGCTGCCATAGAAACTATAGAAAAATTGAAAAATAATATGACACAAAATATAGCTTCGGTGTTTCTTGACATACTATTTTATACTATTGGGAATATCATTTTTTGTATTTTTGGTAATAATTATAACTGCAAGGGTATACAAACTTCGCCTTGCCGAAGTTAACTTCCTTTCTTGTTTAAATAATGTTTAAAAATTAAATAAAATCTTAATTAATCATTTATCCGAAACCGCCCGGTTACCAGTAAAACAATTTAGAATCCGGGTTTTCAGGCGTTTATACACGGCATTCTCGCAGTCCTCCGTTCTCGATGGCCTTCGCCGCTTTGGATACTTATGCCGCCAATCGTAAGAGATGACGATGAGATGGGATGTTGGGACTAAAGGAAGCGTCACCGTTCTCAGGCTATGGTAAACAGGCGATGAGCATTCAAGACATCTGCCCGAGCAGCCACAGCCTCTTTTCCTTTGCTTTGTCCCAGCCAGTTTCGCCAGGCGCTCGCTCAGTTCCCTTTGACGCTCCGGGTAACCAACCGGCTCAGTGAAAGACGAACCCTCCACCCTAGCCCTTCCTTAAAAGTGTTGCAGTAAGGACCTTAGCTATCTCGATCTTACTCCTTGCTGACTTTCACGGCTGTATCTCCTTGTCTTTGACTTGCTTACTTTCACGGCTGTATCTCCTTGACTTTGACTTGCTTGGCGTTGTTCACTCGCTTTCTGATTTCAGATGACTGCCCAGTTTCCAGCGCTGGGGCCGCTTATATAGGCCTCTCCTTGTCTCCATTGCACTCCGCGGTTTTACCGTTCGACCTATCGCCCTCTGCTAACGGCACCACACTAGGGTCCGTTGTTCCCTCGCTCTCTCTCCGATCCTACTCGCCAAACTCTCTATCTTCGTACTCTCCAAACTCTCTTTCTTCGTACTCTCCAGACTCTCTTTCCTTGTACTCTCCAAACTCACTTTCCATCCAGTGCCGTGACCAGGCTGCGTATTTAGCAACTAGCAGGTCTCCGCATAATTATTATTTGCTTTTTTGTGTGAAGTTATTTAACTCCTCACATTCCCCCTGCCTCAGGGTGACGAATTAAATAAAGATATTTAAATTTCACCGCTGTAGTATATTGGCGGGACTCGCGGCTTTACGGTTGCTTTATTCACCTCCTGGTGTAGAATAAAAACGTTTTATTTCCCGATTTGAGTGGACTGTATTTCAATTATTAAATTTTGTCACATTTTTTGTGTGTCCGATGCTTTCTGTTGTAGTCTTAACACTAAGTCCTAAAAAATCTCTAAAGTGTGACGCAGCACAAAAATATATTAAAAGGGGCAAAGTTAGTATTTCATATACCAAAGATAGAATAAGATTCAAAATTAAATAACGGCTGTAATGCGTTCATCAACACCTCCTCTGGTCTCACTAGAGCTCTCCGATCGGTATCAGCTGCCTGACCCTCCATATGCGGATATTTTCAGTATTTTTGTGACCATCGATCGACCTATCGTACAGTACGAATCGACCGCCTATCAAGCCACCTTCTTCTTTATTGATATGGTGAATTGACAAAATTACATGGTGTATTATTTATGGTTCGCCATGTATTGTTAAATCTTATCTCTCATTTAATAATTATAAGTTGAGCCCAGAAGAAATACTTTAATTTAGTTTTAGTGGCCATCAGCCACGGCTGATTCTTTATTCATTGCGGGCGTTATGTCTATATCGAAGTATATGCTCACAAATGTATTTGGCTGATAGCAGAGACAGCGCGAGAGATGTTGTATATGCACTCATTGTATGTGTCTGCACTCAGACCATGGGAATATGCTGACACTAGCACTTCCCATAAGTTGGGCTGTAAGGCGCGTTCATGTTTCGATTGGCCGAGTTTAATGTTGGTATCGGTACAGTGGGTACTCGCTACAATGATACATGCATACTACAATGGTAGGTACACTTTTCTGGACGCTTTGTTCTTGTGTACTAATTCTTGCACCCTTTTCCAGCTCAAGCCACCCTGCTCTCTTGCCCTTTTTTTAGCCGTCGTTTGTCTGACGATGAAACGGCCTGCATTTGCTTCCTGCATCCCTGGATCCGGGTGTTTTCGACGTTCACTTCAGTAGGAGTTCGACTGAAAAGAGTTTGCCGCTGCCTTTGCACAACTGGATTCTGAAGGTTCTATATACGGTAGACAGTAGTATCCTATTTACCTCTCCCTTCCGTTGACTCCGGCTGTGGCTTGACGATTCCTGTAATTCCTTTCTTATATGCGTCGTTGACTCCGGTGCTTGTTTGAATGACCATAGTCCTGGCCTCTGTGCTGCGTGTTCCGTTGACTCCGGCTTTAGCCTGACGATTAAATGGTTGCCACTGATGTGGCTCTGCATTCTGCTGACGTCTTCTTGTAACCTTTATCTTTATGCGTTCGAACAAACCGACTCTTGGTCCGTTTTGTGGCCCGCTCGTATAGCCGTTATCACTCGATTCGTTCGCTTGCTCTTGATGTTTTAAGTCGCTGATATGCACGCCTTCCTTTTTGCCTTTTTAGTGGCAAATTCAGCAGTTCATGGGCGACACAAAATCGACCACTTGATACGGACCATCATATATCGGTGCTAGTTTTATACGAGCTACTCTTGAGTTGACAGCCAATGCAATCTCCGGCCACCTTTCGTCTTAGTTCCTCTGGTTTTGTCCAGGAAACTGTGCTTTCATTGTTTTTACAGTCCGTTTCGCGCGCTCGGTCGGATTTTCTTGAAGAATGTACGGTGCCGTGAAGCGCTGCTTAGTTTCCATATGGCCTAGGAACTTCTTGAAAGCTCGACTGGCGAAATGCACTCTATTCTCCATGATCAGCAATTTGAGGACTTGAATCTCTCCATTTGCTATTCCCTAAATGCGTTCTGTAGGGTTTTTGCTGACGCTGTACGCAGTGGCTCCAATTATGTCCACATTGAAAACCGACCGATCAGCACCAACAGCATCTGGCTTCCATGCATCGACCTTGGCAGTGCGCACACCGATAACAATTTCTTAATTTTTTACATTCGGCAGCTAAACTTAAACAAGCTTATTGAATAGCAAACCAAGTCGGGGCTATCAATTTCACGTCGAATAAGGTAATAAGTTAATTAGGAGTAGTCTACTAGAATAAGAAGCCAAATGAGGTTTGAACCCCAGTTTATGAATTCCGTATTTGGGACTCCAGAAGGGAGATAAAGTATCGGGCGGACAACCGAAATATATAATGCCTTAGTAATATAAGGTCATCAAATTCCCTTGACCGCACCTTTCCATTAAGCCAAGCGCACCCCTAGCTTTGTTCACCATGGACGATATATTATCAGGAAACTTAGGTCTTGGGTCCAAAAAAACGCCAAGATCGCTTATTCTATCTAATAAGTAAATATGGGTTGACTTAGAGGCATTTAAATCCAATAAATTGCCAGAGCACCGTGGTAGAAAATTATTCAAATCGGATTGTAAGTCGGACTGGCAGGAAGTAATCTTGTACTGCAGGCATTATATAACATCATCTGCTTACATTAGTACACGAGAATGAGTTATAACTGACGGAAGGTGATTTATAAATAAGGTAAAAAGCAGCGGCCCAGGTAGCTCCCTTGAAGGACACAAGGGGTAACGTGGAATAGAAAAGAGAAAGAATTTGTAAAAGTACGCTTTGTGTTCTGCAATTCAGATAACTTAAGAAACATTTTAAAAGAACAACAGGTTACCCAACTAAATGGAATCTTCTAACCAGAAAAATGTGATTTACAGAGTGAAATACTATATTAAAGTCAGTGAAAATTACTTCTGTTTAGATTTTTTAAATCCCTTTGTCACCAAAGTAAGTTCCAATAAGTTAATGGTTATTGATCTACGTTTTTCTACGGAGACATAGCTGACCTTAAGAGGTGCTGCAAATGGGAAGTAATGTTAGTGCTAAAAAAATTATAGAGCTTTTTCGGATTCTGAGAGAATTAGACTTTACAACGATCTAAATATTTTTGGAACACAGAGAGTTAGGCACGGTAAATCTTCGTACTTTCTATAAAGTCTGGAATTCTTATTTCTTAGGTGTGTCAGCTCATTACTGAAGCAAGGTGGCTTGTTCGAGACTGACGGATTGAACACTGGAGCACAAGAATTGAACTATAAATTTACTGCAGTGTAGAAAATATTTTTAGCATAATCCATATTTAGGGATGAGTAGAGATCGGACCAATAAAAATCTTTCGCTCTGTGTAGGGTGTTCGGCACCGCCTGTCTGGACAGAACGTCGGCCACCACGATCAACTGGCCCTTTCTGTACGCAATATCAAAATCGTACTGTTGCAACTCCAGGGCCCATCTGACAAATCTTCCTGAAGGGCTGTTCTGCCACTTTAGTGCCAATACAATCAGATACAACCTTGAAGTGGTAGCCTTCCAGATAAAGCCTTAGCTTGCGAATTTCTCAGACAATAGCGAAAAACTCTTTCTCTGTTGTCGAAAAATTCTTCTCGGCTCCGTTTAAGGTTCGTCTGGAGTACGAGATCACCTTTTAGCAGTTTTCTCCCCTTAAACCCCCCGTAAATTTTTTTGAATCCTCCGTCAAGTGGTTGAATTGCATTTCGCTTCTGCATCTCCGAACGAACATGGTTCACCCGCTTGTTCCTTGCCAAGAAACTCTGGCCGGATTGGCAAAACTGGTATAGATTACTGATTTTCGTTTTATTTAGTTTTTCACTTTCGTTATAACTAGAATTGTACTTCACTCAGCAGACGATCTTCCTTCATTAATATTTTTGGTAGACTATCTATTTTGCTCAATCATTTATAGCGCTTTAAGTGGCCGGTAAACATAACATTATTATACCCGTTACTTGTTGGTAAAAGGGAGCACTAGATTCGTCGGAAAGTATGTAACAGGTAGAAGGATGCGTTTCCGACCCCATAAAGTGTATACAATTTTGATCAGGATCACTAGCCGAGTCGATCTAGCCATGTCCGTCTGTCCGTATGAACGCTGTGATCTCGGAAACTATAAAAGCTACAATACTGGGGTTAGGCACGCAGATTCCTGCGCAGCGCAAGTTTGTTTCGTCAGTGTGCCACGCCCACCGCCAAACCGCCAAAAACTGTGGCCCCTACAGTTTTAATGCTGAAATAAACTTAATTTAACTGAAATTTATTGTTCTCATAAATACCTATCGATGATCGCAAATATGAATGCTGTTATCTCAGAAACTATCATAACATATGTATACTATGTTTATGCTATGAATTTCGTGCATTCTCCATAGCCCCTGTTTATACAGCACAAAAAAATTGATTTAAGCTGATATTAGCTTATATGTCGAATGATTTGAAATTTAAATAGACCTCTACAGAGTATGGGGCTGAATTCATAGTTAACTTTCGTGTGTTATCGAAATCATAAAACAGTTTTTATGCACACACGATTTTGCTCAATTCATAAAATGATTTAATGAAATAGGCATAGCATAAACACAGCAAGAGATAGAGAATTGAGATATCAGATTTAGATTCCGTAGCCTTGTACTCAGCGCAATTTTGTCACGCGAATACGGCACGCCTATTCTAACGCCCACAAACCGCACAAGCCAGTGGCTACCAGAATATTCATGATAGAAAAAAAGAGTTTTAACTGAAATGTATTAGTCTCGTTAACATCTATTGATTGACCCAAAAATAGTTTACCATGTCCATTCTAATGCCCAAAACGCTTTTATCTGTCTGCCGCCCACATTACATTGCCATATATTGAGATCGCAAGTATATCAATCTCGCTTTTCTGCTTGCATATCTTCATCTCCCTTTGATCCCTTTAGCTGAGTAACGGGTTTGTTCGAAATACACGACTATAGCGTCATTCCTTGTTTAAGTTCGTACAGTATAGTTTTTTTTTCTACTTAGATTGAACAGTCATTAGTTGAAAGAGATGAAAGCTATTGTAATTGGAAAAAAATTTAAAACAAATGTAGCCGATAGAAGGCGATAAATTCGATAAGGGAGGGGGTAAATCACCGAATAAGGGAGTAATGGTTACGCATATATTTTCACTGCAGGTGGGATAGGAAAGGTTATATCTACTCACACCATCAATAGATATTGGTGGGCGGATATAACAAATTGCGAGTATTAATGTGTTTTGTTGGTAGCCAATAGAGGACAGTTGGGAAAATTTATTTCCCATGTTCTGAAAAATATTGGATTTTTAGTTGTTGAATTTAAAGTACTCACGTTTCAAGGTTAACGAACAAGATGAAAGCCTGTGTAAACTTTCTTTACAAAATGCATAAGCAGATGTAAAAGGCTAAGATGATATTGTTGATTTTGAGAGACATCATGCGTTCTAAGGAAATAAGTAATATTTTGAAAGAATTTGACGCATTTTTATTCAATGCACACCATGTAAATTAACTTTCTTATTAGTAAATAGTTAAAAAAAATTTTATTTTTATTTTTTTACCCTCGCAGAGGGTATAACGATTTCATTCAGAAGTTCGCAACGCAGTGAAGGAGACGTTTCCGACCCCATAAAGTGGATCTCTCACTAGACGAGTCGATCTAGCTATGTCCGTCTGTTTCTACGCCAACTAGGCTCTCAGTTTTAAAGCTCTCGGTCTGAAACTTTCCCAAAAGTCTTATTTATTTTGTGGCGATCATTTTTTCTGCCATCTGGCATCGCTGAAAACTATTCAGAATAGATTGGTATCAAAAAACCTCTCTGGGCACACTCTTCGAAGAACCACGCTAAAAAGCCCACTAAGAAAACAGATCACAATTCTGAACAATCACTCAGTATAAAAAAGTACAAAATATATATTAGCATCCAAGTTCTGTGTTTTACTTAAGAGCAGGACTTACCTTGGTTTGAAGACAAACCATAATTGGTGACGCCAGACGATTCAAACATCTGCAATCAAAGCGAACGCACCTCGACTTACTCAGAACTTCAACATAACCTCAAACAATGCCGGATAACGAAGTCTTCGTCGACGCGCAGGAACCACTGCAAATTCCTGATGCAAGTGCTGTGAACTCGGTATTTGCCAAGATGCCCTTCCCTCAACTACATTCCATTACCAACATCGAAATGTTGTTCACCAAACTGGAAAGCTGGTTTTTGCTGCAAGGTCTCGGTGCACGCAAAGAACAGGAGAAATACGCAGCAGTAATTGCGTATGCTGATCCCAAATACCTGGATCAAGTGCACGATCTTGTCAATAACTCACCACAAACAAACCCGTCATCGACCCTCAAGCAAGCAATTTTGTCAAAATTTGCCGAATCAGAGATGGTGCGCCTCGACAGACTTGCGACAGGAATTCAACTAGGTGACGGTCGTCCAAGTCATCTACTCAGCCAACTACATTAAACTAACGCCACCAATGACGAATCGGTTGTACGTCGCTACTGGATCAAGCGCTTACCACCTCCCGCGCGTGCTGTAATCGTAGGTCTGTTCGAAAGCTCTCCCAACACCACCCTCGCCCAGCTTGCAACTGCTGCCGATGCTGTGATGGATTTCCTTAACTATGACACTTCAGATCACATGTGTGCAGTATCATAGCAAAACACCCACCACGCTTCACAGGAGGATCGCATCACACAGCTGGTTAAACGCCTGGATGACAATGACAAGATGCTACACCAGATCAACAACAAGCTGAGTCAGCTCCTTGGCACCACCAATCAGCAACGCGGTCGGAGCTACAATCGATCGCCCAGCAACAACAGTTTCCGCAGTAACACACCATTTAGGGACAATTCTAACCCTCAATTTTGCTGGTACCACAACAAGTACGCAGACAGTGCCCAACGTTGCATCCAACCGTGCTCTTTCCATGCCAACAACAGCTCAAAAAACTAAGCTCCACCGTTGGAAATCAACAGGGCAGCTCCGACGGTCGTAACGGAAATGCCTCACAACGCTACCCATTGTTTAAAATAAACATCTGTAGAAATTCATCCTCTAACCGTCTCTTCGTTCCGGACTCCAAATCGGGTAAAAGTTTTCTCATCGACACTGCAGCTGACGTATCTGTTATACCACCAAAAACAATTAATCGAGACATCAAAGCTAATAATAACCATACACTATTCGCAGCCAATGGAACAGCAATCCATACTTATGGTACCACCCGCTTTACGCTGGATCTCGGCTTGCGCCCTTTCACATGGATTTTTACCATAGCCGATACGAAAATCCCAACCATTGGCTCAGACTTCTTGCAGCACTTTAATCTCCTGGTTGATCTTAAAAACTCGAAGTTAGTTGATGTCGAAACACGCCTATCATGCTGCGGTATATTTAGCCAACAATCAATTGCGGAGATCAGAACATATAACATTCACTGCGAATTCTCCAAGCTACTGAACGAATTTAAGGACATCACACAGCTTAACTCATCTCCTCCTCAAGCAACAAGCGCCAACGTTACACACTGCATTGAAACCAAAGGCTCTCCACCATTCGCTAGGCCCAGAAGACTTACCCCAGAAAAATTCAAAGCAGCAAAAAGTGAGTTCCAGTATCTGATCAACCTCGGCGTTTGCCACGCGTCAAAAAGCCCTTACGCCTCTCCGTTACACATGGTCCGTAAGGCTAGTGGTGAATGGCGTCCATTACCATTACGATTACCGAGCTCTCAATGCCCAAACCACCCCAGATCGGTATCCCTTACCACACATTCAAGAATGCACTCACATATTTTTCGGGAAGCTCGTATTTTCAAGGATCGATCTAAACCGAGCATACCATCAAATTCCCATCGAGGCTCGAGACATCCCCAAAACGGCCATAACTACACCTTTTGGATTATTCGAATTCACCCACATGACTTTCGGACTGTGCAACGCGGCGCAAACATTCCAACGATACATGCATTCCGCATTCTCAGAGATGGATTTTGTCTTCGTTTACGTCGATGACATCGAGGTTGCAACAGTTAACATGAAGCAGCACCAACTTCACCTCCGCAAAGTATTTGAACGACTGCTAAATGTACTTTCGGAAAGAAGTCGATCGATTTCTTAGGCCATCATATCGATTCAAACGGCATCAAACCACTGCCAGAGAAAGTAAAGGCCATTTCGGATTTCCTGCCCAAAGTCGCAAAGGAGCTACGCAGGTTCTTGGCAATGATTAACTTCTACAGGCGATTCTTGGCAAATGCAATTCAACATCAGGCACCGCTAAACCAACTTATCCCTGGAAATAAGAGGAATGACTCATTTCCAATCACTTGGACTGCCGCTACTATCAACGATTTCGGTGAATGTAAGCGAACTCTTGCAGAGGCAACGTTACTTGTACACCCAGCACCCTCTGCGCCACTTTCTCTCTGCACAGATGCAAGCGATTTCGCAGTTGGAGCAGTACTACATCAACTCGTGAGCGGCCAGTTTCAACCAATGGGATTTTTCAGTGTAAAGTTAACTGAAATGCAACGCAAGTATAGCACATATGATCGAGAACTGCTCGCTATATACCTCAGCATCAGACACTTTCGCTACATGCTAGAAGGAAGAACGTTTGACATTCGCACAGACCATAAACCTTTGGTATACGCTTTTTCGCAAAAACCTGAAAAAGCCTCCCCACGGCAAATTCGACAATTGGATTTCATTAGCCAATTCACTACCTCTATCGTGCATGTGGCTGGAATTGAAAACACTACTGCTGACGCGCTTTCCCGCATCTCAACCATCGAACGCGAAATTATTGACTACAACCAACTCAGCATCGCACAAGCAAGTTGCAAAGAACTTAAACGACTACTGAACGACAACACCACTGCATTGCAGTTGAAGTCAATCAGCATTCCCAACTCTACCAATTCAATAGTTTGCGCTTTATCTACTTCCAGCGTGCGACCTTTTGTTCCAGAGCCTCTAAGGAAGAACGTCATCAGAAAACAACACAACATTTCTCACAGTGGAGTTGGATCAACTATAAAACTTATCAAGCAACGCTTCGTTTGGCCCTCAATGCACAAGGAGATTTCTCAATTTGTAAAACACTGTACACCTTGCCAAAAATCGAAGATTTCCAGACACGTCCGCTCGCCGCTGCAGCAGTTTACGCTTCCTACACAAAGATTCGATCACATCAATTTAGATCTCATCGGACCATTACCACAATCAGTTCAATATAGATACTGTTTAACAATCATTGACCGTCATACACGTTGGCCAGAAGCCATCGCAATCGAGGACATACACGCCAACACGGTAGCCTCTGCACTCTTCGGCTCGTGGATGTCAAGATTTGGAGTTCCAGCCCGCATCACAACGGATCAGGGCAGACAGTTTGAGTCCCAATTGTTCCATGAATTGTCACGACTGCCAGGAATAGACCACCTTCGCACAACAGCATATCACCCACAAGCAAACGGAATCATCGAACGCTGGCACAGAACACTTAAAGCAGCCATTATGTGCAAAAATCGTGTAAATTGGCCACAAAAACTTCCACTGATCCTGCTCGGGTTGCGTTCAGCATTCAAGCCAGACATCCAAACAACATCAGCGCAACTTGTGTACGGAACAACCCTTCGCCTTCCTGGAGAATTTTTTCATCAAAAGTCTAATTTCCAACCGCAAACTGACTTCGCAAAGGAAGTGGAGGAAATCATGCGAGAAGTACGGCCCATCCAGACGGCACATCACGACTCCTCCAAGCCATATGTTTTTAAAGAGCTGAAACAGGCAACTCACGCCTTACGATGGACCTTTTGAAGTGAGAGAAAAGCAATCCAAATACTTCACTATAAACACCGGCACTCGATTCATTAAGGTGTCTATAGACCGACTCAAGCCCGCCTTCATCGAAACTCCGCAGCCAATTATTCCACCCCAGTGACTTCAGCAACAGGATCGAAGACACCGCAACGACCCCTGCTGTTAACCAATCTTCAAGACCTCGTCGTACAATTAGACTCCCTGTTCGTTTTACAACATTAAGTCTAGGGGGAGTAATGTGGCGATCATGTTTTCTGCCATCTGGCATCGCTGAAAACTCCTCAGAATAGATTGGTATCAAAAAACCTCTCTGGGCACACTCTTCGAAGAACCACGCTAAAAAGCCCACTAAGAAAACAGATCTCAATTCTGAACAATCACTCAGTATAAAAAAGTACAAAATATATATTAGCATCCAAGTTCTGTGTTTTACTTAAGAGCAGGACTTACCTTGGTTTAAAGACAAACCATACTTTTGAAGGTAGAATATAAGTTGGAACAAGCCGGATCGGACAACTATATCTTATACCTTCCATAGGAATAATGGGAAAAAAAACTAAAAAAGATTATATCTTTTGGCGCAGCGAAATCAAAGAGCGCTTGGATTCTGTGTACGCTGACTCTCCTCCTTCGCATGGTTCATATCCTGCATGAAATTTTGGGCATGAGAAAGCTGTCGGCGCGATGGGTGCCGCGTTTGCTCACTCCGGACAACAAACCCAACCGTGTGACCACTTCAGAGCACAGTTTGAGTGAGTGGGTTTTGTGACCGTCGACGAAACATGGATCCACTGGTACACACCAGAGAACAAGGAACAGTCGAAACAGTGGACTTCACCCGGCGAACATGCTCCGAAGAAGGCGAAGACTGTCCCATCGGCCGGAAAGGTGATGGCCACCTTTTTTTGAGATTCACAAGGTGTGATCTACATCGACTACCTGGAGACCTATGCCGATTTATTGGGCCGATTCGCCGCCGAATTGCAGAAAATACGGCCCCACTTGGCGAAGAAAAAAGCGCTCTTCGACAAGGCCAAATTGGTCGAATTGGGCTTCGAACTGCTATCCCACTGTTACTTCTTTTCATTTCCAAACTTGAAAAAGTCACTTCTAGGCTATTTTCATTGTCGGAAATATTACTTTCTAGAATTTCTATATGGATTTGCCGCGGTTTAAATATAAATATTCTGTATTTGAATATAATTATGATAATTAATAATGTAATTGTAAATATGATTAATATTAACGAAACTGGTTTTTCCGAATCATTTGACTTAATGTATTCGGAGATCAAAAAATCAGTATATTTTCGAGCGGTGATGTATTCCAATATCTTATTGTCTACATTAGTGTAGAATATATTATTAATTTAAGAGGTGCCATTAAATGTTTGAGTGTCATTAACTGTATTTATTTGCTCACTCTTGGATTACATCTACATTTTTATTTTTATACCCGTTACTCGTAGAGTAAAAGGGTATACTAGATTCGTCAGAAAGTTTGTAATAGGCAGAAGAAAGCGTTTCCGACCCCACAAAGTATATATATTCTTGATCAGGATCACTAACCGAGTCGATCTACCCATGTCCGTCTGTCCGTCTGCCCTTCTGACCGTCTATCCGTCCGTCCGGATGAACGCTGAGATCTCTGAAACTATAAGAGCTAGGCTATTGAGATTTGGCATGCAGATTCCTGAGCTTCTTTAGCAGCAATTTAATAAAGTTTATTTATTTTATCGAATGTAATATCATTTTTCGTCACAATTGTTGATATCAGAAATTTTTGTTAAGAGCGCATTCGCCACTACTTTTTACCTTGTAAAGAGGTGTTTTTGCATATCTTATAGGTCCCATAGGAATAATCGAAAAAAAAACTTTAACAAAAATATATCTTTGGTGTTTTTCAACATATAACCACCGACGCTTGGAAATAACATTATTTAATTAGTTCTGAGCTTTGAATTTAATTTTATCATAATCGGACGACTATATCATATAGCTGCCACAGGAACGATCGGAAAATTGGTGGGAAAATAATATGAAACAAATTATAGCTTCGGTGTTTTTTGACATTTTATCCATTGGGAATATTATTTTTTATTTTTTTTAAATTTACTTATTATAACTTCAAGGGTATACAAACTTCGCCTTGTCAAAGTTAACTTCCTTTCTTGTTGAAAGTGTAATTGTGTCCATTAAATTATAGAAATAAATAGATCGTATTTTCTTAGTGGAATTATTTTCGAAGTGGAATTTCTGGATCTTTCTAAGGATAATTTAAATTTGTCAGATTCTGATTATATTTCTTTGAATATTTTAGAATTAATAACGAACTGATCGTTATTATTTTGTGCTAAATCATCGATTTTATTTTGCATTGTTATAAATTCATCATGATCTGGTGTTCCTGCTAACCATTTGCAAAAGGTGCCTAATTCATTAATACCGCTTTTTGATCTATTGGGTATTACTTGTGAGATAGGTAATTTGATTATTCTTAGATCGATCTTAATGTTAAGAAATTCTGTTTCAAGATCAATTATATGACTATAAAAACTTATATTAGTTATATGAAATAGTTCTGCGTATCACTAAAAAATAAGAACAACTTTGGTATCTTTGTATAGAAGGAAATCATGGTTTGTATTATCCATAATTTCTTATTTTGTTGCAGCTACCAGCTATAAAGGGTTCGTTATTGAAATCATTATCTGGAATTTGAGACAAATTATTTAATATTATCTTTATGAATCGTACGGTTTCCGTTATATATAATAGCTTTATTATGAAGATTTTCCTTAACTACTTCTTTTTAGTATCTAGAATTAAGCTTGTTTCGTTCCTCGTGTTTCTTTTTGAAGATTACCACTCCTACGTTATAATTTTTTACTTTTCTATCTTTTTTGTGAAAATGTAACATTTTCTCTTGAGCTTGTTGCAATAAATTAGGTTTGATTATATTAAATAATATATCAAAAGGTCGTAGCTTTGTTATAGAGTGAGTTGTTAAGTTGTATTTTTGTGCTGCTCTAATTATAATTACGGAATATTCAATAAAATTAAGCTCGTTTTTAATGCAGCCCAAAACTGTTTCTGTTATTATAAGCGATCTGTCTTCAGCGTTTTCGACATCCTGCACAAATGATTTGTGTATAACAGTTTATTTATGAAACAAGGAAAAACGCTATAGTCGAGTACCTTGACTATCAGATATGCAAGCAGCAAAGCGAGATTGAAATGTGCCACCTACCCGCGATTTTAATATATGGTAATGTGCGCGGCAGACAGATTTAAGAGTTGTGGGCGTTAAAGTGGGCGTGGTAAAGTTATTTTGGGTCAATCAGTAGGTGTTGACAAGGCTAATACCTTTTGTGTTAAAATTTATTTCTAGCATAATAATTGTGGGCGACACAGTGTTGAGGACTTTAGAGTGGGCGTGGCAACCTTTTTTTAGGTCAATCGATAGTCGACAATCGATAATACATTTCAGTTTTTTTTCTAGCACGCTGAGATCTCGGAAACTATGAGAGCTAGGCTGCAGGTTACTGAGCTTCTTATGCACCGCAAGTTTGTTTTAGCAAGGTGCCACGCCCACTCTAACGCCCACAAACCGCCCAATATTGTGGCTCCTTATGCTAGAATTGAAATTTTAACTGAAATGTATTGTTCTCATCAATACCTATCGATTGACCCAAAAAAAAGTTTGCCACGCCCACTTTAACGCCCACAAGCCGCCCACAAACTTAAAAAAATCGTAACTGTGAACGCATATATCTCGAAATCTATCAAAGATAGAGAACTGGGATCTCAGATTTAGATTCCGTAGCCTTGTACGCAGCGCAAATTTGTTACGCGAATATGCCACACCCACTTAACTGAAGTGTATTAGTCTCGTCAATACCTATCGACTGAAAAAGTTGGCCATGTCCACTCTAACGCCCACAAACCGCCTAAACCTTTGGCGCCCACAATTTCCATGCTAGATTAGACTAGTATTAGTCTCGTCAATACCTATCGATTGACCCAAAAAAAGTTTGCCACGCCCAGTCTAACGCCCCTATCGCTTTAGTCTGTCTACCGCTCACATAACCATATATTGAGATCACGGGTAGGTGGCGCATTTTAATCTCGCTCTGCTGCTTGCATATCTTCAATTCCCTTTGGATCCCTTAGCTGAGTAACGGGTTACTGATAGTCAAGGTACTCGACTATAGCTTTCTTCCTTGATTAATATAAAAGTCCTTTAATGGAAGAATGGTGTTTTCTTCTGTTAAGGAAAGTTTGTTTAAAATGTTCATGCTATCATAATTTAATTTTTATTCTTTGCCGGTGTATTTAATTACTCCTTTAGCTATATCAATCACAGCTCCAATTTTTTCAAAAGGTTATAAACAATTAGTAAATCTGAATATAACCCTTCTATTTCATAAAATGTATATGGTATATCAAATATAGTTATCATATGATAGGATGTAATAATTAAATATCCGTTCACTGTGGATTCTCTTTTATACATTGGAAGCTCATTTATATATTTTTAAATTTCTGTTTTAATATAGCACGAGGTTGCCCCAGAAGTCAATTAATATTTTTAGCTTTTTATTCATTTTATTATCAGTTCTTATTAAGTAGAGGAAGCCTACTCCTGACTTTTGTCTTTAAAATGGTCCTCCTCAATATTGTTCAATCTCATCATGGAATTATTCAGTACACGCCAGGAGCAAGGATTGCATCCGGGATTGCGGCACATCTATTATCGCCCGAGCAGGTACTTCTAAGAAAAGGTCCAATAACCGGAGGGAGCTAACTAATATAGCGCCAAAGAAAATTCGACGACACCGCGGCCGGTCACGTTGGAATTGAGGTTAGAATCGGCGACTCATTGCGTCCGAAATTATTGGAGCGGAATACGTCTGGAGTTCATTTATTGGAGTTCAATACACTCACTTGGAGTTTTGTCGTTGCGAGACAACACCAAAGACTGGAGGTCAGCAGCGTGGCGGCGAGGATCGCAACTTGGAGTTCTGCGAAAAGTACCGGTTCATAGTGCGGTACGCGGCTGCACATCGGGTACCGCAGGAAACAGAAAGGTCATCAGCGGCACCGCAACCGAAAGGCTAGGCTTGTAAATGCAAGAGGATTCCCATATTCGTCGCACAGACATTTTTATAATTTTGGTGAATGTAATCAAGTGAAATTCAATTACATTTTTATCTCCCCATTCACCACGTTGTGTTTGAGGTTAGAATTGATCAACCTAAAGTAAATCGATCACCAGCGGGCTTGGACAATTATCCGCGCGTAATCAAAGAACACGATAATTGTAATTAGTCAAGCATTGACTTTGGTGCATGAATGAATTACTGCTAAGCGGCACCAAAGAAAAGGAACGAATGGTGAGTTAATCACAGCACGATTAGCGCTTATAAGTTTCTTTAATAGAAATAGTTTTAGCCAATTCTTCATAACTCAAACTAAATTATAGCAAGAAAGTAATGAGGATTTGTTGTCGGAGACTCGGTTTCAGATAGAGGAGCTGTATTGTGAAATAAAATCTAAGCTATTCAGTTCGGTCGGGAACAGAGGTCGCAAGCATTCAATTAGCGATACTTTAAACTCATCTAAACTTCCGATAATAAAGTTAACAGAATTCTCTGGAAGATTCCCCGAATGGACCAGTTGGTTCAATACCTTTAAAACATTGTTAGGGACTGACCCGGAGTTAGACGATTTGAAAAAAATTATACATTTGAGAGCACCCCTAGGGCCTGCACCCTTAAGCAAGATTGATGGTCTAGAGCTATCGGAGGTAAACTACAAGAAGGCTCTACTGCTTTTACAAGAACGATATGATAACAAGGCTATTATTTTGCAGGCGCACTTGACGGAGCTATTTAATGTTAAAAGAATTAAACAAGCAGATTCCGATTCGCTAAGAGCACTGGTCGACAGTGTCAATTCCCAATTGGTAGCTCTAAGATCATTGAGTGAGGAGTCTGAATTGCTTAATGTGTTTAGGAAAACTAATTTGAGGCAAATTAGATGAACAAACCATAGATAGATGGGTAAAGGAATGGCAGTGTGAGAAAATACCTTCATGGCAATCATTGTCTCAGTTCTTGGTGCAAAGAGGAATAAATATGGCAAATCGGGAGCTAAGGCATTAAAAGGTGGTACCAAATACCCATAAAAGGGATCCGAGAAGAACTAGTTTAGCGGCGGTAGGGAGCTATAGGTCTAAATGTTTTTGCTGTACGGAGGATCATGGACTAAAAGTATGTACCAAGTTCCACATATGTCTCCAGTTCAAAGCTACCAAGAGTACAAACGAAATTCGTTATGCTTGGTATGCTTTACTAACCGTCACTCAACAAAAAGTTGCAAGGGTCAGCGGTGTGGGCGCTGTAGTAAGCCTCACAATGAATTATTTTCCACCTTGTTTTTGATAAACACTAACTTTATTGCTTTGTTCGGTTGTCTAAGTTCCCAGTCGGACCGTCAAGCATGTGGTGCTTGATTCCACAAAAATTTCCATAGAAAAAATTCAGGGGTTGGCCCCACGTGAACTTCTTCACGGGGTTTCAGGGGGAATTTTTTCGCCAAAGCGTTCGCTGCTCGTGTACATAGGAAATTCCATAGGACCAATTCAGGGGGAAATATTCCCTTAGAAGCGAGCGCAAAGAATTTTATTTTTAAATCAAACTTATATATATTAATTTGTTCTCCCCGAAAATTTAAAACCTAATCAAAAGGTAAAAACTTAGTTTACGTTGCTAGTGAAACAAAATACAATTTTAACTATACTTAAATATGCCAAAATATAAAAACATTAACAGTTTGTAACTCTTAAATTGTCCAATGTTCAATGACCTTTAAAAATCATATAAATAAATATATTTTAATGCAAGAAGTAAGTAAAAAAAATAATTGTAAAAATTTCGATAACTAAAATATACATATATCAAAATCGAAATTTAAAAAAAAAGTGATTTATTGCGTACTATGTTAAAATAATAGGAAGTATATTGAAAAATTGGTAGAGATTTAGTTGTAGGTTTAAGAAAAGTAATTTAAAACAAATTTATGTGTATAAAAATCAAAAAGGAAACAGTAAATTGCAACTCAGGGATGCAACAATGCTATTGAATGCACTTGCAATTCATCTCCACCCCTTGAATTTGGCGTAAAAAAAGTAAGCAAGTAAGTAAAAAAAGAAAGTTTTTAACTGTGTTTTGTGTTTTATAACCAAACTCTTGTTAACTGTAGTTTTTCTAACACATGACAGTATAATAAGATCGATATATATGTTAATAAAACTAGATTTGTGTTACCGGCGGAGCCTGCCACAGTAGCGAGTGTGGCCGTTGTTTTTGTATATGTATGTACTTATGTACTTATATGTAAATTAGTTTTTGCTTACAAACATTTTGGTTTGGCGTCGGATTAGTTTAATACAAAGTAACAATGGTTAATCTAACAACGAGTGTATTAAATGTTGTATTTTAAAAATATTTGTTGTACTTCATTTTGTATTTTTTTAACAGAAGCCACCAGGTGTGACGGCTCCAGTTTCAAGAACCACACCAAAAATGTCCGTAAGGCGCTCCAAAAGGCAAAGAACAAGGCCTACAAAGATGCATCCAGAACAAACAGCATCTTACAAACATTTTGGTTTGGCGTCGGATTAGTTTAATACAAAGTAACAATGGTTAATCTAACAACGAGTGTATTAAATGTTGTATTTTAAAAATATTTGTTGTACTTCATTTTGTATTTTTTTAACAGAAGCCACCAGGTGTGACGGCTCTAGTTTCAAGAACCACACCAAAAATGTCCGTAAGGCGCTCCAAAAGGCAAAGAACAAGGCCTACAAAGATGCATCCAGAACAAAAAAAATAACCAAAAAGGACTAAAATAATTTTTAGTGGCCAAAAGTTCCTTACTAGTCTTTAATTTTTGATGTATATTAAAAAACTAGCTAAGCAAAGCATATTTTAAAGAACAAAAAAAATGTAAGCCAAATTATTTTGAGATTTTTTTTGAGGCAATTTCGAAGAAATTTTCCCTAATCAATTCATATTAATTTCCTATATCCAATTCCATAGTAATTTCCTATACACAATTCCATAGGAATTTCCTATATACAATTCCATAGAAAATTCCTATGTCAAAAGGCGAGGGAAATTCAGGGGGTCAGGCCCTGAAAAAATGAGACCCCTGAATTTCCCTGGCCTTTTCCATAGGAATTTGCTATGTAAAGAGGTCGCGAACGTTTCAGTACTGAAAATTTTGGACAGGCTTAATAAAAGCGAATGGGCTTTGTCCATAATGGGGATGTGAGCCTGCAGCCCTTTTCCATAGGAAAAATGTACTTTTTTTTGGTTTAATCAATAGGTATTGAAAAGGACAATGCATTTCAGTTTAAATTATTCTAGCATAAAAACTGTAGGAGCCACAGTTTTGGGCGGTTTGTGGGCGTTAGAGTGGGCGTGGCACATTGCTGAGACAAACTTGCGCTGCGTAAGAAGCTACGGAATCTGCTCGGCAAATCGCAATAGCCTAGCTAGTGATCCCGATGAAGAATATATATACTTTATGGGGTCGGAAACGCTTCCGTCTGCCTGTTACATTCTTTCCGACGAATCTAGTATACCCTTTTACTCTACGAGTAAAGGGTATTAAAACCTAATACAAAAGAGCGACAAATCGTATGCGAAATGGAAACGCTACAAGAAAGAGAATTTTTACAACGATTTTAAAAGAAATAGAAAACTGGTCAATGAAACGATTGCAGAGGCGAAACGAAATTACTTCAAACATAAATTCCGACATTCAAAATAAAAAAAACCAATGGTCAATTTTAAGGGAATTGGGGATCGGCAATATTCAACCAACTTTAAGCTGTTACCTGATCTTGATGATCTAAATCATAAGTTCTTTCAATCGTCCGTACCTGAAATTACTAATAACACCTACCTTATATCCCTTGAATCTTGTGGTATAAATAACTGTGATATTATTTTTAGTTTTAATTGTGTCAGCCAGTGCGATGTCCTTCATTTAAGCATTAGGTCCAACGCAACGTGTTTAGATGAGATAAGTCCAAAATTTTTAAAACTATTCCTCCCCAAAATTCTTCCTGTAATAACACACATTTTAAACTGCTCCATCACCACCTCACTGTTATAAAAATCATTGAAGATATTAGATTACAAATGGATTGTATTACTTTATTGACGCTTTTAAATTTTAGTGAGGCTTTTGACACAGCAAACCACGAAATTCTTTTAGCTAAAATAACAAGTTTTTTGAAATCCTACTTATCTCAACGATCACAGCTAGTAGCTACACAAGCCTCTAAATCATCTCTTCTGTCCGTAAAACGTGGTGTTCAGCAGGGGTCCATTCTTAAACCTCTTTTGTTCAGTCTTTATGTTATGTTATTCTAACAAAATGTGACATGCACATGTAAGTTATCCAACCCGTGAAACGGTTCCACTTATGGAATTTATAAACAAATTTTCGAATTCAACCACAGCGACATTGCCTTTGCTTTGTTTAAGCTTCTGCCTTTGCCTTTTCCATTTAATTAAACCATTAAATAAACCAATCTTAAAGTGAACAAAAACTTCCGTTCGAAGCCTAAACTCTTTCGTTCGAAGCCCTCAGTATTGCGTTCTAAGTTCAAATCATACTGCGTTCCGATTTTCAATCAAATTGCATCGGTCAGCATAATTTCATTTCACAACGAGATGCGACAGTTTCAGCATAAGCTTTTATTCTAAACAAAAATTAAAGTTCTGGAAGCTTAAGAAAGAAAAGCTTCTGGCCGAGGTCCATTGGATAAAGTTTTAGAATTAAGAGGCAGTCCTATTTTGTCCGAGACCGCGATCGGTTCGAAAGTTATAAATAAGTGTCTTGTATAAGTGATAAAATATATAAGGTTTAACACCAAGTTTGATTAAATAATAAAATTTATTTTTTTTTTAAATATTACCAGTGACACACTTAATTGGCGCCCAACGTGGGGCGGTGTCGTATAAAAAGTTATACAAAATATTAATTATTACAAGTTAATTTAAACGGAACTCGCGCCGCAAAAACCCAACAATTTTTAGTGGAAAAATCAAAACATCCATCAAAAATCGACGACACCTAACATTGTGACAAGTGATCGTGATTTAATGGAAATCAATTAATGTAAGAATCCGTTTAAATAGCTGGTAAAACATAATAAAGGTGGACCGAATAAATTAATTCACAGTGCAAGAACACACAACAAAAACAAAATATTAAATTCAGTGGAAACCAAAAACAATAATTAAAACATAATAACAAAAAAAGAAGAATTTAAAAATGAAAATAAATATCAGGGAAACAACTTACGATTTAATCAAAAACGACAGAACAATTATACTAATAAAATGGGAAATAATTGGAGTAATAACCAGAATTATAATTGGCCACAAAAGAGAAATGTTTGGCAAAACGATAATCAAAATAACAATCAACAGCAACAAGCCGCCGAGCCAATGGATGTTAATCCATCGATTCAACTCCAGAATAAGCCTAATTACAATCGGCAGCCGAATAATAATTGGCAGGCAAATAATAATCGAGGTAGATATAATAATAATTATTATCAAAATAATAATCGAAGGAACAACAACAAGCCCAATAAACATGTTGTTGGAGTGGCTCCTAATGCCGAAGATCTTCATGTTTTGCCGACCAAGAAATTTTTGCATGTCGGAAAGTTTGCAACTGATACAGAGCCGAATGCTGTTTTAAAATATTTGTCCACCAAGCTTAAGGTGGATGCTAGTTCTTTCACTTTTGTAAAACTTGTAAAAAACGATGTTGACGTTTCAACCTTAAAGTTTGTAAATTTAAAGCTTGGTATCCCTGATCACCTTTACGATTCAGTCTTCAAAAACGAGTTCTGGCCGAGCTCAGTTAAGGTGAAAAGATTTATTCATAGAGAACGGGCCATTGTGGTAGGGGATGGGATCTTATCTAATTTGCCGGAGCCTGGACGAACATCCATCAAAAAACCCCTAGTGTTCGACGCCACTGGAGTTGATACTTTTGCGGGACATCTTCTTCATGCCTTTCCTCATTTGTCGGAGTCGCTTTCGCAACAACATCGGCAGCTGCTTGCCTTTCTCACTGCGCTTTCATCATCTTATGTCTCTCTCCTAACGCACCACCAACAACATCAGCCGGAGCTTTTGTTGTCCGCTTTGCGCGACACTCGCTGTCCGCTGGGTTCTAGTATCGGCGGTTCTGTTCTTTTCTTCCGTGTCTTAAGGAAGATTCCCAGTTAGATGGAAAATTTCTAGAGTCACGCCGGTCCATAAAGGAGGAAGTAAATTTGATATTTCTAACTATAGGCAAGATCAGCAACATAACTAAATTGTTCGAAAGAATAATTTTCAAAAAATTATCTTTCTTAATAAAGTCTTACATCGAACCTAATCAACATGGCTTCATGCCCGGTCGATCTACGACGACCAACTTGGCTGTTTTTACCAATCACTGTATAAATGCATTTGAGGATCATTTGCAGATGGACACGATTTACACAGATTTTGACAAAGCTTTTGACAAGGTTTATCACTCTGCCTTAAAGGCTTGGCTTTCACTCCTCTTTTATTAACTGGATAGCATCGTATTTGGATAACCGACGCTATCATGTTGAAGTAGGGTGTGCATTATCCCATCCTTATAAAGCGACATCTTGACTTCCTCAGGGTAGCTCCCTTAACCCTTTACTTTTCAATTTTTTTATAAATAACATTTGGGCCTGTATCCATTTTTCTAGGTTCCTTTTATATGCGGATGACTTAAAGATTTATTGGACTGTCAGTAACGTAAATGATTCGATATTGCTTCAATCTGACCTAGATAGTATCGGTAGTTAGTGTTCCAAGAATAGTTTGCCCTTAAACCTTAACAAATGCCACATCGTTCGTTATGCGAAACGTTCTGTAACCATTCCATCCACTTATCACATCAATAACCACCCTCTCTCTGTTTTGAATGAAATAGTTGATCTGGGGGTATTATTTGATGACAAATTTCTGTTTAATGAGGACCTGAATTTTGTAATACCAAAGGCTTTAAAACACTTTATTATTCAAAGATCCGTATTCAAGATTGTCTGTATACTCTGCTTTTGTCCGTTCTAGGGTTGAATATGCTTCCTTTATTTGGAATCCCTCGGGAAGTGTCCAGATCAATAAGATTGAGAGGTTGCAGAAAAAGTTTTTGAAGTTTGCATTGCAATCCTTGCATTTTACTGAACCGGCACCGCCCTATGATACTCAGTTTTCCCTGCTTCACACTTGTTCCTTGAAGGATCGCCGTGCAACTGCTGGCCTTCTCTTTCTGAACGATCTGCTAGTAGGAAATATTGATTGTCCTTGCCTGTTGGGATGCATCAATTTTAATGTTCCTGCCAGGAATCTCCGTACCATGGTTCCATTCCTGGACCGTGCTGTCAGGACTAATTATGCTCGCAATGAGCCACTACTAAGGGCTCTTAGATGGTTTAATTCTTTGCTTTCTAGCATTAGATTCAGCTGGGGGGCCAATAAAGATATGCTAAGGCAAACCCTTAGGGAATATTTTTTAAGTAATTTTCAATAATAGATTTAAGGTAATCGTATGTAGCCAGATAAGGATTCATCTATTGGCGATAAGTAAATAAATAAATAAATAAATTACTACCGCACTAATCAAAATAGAGAGCAAACTCAAGCTCAGAAAAGGGAACCACATGGAATAGTAAATCAGCCAGCTAAAAAAGTAACCAGATTAAATAATATCAACGAAGATAATTTTTTAGACCAAACCCCTACAGGGGAATGACTTATTTAAATAGGTCTGACCGAATAACCAAGAAGCAGTTAAAGATATTTAATAGATACAAGAGCCACTGCTTGTTATATAAAAAAGGGAATTTTATTATAAATTTATTTGAAACAAGACAATTATTTTATGAAATCGAAGAATTAGAATCTGATCTGCTAATTGGATTTAATTTATTAAGAAAAATGGAGCTATAATATATATAGAAAAGGGAGACTTGGAATACAAAGGGAAAACAGAAAAGTTAAAATATATATTCTTCCGTTTAAAGAATTTAATATAAAAAATATTTTGATGATAAAAATGGCGAAAACACAGATTCATTATTTGTAAAAAATAGTGAAAAAAGCTTGGGAATGAAAAATCCTGGGAGTGCCGACGTAGAAATATCCGTCAACAAAAAAAAAATTCCTTGGGAATTAAAAATCCTGAGAGTGCCGACGTAGAAATATCCGTCAATAAAAATACAAATATCTTGGGAATTAAAAATCCTGAGAGTGCCGACGAAGTCAATAATAAAAAAAATCGTTTACAAAGTAAAAATTTCAAGCCTGCCGTTGTTGAGTTATCCGACAAACAACAGATAAACAATATAGGTACTGATCAATTAGACGGACTAAAGGAAAAAAAAATTCACTATATTGAAAAAGAGCATTCAAAGATAAATATGCAAATTACTTTTAGAACAGATATATATTGGGAAATAAATCTTATTCACGACAGGCCAATATACGGGAAACAATATCCGTACGCTTTCTCTGTCACCGCCCTCATAATTCACCAGTTCTGGTAGTCCCAAAGAAAGGAGAAAATCAAGACGGAAGCCGTAAATTAAGACTCGTCATTGACTATAAAAAATTAAATGAAAAGACCATATCTGACAGGTACCCAATGCAAGACCCATCAGTAATTCTATCTAATTTCGGAAAAGCCAGATATTTTTCAACAATAGATTTAGAATCAGGTTTTCATCAGATATTAATGAAAGAATCTGATGTGGAAAAAACATCATTTTCAATAAATAATGGAAAGTACGAATTTTTAAGAATGCCATTCGGACTAAGAAATGCACCAAGAATTTTTCAGAGAGCAATGGACGACATCCTTAGAGAACAATTAGGGAAAACGTGTCAAATCTACATGGACGACATTATAAATTTTTCAAACTCGATTGAACAACATTATAAAGACTTAAACAAAATTATAAATATATTATTAAAGGCAAACATGAAAATCTTTTTAGAAAAATAAAAGTTTTTTAAACGCGAAACCAGTTTTCTAGGATTTTCAATTGACACCATTATTAAATATCCGCTTCCAAAAAATATTCGGGAACTAAGAAGTTTCTTAGGCCTTACGGGCTATTATAGAAAATTTGTTTTAAATTACGCCTCTATAGCCAAACCTCTAACAAAATATCTTGGAGGTCATAATGGCCAAATTTCAAAAAGAATGTCAACAAAAATGTTAATTCAGCTAGATGACCCAGCTATTTAAGCTTTTAACGAGCTGAAAGAAAATATCATTGCTCAAGTAGAATTATTTCAACCGGATTATAACAAAAAATTTACCATTACCACCGACGCTTCGGACGTAAGAATTTGGTGCAAGCTGCTAAAAATATATGAAAAGTATTTCCTCGTAACTGCAATCGCATACTTTTTAGCTTGCCCAGCGCTAATAGCAAGGAAACTGACGTTATGCATAACAACTTGCACCAAATTCTTACGTTCCCCAACACTGAAAATTTAAAATAGCGTTTAACGGCCGCTGCTCCCGAATACTGAACTTGGGTATATACGTTTAAAAATCTGTTAAAAATCGATTTACCAACGGATTGTCGTGATCAATGGCGCATATTCTCCGTTATGGTTTACCTTTCAAGAAAACAACATAAAACTAATTTCGGTTTTTACGCGTGTATTTTTAAAGAAGCCATTTATGCCAGCGTTTTTGATTTTTTTCCAAATTTTTCAACTTTGACGAAGTGTAGCTTTTGAACTAATGAATGGAACTCAATGATGTGTATAAGAAAGTTAAAGGGCATTCTATTACCTGTAAAATGAGTCTTTGATGACCGAATTCGGTTTATCACAACTCGAGTTAGAAAATAAAAAAGTGCGAAAAACGTTTTTTACACTTTAAAAAAAATTGGTACCATAGAAAAAATTTTAAGTGCCCTTTTCTTAATCAGGGAGATGTATCTTACCGGAAAATAAAGGTTTCCTGAAAGGCGTATTTCATCAATTTTTTTTTGTAAACTGGTGTAATCGAAGAAACACATTGCAGAGCACACAGGGGACTTGACGAAAATTATAAACAAATCAGTAGATTCTATTATTGGCCAAACTTACTTACAAAATTAAAAGAATATATAAAAAATTGTAAAATTTGCTATGAAAACAAATATAACAGGCACCCAATTAAAATTCCAATTGAAGAAGCCCCAATCCCGAGTAAGGAAGGCGAAAATTTACACATCGACATGTATTACGCGCGAAGTCTTACTTTCATAACTTGTATTGACGCTTACTCAAAATTTTTAGTAGTAAAAGAAATCCAAAATAAATTAAATATCGAAAACAAAGTAATGGAACTTCTTCAACAATTTCCACAAGCCAAAGTAATAATGACCGATAATGAACCAAGCTTTACCTCGGCCCAATTTAAATCTTTTGCACAAAGGTGCGGTTTAACTTTACATTACGCAGACCCGAGGCACAGTACCTCAAACGGACAAGTTGAAAGGGCACATTCTACACTAACAGAATTAGATCGATGCATTAAAGAAGAATTTAATCTAACCGACTATTCCGAAATAGTAATAAGAGCCGCTCAAGAATATAATCAGAGCATTCATTCTACAACGAACCAGAAACCTTTTGACGTACTATATAATAAAATAGAGCACGATAATATTCCTCAAATTTTAAAAAATACACAAGAGAAAATGTTAAAAACACATAATGAAAACAGAAAAGAAAAAGTATATCATGTAGGACAGGTAGTTTATGAAAAGAAACACGGGTAAAGAAATAAACTTAAAACTAGATATAAAAAACAAGTAGTAAAAGAAAATGTACCTAACAAAATAATAATCAACAACAGAAATATAATTATTCACAAAGATAATATGTTACTTTTTTTTACCTTTTCCAGAAAATGTTTTATCAGGTGCTCATACTACACCTTATTTTATTAACAAAATCAGAAATAATTGACTACACAAGTCACGAGTATCTTTTATTCAAGGACAATAAAGACGTATTGACGTTCGATTCATACGCAGAATTATTCCACGTAACTAACTTAAGTTTTTATAAAGAAATAATAAAATTGGACTCAGAAAATATAAAAAGGGATACTAATAAAAGGTCACAATAGGAAATTAAATATGACCTAGAAATAATCGAATTAATTTTATCACAATTAATATCAACTAGATCAAAAAGGGGGATAAATGAGATGGGCACTGTGTGGAAATGGTTAGCTGGAACTCCGGATGATGATGATTTTAGTAAAATTCAGAATAAAATCGATGAATTAATTGAAAATAATAATAAGCAATTTATTGTCAATTCCAAGTTGTTCAAAGAAATAAAATCTCTTTCTGATGATTTTTAAAACGCTTTTATTGATCAAGATTTACCATTCCGAAAACATCGCTTACGATTATTAAAATTTGTTCTGCAAAATTTCATTGACACAATCACACTAGCAAAAATTGACGTTTTTAATACCAAAATATTAAACAATGATGACATCATGGAAATATTAAAACATGAACTAAAACCAGTTGTTATTGCTGACTTAATGGACATCTCTGTTTTTAAAATCGCACTGCATAATGAAGTTTTAAAAATTTTTATAAATTACCCAATAATAAAAAACATATTCGAAATATATCACGCTATAGCTATTTCCCAAATCGATGGAAAACTAGTATTAAGCAATCAAGTCGCAAAATGCGCAAATATTTTTTTATGAAATGTCTAACTTTAAGAACAAACTTTTTAATAATTATTGCACTTTAAGTAATGAAAAACTTGTTTTACCCGCTTATTAAATGGTGAGAAATCCACTTGTAAAAAAATAGAATAAAAAAATAGACATCATACAAGATGGTGCCATTCTTATAAATGGTAACAATATTGTTAACAACTCCCATTTAAACGGTTCATTTTTGATAACATTTAATGGTACAACCGATATTAATAATATTTCATATACCAATTTGGAAAACAAAATTCTTAACTACTTAACAACGAATCACTTCAAAAATTATGAAATATCCGATTACATGTTATCAAACAATTTAGAACTTTCTTTACATAATATAAACATTTTAAATCCTTTCATTAAAATTAATAATACTAAAATATCACTTACCTTTGTACTCTTAATTTTAATCATTATATATTTGATTTTTTTACTTATTATAAAATACAAAAAATCTTTAATATTTGTACCCAAAAAACATCGGCCAGAACCAGAAAAATCTTTTAACCAAGAACATTTTTAACATAATTAAGAGATCAATTAAATGAATTTCATATTGAATCGGGACAATCCATTTTATGGATATGGAATTTATAAAAAAAATCCCGAATTCAACCACAGCGACATTGCCTTTGCCTTTGTTTAAGATTCTGCCTTTGCCTTTTCCATTTACTTCGAGGGCCGCGCTTGACCGTCCTGCTAAGATAAATAAACCAATCGTAAAGTAGACACAAACTTCCGTTCGAAGCCCAAACTCTTTCGGTCGAAGCCCACAGTATTGCGTTCTAAGTTCAAATCATATTGCGTTCCGATTTTCAATCAATTTGCATCGGTCAGCATAGTTTCATTTCACAACGAGATGGGACAGTTTCAGCATAAGCTTTTATTCTAAACAAAAATAAAAGTTCTGGAAGCTTAAGAAAGAAAAGCTTCTGGCCGAGTTTCATTGGATAAAGTTTTAGAATTAAGAGGCAGTCCTATTTTGTCCGAGACCGCGATCGGTTCGAAAGTTATAAATAAGTGTCTTGTATAAGTGATAAAAAATAGAAGGTTTAACACCAAGATTGATTAAATAATAAAATTTATTTTTTTAAATATATTACCAGTGACAAATTTAATTTGTATGCCGACGACGTCCAACTATATGTAAGCTGTCCTGTTAGCCAAATTAATGAATGTGTTCGTGTCTGTAACAGTGAATTAGACATGGTTTGCAAATGGGCAGAGAGAAATAGATTATCCTTAAGCCCCCTCAAAACAAAGTGCATAGTAATACATTACCGATATTTTTACACAGATCATCTGGAAAATCTTTGCTTAAATGGTCAACAATTAAGCTATGTAGACCGAGCGAGTAACTTGGGGTTTACAATAAATTCCACTCTATCATGGAAAAACCACAATACGATTGGAAAAATGTATAGGATACTTAGACAACTTATCAATAAATTTTAAAATACGTATTGCGAAGACTAAGCTGATACCACTGCTATTCAATGGAGTCGAAGTCTTTGAAAATTTTGAGGCTACTAGCCAGCACACACTCCTTGTAGCCTTTAACAATGTAGCGAGATATATACTTGATCGCAAGGGCACAGATCGAATCTTTGATGCAACTTTTTAAATATTTGATATGCCGCTAAAAGTCTGGATCGAGTACAAAACTCTAGTACTAAATAATAACAACTGTCGAGCCAAAAAACCCTTTTAGCAAACTAAAATTCAGCGCTTCAAACAGAACAAAAAATCTAATTTGTCATAAAGTAAAACATGCCTATGTTGAGAAACACTTTATTATCTGTGCTGTACGTTCTTGGAATAAACTACCACATCCACTAAAATCAATTAAATCTGTCACGCAATCCCAGTCGTAAATGACAGCATTCCAGCATGCGTTCTTTCATTATGAAATGGCATCAAAAAGGTGTTCCGGAAGTGATGAGTCTGTCCATTCTTTTTATACGGGTGCGGGACAAAAAAGAATGCACCCGTTCAATGCTTTTGGAAGCATATATCTGGAATGCACCTGGAAGCCACAAACTAAACACATTCTGGGTGTACTCTTTTTTAATGCACCTGGGAGCAACATACTAAACTCCTTCTGGGTGTACTCTTTTTTAATGCACCTGTAACATGTACCCAGGAATGCACCTAGAAGCATTCAAAAACCAAATATCTGGAAGTTTTCCCCAGGAATACATAAAACTGGATTTTAATTTCAAATTTATTTTCATTTCAATATTCAAAAACGCAACTAATTTTTAATCGGAGTAACTCCCCTTCTGTACGGTGCTTTGGTGCTTCCTTCTTGTTTATGTTCTTTTGTCATTTACGCAGTTCAGTCCTTGGTGTGCCCATTCATTTTTTGCGATTCTGAAAAATATAAAGCAAATTGAATATTATATATTTTGAAATATGTGTATATACATTACAAATATACAATATGTGTATTTTGTATGTACAATTTACATACAAATAGTTATTATTTTATTTGTTTAATATGTTTCTAGTTTGAATGTTCAGTGTACATGTACTGTGTGTTCATATTGAACTAAATTATCTACACTTTACTTACCTGTGAAAATATTGATGTAAAATTGGTGGCAGAAAGCAACAAACTTTTTCAAAACATGTGGCACGAACTTCACTTTTCAGAACTAAAAATGCTACTGACGAGAAATGCAAGAGACAAGAAAAACCGCTCGCTTCCTTGTATGTTCCCTTTTGTCTTTATTATTTGTTTGTCAAGAGAACAGTTTTGAAAAAATACGATTGTAAAAAAATGCGCATCGGCAACCTTCGGGTTTGAGTTTGGTTTTTTTACATTCCCACTAAAATGCACCTGGATGCACTAGATGGCACCCAAAAGACTGCCCCCAGCACGCACATTTTCCTTGGTAAATTTTCATGCGAATTATGATTCTCACTAGTGAATTGATTAAAAAAATTTATTTTTATTTTTAACAATCACTTATTCACTATTACAATTTTACAATAGGTCGAACTTATTTAATTCACTGCTCTTGTATTTATTCTCGAATTATTGTTCTGCTCGATTCGGATCTCAAAAACGGACTGCCTGCTCTCTAGTTCAATGATCAATAATCAAACCTCGGCTTAAGAGATTCTATCCCCAAAAATTGATAAAGAGAATGACTCAAGAGAGTCGGAAAATAGGATGATGCAATTTGCCAATTAAATTCAAAGTCCAATTGTTTAATTTGAATAAATGGATTTAGTATGTTAATATTATCAAATGAGAGTTCCGAATCATTAGATATAATATATTCGGATATTAAAAAATCTGTATATTTTCGAGCTGTGATGTATTCCAATATCTAATTGTCTACATTGGTGTAGGAAATATTATTAATTATAGAGGTGCCATTAAAAGTAATTAAATATGACCCATTTAAATGAGTGTCATTAACTGTATTTTCTCCATTTACAAAAATGGATCCATCTTGGATTACATCTACTTTTTTATTTTTTTCTCTGATTTTGTTACAACAAGATTTTTCTCCATTTAGTAATCTGGTGAAACAAGAACCTTCTGGGTTAAGTGTGCAATAATTGTTAAATATTTCTGTCTTAAAATTAGACATTACATAGTACTTATTTCTACATTTTGCGACGTGATTATCAATTAATAATTTTCCATCATCATGTGAAATGGATCTTGAATTGTAAACGTCACAGCGATCGGTAATAATAGGGTATTTTATGTAAATTATAATAAGATCTTGATGCAAAGCGATTTTAAATTCAGATATATCTAAAAGGTCTGTTATAACTACAGGTCTATTTTCGTGTTTATAAATTTCTTGTATATCGTCGTTGTTTAGAATTTTAGTATTAAATACATCGATTTTGGCGAGTGTAATTGTGTCCATTAAATTCATAAGATCGTAAGTAAGCAAACGCAGACGATTTTTTCTAAGCGGAATTTCTTGATCTTTAAAGGCTGTTTTGAATTCTTCAGATAAAGATTTTATCTCTTTAAATATTTTAGAATTAATAACGAATTGATCGTTATTATTTTGTATTAAATCATCGATTTTATTTTGGACAGTTATGAAATCATCATGATCTGGTGTTCCCGCTATCCATTTCCAAATAGTGCCTAATTCATTAATGCCTTTTTTCGATCTACTGGGTATAATTTGGGAGATAAGTATTTGGATAATTTTTAAATCGTGGGATATTTCCCAAAGAAAATTGTTGCTGTCGTGACTCTTCAGAAATTCTGTTTCAAGATTAATTATATCTCTATAAAGACTTATATTAGTTATATGAAATAAATCTGCGTATGATTCATAAATAAGAACATCTTTGGTATCCTTGTAAAGAAGGAAATCATGGTTCGTGTAATCCATAATTTCGGATTTGGTTGTAGCTACCAGCAGTAATAAGTACATTATTGAAATCATTATCTGTAATTTGAAACAAATTATTTTATATTATCTTTATGAATCGTACGGTTTCTGTTATTTATAATAACTTTATTAGGGAGATTTTCCCTAACTACTTGTTTTTTGTGTCTAGAATTTAGCTTGTTTCTTTCCCCATATTTCTTTTCGTAAATTACCTCTCCTACGTGATAATTCTTATTTTGTCTATCTTTATTGTGGAAATGCAACATTTTCTCTTGAGCTTGTTGCAATAATTTAGGCATATCTTCGTGTTTGATTTTATTAAATAGTATGTCAAAAGGTCGTTGGTTGGTTATTGAGTGAATTGTTAAATTATATTTTTGTGCTGCTTTAATAATGATTTCGGAATAATCAACTAAATTAAGCTCATCTTTAACGCAGCGAGCAATTTCTGTTAAAGTAGAGTGTGCCCTTTCTATTTGTCCGTTGGACGTACTATGTCGAGGATCTGCAAAGAATAGAGATATCCCATTTCTTTGAGCAAAGGATTTGAATTGGGATGAAGAGAAACTTGGTTCGTTATCTATCATCAAAGATTTGGCTAATGGAAATTGTTGTAAAATTTCTGAAACTTTATTTTCTATATTTAGTTTGTTAGGGATTTCTTTTACGACCAAATATTTCGAATAGGAATCTATACAAGTAATGAATATAAGATTTTGGGCGTAATATATGTCAAGATGCAAATTTTCACCTTCTCTTTCTGGAATAGGCGCTTGACCGATAGGAATCTGTACTCGGTGTCTGTTGTATTTGTTTTGATTGCAGATTGTGCAATTCTTTATAAATTCCTTAAGCTTTTTGTATAAATTATAATTTTCATCAAGCCCTCTATGAGCTCTACAATGAGTTTCTGTGATAATCACGGATCTGTCTTCAGCGTCTTCGACATCCTGGACAAATGTCTTAGTGTATAAAAATGTATTTATAAAATTGTCTTTAAGTGGTTTTTGAATTCTATAAAAATCTTCTAGAGTACAGTTAACTCCTATTGTTATATTGGGTGGAATATATTCTCTTAATATTGATATTAAATTTTCTGGAGTATCATACTCTATTATATGTCTAGTATTTCCGAATACATTAATCGACTCATGTATTGTATACCTCCCCGTTGCTATTAGCAATTGTTGCTTAAACTGGTTTAAGGGTTTTCGGGTTTCTTGTATAACATTCTCAAAACTACTCTCTGCTGAATGCGGAGTATTTTGATCTGAGACCGATTCATTGCTTTCAAATAATTATTAATTTGTATCCTTGATAAAGCGTTCGCAACAACATTTGTTGCTCCTGGCTTATAAATTATTTTGGGTGAATAGCTTTCAATAAAAGAATACCATCTTTTCATTTCGGTATTTGGATTTTTTTGAGAAATGGAAAATGAAAGAGGTTGGTGATCGGTATAGATATCGATGTTGTTAACCCCATATACGTAATTACGAAGGTTCTTAAAAGCCCATACTATGGCTAAAAGTTCCTTTTTATTTGTCGCGTATAATTGTTCAGTTTTGGTTAGAGTTTTTGAAATAAATGTGATTGGTTTTCCTTCCTGAGAAAGAACCGCACCAATTGCTAAGTGAGACCCGTCAGTTGTTAGGGTAAATTTTTTATTATAGTCCGGTTGTACTAGTTCTACTTGTGCAATTAAATTTTCTTTGAGCTCGTTAAAAGCTCTTACAGCTGAATCATCAAACTGTATTAAAGTTTTACGTGATGCTTTTTTAGATACTTTGCCGTTTTGGCCTTCTAAATATTTTGTTAAAGGTTTAGCTATCTTTGCGTAATTTTGCACAAATTTTCTGTAATATCCTGTAAGGCCTAGGAAGCTTCTAAGCTCTCGAATATTTTTAGGGATCGGGTATTTTACAATTGTTGAAATTTTTTCGGGATCGGTTTTGATCACATTGTGAGAAACAACGTAACCGAGAAAGTTTGTTTCTAATTTAAAGAACTTTGATTTTTCAATCGAAATTTTCATGTTCGCGTTCAGAAAAATTTTAATAATGACAATTAGGTCTTTGTAATGTTGCTCAATTGTTTTTGAAAATATGGTTATGTCATCCATATAAACATGACATGTTTTACCCACTTGTTCTCTCAAAATATCGTCCATCGCTCGTTGGAATATTCTAGGAGCGTTTGTCAAACCGAAAGGCATTCTTAGGAATTCGTATTTCCCATTATTTATTAAAAATAAGGTTTTTTGTATGTCAGGTTCGTTCATGAGAATCTGATGAAATCCAGATTCCAAGTCAATTGTTGAAAAGTATTTGGCTTTTCCGAGATTTGATAAAATCACTGAAGGGTCCTGCATTGGATACCTATCAGGTATAGTATTTTCATTTAGTTTTTTATAGTCAATTACGAGTCTTAGTTTTGGAGTTCCATCTTCATTGAAACCCTTTTTTGGTACCACTAGTACAGGGGAATTCCAAGGACTTCTACTTGGCCTTATAATTTCTTCTTTTAGCATTCGACTTATTTCAGAATTTTCAAAATCTGAAGCTGATAGAGCATAAGGGTATTGTTGTGGTATACGTTGTAAACGACGCTCTATTTGCCAAAATCGTTGCTTGGCAATATCCACTGAACTTCCCAATTGTTGGGTAGATTTCGAAAAGGGAAGCCGAACTTGAACTCGCCCATTCTCGAGAAAAGCAGAGTTTTTGCAGAAGTGGCGATCACATTCTTCCTCTTCAGTTGTGTATTGGTTTTGAGATGATTCTGGAAATGATTCGATTTCCCAAAACCTTTTTAGATTTTCATTCAGCTGTTCGGACTGCGAGATTTTGCACATAAGAACATTAGCCTTCGCCCTAGATTGCGGATTGTCAACAACTTGTCCACCAATAATCCATCCGAGTGTAGTGTTAAGTAGGCATGGCAGCCCAGGCCCCAGTGATAATTTTCCGCCAGTGAGCAATTCAAAGAATTCCTGGGTGCTTAGTAAAATGTCAATTTTTTGTGGTTTAAAAAACAATGGGTCAGCCAAATCTATTCCGTCAGGGATTGACCACGTTGATGATTCTATTCGAGTGGCGGGTTGAGTCAATGCTATTGTTTTGGTAACAGCAAATTGCAATGACCATTCGTCAGCAGACAAACGTGAGCGTATGGTCGTCGAGACTGAGAACTGAAGTTTTGCTCTAACATCTCCTATACCAGAAACTTCAAAATGTTGACGCTTTCGCTGAAGTTGTAATTTGTTGGCCAAAGTATCTGTGATAAAGTTAATTTCCGAGCCAGAATCAAGCAAGGCCCTTGCCGGGTGGAACATTCCGTACTTATCCTGGACAAGAACTATAGCGGTTGGGATAAGAGCTCGATTTGATTTACGAGAAAGACATGCGACTACCTGTGTGGAGCAACGAGGTTGCTCGTTTGTCTGTTCTACATTTGATTGAGAAGTTTCTTGTGTTTCACTTCTGCGATGTAACGAAGAATGGTGCAACCCGCGACAAGTCCGACAGCGAAATTTTGAAGGACAGTCAGCTGGGATGTGGCCCATATGAAGACAGTTTAAACATAGCGCTGCCTGTTTGATCCAAGCATGTCGCAACGAACGAAGGGCACGATCCTAGATTGTGATCTGTAGAATCGCATTTTATACAACTCCCTCTAGCCGTTAGGAATGCCTTTTTGTGGGGGTGATTTAGTTTTTCTGAACGCTTATCATACTGCTTGAACTCCTGGCCTGGCTTTGCGCTGCATTCTAGAAACTGACAATGCCTACCTAATATGTTGTAGAAATTGTCCCAAGTTGGAAACTGCTCATAGTTCTGACCTCGATCATAAGCATGTTTTGAATCTGAATCAACCTTTTGCAAAACGAGCTGAATTAAAATGGCTTCAAATGCATTTTGTTCGGTGCCAAGAGAGAGTAGTGAACCACGCAAAGCTGCCACTGTGTCTAAAATTTCTCGAAGGGATGATGAATCAGATTTTCTCATTTGAGAAATGGCAAAAAGGCTAGATACATGTTCGAGTAAGATCAACACTTTTTTATCGTATCGTTCCTTAAGGCGCTCCAATGCCTTTTTGTAATTTTCTTCTGATACTTGAAATGCAGCCACTACACTTAATGCAGGACCAGAAAGACATCCGAGTAGATACGTAAACTTGTCAATATCAGACAGTGAAACATCATCATGAACCATATGATTGAAGGCTGCAATAAAACGGTTATACTCCCCATATTTTCCGTCAAATTTTGGTAGTTTTAGAGAAGGTAATTGATTATGGGAACTGGCCCCTAAGCATGTGGAATTTATCAAGACGGAGTCCTCAGGGCCAATGCGCTTGCTAACATTTGCACGTTTTAAAAGCGTAGATTTTGTTGCTATAAAATCTGCCTCAAACTGATCGCGAGAATCTTCTTCGAAGTCTATTTCTTCAATTTGCTGTTGAACTTGACACAATTGCCTAAAGTGCGATTCCAAAAGGGCCAAGTGACACTCTGCCGATGCAGCATCCATTGCTGTGTCTGCAACCGCTCGATTCGAAGTTCGTTGCATGTTTCGTTGCAGCAGAGTTCTTTTGCGCCTAAGTGCAGCTAGCTGTTCTTCTACAGATGGTTTGGTCATGTTTGCAAAGAGATGAACGATCAGCCAAAGTGCTCCAGTGAGTGTCTCAGGTGTACTGGTGACGTAATGGTGTGATGCCGTAAAGTCCAAGTTGAGATAACTTTCCAACTGATCCGCTTGAATTGTAGCTGCTACTGAATCCCTTGTGATCCCTCACAGCCGAGTTGTTAAGGTTTAGGACAGCAGTCCTGTCACGGTCGCCAATGTTTATTCCGCTGCCTAATGGGAGGCAGCCAAAGGTGAAATTTGCCCATGTGCAAATGCCAGTGGTTGTTGTTATTGCACCGCCTCTGCCCCTGTGCAGATGGCGGAGCTTGATCCAAAAATTAAAACGACGGAGTCAATGATATTTACTTCACGAAGTTCTGTGTGAGACTGTATTCAGCTTTTGGTTATACACTTGGTTGGGCTGCGCATAACAAGAAAGCTTATAATTTACCGTTTTCATTGTGGATCATAATGCTTTACAATAGAGGGTAATCTTTTAGCATACAATTTCAACTAAAATAAAGAGGCAAGCGTGAACAACTATGTTTTTTTAAAACACGTTCCCCAACTTACTACTGGGTAATATCCGCGGCAAATAGAATTCTTTCAAACAAAGCTATTCCACCAAATATTTTGAATGTGCATGTGTACAGAATGTGCCTTAAAATTGTGTATGTTTAGCAAGCATACATACATACATAAATATAAATGTTTTTTGTCTATTATATGTGTTGCTTTCTCATTCTTGGCGCTGGCTGAAACAAAAGCAGAGCCAAAAAATGAGAGCAAGGGAGAGAGAATAAAGTGCGTGGCTAACTTATTCAATTAAATAATGAACAAAAAAATAAACTATTTGTCCTTTTTTTCCCCTGTCCACTAACCAGTTTACTTATTGCTGTAATTTTTTTGATTGCTTATGTTCAACAAACATATATTAATACAATTGTTTTTATTCTATTTTATGTTTTGCTCTCTCTTTCTTGGCGCAGGCTGTAACAAATGCTGGTCAAAAAAAACAATGACAGTTACAGCTCTGCCAACGCTAAGAGAGAGCAGGTCAAAAAGAAAGAGAACGAAAAGCGCTGCTAACGATAAGAGCGTACAGTGCGCGGCTAACTTATTCTATTGAATAATTAACAATTTACTCCTGTTCTCTACCCTAACACCAATTCATTGGTCTATTAATTTCAATTACCTAATTCTGATTATTGTTAGATTTAAATTGCTGAAAAGCAACAGCATGGCGCGGGAGGGAGGACTTTTGCTCTTTGCATTTTTTCCCTTCTTAGTGCAATTTTATGCGCCAAAAGAGAAGTATATTTGGGGTAAAAGGACACAAATCCGTTTACGTTAAATTGGCGGGCTAAAACTTTACAGCGCTGTAAATATTTCTGTTGTCTTTTAAAAGATATGTATGTTTATTTATGTTGTTTGTATGTTTAATCAATGCCTTTGATTGTCCTCAAAAAAAATAGGCAGTTCACTCCAACGCCCACAAACCGCCCAAGGAGTTGAGAGAGGCAATGACGTCAGACGTCAGTCAGACAATGTACATATGTATACATCATTTTATTTCTGCATGTTTGTATGTAAATAGTTGCAAACTGAAGTAGTAGGGAAACGCGGGTTCTGGGACAATTTTGTGATGTGTATTGGTTAACCAAATTGCAGTCTTTCGAGATTTTGTATTTAGCAAAGTAAAATCATATGGTGGTTCTATTAAAATACTATTATTCAAGTTTGGATCTTTTTCGAATACAATTCCAATTTCCTTTAAAATAAAATTATTATTATTATCAAAGAAACCTTGAACATCAATCGAACTGTCTTCAGTTCTATTGAAATTCTCACATCAATAGGACCAGTTTTCACTGATTCGTTTTGATATGAAAGATCAACCACAATAATAGGGGCCTTCAATTTAAATTCATTTGGGGTCAAAAATGGTTGTGATTCACGATTATAGTAACTAGATTAAAATCTTGTATACATTTCATATAGGTGAGCATACTGATTCTTACTAAAATCAACATTCAGATTATCATATGGATATGACTCTGAATTCAAGTGAACTTTCAAGTTTGATAAGTTATTTGTGATAAGTTCTCCATTTAGTGTAAATCCAATTATAGCAAATCTTGGTTTTTCGCGGTTAGCCGACAATTTCACATTCCAGCTGTGTTGACTTCCATACCCCAATTTGGGGTTAACATATGAATCCCAACTCCGGAATGCGATTGGTAGGTTTACACCACTTTTAATAATATCGTACATCTTAATTTTCGCAAAATCGCTCGGAGTTACATGGGGAATTTTCCAGGTTATATTCGTCATTTCCAACTTAAAAGTTTGTTCATTTCTGGTTTGTTCAAACACATCACCAAGATTCTTAGTTAGCATCAACACTAGTTCGTGTTTACAATTTAACAAAACTTTTTTATAATCCTCAGCAAATCCCAATAAATTTTTTAATGGTACAGAAAAGTTAAAGTGGGGTCCCGTAGATATTTCGTCCCCACTGCTCCATCCGGAATTTAATAGATTTTGACTTTGAAGATTATCCAGAGATATATAATTTTTTAGGGTTGTAGTCATACCGACAAATCGTGTTTTATCAATCTCACATCCATTTATTTCGTACTTAATTTCATCCAAAAAGTAAGCCATACAATTATTTTTAAAAAAAGTGGTAACATTTTCAGTTGTAGGTCCATTCGGTGAATCTTTTCTAATAATTCCTTGAAAATTAAGGTAACTTTCGTGAGGAAGCACGTACAAGTCTTGATTTTGAATAGTAATTCGAATTTCATCGTTTGGCTTAAATGTTTGATTATACGATGAATAAGTATGAAACTCTTTCTTCGAAATACTCTCATCTGAGTAAACCTTTTCTCGAACATTTAAAATTTCGTTCATTGTGTTCCTTTCCACCTTTTATATTATACTCGAAGCTTCAAGCCTAACGACTTTAAAAATAGTTTATTTTTCAAAGTAAGTGAGCTTCTTTTTACTTTTGGTCCTCTTTCTATAGCTTTACAATTAGTAATGCTTGGCTGAGGACTTAAGCTACGTCTTTTATTATAAATAATCATTCTATTAACCGAATGTGCATGCGAATCGAAACGTTTTCACCACGTAAATTCACCAAATCACCGTTTTGATCAACTATGCGTATAGATAGTGTGCTTATTTCGTCACAGTTGATTGGTAAATAAATTAGGTTATGTGGTGTCACTGTCATTTTATACCCAGGCGGAACATTAATGCCAAACTCATGTAATGTATGATTCGGTGTATTATCTAAATATGAACCGCTGATTATATTACATTCCAAACGAATTGAATTAATTTTTAATATGTTCACGGTCTGATCTGATCGATAGGTTTTTGTAGGATGTGGTTCTAGTACTTTTTGATGGAAACCAAACAGCTGTCCAACCGATCTTTCCTTATTAAAGTAAACTGACTCTCGTATGGTAGTTATTTCAACTTGAAGTGTATTATTATTACTTTGAATTTTAAATGTATTTTCAAGGTTATAGTCTTTTAGTTTATTGTAAATGAAATCGGTGATATCATTCAATTCATATGATCCAGTTGGAATTGTAATAACCTTGTCACCGATGTGGAAGAGGTTATATTTTTCATCAATATTTGGAATCGAATTATACATATTAAAATCGATAAGAGCGCACTCATATCGACCATTCAATTCGATAGGTGGAAAAAAGTTTGTATTTATAATGGAACTATTTCCATTCAAGGATAATGCAAGTGATCTAGACATATTGAAAACTCTTGATAAACTGTGGGATTGTAAGTATCTAACCAAGCTTTATATTGAAATTACTCCTTAAATCATAATAAATTGATCAAATCCTTTTCTGTATCTTCCGTTATCCATTTCGTTATCCTTGCTAATTAATAGGAATCCGTGCTTGTCCTCCCAACATTTTTGACAAATTTTCACAAATGTTTCATAATTCATATCAGTGTTAATATGGTCCCGATATATATGCCGCATATTTAAATCATCTTGCTTAAACATTATAATAAAGTTGGCATTGTCACGAATCAGATGTTTAGGTATATGACTATACGTTTGACATAAATAAAAAGAGTCGATATTTTTATGTCGACCCATACAAAAATAAGATCTTATGTTATCTTGTTTTTCACAAGCTACGTCATCGAATATCATAATGGAATTGTTTTTAGCTTCACTGGGGTCTAGTACACCCTCATTATGGGAGAATGTATGATATCCCATTCCTTTAATCGGTTTGATTAATTTCTCCAAGTACTCATATTTAGGTTGATATAAACTTTTTGAAAATATATAAACATTTTCGAATTTTAATCCATTAGGACTCTCTATTAGACTTAACATAATATTAGTTTTACCACAATTCGAAGGCCCAACAATTAGAGCCCTTATTGTGTTCGGTAAGAGAGCACTATGTCGTGGCGGTAGATTTTTCTCGTTTTCATCGTTAATATTTCTAACTACAATTTTTTGTTTCTGACTTATTAAACGCATCTTTTAACCTAATGTACCTCATTCAATGAGAAATCTTTGATGATTAAACATCAAGAAAATGGGGAAACGTTTTTATAATCGCATCAGTCGTATTTTTAATTGTAAACACGGTGGTGGTCTTGTCGATAAGCTAATTAATACATTACCGTTTGAAGCCCATATTCCGGGATATAATTTTTGTGGACCGGGTACAAAGTTACAGAAACGGTTGGAACGTGGTGATCAAGGAATAAACCCATTGGATGAAGCTTGCAAAGAGCACGATATCGCATATTCTCAAAACAAGGCATTGAGTGAACGACATAGGGCAGACTCCATATTAATTGACAAAGCCTGGTCGCGTGTCAAGGCACCAGATAACAGTCTTGGTGAAAGAGCAGCAGCATACTTTGTTACAAATATAATGAAAGCCAAGAAAAAATTTGATATGGGATTGAATAAAACGGAAAAGAAAGGAAGGAAAAAGATATTGAAGAATAAAATGAAGAAGACAAACCTTTCGACTGTAATAAATGCTGCTACTAAGACATTAAAAAAACAAAAACCATTAGACATTATGAGTGCAATTAAAGTTGCACGTAAATCAATTCATCAATCAATGGGTTGTAAGAAAAATGTTAAAGTACCTCGTGTAATTAATGTACCCAAAATTGGAGGTTTTCTACCAATCGTGCCGATCTTGACAGCCCTCAGCGCTCTTGGTAGTTTAGCAAGTGGTAGTGCAGCAATTGCAAAAACAATTAACAATGCGAGAATGGCTAAGGAAGATATGGAGGAGAAAAAACGTCACAATAGGAAAATTGAAAGTGTTGCTGTAGGAGAAGGATTATATCTCAAGCCCTATAGAAAGGGTTATGGTTTCTTTCTTAAGCCCTATAGTAAGGGGAAAGGAATTAAGAAGCGAAAAAACTAATTTCTCTGCTACCCAATAGACCACTATCAAATATCGACATTATACATTTTGCTAGGAAATATATCCCACATTTTAGAGGGGTGTTTATGAGAGATTTACTCCCAGAAGCACCAAAAAGTAGGGAGTGTGGTATAGTAAACTTAGATAATTCCCGATCAAGTGGTACACATTGGGTTGCATATAATAAAAATAAAAATAATATACATTATTTCGACAGTTTTGGAAATCTTCAGCCACCTAGAGAAGTTGTGAAATACTTGGGACATAGAATACAATACAACTATGATAGAGTTCAAGACTTTGATACATACAACTGTGGACACCTGTGCCTCGCTTTTCTACTTTCTTTCGTAGAAAATGTGGAGTCAAAACCGGTATATTTAAATGGTTAATTTACATTTGGGGGGTTGAAAATCAATGTATGGGTACGTGTATGTGTGAACTCTGTATGGTATAAAAAGTGGACCTGCACGCGTTCAAATTCACAGTCTAAGTTTCTACTTCACATCGAACGTCATCTAGAGGACAAGAATTTTTGATCATTCTTAACAAAAAAAAAAAAAAAGCCTATAACTGCTCATAACAGCTCAAAACAGCTGGTGACTAGCTTATAACAACTAGTAAACAACTAGTTAACAGCTACTAAACAGATAATAACCATCTAATAACAGCTATTAACCAGCTAAAACAAGTAGTAAGCAACTACGAAACAAGTACTGAACAACTGCTAAACAGGTAGTAAACATCAAAATACAGCTAAAAACAACGTGGAACAACTGTACCAAGTCCAAAAAACTCAACAACCATCATGAATCAGGAAAACCAGATGAACATTGTAGTTAAAGAGTTCAATAAATTTAATAAAAAGACACTGCTATCGAAGACAAGGATGCCTGAAAATGTAAGATTCCCGATCCTCAAGGCGGAGCGCAAAACAACAAAGGTTGGAGAATCTATTGCTCTCGAGTTGGAGGAGCACATTCTGTACATGCCGGAAAGGTACACCTCTCTTCAAGATGTTATCATCAATGAAATGGTTGATGGAAAATTTAATATTTATAAAAGTAATGACAATTTGTATTTAGAAATAAGTCAGTAATCATTAAAAAGATTGAGATTTTAAGAATATAACAATAAATACACTTTTTAAAATATAATGAAGAAAATGTATCGAATCTTTTTTTTATTCGGAAATGGTATATAAATATTACAGATCTTGGCGATCCCTAAACAGTATTTGTTTAGTAACTGAGGAGTGACTACATGAATTTCGGAAATTTTAAATCTTTCACCTATAAAGTTTGAACAATATACTACAATGAATATTTTGTCACAGTTAACCAAAGCTAGATTTGCTTTGAAGCGAAAATTCGATGATCTCAAACAAGTCAAAAATCATACGAATTTACAATTGGAGGAAACTTTTAAACCTATTACTGAACCCTTACATGAACTTGTTAAGGAAAATAAAAAACAAAAGATTTCTAATGTAAAAGATAGTATAAAAGTAAAGCGTGAAATGAAGCAAATTAAGAAATACGATGATGATGAGAGAGAGCTTGACGATTTCTACTTTACAACTAATGAGAAAGATCCGCAGTCTAATCGAAACATAACTCCACCAAGGTCTTTCGATGATAGTGATTCCTATAATCAATTCTTTTCACAAACGAATATAGAGGAAGATATAGAAGAAGAGAAAAAGGAGACGGAAAAGAGTGAAGAAGAAGGGACAATACCTTTACCAATGTATACAGGAGAGGCCGATATGGGTGTGGATGCAGAGCTAGAAGATAATAACACTAGTTATAATTATGATTTTAATATCAGTAATTTGACCAGAGGAAATGTGTTGGATAAGGGTTATGGACCTAAAAAAAGCGCAAGCAATTCATTAACTTTGGGAGATAAAGAATTAAAAATTAAAAATAATAAAATAACATTTTCTAGTGGAATGAGTTGTGATCTGACTCCTGGTCTGTACTCTCTAATTTTTCTTAGTAAACCTGAAAACTATGATGATCAAGACTTGAAAATGTATAAAAAAATTATTTTAGAAACGAATATACATAGAGTAGGCTTTAAACCTAATAACAGAATCAAGGGTACACGAGCATACAAATATAGCCATATTATTAAGAAGTTGATAGACAAAGATTTCAGTCCTACAACGTCTACTCCACTTCGCTCAAAAACAGGCTTTGGTTACATGACTCTTCAGAAATCAAATCCAAACTATGTATATTGGAATGATGTAAATGAGTTAGTCGAACGATTGGAAATTTAAGTAGCATCAAAAGGAGCGGGTAACACCAGCCACAATAACGAAATTTTTTCAATATTAGAGGAATTGCGTGAAGAAAGGATTATATATTAATGAGTATAAATAGGAAGGACAAATATGTTTTACATTTATAAACATCATGTCTGTCGACAAGTTTGGACATTTTTCTGTTGATAAGGAACGATCAGAAAATTTGAAAAGACGTGTTAATTCTACTGAGGGATTATTCATCGATGAGGACGGTAATCTAAATGCTCAAAATAAACGTATCAAAAACGGATCTAAGCCTTTAGACAACAATGATCTAGCAACGAAACAATATACTGATGAGATCCTCGGAAAGTTGGGAGAAGATTTAAGAAAAATTATAACTCAAAATGTTAATCGTCGACTCACAAAAATTTCAACCTTAGAAAATAAAATTGAATTGAATAGTAAGAGGGCAGACAGCGCTGACCAAATTTTTGCCAAAATTCTGGAAAAGATTAAAACCATTGAGGACTATATATTTAAATATGTAACAAAACCGATATCATTACCGAAAAAAACCACAATTGAGTTAGAAGGTGTTGCTTTTCAGCCTATTAGAAGAATATGATTAAGCGAGAAATCGTAAATGAGTTGCACGGACCATCTCGAAAAAACTTTCAACGAAGACGAGTTATTACAAGGGGTATAAACGATCTGTGGCAAGCAGATTTGGTTGAAATGGGAGCCTTTTCAAAATCTAATGATGGGTACCGATACTTGTTGACTGTTATAGAAACATTTTCGAAATATGCTTGGGGTGAGGCATTAAAATCAAAAAATGCAAATGATGTTTCCCAAGCCATGGAGAGAATATTTAAATCGGGTCATGGAACACCAAGAAACCTGCAAACTGATGATGGCACTGAATTCTTTAATTCCAAATTTAAGGTATTAATGAAAAGTTATAGGATAAATCATTATTCAACCTTCAGTACTCTAAAAGCATCAATAGTTGAACGTTTCAATAGAACTCTTAAAGAGTTAATGTGGCGTGAGTTTAGTTTCAATGGAAAATATAAGTGGATAGATATGTATAAACAATTAATTAACAAATATAATAATAGAGAGCATAGAACAATAAAAATGAGTCCAAGTAAAGTCAATTCTTCCAATGAAAAACAAATATTACAAACATCGTATAATCACCTGAAAATATTTGTTGCAAGTAAATTCCGTAAGGGGACCACGTTCGTATCAGTAAATATAAACATGTCTTTGAGAAAGGGTATACACCAAACTATACAACTGAAATCTTTAAAATTAGAAAGGTGAAGAATACATACCCTAAAACATACTTACTTGAAGATTTAGATGGTAGCCCGATTCAGGGCGGATTCTATAAAGAAGAACTGAAAAAAACACGATTTCCCCACACATACCTAGTTGAAAAAATTGTAAGGCGAAAAGGAAATAAGGTTTTGGTTAAGTGGCTTGGGTTTTCAAAGACTAGCTGGATAAACAAGGAAGACATTTTGTAGTATAATAAATGATTTATTTAATTAATTTTTATTTACATATTATCTTATCTTATATTAAGTTTAATATTAATATTTTTTTACAATGTTTTAAATTAAAATTAAATATAATAAAAATACTTTTTACAAACTCAAAATCATTTTCATTTATATTTTCCAAAGTCTCGATCATAATAAAACATCTCCAATTCAACTGATTTATAAAATAATTCTTTTTCAATATGTTCCTTTTGAAATTTAAGGCTATCTAATGATTCTCCATCGTTCACATAATTATTTTGTATCATCTCACCCAAGCAAAATGAATTTGATTCTAGCCATTCAACATTTTCTAAAATATCTTTTTCAATTAATCTCTGATGTTTTATTGATGTCGTACCATGGTCTTCATTACTTAACTCTAAAAATTGTGTTTCATTAACATTACGTTTTCTTTTGTTATCTTTGCCACAAAGAATTTTTTTATTTACTTTAACTGTAGTTATTTTATGTGCTTTTGATCTAAACATTGTTCTATTACCATATAGTGAGGTCCCAGTTAATAAAACGTTTTTATAGTCTTCGATTGTAAGATTTCGTGAACTCACTCCCTTTGCTTTATTATGTGAAGATTTAACTTGATCTATTCTATAACAATAAACCTTTGAGCACAGACCTACAAATTCTGTCATGAGTTTACCGTTAAGCTCATCTTTAAAAAACCCTAAACTTTTTTTGTTAACTCTTTTAAAGTTATATAGATTAATTCTTTCGTCTGAATAGTCCGATGTATCAAATTTTGCTTCAAGATCATTACGAATATCTTTATAAAAATCTTCAGTTTTTATTGTATAGATAAATGAATCAGTATCCATATAATTTAAGAGTAACTTTTCCTGAAACTTTGGCTTCATATATTGATAGTGAAAATCATACATTTTCCATTTCGATAAGTCTAATACTGCAAATCCTAAATACATTGGCTTATTAAATAGAACGGACAATCTTTTCATTTGAATTGCATAGAAATTATCATTTATTTTAGTTGCACTATGAAAATTTGATTTTGAAATTAAAGTTTTGGCACAATGTGCTTTTCGTCCAGTCTTCGAGCTATCCGGAGCTTCCCATGTACTAACAAGCTTAATATCGACCCTGCGCTCGGGATCTTCCATTGTTTTTCCGTAAACAGAATTATTCATTAATTTAAAAAAATCTTTTTCAAATTTATTTTTTGCATTTTGCCTATGTAAAGTATTTAGATCAATGTACTTCTTTAACCAAGGCTTTTGTAAAAACTGAACACCTCTATGGATCTTTTTCAATACTAACCCATTCTGTATACATTGTTGCAAATTCCGATAATGTATTACATAATTTTTCTTATTTCCCAGGTCAGCAATTAATTTTTTTACCTTATCCTCTTTTGAGGCCAGACAGTTTGACGGACAAAATGGAAGATCATTATGAAGATCATGTAAACGGTATGGATATATTAAGTCCACTTCCAAAAAATAACCGTATTTGCTATCGATTGGAATATTATTAATATCAAAATTGTCTATATCTGTGGTAGACATCCACTTAAAATCTTTATATGGTAAAGGTTGTGACATTGCCCAACCATACAAGTTATTCGCATCCACATACATTAAAAATGAAGACTCCTTCGAGGAATCATAATCTGACAAATATTTGTTATTTGCTTTTGTATATCTATGACAACATTGAACTAAACCACCTCGAATGCTACTTTGAATAAATCTATACATATCTATATCTGTCAGCAATTCAAGTTGAATATTTGTAGATTTTAACATTGCCTCCCAAGATAGACCTGGTGTCGTAAAATACTGAGCTGGGTCAAGTGAATAAATTTGCATACAAATTTTTCGGAAGTTTTCAAAAATGTCGGTTAAAAGAAATACATCAGTTTTTAAATATAATTCTAAATAATCTTTAAGAGTGGAACAAGAGAAATGCGACCAAACTTTAAGAGCTTGATCATAATCTTCCTGAGAGCATTCCCTTTCCGTTAAATTACTATAGAATGCTTCCCTTGGTGGGAGGGAAGTTTCCTCGAGTCTACTAGCGGAGTCTAAATATTCATAGGGAAATATACCCTTCTTACGCATTAGTCCAAATTCTATATCATCACTGAAAAATGATTTAACAGTGTTCAATTGATCATCAACTAAATTAGAAGCTAGGGTGTCTAAACTTGATGGCATAAATCTATATGTATCGAGAAAACGAATTTCAAAACTATTTCCACTTAAACTTTTTATTTTCTTTGAGACAGAAATATAGTTTTCCTTATTTATTGGTATTACGGAAATTTCACCGGGAATCTTTCCCAACTCTTGAATAAATAAATGACAGTCATATTTCGAAAAATTATGAAAAAATACTGGTATGAATTTGTTAACTTTATAATCCAAGTTACACTTAGAGTGGGCTGCACCTCTAAAGCGACCTGTGAAATGACAATGATCTCTAACCCTATCAGTCCCTAAATCTTTCTGACAAATAGAACAACTCAATGAATTATCAAATATTTGCTGGTCATCCAAAGTCATTCTCATAGGAACTATTTTATTTAAGTAGTCATCACTCAATTTACTTAAATTTTTTATCAATGAATCTACAAAACTTACTCCCGAATTTTTTCCTGTTTCTAAAACAAATTTATCTAGTCTAGAATCAAAAGCACACTTTATATAATACGCATATGATATTGGAATATGCTCATTAATATTAAATAATTTGGGGCTCACTTCAAGATTTTTCGGATCCAGAATGCATTCAAAATCCGCGTAGACAACAAATGGAACTTGAAGCTGATGTTGAACTTGGGTAAATTCCAGTGTGTTGTTCTGGGGGTGCGGCATCTTTGAAACCTTCCTACTGCAGAGCGTCTTGTGTTTTAATGCAGCTACCTGGGTTCCGGAAAAATTCAAACACACATTGCAGAAATATTGCGCCCTCTTCTGATTTCCTCTCTGAGCAGTCATTAGTCTTTGAAAGAGAAATATATACAAATTAGTTAATTGCTTAAAAGAGATAAAAATGTATAAAAGAATTTACCTTGAAATATTTTTAATGTACATGTAATGTCCATTTCCACCTTCTTCCAAAAACATCATATTGATATGAAGAGGCTTTTCCACTTCCGATTGAAAAAGCGGTCCAATTATTTCCCTCGTCTCTTCATTATATCCGAATACGTTTAAACTCATATGAGTATTCTTCTTTAAAAAATTTTTTATACATTTTATTTCAAGGGGGAAAGTCAACCCTGTGAAATCTAATATTATTTCATCACTTATACGAATTATCTCCAGCGATATATCAATATTATATGCCGAACATCTTTGCGGCCTGTTAACAATTTTTAAGGCAGAAATCAAAGCCCATTTAAAACAATAATGATCATTTTCGTTACAAACGTTAACTATTGCTTTTTTCGTTAAAAGGAAACGAGGTAGTGGTATGAAAGATGAACCAGCCATCGGTGTATAATGATTCACATTCATTTCCAAGCGAATCAATTTTATAAGAGACCATCCACTATCTCTCTCTTGAAATTCTTGTGTTTTTGAAATTATTTCCATGGTATGTTCATGGAAGATATTTTCTAAGTCAGAATCTTTATTCATGATCGTCATTTTACTTTGAAAACTTTTCATATCAATTTCTTCAGATTCTTCTTTAAAAAGTATATACTCTGCAAACAGTTCAAAGTTTACTTTTGCTGAAGTATAACTTTCTAACAGAATGCTGAGATGAGGTAGCAGGGACAATCCAGCTTCACTCAAGAAACTCTCTGGTAAGATCAAGTCCGATCCATCGTTTACATACATGTAATGTAGTATTCTTCCCTTGAATCCCTCAGAAATTTTTTTGACACTTCCGTCAAGGGGTTGAATTGCATTTCGCTTATGCAACTCCGAACGGACATGATTTGCCCACTTATTCTTTAGCAAGAAACACTTGCAGGATTGACAAAACTGATTTTGGTTATTCATTTTTATTTTATTCGTTTTGGTAAAATTCTTTTTTCACAATCACTTTTTTCACTTTTACTCAAGTTGTGCTTGACGTAGCAGAGTATCCCACTTCAAGACTATTTTTGGTAGACTAACTATTGTCCTCGATCATTTATAGTGTTTGAAGTGGGCGTGTACGATAATATTGAAGATGAGAGGTGCATACTTAAGATTTTTTTAAATTCAAAAACTAAGGTAATTCTAGTAGGTTATATCGACTATTCATTGGTTAGAAGAGATGAGAAGTATTGATTTTGAAAAATATTTGATACATGTGTAACCAATCGGACACCATCAAATCGATAAAGGAGACACAAAATCATAGAATTAAGGAGAATGTTGGTTAGAAGAGGTCGCACATACTTTGCTGCAGGTGGGAAAGGAAAGGTCATTTTTTATACACACCATCATACTCAGGTAGCCAATAGGGGACAGTTTGGAAAAAATCATTTCGAGTTTGGGAAAAAACAAAGATTTTCATTTGTTGAATTTCGAGAATGCACATTTTTGGGTAAAAGAAGAGGAAAAATCAAAGATTTTCATTTGTTGAATTTCGAGAATGTATATTTTTGGGTGAAAGAAGAAGATGAAAACCTGTAGAAATTTCCTTATAAGACGAGATTGTTGACTTAGATAGACAACATGCATTCAGTTAAAATAAATAACTTTTTGAATGTATTTGACGGAATTCTGTTCAATGCACACTATGTACGGCTCCAGTTCATACAATCAAAACTCTTTGAATGTGAACGAGGTAATATAAAAACATCTATTCATGGAAATCATATGGACACCTGCGTGTGGAGCAATGATGCAGCCACTGAGGGAGTTGATACTTGTGTATGCCATCGAATTTCGGATTACAAAAGGGAGGCACTCAACATTATGAATAAATGCTATAATCTAGAAAAAAGAATGAAAATGATTAAATAACATAATAAAACATGTTCGCAGTACCAAAATAAACTTCGGACTTTTTATTTCGAGTTAAAATTACAGGTACGGAGAATGGAAAATATTTCCTTGACTGAGATATGTCGGCTACTTGCGAGTTGTTGCGCGGTCGTGATTTCAACCCCTATTATGGGAACGTCGTATGAGGTCGTATGAGGTCGTTGGCGTGAGGCCCACGATCTTGTCAATGAGCGTGCGCCTTCTGGGTTGTGCATGTGTCCCTTTTATTGCGGTCAGGTAATTGACAGGTGCGCATGTTCGGGTAGCTCTTGCTTGAATCCCTTTTATGACATGTTTATGACCCATTTGTGGAAAGGAGAGAATCTTAGACAATTTACCAGTTAAACGTTCTGGGGCGGAAACAAAAATGTGTATTTGAAAATATTCCACATCTGAGAATCATTAACTTGTGAGATTTATTTTATTGGGGTTCTTTTGATTTCTAAATTAGTTTTACAATCATAGGAAACATTATTCCCCAACATGATCGGACATGTTCCTCTAAGATAACCATCTTTGAATATTTTGGGTGTGCGACCTTTCACACGTGCACAGCAACACCTGTGATAATGAGGCAAAAGGGTACGTGATCACACCTTTCCCCAACATGATCGGATATGTTCCTCTAAGATAACAACCTTTGGATACTATGGTTGTGCGACCTTTCTCACGTGCACCTTTCTCACCTGACTATTAATTGCACATAATGAGGCGAAGGATACATTATCAATATTGTCACATGGGGATGTGGGGGCGATGGGGGCAATTAAGTATACTCTTTATAGACATGATCGCGACATTTTTATGACTTCAAAGCCCATTAAAATCAGTTAATTTATTGGATTATGCTAATTGTCCCAGAACCCGCATACGTTAATGAGGGGGGGAGGGGGGCCGGGGGCCATTAATATGCTAATTGTCCCAGAACCCGCGTTTCCCTACTACTAACTGAATTAAGCAGCGACCAGAACTTTATCAAACAAATCTTTGACCAAACAGTTTCTTGAAAAGTATGCAACAGGCAGAAGGAAGCGTTTCCGACCCCATAAAGTATATATATTCTTGATCAGGATCACTAGCCGAGTCGATCTAGCCATGTCCGTCTGTCCGTCTGTCTGTCTGTCCGGATGAACGCTGAGATCTCGGAAACTATGGGAGCTAGGCTACTGAGATTTGGCGTGCAGATTCCTGAGCCTCTTACGCAGCGCAAGTTTGTTTCAGCAATGTGCCACGCCCACTCTTACGCCCACAAACCGCCCAAAACTGTGGCTCCTACAGTTTTGATGCTAGAATAAAAAGAAAGAAGTGTATTGTTTGTGACCCAAAAAAAAGTTTGCCACGCCGGTAGGTGGCGTATTTTAATCTCGCTTTGCTGCTTGCATATCTCCATTTCCCTTTGGTCACTTTAGCTGAGTAACGGGTATCTGATAGTCGAGGTACTCGACTACAGCGTTCTTACTTATTTTTCTATTGTAGCATTGTTTATTTGCTGTTCATTCAGAGTTCTGCTAGCATAAAAAATTGACAGGACTTCTCCCATAGCTATGTTGCTAGCATCTGTTGTTGAAGATAATGGTTTCTCAAAATCTGGATAAATTAATATAGGGTCTGCAGTAATTAATTAATTAATTTCTCTTTAATATTTACTGTGGCACCTTTTTTTAATTTCATAGTTATACGCTTGACTACATTTTCTACAAATTCCACATAAACCTATTATTTCCTTTGGTAATTTTTTGGGCTTGATTTTATTCCTGTTGTGGCGACTACATGACCTAGAAATTATGTTTCTCTTTTCATAAGTTCGCATTCTTCTAGTTGTAATTTTAAATTTGCATCTCTAAGCTTTTAAAAAAAAATTTTTGTGGTAAAATGTTTTTTTCCAATGGACTGGAAAAAATTATCATATCATCTTAATAAATTAGACAATCCTTGTAAAATACCGCTTGTACACCTTTGGAAAAAAGCGGGGGCATTTTTCAGGCCAAACGGCATCCGTGAATATTCGTAATCATTATTGTAATGTTTTATTTCAATTTGAGGAAATCTTTTTTCATCCATTCTTGGTGTCGTAAATTTATCGTTAATTGTTATTTCGTTAAAAATTTATGTAGTCTATTACTACTCTGAATTTTTTTCTGCTGAGGCATCAGGTCATTGATACCCTCCAAATGGGTGAACAGTAAGGAGATTTCGATATACATCCTGTTATATCCATTTCAATCATTTAATTTATTTGGCTATTGACTTCTTTATTGAATGTTTGATTCGAATTTTTAATAGTACTTGTGAAGGTCACATTTTCGCCATCCTTGTACTAAATATCACTGTACTCGAATAAAACTTTTCAAACTCTCCTTTTCTTCTTTACTTAAATGCTCATCATTATTAAATTTGCTAATAATTTTCAAAACGCATTATATAACCTATCGGAAAGTTTTCCTCCAATACAGTTCCTGATTGTTTTATTTGATAAAGAATCGTAAACAGTTTTATCTGTTTTATCAAATTCTAGCTTATTTATCATCTACTCCCTTATACGTTGTTTAGTTGTTTCCACGAGGTCTTCTTATGGTCCGTGATCCTTAAATGTCGAGGTCGAGGTCGAGTTCATTTTGTTTTTTCCTCTGAGATGACGGCTTTAGATGCAACGACGATGGTCCTTTCGATGGCTCCATAAATTATGTAAATTTGTCGGACGTCTTGTTGTAGCGTGTAACGGTTGGATGCTGTGGACGAAATCGGGAATCTGCAGTTGCGGGGCACGCTATTAAGGTCCAGCACTCGCTCGTCGGCTTTGGGGGTGGAGGTCTTGCGCCTACAGATTCGCGTACTGACTACACATTATTATCACTAAGATCAGAAATAAGCGTGCTAGCGACAAGAGAGAATTGTAAACTGAAACCGGAAGATAACGATAAATAAATTCAGGAATAAGTATTATAGTGACAGAAAAGTTTCGGAGAAAGTTAGCTATGCGAATCCACGGATGGTATTGTGGTCGCGTATGGCCCTCCCAACCTATGATCACCACCTTAAAGCATGGCTTCGGTGACCCCTTTGATACCCTACGATCGAGAAATCATCAGCTTAGTTCAGTTCAATGTTATTTAAAGATCCATGGTTTTATTTCTGTTCGAAAAGGTAATTAATTTTTCGTAGATAGCGATCCAAATCATATTTAATATTTATAAAAAGAACATAGGGTATTTAAAAAAATAAGGCATAGGAAGATAATATTCATGATATTACAATGTATTTTACTAAATATAAATTTTAGCTTAAAGAAATAGTTTTCCGATAGTTCTAGGTATTCTGTATTATTTTTTTTAGTTTAAAAATACTTCTTCAAGGGACTTTCTAAATTTATCAATTCATGTATTCAGGCAATTAGAGACTTTGAAATTTAACAGCGATCGTAATTTATTCAACTTCTTTTAAAAATCGCAAATCACTTCATAGAGAACGTAAATAACTCAAGGTATTCTAATTAATTAATTGTTTTAGATCGGGGTTATGTATAAAAAAGTTTCGTTCACTTTACGGATCGGCGAGAAATGTGAATAAAATATATATATGTGATTAGTTAGTGTGACTCACGGCATTTCCTCCAACGTTGAAGACCGATGGAGATCGTCCCTCCGGACGGGATGGGTTGGCTGTAATCTAAAGGGTAGCGATATTTCTCGCCATGTAGAATTTAAAGGGCAGATAAACATTTCTCTCATTTCTCTTAGACGCGCGAACGATTTAAACTAAACTTGTAACCCGTACCTAATTCATCGTGCTTCCTTGAATACTTTGCAATAACAAATTTCTCATTTAAACCTAAAAAAAAATATAACTCTTCTTAAATTAAATTAATGCTATCTCTTTTGACCCGATCGACTTGTTAATTTCTTTTAATTTGTAAAATATAACTATTGCTTTACATGGCGTTGCCACTTGAGGCTTTACAAAAAATTATGGATCGCTTTAAGGCTTACATATCTTTGATTTCATTGATTTCCTTTTCACATTAATTCTTAAATTCGGTTTCTCAAAGCGTGTTGGTTATAAAACAGGGTCAGGACTGATCCATTACGAAAGAGAGTTTTTATCTTCTTTAAGGTTAAACACGGTTGGCTAGTGCGCCGTGCTAGGTTAAGGCCGTTCACACACGCGGCGCTCTTACAAAATAAACAGGTATAAATCCCTAAATCTGCGGCAGCGATATTCCACTCGGGAACCTCCTAGACGGATACGCGCACCCCTTAAAACTCGGCTGATGTACGGTTGCGCGAAATGATGGTCATCGGGACAGGTCCTCTTTATATAATCTGCTCTTCTTGGCCGGCAATACATGACCCGCAGATAGGTAGATAGTAGATAGGGGTACTTCAGGGCACTAGTCTCTCCAAAACATTCCTCGCGGGCCAACCTGACGATTGGGCATTTAAATTAATTACAAATATGGCTACATATGTGTCTCAAAAAACCATACCTGACGATTGGGCCCCGATATTTGATTTTTGACCTTCTTGAGGTGGTAAATCCTCCAGTAAATTGGCCGAATAAATAAGATGCGCCTTTGGCGGCAACTTGTGGCAGCACTGGCTGGGTTCTCCACCCGGAATTTAAAAAATACCTGTAGTGAAATTTTGTTGGAGGTTAAACACGCACCAATTTCTAAACAAATGCACTTGCACTTACTTTAAACTTTATTCGCTGGCTAGCTCTTATAGTGCTAAACAGCACTTAGAATACTGGATGCCACTCAAAAATTCTGGATGCCACTCAAAAAATATATATTTCGGACTTTTAGTCTTTTAATTGAAATTTAAATTTTGAGCTGTGGGCACGTCCGTTTCTCTTGCTGGTTAAAGTAAGAAGAACTTAACCGGAATCGGCTAGATACCAGCGAGGCTCTTGGCGGAAATATATATCATATGACGACCGACAGGTGTCAAAACTAGAACTATCCAAGACCACCCTGGCTCAGCTGTTCAAAACTATCGAAATATCGAATAGCCGACACAGGTGGCCACACTAGGCCAAGCTTTGGCTTAATCGGACCCTGTATAGTAGGCTTTCAGGCTGAACCTAGGTTCGCCAGTCGCTACAGGCGCCTTTACAAAACCCCCCCGCTAGAATCAGGCTATGGTATTAGGCTCTAGATACCCTAGACAGATTACCGCCTGGAGTCGCATTACTGGCGAATATCTTTCGCGTGATAGTTACCCAAGAGTCGACCTTGCAAGTCCTCTAGTTCGTAATAAGATCTTCCCAATTTTCTTTGAACTCGGGCTTTTACGAATGATGCACCGAACTTGGCGTTATAGCCGGTCTGAAGGCAACTTTGCTTAAAATTGCGTCGAAATACCTCTTGCCATCTCTCAAGCGCAAATTATAACGCTTTTCGTTCCGATCATGAGCTTTCTGCATTTGTTTAGTCGCTTCGTCTTGGATTATTTCAAATGAATCTTGCCTATTAAACATCAAGGATCGATCATCTAACATGTTCAGTCTCCTTAGCAAGGAATAAGTAGAACCGGAAGTTACCATATGCTGGCCAAAAGCCATATAGTACGGCGTTGTACCGATACTGGCATGGATCGAGGATCTTAAGGCACAACATATCCTATTCAAATACTCATCCCAATCTTTCTGATCTGGACGAAGGTAAGCTCGAATCGCTGAAATAACAGAACGATTGAGTCGCTCAGAGGCGTTAGCTTGAGGCGAATGAACAGCCGTCAGCATGTGTGAAATCCCATACGTCTTCATTAGTTTCTGAAACGCTTCAGAACGGAATTGTGATCCGTTGTCTGATACGACAGTTTCCGGGACACCGAAAGTCATGAAGAGCTCGCCTTCGAGGTACTTAATAACAACACTAGCATTAATCTTCTTTACAGGTTTTAGAAATACAAATTTAGAGAAATGATCTTGGACTATGAAAATCCCGATATTCCCGCTTCTCGAACGTGGGTAAGGTCCGAGAAAATCGATGAAAATTCGTTGAAAAAGTCGCACGGTTTCTGGCGCTTTTCCTAGCGGTGGTCTGAGAACATGATTCGGTGGTTTAGTCGACTTACATGTCTCACAGGCATTAACGTATGCTTTCACGTCAGGCACGAGGCGAGGCCAAAAATAATACCTCCTAACGCGCTCGACAGTCTTATGTATCCCGCCGTGGGAAGCCAATGGACTGTTATGGGCTTGGAAAAGAACTTCGGGGATCAGCTCTGATGGTAACCAAAGCTTCCATGCGTATTCATCGTGTACTTGTTCTCCAGTTAAAGGTTCTGCTTTTCTATACAAATACCCCTCCTCTGTTTTAAGATCATGGAAATTATCTTTCTTCTCTTCAACCTTAGCTACTAGATCTTTGTAAGCAGAAGATTTAAAGTGGTTTGAATTCATATCGACTAACAAACCTTCCCGCAAATCTATCGCCGCGACTTCGTCCTCGTTAACGCGGGACAAGGAATCAGTTACCACGTTCATAGTACCCTTACGATGCTCAATTTTGAATCGATATCTTTGCAAGGCTAACGCCCATCGAGCTAAACGAGAACTGAGATCATGGTTAGACATAAGCCATTTAAGCGAAGCGTGGTCAGTTATGATCGTGAAATCATGTCCTTCCACGTAAGCCCTAAAGTTCTTCAAGGCTACTATTGCCGCCAGACACTCCTGCTCGGGCACGGTATAATTTCTTTGAGCTCGACTTAGTTTTTTCGAGATAAATGCTATAGGACGTTCGTCTCCTTCCTGAGATATCTGTACTAACACAGCACCAACATTAGACTTGGTAGCATCGCAATGGATAGAAAATGGTTTAGAAAAGTCCGGGCTACATAACACCGGAGCTTCGCTAAGACGAGTCTTCAAAATTTCGAAGGCTTTTAGTGCTTCTGGAGTTAGACTGAACTTTCGTTTGGTTGTCATTAAATCAGTTAAAGGAGAAGAGAGTGATGCAAAATTCGGAACGAATTTGCGGTACCAGCCACATAAGCCCATAAAACTCCGCAAACCTCGCAGGGTTTTCGGGACGGGAAACTCGGTGATTGCTTTCACCTTTTCAGGATCTGTACGAATTCCGCCATCACCAATGATATGGCCCAGATAACGTACACGTCGCATGCAGAAATGACTTTTGCCAATATTGATTGTCAATCCTGCACGCTTGATGTGAACGGCGATCTCTCTAAGTACGTTAAGATGATTCTCAAAATTTGACGATACTACCAGGAGGTCATCCAAGTATATGAATACCTCGTTCCTAAGATGCGGTGGGACGACTTTGTCCATCAAGCGAGACATTGTGCTGGTGGCACTACAAAGCCCAAAAGGCATTACTTTAAATTGGTAGAGTGGCCTACCGGGGACTGTAAATGCTGTCTTGTCTCGGGATTGAACTTCCAACGGCACTTGCCAATAGGCGTCTTTCAAGTCAAGACTAGTAATATACTCGGCTCTTGGCAACCGACTTAATATGCCGCTGATTTGCGGAAGTGGATATGCGTCTTTCTCGGTACTATAACTATTGACCTTTCGGCAATCTAAACAAATCCTCACTTTGCCAGGTTTAGTAACCATGACGATGGGAGAAGACCAAGCGCTTTCCGCCCCCTAATTGCAACATTCTGTCTAATTCTGCGTACATACTCTTCTCAACGGCAGGTGAAACGGGGAAATGACGCTGCTTGACTGGCTTAGCACTGCCCACGTCAATTGTATGTGTAATCAAACTAGTCTGCGCAAGACCTTCCTGAGCGAATGAAGGAAAAGAATTGATAACATGAACTAATCTTAACTTTTCTGCTTCAGACAAGTCGTGTTGATCTGCCTCGACGTCGCTGCTAACTTTGCTAGACTTTTTAGATTCTAGCTCGGATATATGCAGATTTTTGGGAAGAAGATCATACAGCCTCCAAAAATCAATGCCCAAGTATAGATCTTGCTTTAGTGATGATACAATATAAATGTTTAAGACCTTTTAAATGTTTTCATATTCTATGTTAACTTTCATCTTGCCTACTATTCGTTGTGGGCTTCCATCTGCCGTGGTAGTACTAACGTTTAACGACCTGTAAGCACTATTATTCTATTATTCTAATATTATGAGTTCGCTGGCTAAATCACCCCCAAAGCAACTTATAGATGCACCGGAGTCAAGTAAACCGTACACGGTACGATCTAATAAACGAACCGGCAAAAACGGTCGAGGATCTCTTGTTTCTATCGGAACAGAACAAATATATTTCAATCCTAGCCGACAGGTTCTAATATCTTGCCAAAAAGATTTGATTCTTTTAGAACTCCGAGATTTAAATCTTTCCAAGAGAGGGTTAAGACAAAATTTTGGATTTGGAATGTCAGGTAAATTTTTAACTTTACAATGCAGTAAAGAGATGGCATTGCTTTCCGGAACGTCAGGGATAATTTGTGGTGCAACTGTGGTGACTGGTTGCGAAAGGCACTCGAAGTTTTCGGTTTGTACGGCAACTTCGAAGCGCCGGACTTGGAGTTTTTTGCACACTTTGCACATTTCGATTTGTAAGTGTTATCTGCTCCACAGCCGTAACAAAAAAGTCTTTTATCGGCTAAACAATCCTGGTAAATGTATCCATCTTTGCGACAATTCCAGCATTTTAAGGTAAACGCGTCTACTTCTAACTCCTTTTTCCGTCTCAGAACCTTTCAGAGATTCAGATTCTTGTATCAGTTCTGATATTTCGCGTCTAAATGGGCTACTTTTACTATAACCGTGAGCGCGTTTAACGTCGTCGAGAAAAGCTTCGCGTCGACGACAGGTTTCTCTTAACTCTGAGACTGTTGAAATATCGACATTCAATAACTCATGTCGTATTTCAGGCCTCAGATTATTCTTGAGAATTCGGACAAGTTTTCTCGAGCTCCATGGTATCTCTAGTTGATCGACTAAAATGTTTACGCTATCGTAAAAGCTATCGAAGGTTTCACTAGGCTTCTGCTTCTTGTTGCGGATCAACTCCTCGATGTCCATATCATCCCTTTTCTGACGAAATTGCAATCGTAAGGCAGAACATAACCTATCCCAGCGGACTTCAGTTACCGATTTATGGTAACGCCAATAAAATTCGTTGGCCTTGCCCTCAAAGAGAACGCTGGCGTTCCTACAAAGGACTGAGAAATTCCCATCTAATGTTTGATGCGTCAGCGCCTCAACTCTATAAATTAAGTTATCTACTGAAACACCTGATCCCGAAAATTTAATTTTCCATCCGTTTAAAATATGAACGACCTTGTCGGGTCTAGTTAGGAGATCGGAAAAGTCATTTCGGTGAGAACCAGGAGAACCTATGTTAGGCAGGACCCTATGTCTGTTTTGAATTTACTCGACAACAGCTGGCTCGGTATTTTCCTCGTCTACTGGAGGAGGAGTTGCTGATCTTTCCTCGCCACTTATAGCGAAATTTGGCGGAGTTCTGATCAGTCTCTGTACACTTTCTTCTACTGAATTCTGGATTAAATCGGTAATTTTCTCTGAAAGAAGAGAAAACAGCCTTCGCTCCATGGACACCATTGTGACCGTGTTTATTGCGGTTGCTTGATCAGTAACCCTATTGTTGTTGCTCTGAGCGCTTCCAGGCGGACCCGGGGTATTATCGCTAATTCCTTGTTGGCGACCTTTAGATTGAGACCGAGCTTGTAAACACTTTTCGACCACTGGTCTGCAAGAAACTTTGCATACTGGACACAAGTCGCTTTTCTTGAAATGCGCATCAATGCACTTCTTATGAAACTCGTGACGGCATATGGTTTCGAAAAGTTCGGAAGATGATTTAATTTCGGACTTGCATATCGGACAGACTGGCTTGGTGGCTTCCTGAGAGCCTTTTCCTGGGGATCGGTCTAACCCCATTTTAGAATAATTTAGAAAAATTTAAATTTTAAGAAATACAAAAACCAAAGAGAATCCACCGTAGTAGATATAAAACTTAAATCTTCTCGATATATAAACCAAAAAAAAATTAGTAAAACTGAACTTTTGCTTGATGTTCCCCGTATCGTAGGATAACTAAATTATTATTATTTTTTTTTTTTTTAACTGCTAAACTTTCTCGGAAAAATAATAAGAGACAGATTAATCGGACTTCTCGTTTTCTCAAATAAAACTAAATCCATGTAGGGAGACGGTTAGATTTTCAAAAGTGTATTGCGGACAGAGTATAGTTCGAGAACTAATACTGTTGTATTCCTGCTTCACTAATAAAAACGTAATCGCTCTAAGGCTAAACGAAATTAAAATTTCTACACGTCTTTCGTAGATAGTGTACCACTTGAAGTTGTACCTATTTTCCAAAACGCTTGAGCCTATAGAAACCTTTTAATTTGCAAAATGTGGTTAAGGTAATGATGTAGCAAATCAGAAAGGGTCAGAAGATCTACCGTAGTTTGATACTTTCTGCATTTTCCTCGGACTGAGTTTTCTAAACACCACTAACTAAGTAAAGAAAAATCCTAACTCTGATTATTAATTTTGGCCAGAAAGAAAACTATTGTTCTTTGTCTCTGTTTTCCAAAAGAATTAAAGATCAAAGAAAGGTATTTTGTAGAAGTGAAAAAATTAAAAGTTGAAATTAAAGAAGTATAGAAAAGAATTCGAATTTAATTACCGGTGAGTCTTAATGAGATATTACTCTACTCACTAAAGCCGCACACGTTGAGCGCCATTTTTCTTACTAATAATAATGAATTATATCTGTAGCGTGTAACGGTTGGATGCTGTGGACGAAATCGGGAATCTGCAGTTGCGGGGCACGCTATTAGGGCACTCGGTCGTCGGCTTTGGGGGTGGAGGTCTTGCGCCTACAGATTCGCGTACTGACTACACATTATTATCACTAAGATCAGAAATAAGCGTGCTAGCGACAAGAGAGAATTGTAAACTGAAACCGGAAGATAACGATAAATAAATTCAGGAATAAGTATTATAGTGACAGAAAAGTTTCGGAGAAAGTTAGCTATGCGAATCCACGGATGGTATTGTGGTCGCGTATGGCCCTCCCAACCTATGATCAGCACCTTAAAGCATGGCTTCGGTGACCCCTTTGATACCCTACGATCGAGAAATCATCAGCTTAGTTCAGTTCAATGTTATTTAAAGATCCATGGTTTTATTTCTGTTCGAAAAGGTAATTAATTTTTCGTAGATAGCGATCCAAATCATATTTAATATTTATAAAAAGAACATAGGGTATTTAAAAAAATAAGGCATAGGAAGATAATATTCATGATATTACAATGTATTTTACTAAATATAAATTTTAGCTTAAAGAAATAGTTTTCCGATAGTTCTAGGTATTCTGTATTATTTTTTTTAGTTTAAAAATACTTCTTCAAGGAACTTTCTAAATTTATCAATTCATGTATTCAGGCAATTAGAGACTTTGAAATTTAATAGCGATCGTAATTTATTCAACTTCTTTTAAAAATCGCAAATCACTTCATAGAGAACGTAAATAACTCAAGGTATTCTAATTAAATTAATTAAAGGGTAGCGATATTTCTCGCCATGTAGAATTTAAAGGGCAGATAAACATTTCTCTCATTTCTCTTAGACGCGCGAACGATTTAAACTAAACTTGTAACCCGTACCTAATTCATCGTGCTTCCTTGAATACTTTGCAATAACAAATTTCTCATTTAAACCTAAAAAAAAATATAACTCTTCTTAAATTAAATTAATGCTTCTCGGCGTACATTATCTCTTTTGACCCGATCGACTTGTTAATTTCTTTTAATTTGTAAAATATAACTATTGCTTTACATGGCGTTGCCACTTGAGGCTTTACAAAAAATTATGGTTCGCTTTAAGGCTTACATATCTTTGATTTCATTGATTTTCTTTTCACATTAATTCTTAAATTCGGTTTCTCAAAGCGTGTTGGTTATAAAACAGGGTCAGGACTGATCCATTACGAAAGAGAGTTTTTATCTTCTTTAAGGTTAAACACGGTTGGCTAGTGCGCCGTGCTAGGTTAAGGCCGTTCACACACGCGGCGCTCTTACAAAATAAACAGGTATAAATCCCTAAATCTGCGGCAGCGATAATCCACTCGGGAACCTCCTAGACTCGGCTGATGTACGGATGCGCGGAATGATGGGCATCGGGACAGGCCCTCTTTATATAATCTGCTCTTCTTGGCCGGCACTACATGACCCGAAGATAGGTAGATAGTAGATAGGGGTACTTCAGGGCACTAGTCTCTCCAAAACATTCCTCGCGGGCCAACCTGACGATTGGGCATTTAAATTAATTACAAATATGGCGACATATGTGTCTCAAAAAACCATACCTGACGATTGGGCCCCGAGACTTGATTTTTGACCTTCTTGAGGTGGTAAATCCTCCAGTAAATTGGCCGAATAAATAAGATGCGCCTTTGGCGGCAACTTGTGGCAGCACTGGCTGGGTTCTCCACCCGGAATTTAAAAAATACCTGTAGTGAAATTTTGTTGGAGGTTAAACACGCACCAATTTCTAAACAAATGCACTTGCACTTACTTTAAACTTTATTCGCTGGCTAGCTCTTATAGTGCTAAACAGCACTTAGAATACTGGATGCCACTCAAAAATTCTGGATGCCACTCAAAAAATATATATTTCGGACTTTTAGTCTTTTAATTGAAATTTAAATTTTGAGCTGTGGGCACGTCCGTTTCTCTTGCTGGTTAAAGTAAGAAGAACTTAACCGGAATCGGCTGGATACCAGCGAGGCTCTTGGCGGAAATATATATCATATGACGACCGACAGGTGTCAAAACTAGAACTATCCAAGACCACCCTGGCTCAGCTGTTCAAAGCTATCGAAATATCGAATAGCCGACACAGGTGGCCACACTAGGCCACTTTGGCTTAAGCGGACCCTGTATAGTAGGCTTTCAGGCTGAACCTAGGTTCGCCAGTCGCTACAGGCGCCGTTACATTGTGTTGTTGTTGTATAATTGTATGAATGCGCTTAATTCGACGGGGTTTCCAATAAATTATGGCAGTTCCTTTATCTGGCCTATTAATTGATTAAGATGGGTTTAATTTTTTTGGTTTGCAATTTTTGTTCTTCTCTTTCAATAAGTCACTTTGGTAGTGCAAAAGTGGTGATTGAGCAATCGGGTTTTTAATAGTTGGCTATGATGTTTCACTTTCATGGTTTATTGACCGAATTGGATTTTATTTAATCTTTGTGAAAAGATTTTGTAGGCTAGTCAGGTTATACTAGTTGTGTAAGAATTATTCCTAAGACCAGTACCGAACCGACTTTAACTTTTTACTTTGAAATCCTACCGACTGCGACAATTGCAAGTTTGCACCGTTAATATCAATATAAAAATTTTTTTTTTAATTTTATTCCTAATCCGATAAAATATGCTTGAGCTCCCTAGCTCCTACATATTGTTTCTGAGTGGTTTTCTAAGTTAAACTTTGGATTTCAAACTTGGGTCCCGAAATCTAAGTTCCTGAAGTGTGGGAATGCGCCGATAGTCAGAACTGCGACTCGTTCTAATTGTGTTGTTCATAGTCTGTGGTTCTTAGTTTCATGGTAATTATACCCGTTACTCGTAGAGTAAAAGGGTATACTAGGTTCGTCAGAAGGTATGTAACAGGTAGAAAGAAGCGATTTCAACCCTATAAATTGTATTCTTGATCAGGACCACTAGCCGAGTCGATCTAGCCATGTCCGTCCGTCTGTCTGACCGTCCGTATGAGCGTTGTGGTCTCAAAAACTCTAAAAGCTAGAAATTTGGGATTTGGCTTCTTGCGCAGCGCAAGTTTGTTTCAGCAGGATGCCACGCCCACTTTAACGCTCACAAACCGCCCACAAACTTCAAAAATTTGAAATATGAACGCGGATATCTCGGAAGCTATTAAAGATACAAAATTCGAATTTCAGATTTAGATTCCATAGCTTTGTACGCAGCGTCCACTTTAACGCCCACAATTTTCATGCCGGAATCAAAATTTTATCTGAAATGTTTTAGTCCCGTCAATACTTATCGATTGACCAAAAATAAATTTGCCACGCCCACAAACCGCCCAAGCCTGTGGCGCCCATAAATTTCATACTAGAAACAAAGTTTTAACTGAAATGTATTAGTATCGTCAATACCTATCGGTTGACCTAAATAAGTTTGCCACGCCCACTTTAACGGCCACAAGCCGCCCAAAGCAGTGGCACCCACAATTTTCATGCTAAAAATAAATTTTAACTGAAATGTATTTGTCTCGTCAATACCTAACGATTGACCCAAAAAAAGTTAGCCACGCTCACTCCAACGCCCATATCGCTTAAGGGAACGTTCTCTTTGTTTTGGTCGAAATGAAGGCAAAGTTCGTCAATTTTTTGTGGGATAATAAAAAGGTGTACGAACTTCGGGTTTTGCTTTTTGAATTCGTTTATTATTCAAGATTTTTTTAAAATTTATTTGATGGTGAAATTCAAAATGGCGGCTGCAAAATGGCGGCTTTCGTCTGCCTCCGCGCGGCAAATATCGTCCAAAAATTCCGAGCCTGCAGCCTCTTGTAGTCAACTGAAATAGAAAATTGTTATCATTAGTTAAAGTTAATATACTTTTGTAAGGCACTAACCTAATGGCATCAAATTGCGGCCATAAATTGACCGCGTAATGAATGTTCGAATTTTAAAGTTCGATTTTCGTACATTTTTTTTCAGTTAAACCACGTTGAAAAATTATAAATAAATTGTTGTTTATTTCCGGAGTAGCTTAGTGCCCAATAAAAAAGCATATACTTTCATAAAAATTTTACATGAAGCAAATCGGTTCACAGGATGAAGCCGTGGACGCGGAATTTTTTTGAAAAACATGGTTTCGAGAAAAACGCGTTTAAAGTTTTTTAAAAGTATGACTTAGAATAACTTTTTTGTTTGATTAGTTATTACGGCCACCATTCGATCTTATAGGATTTCAGGGTCGCTGAACACGAATCTGAAGTCAAAATGTCAAAATTCAAAATGGCGGACCCAATATGGTGGATTTAAAAAACTTTGCATATTCTAATTTACATGAAAACGTCTGTTTCTTTAGTTTTCGTGGTTAGTGGACGCGTATTAATCATTACTTTTTTAATAAAAGATCACAAATACAGTACAGTGGACGTAAAAAAATTTTTTTCCCGAAAATTGTGACAAAAACTCGAAAAAAAAAGTTTATTGCTGCAAAAAAAAAAGAATATTGCTGCATTTTACTTACATCAGGATTTTAGTCGCATATCCCTGGGCCATAGAGGATTCCTTCTTCAAGTTCGAACTGCTTCTGGTTCTGCTTTTCCTGCAGACGATTTGCGCGCGCGTGACGCAGGTGTATTCGAGACGCTCTCATTCACAAACAATTCATCGTATCGAAAAATCCTTTCACACACATACTCTACGGATATGTGGCTTTCAATTTTTGCAAAAAAAAAATCGATTTTTTGATCCAAAACAAAGAGAACGTTCCCTTAAATCTGTCTGCCGCCCAAATAACCATATATTGAGATCGCAGGTAGCTGGCGCATAACAGTCTCGCTTAGCTGCTTGAATATCTCCATCTCCCCTTGGTCCATTTAGCTGAGTAACTGGTATCTGATAGTCGAGGCACTCGACTATAGTGTTCTTCCTTGTTTTTGTCCTTATTGGTGACGGATGCTTTTGTCCTGGCCCTTTTGGCTTGGACGGCACCGGTGCTGGCCCTTGCACATGTAAAATAACCAACATAATTCAAATTAACTTTGGTAATACTGAAAAATTTTCGTTGTCTGGGCCCATTTAATTCAAGTGTCGCCGATGCCGCACAGGTCGTTACAACTACAGGGCCTTTAAGGCGTCACCGGTGCTGGTCATCGCAAAAGTCGTTATAATTACAGGATCTTTTTTTAAAACCGTCGGAGGTCCTCGTCATCGCACCGGTCGACATAATTTTGGGAATTTTATTTTATTATGATGGTTATACCCGTTACTCGTAGAGTAAAAGGGTATACTAGATTCGTCGGAAAGTATGTAACAGGCAGAAGGAAGAGTTTCCGACCCCATAAAGTATATATATTTGTTTGTGCCTAACCGAAGTAGACACTTCCGGGTCACACCGCGGGACAAGGGGGTAATGAACACTTGTCGCTGGCATGGGGACGCTTTGCTGGCAGAACGATCGCGTCGCGGCAATGGTAACGATGGTTACTGCGTTGCCGGACCACAGGCGATGCGGAACTGCGTTGAGGTTGAGCTAACGTAGGTTAGCTGCTAGTGGAGATAGAGTATTACGAGCCCTATTCCCAGAGGTAGGAAGTAGAACCGCGGAGTTATGAGATGCGTTGATAACTGATTTATTCTTCATTTGGTACATGTTTATATACTACTTGGAAGACGAAAGTTTAGTGTAATGATTAGTGAAGTACGTTTTATTCTAAAGTAGGTAGGTAGGTCAGGGAGTTTTGATTATGGTAGCAGTTTGTGTAGTTGGCTCGGCAGACACTGCAGAATGTGCTGACTGAGTCGGTGAGACGGTGAGTTAGTGAGACATATAATATGCTGATCAGCCATTCTCATATGCAGTGGGTGCTACTGAGCGCCTGGTACTGTTCCCAACTTGGCTACTGCTTGATTTGTTGGGTGTGGTCATGTTGAGTACTTTTGGGTACGAACATTCTCCCTCCCATTGAGGGGTACCCTCAATTAAGTCATGATGTCGGTCAGCCCTTGACCGAATTGTATAGGAAGCACCTAACAAATCATTGACCAAGGTGGATCTTTCCTTCAACTGCGGTTCATGTTTGTGATTCAGGTCCTTCACATCTTCTTGATGCTGCTTAGCACTCCCCTTTGCGATAAAATTGACATTACCGTTGGGACTGAAATTGTGCTCTCGTAGAACTTGATCATTTGGCACGTCTATGGTATGTGGACATTCTGCAACAAAACTAAGATATTTCTTGGTTAGGTTTGGAAATGTTGAACCAAAGTCAGCCTTCTTGTAGGTCGGTTCTAAATTCATCGGATTTTTATCTTTTGTTAGCTCATAAGCAGCGTTCGGTCCTGCAAAATCACCTCTGCCTTCTACCAGAATAGGGTTGATTTCCGTATCAGATGAGGTTTCTTTATTGAGATAACCCGTGATTACATAACCAAGCCTAGTGCCTTGTGCCAAAGGTTTATAAGGTCATAGTACAAGAAGTTCACCGGTTATTACACGAGAATACACCTCAGCCCCTAAGGTTAGGTCAATGGGTCCAGGTTACCGAAAGTCAGGATCTGCTAATGGCAGTCCCCCGGGAATGTTAAGATCGGTATCAATCGATACTGACGGTTGGTCTGTAATGACTGTGGGAATAATAAATACCTCTATTAGTCCTTCAAACCCTGATGTAACTGATGAGAGCTTTAGTGTTGATCTAATTGCTGTTGATATTTTTCCTCCGATTCCAGATATTTCAATCGGTGACCTTTCCTTAAGAGATAGCAGATCTGCCATTCTCCTTGAGATAAGATTCACCTGTGATCCGCCATCTATTACAGCGCGACATGTTTGTAATTGACCGTTTGGCCCTTGTAATGAGACCTTGGCGGTCGCGAGCAGAGTATATCTTCCTACGTCGTCGTAGCTTGCAATGGTTACTGCGGCGGCCACTGGATTGCTAGTCGGTCCTTGGTGTAACAGTGAATGATGCCGTTGCTGGCAGACTCGACAAGTGGTCGGTGATCCACAGTTTTCAACCTTATGAGCTGTAGACAAACAATTTGTGCATGCTCCTACTTGAATAATGGCTTGGCGCCGTGCTTTGGGGTCCATTTGCTGGATACGGCTACATGCTCTAAGGTTAAGTTGTCCTAGGTGACAAATCTTACAGCTCTCTTCGTTGTGAACTGACTGATGGCGGAGTGTTGCTGTAGGTTGAGCGCTTATCGTCTCCAGCATGCAAGCGCGCCGCTCAATAAACCTCAGTACACTTCGTAACGTTGGAATTTCCGTTGGTGCATTCGCTGAATTTTCTAGAGCAGCTAGAGACTGCTGGTCTAGTTTTCTTCTGATAAGAAAACACAGGATTGGATCCCAGGATTTTGTGCTGATATCGAGGTTTTGAAGAATACTTATTGAGTTTTTTATAGTGTCATGTAAGGCCCTTAGTTGGCGCGAGGAATCGTCTATAGGCGTATGGTCAATAATTTTTGCAATGGCGGCGAATACTAGTATTTTTTCGTTCTGGTACCTGGCCTTTAAACGCAACCAGGTGTCGTCATAGCCACCCTGTGAGAAGACTGTGTCTGTCAAGACGTTTCTCGCTTCACCACGAAGCGAACTCTGTAGAATATGTAGTTTTTGACTGGCCGAATATGGTTTATTATGTACCAATTCCACAAAGAGATCATGGAACCGTGGCCAGTCTAGATACTCGCCGTTGAACTCCGGAATGCTAATTGGCGGAAGTGCCAAGTTTAGGCTCATTGGCGAGTCGTTTTCTCGAAGCAGGTTCATTTCGTATTCCTCGTATAATGTGTGGAACTGAGCTAGCTCTGCTTCTGCCAGGGCTGCGGCTCCAGGTGTGCTGTCCAATTCGTCGTGGGCTTGCCTCAGCAACGCCCAATGGAGATCCAGGTGCCTTTGTAGGGCTGGGGTGACGGTTGGGGCGTTCGAGGCTAATTTTAATGATGACTCCAATTCGTTGCATCTTCCCTGCAACTGTCGGATCACCGTGTCAATTGCGGATCTCCTGTGATTTAATCTCTTGTTGTGATCATGATGTTGGCCGACTTTCGTCTCGGGGCCTTCGGAAGCCCGCTTCCAGTCTGCATGTTGTCCAGAAAGATATTCTGATATTTTTCGACCAGCTCCTTAAGTGCTACTAATCGTGAAGAGTAATCACTTCCAGTGGGTAATGCCGCTTGCTGGACTTCTTCATCTAGGTCGCAAAACTGCTGCCAGAGATCGTTTAACTGATTTAGCTTACCGGAATAATAGCCGTCTCGGTGGCGTCGGTCGGCAGAATCCTTGCCATAATTCTGAATGAGCTGTTGGATTTTCCCTTGCAGCTCGTTTTGGGTGTCTAGTAATCGATTGTGTAAATCGATTCTTGTGTGACTTGTTTCCTCACTGAATGAAGTAGACATATTGTGTGTCTTGGAAACAAAGAATCTTGTGAAGCTGGATGAAGCTGAGTATCCTGTGAAGCTGGATGAAGCTGAGTATCCTGTGAAGCTGGATGAAACTGAGTATCCTGCGAAGCTGGATGAAGCTGAGTATCCTGTGAAGCTGGATGAAGCTGAAGTTCCTGTGACGCTGGAAGAAGAAGCGTATCCTGTGAAGCTGGATGAAGCTGAAGTTCCTGTGACGCTGGAAGAAGAAGCGAATCCTGTGAAGCTGGATTAAGCTGAAGTTACTGTGACGCTGGAAGAAGAAGCGAATCCTGTGAAGCTGGATGAAGCTGAAGTTCCTGTGACGCTGGAAGAAGAAGCGAATACTGTGAAGCTGGATGAAGCTGAAGTTCCTGTGACGCTGGAAGAAGAAACGAATCCTGTGAAGCTGGAATAAAGCTGAAGTTCCTGTGACGCTGGAAGAAGAAGCGTATCCTGTGAAGCTGGATTAAGCTGAAGTTCCTGTGACGCTGGAAGACGAAGCGTATCCTGTGAAGCTGGATTAAGCTGAAGTTCCTGTGACGCTGAAAGAAGACGCGTATCCTGTGAAGCTGGATAAGGCTGTGAGTCCTTTAGTGGGAAGGGGGTTGCTTGAGTGTGATCCTTTGTTGTTAAAGGATCACGTCGGGGTCACCAATGTTTGTGCCTAACCGAAGTAGACACTTCCGGGTCACACCGCGGGACAAGGGGGTAATGAGCACTTGTCGCTGGCACGGGGACGCTTTGCTGGCAGAACGATCCCGCCGCGGCAATGGTAACGATGGTTACTGCGTTGCCGGACCACAGGCGATGCGGAACTGCGTTGAGGTTGAGCTAACGTAGGTTAGCTGCTAGTGGAGATAGTGTACTACGAGCCCTATTCCCAGAGGTAGGAAGTAGAACCGCGGAGCTATGAGATGCGTTGATAACTGTCTTCATTTGGCACATGTTTATATACTACTTGGAAGACGAAAGTTTAGTGTAATGATTAGTGAAGTGCGCTATATTCTAAAGTAGGTAGGTAGGTCAGGGAGTTTTGATTATGGTAGCAGTTTGTGTAGTTGGCTCGGCAGACACTGCAGAATGTGCTGACTGAGTCGGTGAGACGGTGAGTTAGTGAGACATATAATATGCTGATCAGCCATTCTCATATGCAGTGGGTGCTACTGAGCGCCTGGTACTGTTCCCAACTTGGCTTCTGCTTGATTTGTTGGGTGTGGTCATGTTGAGTACCTTTGGGTACGAACAATATTCTTGATCAGGATTACTAGCCGAGTCGATCTAGCCATGTCCGTCTGTCTGTCTGTCTCTCCGGATGAACGCTGAGATCTCGGATACTATAAGAGCTATTGAGATTTTGCGTGCAGATTCCTGAGCTTCTTACGCAGCGCAAGTTTTTTTCAGCAATGTGCCACACCCACTTTAATGCCCACAAACCGCCCAAAACTGTGGCTCCTACAGTTTTGATGCTAGAATAAAAATTTTAACTGAAATGTATTGTTCTAATCAAATCCTATCGATTTACCAAAAAAAAAAGTTTGCCACGCCCACTTTAACGCCCACAAACCGCCCAAGCCTGTGACGCCCTCAATTTTTATGCTAGATAAAAAAATTTAACTGAAATGTATTGGTCTCGTCAATAAGTATCGATTGATTTAAAAAGAAATTTTCCACGCCCATTACGCTTAAACCTGTCTACCGTCGGTAGGTGGCGCATTTTAATCTCGCTTTGCTGCTTGCATAACTCCATTTCCCTTTGGTGCCTTTAGCTGAGTAACGGGTATTTGATAGTCGAGGTACTCGACTATAGCGTTCTTCCTTGTTTATTTTAACTTTTTTGTTTGTCACAGATTTGTACAATTTTTGTCTAAAAATTCACATTTTACAATTCCTAGCACTTGTCACGGTCGTTATGTAAAAAGAGACATGTTAGGATATGTCTTTTTATACCCTTGCAGAGGGTATATTGATTTCAGTCAGCAGCTTGCAACGCAGTGAAGGAGACGATTCCGACCCCTTAAAGTATATATATTCTTGATCAGCATGACTAGACGAGTCGAACTAGCTATGCCCGTCTCTCCGTCCGTTTCTACGCAAACTAGTCTCTCAGTTTAAAAGCTATCGGCCTGAAACTTTCCCAAAAGCCTTATATCTTTTGCAGGTAGTATATAAGTCGGAACCAGCCAGATCGAACAACTATGCCTTACAGCTCCCGCAAAAAAAATTTTTTTTAAATAATGTCTTTGGTGTTTTTTAACATATAACCTTCTAAGCTTGGAAATAACATTTATAGCTTCCGTGTTTTTTAACATATAACGTCCTACGCTTGGAAATACAAATTTTTAATTAGTTCTGAATTTCGAATTTAATTTTATCAAAATCGGACGACTATATCATATAGCTGCCATAGGAACAATCGGAAAATTGGTGGGAAAATTATATGAAACAAATTATAGCTTTGGTGTTTTCTGACATATATACTATTGGGAATATCATTTTTTGTATTTTAAATTTAATAAATATAACTGCAAAGGTATACAAGCTTCGGCTTGCCGAAATTAACTTCCTTTCTTGTTTATTTATGTATAACTATACTTATACCCTTTACTCGTAGAGTAAAAGTGTACATTGTAGTCGGGGAAAAGCATGTAACAAGTAGAAGGAAGCGTTTGCGAGCCTATCAAGAATATATATTATTATATATTATAATAATATCTAATATTATACATATTCTTGATCAGAATCCCTAGTCAAGGCAATCCAGCAATGTCTGTGTGAGCCCTGTGGTTTCGAAAACTTAAAGAGCTAGAGACTTTAGATGTCAGATTTAGATTCCTTAGCTTCGCCCCAAAACCGCCCAAATCTATTGCTCCTAAAGTTTTTTTGGTAAACAAATTTTAATTTTTACTGAAATATAATGGTTTTTGTTTATACGGTAACGCTTTACAATGTCGCTTTGCTGCTTGTGTATCTCCATCTTCCTTTTGCTGCTTTTCAGAGCTTGGCGTGGGAGCGGAAAGCGTCCCAAAATAACTGTTGAGACCGGTGTCAAAGCAGCTTAGGTTCAGTAGGAGCAATGCTTTTTAACTGGAGTAGCAAAGTGTCTTTGCTGTTTTTGATAGAAATCGAAATTTCCTAATATTACTTTAAGATTTTGGACATCTTTGAAAGTCGCATATTCTCACAAAGAAAGTCTTTCTCTGAAGTATTCGCGATTATTTTTATTCTAATCGTTCTGTCGAATTTCCTTAACCAATCTTTAGAAAGTTACCAATTCTTTAACCATTCTTCGATTTCACAACGTGGCATGTATGGACAACAAAGTAGATTTTAAAAGAAGCAATGGTAACTACAATTTTTGTATAACCATTACTTTTTTGTCTATGATAGCATTGACTTCCGTACTTTTAACTTCTCTACTTTGGTAACAAACACATACACATATGTAGATCTAATGGACCTCAAGCGTTACTATTTTTATACCCGTTAAAGGGGTATACCAGATTCGTCGGAAGGTATTTAACAGGCAGGACCATTTCCGACCTTATAAAGTATATATATTCTTGATCAGGATCACTAGCCGAGTTGATCTAGCTATGTCCGTCTGTCTGTCCGTCTGACTGTCCGTCCGTATGAACGCGAATATCTCGGAAACTAACAAAGATAGAGATTTGGATTCATATTTCTGATTTAGATTCCTTAGCCTTGTACGCAACGCAAGTTTGTTACGCGAATATCCCACGCCCACTGTAACGCTCACAAACCGCCCAAGCCTGTGGCGCCCACAATTTTCATGAAAAAAAAAAAATTTAACTGAAATGTATTAGACTCGTCAGTAGTACCTATCGATTGACCTAAAAAATTTAGCAACGCTTACTCAAACGCCCATAACGCTTAAATCTGTTTGCCGCCCACATAACCATATATTGAGATCGCGGGTAGGTGGCGCATTTCAATCTCACTTTGCTGCTTGCATATCTCAATCTCCCTTCGGTCCCTTTAGCTGAGTAACGGCTATCTGATAGTCGAGGTACTCGACCATAGCGATCTTCCTTGTCATTATTAGAAAAGTCAACACATATTTAATATGAAGATATGATATAGATATATTTGCCAGATTCCTAAAATCAAAGTTTCTCGGAAAAACAGATTCCTAAGTGGGGCAAACAGAAATGCTTACTGTTTGAGCAAGACACTTTAAAAAAAAAACACTTTGAGAGTTTATTTCGATTTTTTCTTTCTGACAGGGAGTCTAGGTGTACGAACCCAGTTGAGAATTATAAGCAACGGATTGAAAAAAATTTTTAAATTTATTTTTGAATCACTTTGGATCACTAGCCGAGTCGATCTAGCCATGTCCGTCTGACCGTCTGTCTGTCCGTCCGGATGAACGCTGAGATATCAGAAGCTATTAGAGCTACGCTATTGGGACTTGGCACGCAGATTCCTGAGCTTCTTAGGCAGCGCAAGTTTGTTTCAGCAAGGTGCCACGCCCACTCTATCGCACACAAACCGCCCAAAACTGCGGCTCCTACAGTTTTGATGCTAAAATAAAAATTTTAACTGAAATGTATTGTTCTCATCAATACCTATAAATTGACCCAAAAAAAGTTTGCAATGCCCACTTTAAAGCCCACAAACCGCCCACAAACTTCATAAAATCGCAAATATGAACGCTGATATCTCGGAAACTATCAAAGATATAGAATTAACATTTCAGATTTAGATTCCATAGCCTTGTACGCAGTTTGTTACGCGAATATGCCACTTCCACAGTAACGCCCACAAAGCGCCTAGGCCTGTGGCACCCACAATTTTCATGCTAGATAAAAAATTGTAAATTAAATGTATTAGTCTCTTACATACCTATAGATTGATCCAAAAAAAGTTTTCCACGCCCACTTTTACGCCCATAACGCTTAAATAACCATATATTGAGATCACGGGTAGGTGGCGTATTTCAATCTCGCTTTGCTGCTTGCATATCTCCATTTCCCTTTGGTCCCTAAAGTGAGTAACGGGCATCTGATAGTCGCGGTACTCGACTATAGGGTTCTTCCTTGTTTTTGTTTGGAAACTATTCAAGACTTATTTTCTCTATCGCTTATATCTAGGTCCCGTTGTTGGCATACGTCACCTGCAGGCCTTTCTGCTTTTTCTGGCCATCGTGGTGAATTACACAGCACGGCTCGGCGTTAGCGTGGGCGTAGTGGCCATGACGGATGCAGCGACCACCAATGAAAATTTTCCGGTGAGTGCGATTCGAAAGACGCTCCGTCGGTCAGTAACCTCTAACCATTTGCAGGAGTTCGATTGGTCAGGAGCGCAGCAGTCGTACGTCCTGTCTTGCTTTTATTGGGGCTACATCATCACCCAATTTCCCGCCGGTTTTTTGGTTCGGCGCTTTGGGGCTAAGGCGGTTCTGCTCATCCCAACGCTGGGAACGGCCGTCCTAAGCGCTCTAACGCCTTTCTGCGTAGCCTGGGGCGGCTGGCAGGCCTTCTGCACCATACGCATCGTGGAGGGCCTCTTTCAAGGTCTAATCTTTCCATGCATTCACGAGCACCTGGCCAAGTGGTCTCCGCCGGAGGATCGCAACCGGCTGGGCGCCTTTGCTTACTCAGGGGCCGACTGCGGGTCAGTTCTGGCTATGGCCAGCAGTGGTCTGATAGCAAACAGCTCCATGGGTTGGCCGGGAATTTTCTACGTGTCGGCAGGCACCTGTGGGCTTTGGTGTCTCCTCTGGGTGACACTCAGTGCAAATAACGCCCCTAGCCATCGGCTGATCGGGGCCCGGGAACAGGACCACATAGAACGTTCAACGAAGCGGAGCGATGGCTTCCACGGCCAGAAGATTCCCATCCCATGGCGTGCCATCTGGACTTCCGTTCCCTTCTATGCACTATTGATCGTGCGGGGCGCTCAGGGCTGGGCCAATTCCATAATGCAGCTGCAGACACCATTCTACTTGCACGGCGTCCTGAAAATGGACATCAAAAGCAATGCGCTTTACTCGGCCTTGCCCTTCCTGGCCATGTGGGTTATGTCCTATATATACCTAGTCTTCGCTGACGTGGCCATGTCTCGGCATTGGATGTCCTTAACCACGCTACGCAAGGCAATTAACACCGTCTCGTTCTGGGGGCCGGCGGCAATTCTTATCGGAACTGGCTTTCTGGACAACAGTCAGACCAGTCTGGCTATAGCTCTGATGACGATCAATGCTGGCTTAAACGCCGGGTCTGGAATAGGTAGCATCCTGACCATCATCGACATGTCGCCCAACCACTCAGGCATGCTGATGGCCATTGTTAACGGCATTGGAAATATATTTCCGCTCCTTACGCCGCTATTAGTAGGCGTTATTGTTACCGATCCTGTAAGTACTGACCATAATCGAATTTCTCACCCGTAGCTGAGAACTATTTACTAAATACCGCCTCAAAACCTTTTTATTATCATTTGGCACATCAATCCACATTTGAACGAAAGAGGTCGATACACTCGATGGCCGCGACTATCTGATACCGTTACATAGCTAAGGGGAGTGCGAGCGAGATGTAGATATGCAAGCTGCCAAGCGACTGCTCCCGAGATTTCACACCAATCCATCGTACCACCTGGCGTCGATTACTTTATTGGCACGCCTAGGATTGCCAAAATTTCACTTCTACATTGATTATTCGAACGACCTATGATAAAGTTAGTCCTAAAAGTTCACCAGTTTATTTACTGCCCTACCTATCTTCTAAGCAAAGTTATTTGGCTAATCGTCGTTATACTATTACACAAATACGCTGTGGGGCAAAAGTAAGAAAAATGTGCTTGTAACATGAAATATTGTTTTCTTCATTTAAGTAATGAAGATTTAGCGTCGCTTGTGACCGGTTGCGTATATCTTGTGCTCTGTGATTTTGTCAATTTTTTTTAGGAATATTAGTCCTGTTTTTTAACCTAGCCTAACAAACCAGGAATGCTTTTGTTTGAATCAGTTTTTTGTGTTCAATTATCTATTTCTTTTCATTTAAACTGTTGTCATCAATATGTTGTTCGTATTTCGCAGGGCACGCTCTGTCGAAGTTAATCTCTCGCGCTCTTTCGCTTTTGCAGTCTCTACGCGCTCTTAAAGTTTTGTGTTTCTGTGTTTCAACATTTTTGACGTTTTTATTTACTGTCGGCTTTGCAATACAGTCATACATCCTAAATGTACTGAAGTTATTGGCAGAGTAGAGGATTGAATTGGGGGTCTAAAACTTCGCTGCCGGCAGTACCCATGGCTACCAAAAGTTCTGGAGGAGACCCTGGTTCCGCTATACAGCCTGATGGGTCAAACACTACTGAGCTTTCTGTGCTCAAAGGATAAGTAAGCTCTGTAGGAGCTGGTCCCGAGAATAAGACAAACGATGTTGAGATTGCTGGTGGGGAAAGAAAGAGACTCTCGGTTGTTCCATTAGGAAGCATTTATTTCTGTTTCGTTTAACCCCCGAAACCACATCTGCAGATGATTTGGAATTTATACACCAAGAATTTCCATCTTCCCATCATTCACATCTTCATTTAAAATATCAGTTCCTCCTGAACAGTTTAATGTACTAAACCTTTACTGAGACTTGGCTGAAACCTGATATATCTGACTCAGAAGTTCTGTTCAACAATTTTAATACGTATAAAATCGATCGCACTCCTCGTAGGCGGGGTGGGGTGCTGATTGCCCTTGTTCCCCTTTCCCTGACTCACTTCTCTTTTCACCTTTATCTATGAATTTGTTGATTGTCTGTTAAAAGCAAGTAAGCTTTATACGTAAATCACTAAATAGACAATTAAACCTTGCATTTGTTTAAGATCCGTCTGAAGACACGGTACCTAGAATTGACGCACTTGCTGTTCCAGAAGACCTATATCATCCCACAATTTGTTTCCCTTGCGTTGATACCCAAAAAGTAGCTCCCGGCTTTAAGGCACAAAAAGATCGTTTTACACTTTTGCTGTGTAGTAATGCATCAAGCGACTTTCAAGTAAAGCCAATGCTTGTTTATAAGTCTTTTAATCCCCGTTCGTTTAAAGGGATAGACAAGAGCAAATTACTTACTTACTAATACAACATTATTTCTGCAGCCAATGGATCAGGTTATAATTTACACCTTCAAGACATATTACATCATTCGATCTATACGCTTGATTTGGATACAACTGAAACTGACTCCATCGATGTAAACAGTGCTTGGAAGAAATTATCTATTAAAGATTTTACGCCGGGGATAGCGGGGTACCGGTGGCGCTGGTAGAATGGCGTGGGAACTGGCGGCGTCGGCGCGCTGCTGCTCTGGGCTTCGGCGGTTTGCTGCTGGTGCGGCGGAAAGAGTCTAAGCTTAGGGGAGAAAACCACTCGAAACGCGAAGTACCCCTTGACCGAAAAGTAATCACGCAAAAGGTTCACTGTACAAATTAGGCGGGGGTGCGAACGCGGTTTATTCAATATAAATGCCAAAATTGACCTGCCTAAGTCTAAGCTCAGTTCCGCGCTCCAAAGCGCAGCGGAGACTTCACGGAGGGGAGCTGGGAACAGAGCGGGAGAGCGGGAGCGCGAGAGAGTGGGAGAGCGAAAGAGCGGTGCAGTTGGATAGCGGGCCGGTCCAGATTCGCCGGACAGTGGGCCTGAACATTCCGCCCCCTTGCAATCGCTAGCGTTGCAAAAAGAAACGGAACCTCGGCCAGTCGCCTACGACTTAAGCCTGCGTACATGCGCCGGAGAGGATCCACCCTAACACAGTCTTCTGGGCTACGGCAGTCCCTCGTCGACCATGTGGAGGCCCGGCTGTATCACCTTCGGGTAGACGTCCGCGCCCAGGATTAAGGAAATGGTGGCTGGCCGATGGAAATTCTCATCCGCAAGCGGTAGCTCCTTAAACTTCTTTACTGCGCTCTCACTGAGCGCCCGGTTGGGGGTGCGGATGCGCACGTTCTGCTCGATCTTGAGGACCACCTCCAGCTTGATGTCCTCGTCGACCTTTGACCGAATCGTCCCGTGCAGATGCTCTCATCGCCCACGGTTTTTGTCGAACGTCTACTCCCCGGTCTCGACGATCACCAAAGCAGTCGGGAGGACGTTGACGCTATGACGCTGGAGAAGTACCGCGAGCGACGGAGCTGGTGTCGAGGATGCTGTGCGCGGTAGAGGGGCAAGCGTTTGACGAGTTGGCGGATATTGCCGGCGGATCTTGCCGGCGCGAACGCTGCGGAGAAGCGGGCTGTTGCTTGGAGCCGGACTTTTTCCGGGAAACAAGTTCGTGCATGTGGAGTAGCGTGTGTTCTGCACCGGTCACCGCTACGACAGCTCCCAGTGGAGTGCTCGTGTGCGAGACAGTTCGCGCAGTACTTGTTTATAAGAACTGCCCGCAGCCGCTTCTCTGCGCTCAGCTTTAGGAACCTCTGACACTTCCGAAGAGGATGGATTCCGCGGCAGACTCGGCATCGGTAGGACTGATTACCTCTCGTACGTCTGATATCCAATGCCTGAGCGCTACGTGGACGGGGAGCCATTTTCCTGTTTAGAGTGTGGATAAGGAAAAAACAAAAAGGGCTGATTAACAATGACGTGGATAATGGCTACGGACTAAGGTGTGTAAGAAACGCGGCTCGTTACGAGGTAGATTTGGACAACTCTCTTGGAAGAAAAACCTCCTTGGTCACTGGACGTTTGACAATGCCGCGTGTCGTACGAATGTCGAATACGCGGACCTTGCCATCGGCTCCCGGAAAAACGTAGTCTATTCGTCCGAGTTGCTACTCATTTGAGGGCAAATTGTCATCCTTAATAACGACCATATCGCCGACACGCAGATTTTCTGTGGGGACTTGCCACTTGTTGCGCTTGTGGAGCTCCTTAAGGTACTCATCCTTCCATCGATTGCGGAATTGTTGCCATTTACTTCAGGTTCCACTATGGATAGAAGAGGTCATCCAACAAGAAAGTGCCCTGGTGTCAACGCTAAGAGATCAGTTGGATCCTCGGACATGGAAGATAGCGGTCTGGAATTCAGACAAGCTTCGATTTTCGCTAGGAGCGTGGACAGCACTTCAAAGGTGTACTTTCGTGTAGCGGTGGACTTGTAAAAAAAGGTCTTGAAACTCTTGACACCAGCTTCCCATAGGCCTCCCATATGGGGTGCCCCAGGAGGAAGGAATTGCCAGCTGAGCTGCTGATGACTATACGCATCGGTCACAGACTCCTTAACGACTTGCAGGAAGTCTCGGGAAAGCACGGTGGAGGCGCCGACGAAGGTCTTTCCATTGTCGGACTGGACTTGGCGAGGACACCCTCTTCTAGATACGAAACGAGCGAAAGCGGCAAGAAACTTTTCACTCGTTAAGTCGGACATAGGCTCTAGATGGATGGCCTTGGTACAAAAACAAACGAAAACCAACACATACCCTTTTGTAATGAGACGAGCTCTTCCGGTATAATTATACCCGTTACTCGTAGAGTAAAAGGGTATACTAGAATCGTCGGAAAGTATGTAACAGGCAGAAGGAAGCGTTTCCGACCCAATAAAGTATATATATTCTTGATCAGGATCACTAGCCGAGTCGATCTAGCCATGTCCGTCTGTCCGTCTGTCCGTCCGTCCGTCTGTCCGTATGAACGCTTAGATCTCGGAAACTATACAAGCTACAATACTGGGACTAGGCATCGCAAGTTTGTTTCAGCACAGTGCCACGCCCACTCCAACGCCCGCAAACCGCCCAAAACCGTGGCTCCTACAGTTTTGATGCTAGAATAAAAATGTTACCTGAAACGTATTGTTCTCGTCAATACCTATCGATTAACCCAAAAACGTTTGGCACGCCCACTCTAACGCCCACAAACCGCCCAATCCTGTGGCGCCCACCATTTTCATGCTAGATAAAAAATTTTAACTGAAATGTTTTGGTCCCGTCAATACCTATAGATTGATCCAAAAAAAAATTGCCACGCCCACTCTAACACTTAATGGCGCATTTCAATCTCGCTTTGCTGCTTGCATATCTCCATTTCCCTTTGGTCCCATTAGGTGAGTAAAGGGTATCTGATAGTCGAGGTACGCGACTATAGCGTTTTTCATTGTTTTTTATATCAAACGGACCGGCGTAGTCCATCGCTGAGAACGTGAACGGACGGGAAAAAGACACTCGCTCTTTTGGAAAACTTCCCATCATCTGGACTTGCAATCTCATTTTGTGGATAACGCAGATCTTGCAGGAGTTAACCACTGCCTTCACCAAGTTCTTTATTCTCGGAACCCAGTATCTGGACCGGGTAAGACGCACCACTAACTGGTTACCACCATATAACGAAATGAGATGCGTAAATTTTACCAGAAGCCGCGAGAGTGTACATTCGTACGGCAGGATTATCGGATGTCGTTCATCATACCGCAAACTGTCGGAGGCCCTTATGCGGCCGCATGCCTTGATTAGCCCTTTCTTGTCTAGAAAGGGGTTCAGGGAGAGAATCGAACTTGCCGCGGGCACAGGACGCTACTGACTCAAGCAGCGGTATTCTTCAGAAAAATACCTGCGCTGAGTGCAAATTGTCATGAGTTCTTCCGTGGCGGCAACGTCCTGGGCCCATAGACGGACCCCGGAAAGCGGTGATTGTCTTCGACATCGCTGGACAAATCGATGGACATTCGCGAGGACCCGCAAAGCTCTCTCTAAATTGGAAAAGCGATCCAGGAAATCTTCTGTCGGCATAGACGCCACATGGGCTTTAACGGCACGCTTTTCGATCTCAGTCACCGGCAGGTCGGTTCCCTGGCTGGGCCAATGATCGCGTGGACGTTGCAGCCAAGTGGGTCCATGCCACCAAAGCGGGTTATCCACCAGCTCTTGAAGGGGAACTCCTCGACTAGCCAAATCAGCTTGGTTATGTTCGGATTGAACGTTCGACCAATTGGCCGCCTCAGTGGACTCGGTGATCTTCGTCACCCTGTTGGCAACGAACGTTGTCCAATGGCACGCTGGTTTGGCTAACCATGCTAGCACAATCGTGGAATCGGTCCAACAATGGAATTTTGAGGTCAGCCTCGGCATATTAGGAAGAATGGCTTCGGCCATCTCGGACAAAAGGAGAGACCCACATAGCTCCAGCCTGGGAAGGGACACCGTTTTGACTGGCGCCACACGCGTCTTGGCCGTGAGCAAGTGCACCATCGTCTTGTGGCCCACTTCTACGCGCACATAGATCGCAGCACCGTATGCCTTTTGCGAAGCGTCACAGAATCCGTGATGCTCTACGCGGAACTCTGGACGGAAGGAAACCCATCTGGGTATTCTGACCTGGTCTAGGACCGAATAGCTCTGGAGAAAGCTGTTCCACCTTTTGCACAGCTCAATTGGAAGATTATCGTCCCAACCTAGATCCTGAAGCCAAATCTCTTGCATAAAGATTTTGGCACACACAACAAATGGAGCGAGCCAGCCTGCTGGATCAAACAGCTTGGCAATTTGGGAAAGGACTTGGCGTTTCGTGTGGGAGATTTCCGTTGCTAAATCTGGTGGGACGAAAAAGAACTCATCGGACGTCGCCTTCTATCGTACGCCGAGAGTTTTGGCTGTGCTCTCAGTGTCGATCTCGAGGAAGTCGGTTGTCAGAAGATTATCACTTTGGAGGTCCATTTTCTCAATGGAAACCCCGCGGACCCTGAGGTCGCGAACAATGAACTTAGCGTCCTCGGCGGAGTCAGCTCCCGAAAGGACATCGTCTACATACATATGATTTCGAATGACGTTTCTCGCTCTTGGATGGCTGAGCTGCACGTCAGTTGCCAGCTGTTGCAGGACTCGAATGGCCAGGTATGGCGCGCAATTGACTACAAAAGTCTGTAATTCGAAATTTCGAATGTGCCCCTCGTTGTTGCGGAATAAGATGCGCTGGAACGGGGAATGCTTCGGATCTACCCATATCTGCCGATACATTTTCTCGATACCGGCACTGTAGACGTATCGGTAATATCGCCACTTCAGGATCTGGATAGTTCGATCGGAGTGTAAGACTGGGCCTGCATGAAGGAAATCATTTAAACTGACCCCATTCTCTGAAGGGCTGGAGGCATTGAAAACCACACGTAGCTTGGGAATGCGGAAGGTAATAACTGGAAGAATTATGGATAGGACGGACTTCTTTCATGTGATGGAGGTCGAGATACTCTTGAATCACGGAGTCGTATTTGGTTTTGAGCTGACTGTCCCTCTTTAGGCGTTGCTCGGTTCTTATGAACTGCGACAACGCGGAGGACTGGAGTGACCGAGGACGGATTTTACGTTTTCGGGATCAGGAAACGGAAGACTTACGACATACCTGCCGTTATCGTCTCTCGTAGTCGTCCGGAGAAATTTTTCCTCACATGTCAAATCGGAAGATTTTGTCACTTTTACTGGCAGATCCTCACCCTCCCAAAATTGTATGAGAAGCCTATCCAGGGACGTGTCAACCTTGTGGGGGACTCGCGTGGAAAAAATGGAAAGCTGATTTTCCCTTGGAGCAGGAACGGGTCCTGTTAGGATCTACCCGAAAATGGTTTCTTGGCCGAGAAGAGAGCCACAAATGTTCGGCCGGGTGCCGCTTAGGAGAATGGATGGCAGTACGTCGGCCCCGACCAGAATATCTTTCTGTGCGCTCTAGTAGAACTTTGGATCCGCTAGTGGTAGTTCGGGAAGATCTCATAGAAACGGTTGTGGAATCGGACAAAATGGGAGGTTTCCAGCTAATTGGGGAAGAACATAGGCCGTCGTGTTTATTTGCAAGCCAGGCCTGGTCGGAGAACGGATGGTAAACTGACAGAGCTTTTTGGATTCAGCGGATACTGTCTGGTTTAAGCCTGATTCTTGGGCTCGGATTACCTGGTGAGGCAATTTCATTAATTTGAACAGCCGCTCAGAAATAAAGGTTGCCTCTGATCCTGAATCTATCAAGGCACGAGCTTTAAAATTCGACCCCAGGTGACTTATGTCAATTATGGCGGTGCCAAGGAAGACGGATCTATACCCCGTCGCGAAGTAATTTTGGACTGTAGAGTCCGTGGACACGGAAGAGGTGGAAACTGGTGTATTTGGTCTTGATCTGGGTCTCGGGGAGGGATTCAAAAGCAATTGGGAGGGGTTGCCTCTGTGTAGTAAGGTGTGATGGCGGCCGCGGCACGTAAAGCAACTATGAGTGCTTTCACAATCACGCAGCTGATGCCTTCGTGCGAAGCAGTTCAGACACAGTTGCTTCCTCTTTATATATGCCGACCACTCGTCGACCGTCATCTGGAGAAACAGTGCACATGTGCAGACAGGATGGTTTTCCTTCTTACAAAGGTCACATCCTTTTGACTTGGGTGCTACCCTTGTCTCGTAAGAATTTATTCTTCGAGGCGCTGCAGTGGGGGCGGATGTTTTTGGCAGAGATTGCCTCGAGCCTGACGGCCGTACGTCGTCTATAGCTTCTAAGGTCCAGTGACGCTTCGTAAGGAAGGCGATCATCTCCAGCCACGTCGGAATATCTGCCTTGTTGTGCTATCCACAAGGATAGCGTGAGCTTAGGAAGTTTGGAGGAGTACATGTACACTAAGAGGCAATCCCAATTTTCGGTTTGAATTCCGGAAATTTCTAAAGCCGTGAGGCAACCCTGGATGGGGCGTTGAAGTTCTCGGATAGCTGACCCAGATTCCTGATTAACGGACTGCACGTTGAAAAGTATTTTTAATTGGCTATTTACTAACAACCGCTTGTTTTCGAAACGCTCAGTTGGGTTAGCCCAAGCTGAGCGAAAGCCATCGTTAGTAAGGGGGGAGTTCGACACTATCGTGTGTGCATCGCCGCTTGTTTTGGCATTAAGGTGAAACAGTTTTTCGACTGGCGTCAGCCTTGGATTGTTTATATAAATGGCCGTAAACAGATCCCTAAAGGTCGGACACCGCAGATAGTCTCCGGTGAAAACCTCGGTATCGCACGGAGGCAGCCGACATCCAGAGGAAATGTAAGTCTGGGTAGGAACAGCTTGAACTTGGGGAGCCTGGGCTATCATATCCGCGATCTGAGCCCCACATCTCTCGTAAACAGAATAGCAGTAGCTGTATTTAGCCTTAAGAACTGGCAAACTATCAGCTGCACTGTCTCCGGCTTCTGCTATGCGCCCGGTGCATTTATCGTATTCTGCCTTGATGCGGTCCCATAACATGCGTATTTCTTCGCGGCGGATGTTTAGCATGGACAGAGTAGGAGGGATCGGCGAAGGAGTGTTTGTTCTGGATTCAAACTCAATCAGCCGATCTGAGATTCCAATAAATTTGCTAAGAGCAATTTGGGAAGGTGTTAGTGCCATTTTGACGTTTGCACGGGACGAAGAGGACTTAGCGGTTAGTTCGGGTGTGGACGGATCTACGGATATGCCTAGAACTAAGGCAGGTGGAATAGACAACTTGTTGTTATCACATCCAATGGACATTTAAAAAATGACCTTTTTTGGGTCACAATCTGCTCGCCTTTGTTTATGTCGAATAAATAGGAAACCTGGCCCACTTGTGAAACAGTGGAACGAGGTGTCGACTAAAAAAGTAGTGGATCGGCGAAATATAAATAGGAGCAAGTACCGACCTGGTTTACTTTGTGAAATTAAACCCAATGATACGGATTAGGAACGGTGAGTAATGAGTTTGTATATCACCCGCGGAGAAATAATACTATAATATTTAACCTTTTTGGTATTTGTATATTGTAATTGGGATCTAGTTTGGTATATTTTTTTTAGTGCTGGTATTTTTTTGCGTTTGAAATAAATTGGGGGGAAAAATAGCAAATGTGTGTAAATATGTAGTCCCCGGTGGAGAAATTGTATTATTTCGCCTTTACTTAAACTTCTGAATGAAGAAAAAATACCAAAATATGCCAATAAGTTGTTGGCCGGAGGGTGCTATTTGTTGGTTATTTAGTATTAGAGTACTGTTTTAATTAAATTTAATATTCAGAGGGAGAAAATACTAAAATAAACCGACAAAATTGGTGGACGGAGGATGCTATGCAGTGCTGGTATTGTTTTCCCTGGATAAAATACATTTTACGGAGTAAATACCAAATACGGGAAAATAAAAAACTAAAAAGTTTGATGGGTGTAAATAAAACACAATGACCAAAAAAATTTTAATGTCGGTTGGTGTAATTTTTATTTTATTATTTTTAACCGGATGGCCGACGGAAAACTTTATTTAGTCGGATAGGGATGGTGGAGTTAAAATTATATGTTAATGCATGTAGATTTGTATGTATTTAGATATTTGTATGTATGTATATATGGAAATGTATGTAGATATTGACATGTAAGTACCCTTCAGTTCTGCAGTAGGGACGCGGTGACATGGCTCAAGGCAAAAAGCTTTTTGTTTTTTTTTTGTGCCTAAACCGCTGTGCCGCTGTTGACGTCAGCAGAGCAGTCGGCGCAGCGTAAAAGACTGCCTACGAAAACGGTCGTACATTAAAGATCGACAGATATTGGGAGCTTCCCTCTCTCTTTTGCCTTATAATCTGCCTGCACTCCGCGCTCACAGAGACAAATTTCGGCCGGCCCGTTATTTTTTTTGCATCTCTCCGTTATGTTCGGCTAGCGACTAAGATTTCGGCGGAAAAATTTTCGTGGAGCAGCGACATGTGAATGCTCTAATATTTTAGGAGCATTATTGTATATCGAAAAAAACAACTAATATTGTTTTATAAAAGTTAATTATTTGATTATAGTAAATTGAATTTACTTATAATGTTATGTTTACTTATTATAAATTTTTATTACAATATAATTTTTTAGTTTAGTTATAGAAATTTAGCCCGTTAAAATTGATTTCAATATTTAAAAGTATTATACAATATGAATTTTTACTTAAGAAGTAAAAATGACATTGTCGGATATATTTCACCTAGAAAGGGTATAAGTGCAGTGGCACGCGCCAACAGCGAAGAGAAAAAAAAAGAAATGAAGTAAAGGGGTGAGAGGAAGCCTTGGTGCATCTGCATTCTGTTTGAGTGATTGCAAAAGAAGGATCGATTTCAATTGTGCGCATCAGCTTACCTAAAACGTGTTTTAAAGTTAAAATTATAAACCCAGGTAAGTGTTACGTTAAGTCTCATACGTTGTGCATTAAACTAACTTTAAAGGTACGTTACTTTAAAAACTATTTTATGCGTTTGACAAAATACCCCAAAAAATCGAATTCCATTGGCCGAAAGTGGATTGATAAAAGAAATTACATAACGGACCTAATTACATAACAAGAAAAAATCATTTGTGCACGATTTTAGTATTAAACTTCGCTAATCAACTCTCATTTTCCGGGCAAGACAAAATTTTTAATTGTGAAATATACAGCTACGCCCAAAACCATAGTGATTTTGCGATGCGCATTTTTAAAAAAAATGTAAAGCAATCGTTAAAATATTTTATCTATTTTGTTTATATAAACAGACATTAAAATTAATTTATTTAACAATAATCTAAATAATTCTTTTGAATAGCAAAATCACTTTCATTTTGGACACAGATGAATATATCATAATTAATAAAAAATAAAGATTATAAAATAAAAATGTTTGGTTGCGTTTATCTCAAAAATTAATTGGTAATTTTCAGTTTTAATATTATTATATAATTTAAAGGATTTAATCATATTGTTGTTAAAAATATGTAAATAAAAATGAACAAATGAGACATTTACAACAATTATTTAAAATGAAATGTTTTTATCTATAATAATTATTTATTCAATTTAAATAAATTGATAAATGAATAATTATTTAAATATTGTTTATACAATTTTAATAAATTAATAAAAAAATAAATAATTACTTATTTATCAATTTATTATAATAAATAAATTGATAAATAAATATTTTATTTATAAATAATAAATATATAATTATTTATAACTAATAAATAAATAATTATTTCATTTTAAATAATTGTTGTAAATGTCTCATTTTTTTCATTTTTATTTACATATTTTTAACAACAATATAATTAAATCTTTTAAATTATATAATAATATTAAAACTGAAAATTACCAAGAGAAAGGGATCAGTTGCGTGAAAGATTAAGGTTAGTTGAAGAGAATTCGAACGAACATATTGACAAAATTAGGGATCACGAGGAAATTGAAGCTGATCAGGAAAACTTAGAAAGGAAAATTTAGAAGTTCATGAAAATTTAGATGTAGATCAGGAAAATTTATTAGGCGGTCAAGATAATGTAGAAGTTAATCAGGAAGACATAGAAAACATTGAGTCCGATCAGGGAGACTTAAATTTTAAGTTGAAGCAGTGGTATATAAAGCACAAGCCAACTCGTAGTTGCGCTATAGATCTAATCAAAATTTTAAATGAAGGAAATTTAAATGTAAGGCCTTCTTATAAATTTAAATGCAGGAATACACCAGATATTACGGAAATAGATTGGGGTTCCTATTTGCATATTGGCTTGTCGAAGCAATTAGTAAAATTATCTGTGGTAGCAGAATTACCAGAAGTTTTAAGCATTGACGTTAATATTGACGGTCTTCCCTTAACTAAGAGCTCTCGTGCACAATTGTGGCCTATTTTAGTTCGAGTTAATAATATTAATAAGTGCCCCGTTTTTCCAGTTGGAGTTTTTTCATCTAAAAATAAGCCATCTAATTGTGTTCAATACATGTCAAAATTTACTAGTGAATTTTCCGATCTTTTTATAAACGGACTTACAATTTTACACAAAAAAGTAAATATAGAACTTAGGGCGGTGGTTTGTGATGCACCTGCAAGGGCATTTGTTACAGGAACCCCTGGACATACATCCAGTCACGGCAGTACCAAATGTCTTCATGTTGGTCGCAAAGTAGATGGTACATTAACATACAGTACTGTTGCTAGTCAGTTAATTACTGATGAAGACTTTGCGAATAGAATTTATCCAAACCACCACAGCAAAGATTATTTGAATAGTCCGTCCGCTTTTGAAACGCTTGGTGTTCGTATGATAACCCAAGTTCCTTTAGATTGTATGCATCTTATTGAGTTGGGGGTAATGCGCAAATTTTTGAACGAATTTATTATAACAAAGTCATAAATAAAGTTTCAAAACAAAACCAAAACAGTATTTCCGCTAAATTAATGTCAATGCGAACTTTTATACCTAGGGAATTTGCAAAAAAGCCGAGGACATTGTTAGAGCTTCCTAACTGGAAAAGCACTGAGTTTAGGCAGTTCTTATTATACACTGGTATTGTAGCTCTTAAAGATTGAAATATTTGATGACCAGTATTATTTATTTTTATTACTGCACTGCGCATATAGACTGCTCTGTTCGCGAAAGCAACGGGGAAATAATATTGAAAATGCTCAACAAATATTAAATCTATATGTTGAAAATTTCCCCATTGTATTTGGAGCAAACAGTGTGACTTACATTGTCCACGGCTTACTTCATGTAAGAGAAACTATTCTATCAAGTCGGAAATCCGGTTTCAGGATCTTCTTACTCCTTTGAGAATGACTTGCAGCTCCTTAAAAAATGTGTTAGAAAAAAATCGTATATCTTAGAACAAATATTTAAAAGATAGTCGAGGAAAAATACGTAGCCCCAGCAGAAGAACAAATAAAATTAGTAGGCAGAAATCTTAAAATGAACGACTGCACACTTAGTGATAGGCAACCAGACAATTTTTGTTTTGTAGGAGATGAGGTTCCAATTCAAATAGAATCTTTTGAAGAGGTAGATGGGGAAATTTTTATTAATGGAAGGGAATTGCAAGATAGGGACAGTTTTTTTATTGAGCCAATGAATTCTTCTGGCCTAGGTATATATTTAGTTAATTTAGAAGTGCCTTCTAGTATAAAAAGATTTTCAATAATGGAATTTAGGAGAAAAGCGGTAGCCATTCCTTATTTAGAAAAAATAGTAGTAGTTCCATGTTTGCATTTTTTTTTAAATTGGATTTTTAGTTTTTTTTTTTGTAAAGGAGGTGTTTAGTCCGTAGGCGTAATTTTATTATGAATCGGGCATATTTATTGCGACGGCGCTTTAAATATCTTTCGAAGATTCACCTACCTTGGTTCGAGTACCAAAAAAAAAACGGCACTTGTATTATTTTATTTTTTGTTATTCTTTTAATTTTCTTTACTTACAATTATTGTTCATTTAACTTTTTTCTTATTATTTTCCCTTATTTTTGTTTATTTTTTGTAATTTAATTTATTTCTAACTATTTACTAATATTTTCGTTATTAACAATTGTTGTTTATTTTCTGTTTATTATTATTATACCCGTTACTCGTAGAGTAAAAGGGTATACTAGATTCGTCGGAAAGTATGTAACAGGCAGAAGGAAGCGTTTCCGACCCCATAAAGTATATATATTCTTGATCAGGATCACTAGCCGAGTCGATCTAGCCATGTCCGTCTGTCCGTCTGTCCGTCTGTCCGTCTGTCCGTCTGACCGTCTGTCCGTCTGTCCGTCTGTCCGTCTGTCTGTCCGGATGAACGCTGAGATCTCGGAAACTATGAGAGTTAGGCTATTGAGATTTGTCGTACAGATTCCTGAGCTTCTTACGCAGCGCAAGTTTGTTTCAGTAGACTGCCACGCCCACTCTAACGCCCACAAACCGCCCAAAACTGAAACTCCTACAGTTTTGATGCTAGGTAGAAAATTTTAACTGAAATGTATTGTTCTCATCAATACCTATCGATTGACCTAAAGTTTGCCACGCCCACTTAAACGCCCACAAACCGCGAAAACCTGTGACGCCCACAATTTGGATGCTAGATGAAAAATTTGAACTGAAATGTATTGGTGTCGTCAATACCTATCGATTGATCCAAAAATAAATTTGCCACGCCCACTCTAACGCCCATAACGCTTAAATCTGTCTACCGCTTTTTATTTTCGCTTTGCTGCTTGCATATCTCCTTTTCCCTTTGAGTAACGGGTATCTGATAGTCGAGGTACTCGACTATAGCGTTCTTCCTTGTTTTCATTTATGTTTGTTTATTTTTTATAATTTGATTAATTTTTAATTTTTTACTTATATTTGATTTAATTATTTTTTTGTTCATATTAATCATTTTTAAATTTGTATGTCTCAGCCAGAATCGAAAGTGCGTCGAGTCCAGTTTGATTTGGAAGGTAAGTGTAAACACAAGAAATTGATTTTCTTGTTTCAATATCCTTAGTGATTGCATTAATACAATATTATTTTTTTACAGAAACCCCATCGGTCTCTAGTGAGTTAATAAATTTGTGTTACTGTGTAATTTTCTAATTTTTCTTATTTTTTTTAAAGATTCAACTGAACGGCAAATGGCAGAGTTGAAAGGTATGTTTTATAACCCTACACTGAAAATAGTAATCGCCCTGATTTTTAGAAATTTGTCGTCAATGGCGATTTATTTTATAAATTTAAAGTACGATAAATACGAATATTATTTAATATTAACACTGTTACTTACACTAAAAATAGTATTCGGCCGTTTTGCTTGAAAATATATCATACTCTAAATTTTTAAAATAAGTCGCCATTGACCACAAATTTTTATTTTTAGTCTATTTTGATGTTTTATTTATTTTTTGTAATATATACAAATTAAAATTTCAGAAGAGTTTCGCCAAACCCGCAGGGAGATCTCTGTTATGTCGCAGAAGCTCGACATTTTGGCGGACAAAGTGGCGGAAGTCAACGCGATTTGGAAGGCATCATTCGCTCCAGACAAGGAGATTACGGGCGCGGTACCGTTTCCGTTGAAAACGGAAGAGGAACTAGATGAGTTTGAAAATTCCTTGCCCCGGAGCTCATCGGTTTTTACGTAAGTATCGAGCAAGGCCGACTTGTTTTTGCATTTCTATGTTTCTTTTTTATTTCTATTTGCAGACAAAGAAAATATCCAAAATAATTGGTAGCGAACCGCTGTCAAAGAGGTTCAAGATGGTCATAGATGGTCAATGATTAAATTTACAATTTAGTAGACCCGTAACTGAAATACATGACTGTGTCCGTATAAGTAATAAAATGTTGTGGCTAATTGAAAAATGGGCAAAGGAAAATGGATTGGGTATAAATCCTAAAAAATCGAAGTGCTTGGTAATTGGTAAAAAGCTACTTTAAAGACTTTCACTCCAAAAATTATATATAAACCATACGCCGATAAGCTATGAAGTGAATGCAGTTAATCTAGGGATAACATTTAACAATACTTTATCATGGAGCAACCATATAGTCAAAGCGACAGGGCGTACAATGCTCTGCTGAGAAAATTTTCATTCTCCAAATCGTTCCTAACTGAGGAAGTTAGACTATTAATCGCCAAAGTTATCCTCCTGCCCACTCTCTTTTACGGCATAGAAATTTTTGGAAGTTGTGATGCGCGGGATTCGCGTACATTAACTGTAGCCTTTAATTCAGTTGTCCCTTATGTGTTTAACTTAAGACGTTTTGACCATGTATCAGAACTGACATATAAAATACTTGACCTTAACTTGACCTCCTGGATCGATCTCAGAATTTTAATCTTCTTTCACAAAATAGTGACGAGTGGAGAACCAAAATATCTTTTCAATAAACTTACCCCAGCCACATCTGTAAGAACCAAAAATTACATATGCCCTCGAATACAAACAATGTGTTCGAGAAGGCAATTTTTCATAAATGGTATCCGGCTATGGAACAATCTACCGCACCAATACAAAACAATTAGGAGCGCAACTCAATTTTACAATAAAGTTAAAGATCTTTTGAAATACCAGTACACATAAGTATAAAAATTAAATAAAATAAAATAAAAAAATAAAAATAAAAAAAAAAATATATATATATTTTAAAAACAATAATAATTGTAACTAAGAAACTACGAAAATTTGATGTTAGTCATTAATATTAATTAAAATATCAACTCAATGTGACTAGCGCGATAATTATAAGTGTGCACTCGTAGCGCTAGGATATAAATAAATAAATAAATAAAAATTTGGACGGGTCCAACGGGAAGAAGTCCCTCCGATCCCGTATAGGGTTTTACGGAGTTCTTAAAGGTAAATATACAAATAAACAAGTAAAACGCATTTCTAAACATATGCCATTACATTTTTTCAGGAGCGTTGGCCAAGGACTCCGAGGACCCGGACAAATGTTTGCGGAAAGCTATGACGAATGTAAAAAATAAACTCAACAAACAAAAAAACAAAAAAAATAACAATCAAATTTGTGAAAATTTAAATAATACCGTGTAATTAAAATGAACTGAAATGAAATTAAATATGTATGCATTTTAAATTCTATATTTTCATAATTGAACTCATTGGAAAAATTCTGATTTTCACAAGTGATTTCACTTGGGAAGTGTCACTTTCAAGTGAATTCATAAGTGAAAACTCATGGAAAAGTTTTGACTTTCACAAGTGATTTTACTTGGGAATTGTCACTTGCAAGTGAATTCATAAGTGAAAACTGATGGAAAAATGTTGATTATCACAAGTGATTTCACTTGGGACCAATCACTTGCAGTTATTTCATAAGTGAAAACTCATGGAAAAAAATTGATTTTCACAAGTGATTTCACTTGGGACGTGATCAGGCCATACGAAAAATGAGTATAAGGAACAAGTGAAATCCCGTGGGACTTTGAAAAATTTTCATTTGAATTTTCACTTGTGAAAATGCGGACATCCCATACAATTTTCTATATGGAGCGTCACTTGTTCTTCACTTGTGCAAGATGACATGTCCCACGGGATTCACAAGGTGATTCACAAGTGAAACTTTTTTTTTGGAACTGAAGGGTAGATATTTGTATGTATGTAGATGTGGATTTGTATGTATGTAATGTTCGCAGGTTTTAAATTTATTAAATAATTATTGCCGGCGGGGTATGTGTTGTGGTGGACGTTTTCGAATTATTTGTATGTGGACTGCATTTGGAAAAACGAAAAAATATGTGCAAGTATTTTAGCGGCTGCGGATATACTGTGAGAAAATCTTGGAAAGTTTTGGGGGCCTGAATTGGCAGAACACAGGAAATTAAATAATTCTCATTGTACGCTTGGCTTATATTTGCAAAAAAAATTTTCTAAGCTTGGATTTTTTTTCCCGATATTATATATGTGTATGTATGTATGGATGAGCGGCCAAATGCAATTAAAAAAATGGCGAAGAAATTTATTAATTGCCATGGTCGGATTTAATCGGACTTGGATTTTGGACAAATCGTACAGAAAGTCAAACGTACAGACCGGAAATTAATAAGGCGAAAAAGCTTTACTTATCTTATCCGGCTCGAAGGACCAAAATGTACGCCGGGGGGTAGCGGGGTACCGGTGGCGCTGGCAGAATGGCGTGGGAGGCGACGCCGGGAACTGGCGGCGTCGGCGGGCTGATGCGCTGGGCCTCGGCGGTTTGCTGCTGGTGCGGCGGAAAGCGTCTAAGCTGTAGGGGAGTAAACCACTCGAAACGCGAATTCCCCCTTGACCGAATTACCGAAGTAATTACGCAAAAGGTTCACTGTACTAATTAGGCGGGGCGACCGCAGTTTATTTAATATGAATGCCAAAATTTAACTGCCTAAGTCTAAGCTCTGTTCCGCGCTCCAAAGCGCAGCGGAGACTTCACGGAGGGGAGCTGGGAACAGAGCGGGAGAGCGGGAGCGCGAGAGAGCGAGAGAGCGGTGCAGTTAGATAGCGGGGCCGCTCCAGGTTCGCCGGACAGTGGGCCTGAACAAAGATAGCCTTGAGTTGGTAAACTTATCTTGAAAAGAGATAAAGGTGTCAACATTAAATAGATGCTGGAGGAATTATGGCCAGAGGTTGTTAAAAGCTGTGAAATGGAAGTGTCAAAACGTGGATTCCAGGATTTGTTGGACCTTGCTCACTTGATTGAAGGTGAAGGTTTCGACGACATGGCAATTTGTGATTTGCAAGAGTTGTGTGAAGATGAAGAAATTAATGACGAATCCTTGCTTGAAATCAGATGACGAAGAAACCGATCCGATTAGTTTAAAGATAGAAAAGCTATAGAAGTATTCGAATATGCTAGCAGCTTGGAATCGTGCTTTTTGTCATCGGTCATCGAACGACGACTTAAGTTTAAGAGAGTGTTGTAAAAAATACTATTGCCTTATAAGGAGTGCTATAAAGAAGCTTTAAAAGCCACCAAACAATCGAAAATGTCTGACTTTTTTGATAAGGAGCCACCAAAAAAGAAAACATGTTGAAACAAACTGGCTTAAACTATCAATGCCACCAAATGCATTTCAAATTTGATAAGAACAGAAACATATGACCTCCTTACTTTTTAACATTTTTAAATTTCTATCAAGTTTAACTTGTTAATTAACTTTTAATTTAATACCAACTTTAAATTTTAAAATATGAATGTATACATAATAACTTTTGGTTAATTTTGAACAAATGTATGAAATTTTAATAAAAAGAGACCAAGTTTGAACAATACATAATTTTTTTTTGCTGCCATTTCTGAATTTTGGGAACGTAACACCTTGTTTTGTACTGAATCCATGTTTCGCTTAACAAGATTTCGCTTACCACAAGGATTTCTAGGATCGTAACCCCGTGTAAAGCGAGGGCCAAGCGTATAATATTTTCCAATATAATTGGTTAAATTAATATAATTGCATGGATATTGAAAGAGCTACTGAACTATTTTATAGTGTCCTAAACTCTTTTTTTAATGAATGCGTTCCTGATGGTCTTTCTCGAAAGGCTAAACAGGCATCATTGGTTTACCAATGCGCTGCAAAGACTTAGAAAACTTTAAGCTCGTACCAGTTTTATTTTCTCAACAGTCCTTGCTATTCCAATTATTTTAACCGATGTAAATTTGAATTTTCCGAGGCAGTCTTTTTACTTTGTTAATGCTAAGCGAAAGTCTTCGGCATTGCCTATATCTGCACGTTTCAACTCAATTGAGATATCTACGGACTACAAAATTGCGGACTTATTTGTGGAGTTCTTCAAAACTAGTAATAGTTAGGCTTCTGAGTCTAATTCTAACTACCATAATCACTTAAGTGAAACTGTACTTTTCCTCCTGAAATTACCGTAAGTTCTGTCTTAGGTGATTTAGAAACTACAACGCCTACCTATTCTCCTGGGCCAGATGGACTCCCTGGGTGTGTGCTTAAGATTTGTGCCCGAACCATTTGAAAACCGATACTTAAACTTTTTTATTTATCTATATCATCATCTGATTTTCCTACTATATAAAAAGATTATTTTATTATTTCACTCCACCTAAAGGGATGTCCAGAACTATGGAGATGTTTCTAAATTGTCCGCAATTCCTAAAACATTTGAACACATTATTACGTCTTATTTGCAGCATTTGTGCTTGTCTCTGATATCAACGTGTCAACATGGTTTTGTTAACCGAATATCCGCTGCCTCTAACCTGCTCGAACCGACATCTTTTGTAATAGATAGATTTAGCAAAAATTGCATACGTTATATATACATACTATAGCAAAGCACTTGACTTTCTTCTTTTATTCTAGTTAGATCTGTTCGGGCTTCAGATAAATCTGTTTACTTGGCTTTCAAGTTATTTGATTAGGAGATCTTAGAGGGTTATGTTTAAAAACGCTGTTCCAAGATGATCTATGTAACATGTGGAGTGCCTCAGGGTAGTCATTTAGGCCCCTTTCTGTTTACTCTGTTTATAAATGATCTTTCCTCTATCGGTTTCTGGTTTTGGTTGCTGTCAGATATAAACAAATTCCAGGAATGGTGTCATTACAACCTTTTGAGTTTGACGCATAACGCTCAAATAATATTCTTTATTAACAGTTTTGCTGGGTGTAAGGAATTCAAAGTGCACCACACTACGAAAATTAAAAAAAACTGTCAATATGATATTGATTTTTGAACGACTTTGTCGCTCTCTCTCGCACTTTGTCCGCTCTCCCTCTCCATCTCTCCCCTAAGTCTCAGCACCGCTCTGGAGCGCTTAAGTTAAGTTATGCTTAACTAGTTCTTATTTCCAAGTGAACCAATAAACATCTAAGCACGTCGCGTAAAACCCCCAAAGTACCCCCGTGTTTTTTGCCTACCATTTGTTCTGGGGACTTCAGCTATTTTCAGCGATCAAGCCACCCCGCCCTAACACACTCGAAAAATCCAAAAAGTTATTGATGACATTGACATAAAATTTGGCCCAGATGTCATTAACCGTGCCAACTAAAAAAAAAAGAACTAGCCCTAAATGTTAGGACCGCGAAGTATAAAATTGTTTACTTTACTTTCTAAGTTTTGGTATAAGTATATTGTTGCATACTTAGCCTTATGCTAAATATTAATTACATTATGATACAAAAACAAGTAAGCACAAACAATTGAAATATAGGACGTTCCATATCAATCCGCTAACGGCCCTTAAGGCTCGATAGCCAATTTAATAATAATACCGCTTTTGCTGGAGTCAACTCAATGGATCGATGCGCTCTTTATTAATATAAAAATTAAACTGAAATTTTAAGTCATACCCCAGCTAATCGTGGACGGCAAGGCGACCGCTTGTCAGAACAAAATTTGCTGACACTAGCAAGAAAAGCATAACTTACCATGCCACGGGCCAAGCAGGGCCCCTAAAAGCGTCACTGCTGAGTATGCACATCAAATCACTAGGGTGATCCAAGATTCACACAAGGTTTTTACCGACTTATAAGTTACCCCTTAATTGTGTTAACTTATATAACGCTTCTACCTGTTACATTCTTTCCAACGAATCTAGTATACCCTTTTACTCTAGTAAGAGTAACGGATATAACCAAAACAGGAGGTGGCCGGGTTGATGTAGAAAGTCCCATACATGCAAGCCCACACATAATTACACACACGTATTTGATTATCCAAGGTCGATGAAATTTTGGTTTTTGATTTTGCTTAAACAAAGTATTCTTTGCGTTTCTAACATTTATTTTAAGACATCGTTTAAAATACTTGGACACCGATGCAACATTATCGCAATTTTGAGTATTTAGCTAAATTTTCAACTTATGAAAATCCAATTTTGCTATCCGACAAGTCAAGGGGCAGTTCATCTATACCAGTGCACTGCGAGATCAGCATTCATGTTTTGGTTTTCCTCTAGTTGTTGTTCCATCATTAAATATTAAAATCCAAACTCAGCGTACAAATTCACACAACTTAGCCGCACGTGCTTTCGATTGCAACAGCTGACTTAACAGCCGTTTTTCTAACAGGGGACTGTTAAATTTAACATTTTGAGTTTGGGGCATAACAGTCTGATGTTTTCTTAATGCGTTAACAGTAAAATTGTCGTAATTAGAAAACTTTTAAAAAACATGCAAATGCCAGATAAAGTGGTAATTTTCCCCATAGTGCAGTGGTCGGCAGCGGCCTATCTAGTGAGCATAGGGAAGTGTTCTGCCCATCCTCTGCTCGCTCACGTATAACGGTACATGTTCGTGTGACTTCGGCATGGGTCTTCGGGTCATTTTTTCTCAACTTCGGCGCGCTTTTTTGTTGCTGTGGCAGAGGATCTCAGTGCAAAGCAGAGAAACGTCTCGCTACAGCACGCCGCGCGCAAACTTCGTGTTTGTTACACTCACACTAATGCAAGGCAAACTTGTGATGATATGTGTGTGCCGACCACTGATCTATACATATATATAAAGCTAACTTCAAAAATCTAGGTATCAACGCACAGCCATTTGATCTTAATAACTGTTAACTGACTTGCTTAGATATATTGGTGCTCCCCAATCGCTTCCAATTTACCTATGTAGATAAATGGCTCTCTCTTTCACTCTGGGATTATCATAAAGTTGTTGTCCGAGAAAAAACTCTTGTTCTTGTCAGTTTGAAATGCAATAACTTGTATTTAGTAATAATATACTTGCTCATAGATATACGACAGCTACGCCGGCTACCCTGCGAGTTTTACGTGATCTAAAGCTCGTTTTTTCATGTACAATGTTTTTGGCAAGAATTTTATATATTTACTTACACTTCCCTTTATTTACTCAGGGTTCGAGGAGTCAGTGGCAGATCGTGTTTGCCATGACTGCCGTTGTTTTTTTCTTCGGCAACCTGGTATACCTTATTTGGGGCACCACTGACCTGCAGCTCTGGGATGACGAAGACTACCTGAAGACCCCCGACGCAAATTGCAATCAAAATGGTCAGCAAATGGATCTCAGGAGGCAGCCATTAACACATTAGCGGCTGGAAAATAAGTGATGGCTGGCCACGAGAGGAATGCGCGACGAGAGTAGAATGGAAACATAACGTGGTCAGCACCGATAAAATGCGTATAGGGCTGAGTGCTTGCCATTTTAATTAAAAAGTTTTAAGCAAGGAAGAACGCTATAGTCGAGTACCTCGACTATCAGATACCCATTACTCAGCTAAAGGGACCAAAGGGAAATTGAGATATGTAAGCAGCAAAGCGAGAATGCGCCACCTACCTATGATTTTAATTTATGGTTATGTGGGCGGTAGACAGATTTAAGCGTTATGGGCGTTAGAGTGGGCGTGGAAATTTTTTTTGTATCAATCTATAGGCATTGACGAGACCAATACATTTCAGTTAAGTTTTATGCAGATTCATGAGCTTCTTACGCAGCGCAAGTTTGTTTCAGCAGGGTGCCACGCCCACTGTAACGCAGTTAGATGCAGTTTTGATGCTAGAACAAAAATTTTAACTAAAATGTATTGTTCTCATCAAAAAAAGTGACTCAACAAAAATTGCCACGCCCACTTAAACGCCCACAAACCACCCACAAACTTCAAAAAATCGCAAATATTAACGTTGATATCTTGGAAACAATCAAAGATGGAGAATTAGGATTTCAGATTTAGATTCCGGAGCCTTGTACGCAGCTCAAATTTGTCACGTGAATATGCCACGCCCACTCGAACGCCCACAAACTGCTTAAACCTGTGGCGCCCACAATTTGTATGCTATATAAAAAATTTTAACTAAAATGTATCAGTCTTGTCTATACCTATCGGTTGATACAAAAAAAGTTTGCCACGCCCACTTTTACGCCCACAAACCGCCAGAGCCTGTGGCGCCCACACTTTTCATGCAAGAAAAAAATTTAACTGAAATGTATTAGTCTTGATTGATTGACCCTATTGCCGATTTGCCACGCCTATTTTAACGCTCATAACGCTTAAATCAGTCTACCGCCCACATAACCATATATTGAAATCGTGGGTAGGTGGCGCATTTCAATCTCGCTTTTCTGCTAGCATATATCCATTTCTCTTTGGTCCCTTAAGCTGAGTAACGGGTATCTGACAGTCGAGGTACTCGACAATAGCGTTCTTCCTTGTTTTTAATGAATTAATTTTCCCTTTTTGATCGCATGTGCATGCGAGCTGTACTGCAGGCGGAGATCAGAGTAACATCATTTTTTTAGAGTTGTATTGTTTAATAAAAATTACCTTTTTAGCAAAAAAAATATAGAAAATATGTCAGGAATATAAACTCTTTAAAAAGTGTAACTACAACAAGAAGAAAAGCTATAGTGTTTCAAATTTAAAATAAAACAAAATTCAATGGCATTTATATATGGTGTGCCACACCATCATCCATATCCTGAGTATAGTACACTTTATAAAGTCAGAAACGCTTTCTTCTACCTGGACGAATACAATATACCCTTTTAAAGTTTTATTTTTGAAGGGTATAACTACGTTTTATTAACATCGCTGTGGACGGTAGTCCACGTACCAGGAGAGTGTGCGAATGCGGCAGACTACTATCACTGTGGACGGCAGTACACGTAGTGGCGAAGCGCGCAAGAGAGCGTGCGAAGACAACTAATATATATAGCCGCAGAATTGAAAATCTGCAACTATGGTCCGATCATAACGAGTGATACAGCAATCGAAAGGTATCGCACTAACTAAAAAGATTGTATACCAAGATTTTCGAAATATAAATCTGTTTGGGAGAAAAAGCGGTGAAAATGTAAAAGTACAAATTTAGAAAATTGGAGCTGCTGGATACGGTGGGGATAAAAGCCCCCGGCTATTTAGCTAGATTTATTTTTACTGAGAATACGCGTCGAATGACACCTCATTTGTTGAAATCCGATGTTCCGTTCAAAAGTAATTCAAAAAACAAGATTTTCTTCTTCTTCCCAAAGTGAAAATGTTTGTCCCTTTGTTTGTGGGTTTGTATGCATCTCATCTTAGTTTTGGGGTTTCGAAAACCCTATGGGTGTATAAAGTAGCTTGAAATAGGAAACGTTTGTTTTACGACTTTTGGATAAACCCGCTAGTTTAGCAGAAAATAAAAAAAAAGGCAGATTTAAAATGCTTATAGTAGCTAAACAACTAATGCTACGGAAACGTGCTATATATTTCTGAAAAGATCATTTCATTTGCTAAATACTCTTCATATTGTAAAGTTGTATGAATATAATAGATTTAGAGTTATGATACAAAGTTATTTTTTAAAACCACTTTTTGACTATTTTCGTAAAATTGAGTCGAACGATTTCTTTTTAACTTTTAAATCATATAGCCCTTAAAATTCCTCAACTTTTGATATATAACACTTTTTGCCCTAAAAATTACCGTTTGGAAGATATTAAGCGATAAAAAGTGCAACTGGTTTCAGCTCCGTATACGTAATATTTCATACTTATTGGAATAAACAAGAAAAAAACCAACTTGATAAAATATATTCTTATTAGATTTTTTCAAACGGAAAATCTGTTATGGTTTTAGGGTCCTTTGCTTGCATGAAGCTAATCGAAATAGGAAACTTGATCAATTTGTTCTACCACCTTGGAAAAACTCGCTAGTTCAGCGGGAAATGTAAGAAACGACAGATTTCTCTTGGAATTTGAAACTATACAACCCTTGAGATTCCAAACTTGTGCTATTAAAATAGGTAATTGAAGCGATAAAACTTGTTATTAAAAAGTTTAATATTCATATTATATGTTTCATTCATATTAAAATGTGAGTGTAAACAACCCATACCTTATTAGAATAAAGTTAAGCCAAAGTGGAACATGAAAGTGTACGTGTAGGTAAATAAATATTTACTGTTGCGGGCCGAAATCATAAATTTAATATAGTTTATTTATTTTATCGAATGTATAATCATTTTTCGTCACAATTGTTGATATTAGAAATTTTAGTTAAGAGCGCATTCGCCACTACTTTTTACCTCGTTAAGAGGTGTTTTTGTTTGATATGTACATAGAAGCGTACATAGCCAAGTAACGGGCTGTTACTCCCTCGTTTGTTTTGCGCTTATCTTCTCGCTGGAGCCGAATTTTTTGTTGTTGTAGCCATGCCTACGGGAATTTTTGGAGATGTTACCGCTGATGCAAACAGGGCAATATTTTGAAAGCGCAAGGAGACGGCTTTATTTAATAGAGTGGAGCGTTTAGTGCATTCCCTATCAAGTACGGCGTTAACTTCATGCGACGAATCCGGTCTTCATGTGAGGTTGGAGTTGATTGATGAGCTTCAAGAGTCATTTAAAAAGGTTTTCAGTGAGCTCGAAGAATTGGATTTCGAGGAAATTGAAAGTGATTTAAGTGAGAAATTTGATGACATTCTCGTAATTCTGAAGTCATCGGTTCGATCCGAAATTTCAAAGCGCGCCTCACAGCTTCTTTTGCACTCAACTTTTGCTGACGGCCTCACTCCGGGAGTTTTCGGCCCCCAGCAGCGTCAGCCTCGACATGGGGCAGCATTGCTGCCCCCACTGGAGCTTCCGAAATTCGCTGGAGGTTATGCAAATTGGTCTGACTTTTATTTTATGTTTACCACGATCATAGATAGTAATCCGGACCTCACCAACGTAGAAAAGTTGCAGCATCTACGATCATGCCTGAGGGACGTAGCGTTGGAAACTATTCGCTCATTGGAAATTTCGGATGGCAACTACGCAGTTGCTTTGGACTTGCTGCAAAATAGATTTGATAATCGACGTTTGGTTTTTCAGGCACACATTACTAAGATCCTGGGACTAAAGGCGGTGCAGAGTGGTTCCGCCTCGACACTTCGGGAGCTGTCCGATAAATTCAACGCTCATATTCGCGCTCTCAAAGGACTGGGCACGACGGAAAAAATCGTAGGATGCATTATCGTCCAAGTCCTGTTCCAAAAGTTGAATCCGGCAAGTCAGGCAAAGTGGGAAGAGCGTTTAGAGGACCCTGCCTTCTTCAATTTAATTCCTACATGGGAGTCAATGGCATCATTTCTGGAGCAGCGATGCAGCACAGCTTCAAGGAGCACTTCCCTCTGCCTCACCCTCTGCACTGCCTTCCACTTCGACTGCTCTTATTGCACAGGAGTTTAGTAATGATATTGTGCTCTTAGCAACGGCTAGTGTTTTAGTAAAAAACCGAGCGGCCCAGATTCAATATTTTTGTAGTGAACCGAGTAGCTGCCATTCAAGAGCTAACTGAGTCAGTGGAGTGGCGATATGTTCCAACTTCTTTAAATCCAGCTGACATTCTCTCCCAAAGTGCTTTTCCTGCTGAGCTCAAGAGGTCTCCTCTCTGGGCTCATGGACCAAAATTCCTCTGTGACCCCAAAGCTGACTGGCCGACCCCAATCACTGCTGAAAAGTCAACGCTTGAGGTTCGCCAAAGGATTCTACTAATTCTCCATACGAAGACATAGTGGCCAGTTCAAAATTTGGCAATTCCTTTGCTGCCCTTCAAAGAATTCTCGGATACGTCTATAAGTTTAGTAATCGCATCCGTCGCCCTACGCTCACGGTGTCTGACCTTCAAGGCGGTACTGTGCTGTTGCTTAATCCTGTCCAGCGCTCACATTTATGGGATGACATCAAATCATTGCAGTCAAAGGAAATGGTGCACTCCTCCAGCTCGGTCGAGTTAAATAGTGGTGAGCGTTAATGTTAAGTATTTGGTTGGTTCCAGTAGAAATAAAGAATGCTGCTGCTCCGTTTGAGTTTGAAATCAAGAGTAAAGTTTATTACTCAGCTTGGGTTTATGTATACCCTCGCTGCACGAAAATGTCTTATTCAGCTGAATACAAATGTTCGTAATTCTAAGTGTAAGTATATGTGTATGTGTGTAGGTCTTTGGTGTCGGCAACCGATGTTGCGACAGAGCTACATCCTGCTTGTTGTTGACGCTGCACTTTCTGGTTGGAATGGGCGGCCACTGACCGATCGTTGGCCGCCGTCCAGGGTAGCACGAGGTGGTTTGGTTGGGGGGTCCGTAGGGTAGGTAACTCTTGCAATTAAAAACAACTCATACAAAATACATTTAAAACCGCCTAAAAAACCTCCGCAACCGCTTTTAATAGCTACTCTTAGCTTAAGGCTTAGGAAATTCGAATGTTTGCATCGCGACATCTTATGCCAATGCTGGCCCGACCTTAACTGACCATTTATTCATATCTTGCTTACACAGAGATTGCCTTTCCTTAACCTATGTCGAAGTTGTACACCTTCGATATTTACCTACATCCTAACCCCTCCTACGCCACGTTTACCCCTGGTAACTTGTTATCAATCCTTGTGATCGTTTTCCTTCTAATAACCATTCTACTGGGGTATTGGGCTGCCCCTTATGTTCGAGAACCAATTGGATTGGTTCTAGGAGTACAAGATGCCTGTATGCACTCCCTGTAGATGTCAACCTGTTAAGTGAACATTATAGACTATAAAAATGACACCACTCAAATTGCTCAGGATCAGTTCTTCAAATGCCTCAGTACTGCGTATCTATGGATCTAACCGTAGATTGACAACCTGGAATCACCACCCACGCAAGATTCTGATCTTGAAATAATTGAAAACTCGGATCTGGACCTTGTGCAGGTTTCCGAAGCAGAAGATTCGGTTGATCGCCTCCTACAAAGCGTATTTCAACCGGCTGCATCCTCGACCCAAAATAGGGCCCAGGATTGGAGTCCCTTGAGTGGAGCCAGTTTCCATTGGGGACTACTACGCAGACTTTTTTGAACTACCTTATCACACACGAAGAAGGTGAAGATGTATTTCAGTGTGCACAGGAACTTCAATTGGACGACGACCTATCCAGACCAGAAGATGAGGTTTTTCCTAACGACGGCCACATCTTTGAAAAACTTATGGGACCTCAACCGCCACCGACTAACCATTATTTAACTTTGCTGGATGATGGAGATGACGACGCATTACTAGATGTTTTATTTGATCTAGATTCTCAACTTTTTAATTATAAATACACGATGCATAAGGAAAAATAAAGTAAAACCAAGGAAGAACGCTATAGTCTAGTACCTCGACTATCAGATACCCGTTACTCAGCTAAATAGAGATATGCAAGTAGCAAAGCGAGATTAAAATGCGCCACCTACCGGCGGTATACAGATTTAAGCGTTATGGGCGTCCCAAATTTTTTTTGGACCACTCGATAGGTATTGACGAGACCAATACATTTCAGTTAAATTTGTTTATCTAGCATGAAAATTGTGGGCGTCACAGGTTTTCGCGGTTTGTGGGCGGTAAAGTGGGCGTGGCAAACTTTTTCTTAGACCAATCGATACGTATTGATGAGAAAAATACATTTCAGTAAAAAAATTTTATCTAGCATGAAAATTGTGGGCGTCACAGGTTTTCGCGGTTTGTGGGCGTTAAATTGGGCTAGGCAAACTTGTTTTTGAGTCAGTCGATAGGTATTGATGAGAACAATACATTTCAGTTAAATTTTTATATCTATATATTATATTTTTTATCTAGCATCAAAACTGTAGGAGCCACAGTTTTGGGCGGTTTGTGGGCGTTAGAGTGGGCGTGGCACTCTACTGAAACAAACTTGCGCTGCGCAGGAATCTCAGGAATCTGCGTGCCTAATCCCAGTATTGTAACTCTCATAGTTTCCGAGATCTCAGCGTTCATACGGACAGACGGACATGGCTAGATCGACTCGGCTAGTGATCCTGATCAAGAATATATATACTTTATGGGGTCGGAAACGCTTCCCTCTGCCTGTTACATACTTTCCGACGAATCTAGTATACCCTTTTACTCGACGAGTAACGGGTATAACTATTTTAAAATTGAGGGCTAATATATTTTTTTTTTTTTTTTATATATATGTTGTTGAACGTTGATGCACTAAGAGCAGTACAAACAAGTGGCCCAAACGACACCAAGCACGTGCTTGTTACGCGCGGGCCCATTTTTATTTCGGGCAAATACGGTTCGCGAGGAAGGTACATAGAACAAATAAAGACAGGACAAAACATAGATCAACAAGACTAAAGCAAATGAGCTAAGATTTTAGTTTTTAGTACAGGGATAGAAGTTGAGGAACAAATTAAATGATATAGGTTGTTATAATTATTAGAAAGAACGCGAAGGGGCCCATGCTGACTAAAATTAGATGAACATCGTGGCAAGTTGATAGGATGGTAGTTTCGCATTAGTCTAATAGGAACATTGAAAGTTAGGCGGCTTACCAAATCTACAGAATCAATATCGCCTCTGATATTATTCATAAAAATAGTACCAAGCATAATTCTACGGCTTACTAGACTAGGCAAATTAATTAATAGCAATCTACTCGAGTAAGAAGGCAACCTGACGCTTGGATCCCAGTTCAAACCACGTAAGGCAAAAAGAAGAAATTGTTTCTGTACGGACTTTATACGGTCAATGAGCACTTGATACTGAGGACTCCAAACGGAAGAACAGTATTCTAAATTAGGACGGACAAGTGAGGTAAATAATAATTTGGTAGTGTATGGATCATCAAATTCATTAGACCAACGCCTTATAAACCCAAGAACAGTCATAGCTTTATTTACAGTAGAGGTTATGTGGGAGTCAAATTTAAGTTTAGGATCTAGGAGAACACCTAAATCGTTTACTGAGTATATTCGGTCCAGGGACATGTTCTGAAGAGAGTAACTCATGAACGTTGGCGTACCCCTATAAAAAGTCATAACGTTGCAATTAAGATAGTTTAAATTCAAAAGGTTGTACTGACACCATTCCTGGAATCTATTAATGTCTGACTGCAAGCAGAAACCAGATTTAATATTATTATATGAAAAACAAATTTGAGGGACAATTCTTACGTTATATATACTAACCTTATTTTAACGCTATTGAAAGATTTATATAAATATAAAACGAGATAGACATACTGATATGCATTTCTGACTTTATTCTCAGGTATTACATAGTTTGAATAAGTATTTTGGTACATATAATGAGGACATATTGTTATCTCATTTACTCCACATGAGTTTATAGAAATATATAGTTTTTGACAAGTATAAAAGACCATGTAATTTCGGGTTAAAGAATTAGTATACAACAGTTAGGTACTAGTGCACAACGAATCCAATCTTACGCTGATCAAAAATGGTATGCATATAAATTAAAAGTAAATACTTTATCACCTAATTTTGTTGAATTTGATAGGACTTCTTAGAGACCTTAAATGACGTGAAGCCTGTGATTGGCTACACAAAAATTGAAAATCTATGTATTGGATTTGAGTATAAGATCACTGGATGTAAGCTGAAAAAGACACCATATGGAACTAAAATAGCTCTGTATTTAATTGATAAGGACGAAAAAAATGTTTGGATATTTCTTCCTAAAAGATATGTGAACAAATTTTCTACAAACATACCATTTAGGAAATTAAATGAGAATGGAATAACTATTGATCCATTCGAAGTTTGGATTCCAGTATAAACTTTGTCCCTGGACGATGATGCCTCATCTGGACCAGACACATGTCAGCGCATATGCTGCCTGCACTGAAAGAGGAAGCCCTTAGTCTAATGATTAAATATTATAAGTTAAACAAACGTATTGCTCCAAAACCATAAATAAAACGAATTAATTTTACATAAATATATATGTTTTTATGTTTTTAAATGGTTCTTAAACATTTTTAATATTAATTTATTGTTAAATAAAAAGTAGTTTTTCTTGAATTTTCTTAAAAAAAAATTTAGTGTTTTCTTTTTACTTTTAAAAAGACCGCACAGCATACAATAATGTCCGAAAGTGTTAGAAAAGAATACCTGTAGTTGTTGCTTATTAAAAAAAATTTATAAGCGTTAGATTTTAAAAATTTTAAAAATTCTTTTTTCTGGGGATATTGACCGTATGAATCGAAAAATTCTGCTGGCCTACGACTATCAAAATAAAATGCAATCCAATAAGTTCCAGGTTGATCTGAAGTGTCGGTACTCGCAATTATTAGTGCGGGATACTTTAAAATAGTTTTTGGTACCATATCCGAAGGAAAAACTCCTTTAAAAAAAGATTTTGTCTTTGAATGCTTTGAAAGAAAATATTCAATTTGTAAAGTATTCATTTTAAAAGAGCGTACGAATATTTCTATGCTTATCAATATCAATCATTGAATCGTATTCACAGTATACTAAGCAAGTAACTGCTTCAGCAAGTGGTTCCGAAAATCTTCCTTCGATTCTTATAGTACCTTGAGAGATTAAATTTGAACATATAGTTGAATTTGATTGATCAGCAGTTAAGTCAAAGGCTAATATAAATCTGTTTGAATCAAACATTTCCTTGGTAATTTGAAGTCTACGATCGTAATGTTTAATTCCACATATTCTAAAAAGCATATTATAACCTCTTGATCTTTGAACCTTTTCAGCGTTCGAGTAATCGAACTCCAGAGCGTGGGAAGGAACTTGAACTCCATTAACCAATAGGTTAAAGCGTTGAATTTTAAAATGTTCGAATTGAAATGGGTCTAAGGCTCGGTTTCCTGAGTATGGGCGGTTTTTAACCATACAAAAAGCCAGAAAATTTTGTATTTGACCAATAACTGCGTTGTCTATCGACAGTGTATTGTTGCCCGGATATATTGTGAATGATTTGACTTCAACCTTGTTGAATGGGTACAGAGCATTTTTTGTTTGTAAAACATGGTGATGAGCCAATAAAATGCTTGGGTTAACTGTTATGTGGTTCATTAAAAGTTGTGCTTCAAGTATCTTTAAATTTGATTCAGTACCAGTTTCCATTAAATAAAACGTTGTTTTTTCAATATTCAAATTGATTCTTAAATCTGCATTGTTAACAAGCAGTTTGGTTTGATTGAAAATATCTCCATGAACTTTTCCGAATAACTCAACCTTGTTACTATTTTGAAACATATTTTTAAGGGTTTCATTCGAGTCCGGATAAACATATTTCCCTGCTGTTATTCTTCCAAAATTGGGAAAATAACCTTGGGAGGCCAAGTGACTTTCAGAGGCGTCACTCCCATAGTTTAAAATTGTTTGTTTCTATAGTGATAATTATTATCACTTTGCGATACCAGTATATTATTTAAATAAACTGACGAACTTCTAAATATTGAATGTAGAATATTGTTTACAACACCAACAGCATTTCCTTCAATGCTGTTGTTATCATTTTTTTTAAGTTGCACAACAAGTCGTAAATAAACACTTCATAAATCTCGATACGTTTCACCATTTCCCAAGCAAACAAATTCGATTGAAGAGGCACCGTCCAAAGAAGCAATTGGGTTGTATGAGACTTCTTCAGTTCTTAGAATAGAACTTTGCGTGGGGTGTGCCGCAAACAAATCTAATTCACTTTTCATACATTCGATATGCGTACTCATTTTGCTTTAGAAAAAATATCTTTAATATTTAATTTTCTTGTTGATTTTTTTTTTTATGTTGCGTTTGGGTATGTTTACGTTGTCGTTTAGATGTATAATAAAGTCGTTTTCTCCTATTACCTAGCCTTTTATTTCTTTTTCCACATATACTTTGAAAACGGGTAATTTTATCAATTGCTTTATTTGAAAGATTTTGTAAAGCAATTTTACTTTGTTCTTGAATTATATTTCTTAAAGGCTTTCTCCCAAATTCATTGATTACAGCCTTACCAGTCTCAGCAGCCTGATTTTTTATAGCAGTTATGCCCGAAAGAAAAAGTGGTTTTATGTAATTAAAAAGGCCGCTAAAAAAATTTCCGTTTCCTCGTCCTTGTTGCACTATATGCGGCTATGTAAAGACTTCCGATGTTGCTTAAGCCCCCACCACACTGATTTACATAATAATCCTGATAAGATTTCACCATGATGACTATTTTGGTTCTAAATAAATAATATTTGGGTATGCATTATTTATAGGTCTGACCTTCTCCTTCTTCTAAAGTGAAGAGTAACGAAGATCGGAACAGCTGAAGTTTCAAATGGTACCTTATATCCATTGGAATCAGTAATTAGTATTGAGATTTCATTTGGTGACCATATGTCCAAAGGGTAATATTCAATATTTTTAAATTGAATATTTTTTTCCTTTCCATTATAATGCATTACACGAAGACATCGCGGTCTTTTACTACCTACTGACCTTGGTTTTATTATGTCAGTGTAAATAAAAATCAATCCATTTTCAGGTATATTCGTTTGAACGGATACATTTTTATATCTAAATGTTTCACCATTTGCAAGACTAACAAATTCGGATTCTTCAACGACATTTTTATCTTGGTTAGGTATATATTTAATGTAATTATTCAAATTTATATCTGTAATACCGACTTCCCAATCATCGTTCATGTCTTCTGGAATGTTTACAATGTTTGTAAATGCACACTTTACGTTGTCAGGAAATACATTCATTGAGTCATTACTTAACAATGTGATAAAAATCTCATTTAAATAACACATATTTGATTTTTTATGAAAGTTAATGATACGAAATCCAATTTAATTTATTTTTCCCAGTTTGTACTGGATTTTTTGTTCTAACCGATCGCATTAACCTTTCACGTCCTGTTACATATTTAAAATTTTGATAAGGTAAAGTTTCCGTTTTCAGTTTTAGTAGTTTTGCTTTTAATTTACGTTGTCGTTCATTAAGCTTCACTTTGAACACTGGTTTCTCTAATCCTATTTTCCTTTTATCTGTTTGACTATCTAAATAAGAAATATCACTCACTTTTCGTTTATCTGATAAAACATTTTCTTTTTTATTTGAACTATAAACCTCATCATCACTTTCAGGTGGTAAATCGGGAAACTCAAATTTTTCCGGACGTGAGTGATCGTACTTTGATGTTGATTTTGATGTGCTGGGTTTTATATCAATCCAATCAGTGGTTTGGGATTCAATTGTTTTGGTTGTAATAGGATTCGCTTTTTGTTCATTTTGAAAATTCCATGATTTATTACGTTTTTTATTTTGATAGTAACTTAATTCTTGACGAATTTTGATCCATTTATCGAAATCACTTATTTTGTTATTATTTAATATTGGTAAAAATTTTATATTTATTAATTAATTTCCTCTATCATTGTTTATCAATTTCTGATAGCTGTTAGGATGCATTAAAATTACTTTGCTTAAATTATGTTTATTCTTAATCATTATACCCGTTACTCGTAGAGTAAAAGGGTATACTAGATTCGTCGGAAAGTATGTAACAGGCAGAAGGAAGCGTTTCCGACCCCATAAAGTATATATATTCTTGATCAGGATCACTAGCCGAGTCGATCTAGCCATGTCCGTCTGTCCGTCTGTCCGTCTGTCCGTCTGTCCGTCTGTCCGTCTGTCTGTCCGGATGAACGCTGAGATCTCGGAAACTATGGGAGCTAGGCTATTGAGATTTGGCGTGCAGATTCCTGAGCTTCCTACGCAGCGCAAGTTTGTTTCAGTAGACTGCCACGCCCACTCTAACGCCCACAAACCGCCCAAAACTGTGGCTCCTACAGTTTTGATGCTAGATAGAAAATTTTAACTGAAATGTAATGTTCTCATCAATACCTATCGATTGACCCAAAAAAAAATTTGCCACGCCCACTTTAACGCCCACAAACCGCAAAACCCTGTGACGCCCACAATTTTCATGCTAGATAAAAAATTTTAACTGAAATGTATTGGTCTCGTCAATACCTATCGATTGATCCAAAAAAAATTTGCCACGCCCACTTTAACGCCCACAAACCGCAAAACCCTGTGACGCCCACAATTTTCATGCTAGATAAAAAATTTTAACTGAAATGTATTGGTCTCGTCAATACCTATCGATTGATCCAAAAAAAAATTTGCCACGCCCACTCTAACGCCCATAACGCTTAAATCTGTATACCGCCGGTAGGTGGCGCATTTTAATCTCGCTTTGCTGCTTGCATATCTCCATTTAGCTGAGTAACGGGTATCTGATAGTCGAGGTACTCGACTATAGCGTTCTCCCTTGTTTTTTAATAGTTTTCTAAAAATTCCAGAAAGCAATGAAGTTATTAGAATCGGTAGAAATAAGGACTTTTGAATAAGGACTTTTCTTTTAGAGTTTAATGTACGCTTTGGGCACGAAAGGTAGCGCAATGAATTTTTATACTTTTTTAAAGCATTAAGATGGGATTTAGTAACTTTATGGTTTCCCTGTAATGTGTTCAATACAATCTCTATTATTGTTTTTACCAGGTCACTATTACTATTGCTTATAATTGCCTTACGTAGTCTATTTTCGGCCTTTTTGAGCACATACAATAAATGTTTGTTCGCTTTCAAGCGATTTAGGCTCTTTTTGTAAATCATTTTTATTTGAATAGCACACAGAATATTCTGAATTAAAAATGTCAGATCTAAATCTTAAGAGATCGTTAATGCCCTGAGTGAGATCAATAAGTAAATATCCGGGAGGTTGCTCCGTTACTTCTTTATATATTCTAAATAGCTCCGTGGGGTTTTCTGGGTAAATTTGTCTTGCTAAACATTGAAATTGAAGCTTATCACGAGGATTTTTGAAAGCAACAATGTATTTGGTATTTAGTGAAATATCTCTGGTGTGCGAAGATTTATGAAATATGTTCTGAGTTACCACTATTACTGATAAATTCCTATGGTGTGATCCTTTTGTAAACAGCTCACACACATTTTTATTAAAGGCTCCCATCATCAAGCCATCCAATATTAAAAGAATTGGTTCATTCGTTTCATTTTCAACTGTTTCAGGGACTCCTTTAAAATATTCTATCTTTTCGAAATTGGGCTTGGCACTCTCCTCTGCATAACACCAAATAATTCGATCTATTGTAATATTAAAAAGATCATTCTTTTTGGTGATTAGATTTTCTAAAAAGGTTGTTTTTCTCGATCCTGAGGGTCCACAAATAAGCATTTTAAAAGGATGTATAAATTGTGTAAACATTTTTTGTATTAAAAAAATTTATTTTATTCGGAATGAATTTTAATATATTATATTATTACTAATTGCTTATATAATGTTTTTAAGTTATACTAGGTTTTATTAATATTCTCTTGATCGCGTTTCTTGGAGCAGTTCTTCTCGAAATGAGTATCAGATCCGCAATAATTACAATAAATAAGTTGCGTGTATCCATTTTTACGGGGATCATTTCCAAAAAATCTCTTAAAAGAATCCGTAATAAGAGACAACCTGATAGGACCATGAATTTCTTTTTACTAAATTTTAAACACATGTGTCACCATTACTATATATTTCATAATTGGTGTTTTCTAAGAATACAAACAGCTTAAATAAATTATTTAATGAACATCGAAGTGGAAGTTTTTTCTTGTGTATTCTACAATTCGTAAAAAAATTGGGTAGTTGAGTTAAACTTCTTCCAATATCTATATCGATTGTTTGTTGATAAATACTTGATTAAAAAATTCTTTTTAATTTCACCACGAACAAGAACTGTGTGATACTTATTGAGTGGTGTGAGTATTTCTTCAAGACTTGTGTATGGAATATCTCCAGCTGACCAATCCAATCCGTTTACGTTCTGCTGGTTAAGGTGCTGCTGCTTAAGAGCTCCATTATCCAATTCTTTTATGTTATATGGCGGTTTGAAATGGAAAAAATTAGGTATAACAGTTCCAGCAGGCATAAACGCCAGCTCCTTAAGGAGAACTTGTTTGTTGTTACCAAGTACATATTGAAAATCTACTATAATGCTTGAATTTCGATCGACTGTGTTCATCATTGGTTGAGATTTTTTAATCAACTGAGGGTGTGCTTGCTAGGGCTTTCTCCTTTATATACCGGTAAGACTAGAACATATTTACAGTTTATTTAAAGTAGTCTTACCTGATGGACGTGTGTGTAACTAAAAGAAATAAAACTTCTCGAAAGAAACAGGACCACGAAGTCATTTTTGGATTCGAGTTGTTGTTCATAACTTAAAATTGAATTGTGGTCTGTCAACTACTCGAAAATGTTTGGCGATGGTTTGGATGCAGCAAAGTAAAAATAATTTCATTGGATTTGACAAAGACGAATGGATGCAACTGCTTACGTATAAGGAATTTATTCAGTTGAAACTGGACCAGTATGACTTCTTGATGCCTGATACAATTATTGATCATCCGTGCTTGCACGGAAATCAGATAATCAGTACGTTTTTGTGATTAATCAGTATGGTAACAAAATTGAGTTTGATTCTGAGTCTTGGAGATCATTACTAAGATTAGGAATATTTTTTCAAAAGGGATGTTCTTGTACATAGTAAGCATTATTGACTAATCAACCATCGTCATCAAATAAAAAATAACACTAATAAATCAACACCTTAAGATGAGCGCGAAAAAACTTTATACGGCGAAAGTTCGTTCAAAAAGGGATAATTGACAAATGGCAAATTGATTTAGTTGAAATGATACCGTTTTGGAAAGAAAATAAGGGTTTTAGATATTTACTGACCGTTATTGACACGTTCTCAAAGTATGCATACGCCAAGGCAGTTAAGACAAAGTCTGCCCTGGATGTAGCAGAGGCAATGAAATCTGTTTTTAAATAGAGTAAAAGTACACCCAAGAATATTCAGTCAGATCAAGGGAAAGAATTTTTTAATTTCACTTTTAGGAAATTAATGGATAAATTTGATATAAATCATTATCATACTTATACGCATCTCATCTTATATGTGAACGCTTTAATCGAACATTAAAAAATCGTATGTGGAAAATGTTTAGTATGCAGGGTAACATAACATAACATCAATTATCTCGTAAATCAATTCAATAGTTCTTATCACCGAACAATTAAAATAAAGCCTATATATGTCTGCACGAAAAATGAAGAGTTCATTTTAAAATCAGTATATAATATACCAAAAATATTTCCAAAACATAAATTTTTAGTAGGTGATTTTGTTAGAATAAGTAAATACAAGGGAGCATTTATGAAGGGATACGAACCTAATTGGACCACAGAAGTTTTTAAAGTTTTAAAAGTCAAGTCTACATACCGCGTAACATATGAAATACAAGATTATATGGGTACGCCTATTAATGGGTCATTTTATGAAGAGGAACTTCAAAAAGTGAAGGACAAAAATGCTTTCCTAGTAGAGAAAATATTAAAAAGGAAAAATATTATTCATAATTTCAGTATAGAGCATGTGCGACTTACTTCGAATAACTCGCTGGGATCCATAAAATGTTTTTTTATATTTTATACATTCTATATAATCTTCATGATTCAGTTTTTTAATAACTGATTTCTTAACTCCTTTAATTTTTTTATACATTCGTTTTCGTTTCCTTCCTTATCAACTAAACAAGAGTCTGCCTTAGCCTTAAGTCCAGCAAAAGAAGTCATAGCCCTACCTGCATGTTCATCCTTAATTTTTCCAGGTTTTCTATTATTAGCTTGAACTATATTCAATTGGTTTTCTAGTTTATAATTTGAGGTATCGAATCGTTCAGGATTTTCTTTTAAAGTTTCGTAAAAGTCTTTCTCTGAAGATAAAATAAATGAATCTGTATCCATATAAATTATTTTCGAAGAAGGACTTTTAAGTAATAGAAAATTATAATAAAATTCATACATTAACCATTTAGATAATTCTAAAACAGCAACTCCTATGTATATTGGCTTATCATACATAATTTTTGATGGTGTTCATTCAATCGCTGCAAGATCTGTCCCAAATATCTCAACGCTATGGAAGTCATGTCTAGCTATGCGTTGCCTAAAGCCTGGCGAATTTTTTATTTATAATGTTTTACTAATACTATATTTCTTCGCTTGGACACATTTTCCATTGTTTTGCCGTGTACTGCATTATTCATTAACTTAAACAAATTTTTTTCATAATCATTTTCGGCTAATTTTCTTTGATCAGTGTTTAAATCAATATAAGGCTTTAACCAGCATGATTGTGTAAAAGACAAAACCCATGCTGTATACAAAGTTGAAGCTGTTTTAAGTGGATAATGTATTCGTTTTTATTCGTTAAATCAGCTATAAGTTTTTTCTGCTTACCTCCTGGAGGAGCTTTGTTTTCTGGACAGAAAGGCAAGTAGTTTTGTGAGTCATGCCGATCAGTAGGATATTCTAAATCAACTTCTAATATATATCCTACATTTCCCTCAACAGAAATATTTTTATAATCGAACGATTCTAATTGATCATTACCTAAAAATTTAAATCCTGAAAGCGGTAAGGGTTGACTCATTGCCCAACCATATAAATTATTTGCATCAATATAGCACAGATAGTTATTTGGTTTACTTGAATCAAAGTTAGTTATATATTTATTATTATCTATAGAAATTGGGTACATTGAGTTAACACACTCCTTATCGCCTTGAGCATAGCATCCCAAGATATTGACGGTGCTGTAACATAGTTAATAGGGTCAAGCTTATAAATTTTCTGACAAATTTAGTACTTAGAATTTTAAAATCTTTATCCTCCATGTAGCTCGATAGTTTTTCTAAACTAGAATTTAAAAATCTAATCGAATCGATATATTTTATTTTATATCTCTTTGAGGCATTTTTTTAAATTGTCTCCGTTAGCGCTATATAAAGCTCTTTATTAAAGGGTATGGGGCTTCAGTCTCCATCTAATTCAGTAATGAATTAGATATGTTATGAAATACTACAGGAAAGAAGGGATCACTTAATTTGTACTTTGGCTTACAATTTTTATGAATGTATTTTTTTTTTTTTTATGTATTTTCCAGAAAATTTATCAAAATATTTGTCCAGGTCGTCAGCGTTGAGATAAGGATTATATTTATGTGCTTATGTGATACGGCACATGCAGTATGCTTCTGCACTTTTCTTGTTAACGACGTTGAAGACGAATTTAGGCATGTTCTATAGTTTTCAAGAACAGCCTCAATATCGGCATATATCACCACCGGAGGAGATAATTTTTTGTGAAAGCCCTTAAATGAAGTTGTAGTTTTTGGTTCAGGGTAAAACGAGGCCATCTTTCCGCATTCAAGTTTGTTGTGGGTAGTATTATTAGCTGTGAAAAACTGTAGACAGTTATCACAAAAATATCCTCCTGATTTGGCCTTGGAATGCTGTGAGTAGCATAATCTTTTTACACGTGTAATGTAAGCCTTATGCATACTTTCTTGGTTTACGTTACTTATTCCCAATATATTGATGCGGTTAGTTCGAATACATTTAGTTCTAAACGTTGGTCTGATAATTTTGTCACCATCAGCATCGATCTCATAAATATTTATACTAAAATCTTTATTATTTTTCTAAAAATGAATAATCCCTTTATTCGTGATTGGAAACTCGATTTCTGAAAAATCCAATCTTATTCCGTCATATACAATTATTTCGTTATTAATATTAATGTGGTAAGTTGTGGGCTTTGTCATTTTCTCTCGTGAATACTTTTTTTTGCTTTGCTGTTGTAAAGGTAGCACTCTCATGAGTTTTGTTAGTATGAATGCCAGTATGCACCATTTGAAACAAAATACGTCAGTACTCTCTTTCAAAATAATTGAAATTTTGTATTGCCCAACCAGAGTCTTTTTCTTGAAACTCACTGCTCGATGCTAATAAGCTATCTACTGCCATATTTAGTTCATCGATAATGTTTTCATTTTTGTATACAGATTTATATGCAGTCTGTTTGTTTAATATAGGTACCATAAACTCTTAGGTTGAATTTAGTGGCTCTATATTCTATCATGCAATGCTTTATAATTTCAATTATATATTTTTGGCAATGATGATAAAAATCTTTTAAATCAATAGTGTTTTGGACTGTACTATTGATTCGATATGATTTTACAGGAAAAACAGTTTGAGAGCTAAGAAGAATTATATTTTCATTATTTTTTACTTCTCTGGCTGATGCATTTTTATGCTTATCGGTCAATATGTGTTGACGTTCCCTTAATGTAAGATATTTATCACCACAAGTAGGACATACAAGTTCTACTTTAAAATCCTTTTTATTTTCGCTAATCTTAGCTTTTTTTCCTTACCCTCATCCATTCTCATCCGTTTGAAAGCATTTGATGATGTTGTGGATGATCGTCCAGATGATTTTGCCTTCTGTTTTGTGGTTGCCGTTTTTCAACATTCATTAAAATATTGAAGGCATTTTTAGGTCCATTACAATTTCGATAGTGCTCGTCAAATTTATAATTATGAACTAAGGTAGAGCATAAGTCACACCGTATTTTTGATTTGCACATTTAAACCTCGAAGGCATTCCGAGGCTTTGAGCACTGAGCATAATGAGCTTCAAACTCACTCATCTCCACATTTTTGGTGCACAAATCACAAGCAATGAATGACTCAATTTTTAGGGTTTTAGTTTTAATTTTTTATTCAAAAAATATATTTTTATATGTTGTAATGTTGTTAACAATTTTCACCCACTCGTTAAAAAGGTAAAAAGCACGATAATGTTTTTAACAATTTTCACCCACTCGTTAAAAAGGTAAAAAGCACGATTAGAATTGTTAGGCGCGATTACAAGGATCGACGTGGATCTAATTATTTTATTAGAATACAGTACTGAGGCATTTGAAGAACTGATCCTGAGCAATTTGAGTGGTGTCATTTTTATAGTCTAGGATGTTCACTTAACAGGTTGACATCTTCAGGGAGTGCATACAGGCATCTTGTACTCCTAGAACTAATCCAATTGGTTCTCGAACATAAGGAGCAGCCCAATACCCCAGTAGAATGGTTATTAGAAGGAAAACGATCACAAGGATTGATAACAAGTTACCGGGGGTGAACGTGGTATAGGAGGGGTCTGGATGTAGGTAAATATCGAAGGTGTGCAACTTCGACATAGGTTAAGGAAAGGCAATCTCTATGTAAGCAAGATATGAATAAATGGTCAGTTAAGGTCGGGCCAGCATTGGCATAAGATGTCGCGATGCAACCATTCGAATTTCCTAAGCCTTAAGCTAAGAGTAGCTATTAAAAGCTGTTGCGGAGGTTTTTTAGGCGGTTTTAAATGTATTTTGTATGAGTTGTTTTTAATTGCAAGCGTATACTCATCATAATCAGTGTTTTTGGTATTCCACGGAACCCTCCCGTTTTATTGCATTTCAAATATTGTCACCCCTCGTTATCTTCTGAGAATGAGCAGGAGAAAGTGAACGTGCGTACCCACGAACCCGAATCTCACCCCCTACCCTTGAGTCCTTGCTCATGACTGCTTGTGCGCGAAGGTGTGAAATTTTAATTTTGTGTGTTTTGTTGAAAGTGTGCCATCTTTATTTTACAGCAGTGAAAATTATATTATTGAAATAGGGTTGGAAAAAGGCTTTCTATTGACACAAAATTTCTTTTTTTTTTAGTGAGGGGGTATACTATTTAGGGTATCGGAGGTCATCGTCGTTTTTTGCCTTTTTCAGTCGCCCAAGCCTGTGGCGCCCACAATTTTTTGGCTAAATAAAAAATTTTAACTGAAATCGTTAATACCTATCGATTGACTTAAAAAAAAATATTGGCAATCCCACTCTAACGCCCACAAACCGACCAATCCTGTGGCGCCTACAATTTTCACGCTAGATACAAAATTTTAACTGAAATGTATTAGTCTCGTCAATACTTATCGATCGACCCAAAAAAAGTTTGCTTCGCCCACTCTAACGCCCATAAAGCTTAATTCTGTCTACCGCCCACATAACCATATATTGAGATCAGGGGAGGTGGCGCATTTCAGTCTCGCTTTGCTGCTTGCATATCTCCATTTTCCTTTTGTCCCTTTAGCTAAATAACGGGTATCTGATAGTCGAGGTACTCGACTATAGCGTTCTTCCTTGTTATACCCGTTACTCGTAGAGTAAAAGGTATACTAGATTCGTCGGAAAGTATGTAACAGGCAGAAGGAAGCGTTTCCGACCCCATAAAGTATATATATTCTTGATCAGGATCACTAGCCGAGTCGATCTAGCCATGTCCGTCTGTCCGTCTGTCCGACTGTCCGTCTGTCCGTCTGTCTGTCCGGATGAACGCTGAGATCTCGGAAACTAAGAGAGCTAGGCTATTGAGATTTGGCGTACAGATTCCTGAGCTTCTTACGCAGCGCAAGTTTGTTTCAGTAGAATGCCACGCCCACTGTAACGCCCACAAACCGCCCAAAACTGTAACTCCTACAGTTTTGATGCTAGATAGAAAATTTTAACTGAAATGTATTGTTCTCATCAATACCTATCGATTGACCTAAAAAGAAAACCTGTGACGCCCACATTTTGCATGCTAGATAAAAAATTTTAACTGAAATGTATTGGTGTCGTCAATACCTATCGATTGATTTAAAAATAAATTTGTCACGCCCACTCAAACGCCCATAACGCTTAAATCTGTCTACCGCCGGTAGGTGGCGCATTTTAATTTCGCTTTGCTGCTTGCATATCTCCATTTCCCTTTGAGTAACGGGTATCTGATAGTCGAGGTACTCGACTATAGCGTTCTTCCTTGTTTTTATTTTAATTTCTTTGTGTACCAGCAGACTTCTCCTTTTTAAATTTCTCCAACTGATTTGTTTTCCTTTTGACAACAAACCCAGTTGCTTCATAGTAAGACCATGCTACATGCATTGCAGGTGAACTTTGAAAACTTCGGTCACACTACAAAGAGTAAAATTTTTCGACTAGTGAAACTCTTAGCCGATCTAAGTACTAGGCTTTAATAAGAAAAGTGGAGCTCATAAATAAGGATGGTGGGTTGTGTCAAGATCGGCATTAGCTAAGCTTAGAACCAAGGTTGCAACGCCGAGGTAAAATACCAGAGCCTCGAAATAATACTTGATGAGAAAGGCGTCGGGATATCTGGGTTTTCGATGTAGTAGGTCGTGTGCGCTGATGATCGAAGAAAAGTTTGATTCGTATGGGCACGTGCTAAAGGAGATTTCGGAGGTCAGTGTGCGAAGCGATGTGAACGGTGCTGCGAAGGAATAATAAAAAATAATAATAATAAAGGAATAAAAATAAACAACAATAAACAAAGAAATAACAGTCAATAAAATGAATTTCATTAATATTTAATAAAAATTGTTTTCATTATTTAATCATCCGGCCCCTTTTGCCACCCACTCCCCTGTAATTAACTAGCTCGCAGAGAAGCGGAAAGATCCTTTCTTATTAGTTCGTAGAGAAACGGAAATATCCTTGCTAGTAAGTTTGTAGAGGAACGGATAGATCCTTCCTAGTTAACTAACTCGTAGGGGAACAAAAAGGTCCTTTCTGGTAACTTCAATTAATTCATGGTTAGCACAAGGCGTACGGCTAGCACACCCTCCTTGTTCTATCGATTGGCACCGGTTCGACCCATAGGAAATTCGGCTGCGGCCTCGCCCGATGGTCCAGCTTCCATCGTCAGAGACCTATAGCCGTTCCATTTACCAACCATTTGCTTCCGAAGCGGATGCACAAATGAAATTTTCTATTCAATGGAGAATCCGATCCTTTTACGTTGATCGCCGAACTCGAGGAGAAAAAGGCAACATAAGGTATCGACCCCAAGGAGGTCCCACGTGCTTGCTCCGAAATTTTGGAAGGTCGGGCAGTACGCTGGTTCAGTACGAGCCGCTTACAGACCCCCTCGTCGTCTTCATTTGGAAGAGAATTCCTAAATTACTTCCTACCTCCACGATACTTTGAGCGACTGGAAGATAAGATCAGGTACCACGTCCAAGAAGTAGGAGAAATGTTCAAGAATTACCTGGTATAGTTGAAGACGAAAGTGCAGCAGGCCGGGTATAGCGTTGAGGAAGAAGTTTATTGCGCCTACAAGATTATGGCTCCGGAGTATAGATATATAGTAGTAGGTAGTAGGTATAGATTTAGAAGACGACACAAGTTCACGACTTTGGCGCAACTGGCCCAGATGGCGACAGAATAAAAGAGCGTGAGGAAGTTAGATGTGAGTCGTGCTAGAACTCCCAGGCTGGGGAATGTAGACCACTACAACTTCGTTCCACGGCGAACATTAAATCCTTTCCGGAATTCGGACACCACCAATCAAGATGGAGACGTTACACACTGAATGGTTGGACGTCCTTTGTCGATCGTTGCTATACGATAATCCTGCGGCGATGCGAAGAAATTGGCCATTCCAGACGGGATTATTGCTGGGATTGTGGTCGTAGGGATTTTCTGACCATCAACACGTTCAACAGGACAACCCGACCCCAAACAAGCACTCACTAAGGTTATATAACGGTCTGATCACGGCTTCCAGGCGGTGGGTTGACGCCACCGTTGACACTGGAGCTTAAAGGTGTTTAGCGAGTGAAGGCTTCGTCCACGTGGTTGCAGAACCGGAGGAGGTTCACGCTATCACCGCCACGATTGCATTAGCCGACCGGTCGAGTTTGGAGGTAAGGCAGTTATGACGTACTTGTGTGGAGTTAGCGGGCAACCAGGTAACGATGCACTATAGGCTGGCTGACCACTTTTTGTGGCCAAAATTAATAACTTCAAAACCAAACCAAATATTTGAGTTCAGTTTTTTATTTGGGTTTATAATAAGCAACTGAAATTTGTTGTCTTATAATGATAAATAATATAAAAATAGATATGGAAATACTTACCCTAAAAACAAAAGTTAATATAAAGCTGTATACTATTGATTTGGTTATATATTAATATAATGAACATATATTAAGAAAAAAGGTGTTCAACCGCCCATTTTTTACATGTTACCGCCCTTACGCGCAGCCGCACTAGCTGAATTTATTAATATTTTAATATTTCCAGCCGTGGATTTTATTAAATTTGAAGCTGCTCTTCTCTGAGCCCATGCTCCCGACAACAAATAAGGCAATTTTGGCCTGCCTGTCGATCTCTGCCTATTTATGCATACCTCAGTGTGGGATGTAAGCTAAGTTGAGTACTTTCCTTTGAAATGATTCATATTTATTTTACAAGATGACCATTTGCGGGACAATCTATAACAAAAAGCTTCGCTTTGTTTTTTCTAAACATCCTCATAAGCATCTGAACCAGCTATCGAAAATCTAAATCTGTCAAATATTGTCTGCTTTGTCTCTCCAGAGCTCCAAATCCCAAACAATTCTGTATTGGCCAACCTGAGGTTGTGACCTTAAAAGGTAAAGGTTACGAAGAAAGTGCGCCAAAGTGCACTTTAGGATTGCATTCATATGAATATGTAAATATTAAAGTGAAACTAGGTAAAACTCACCTTATATCACTATTTAAATGTTAATTTTTATTGTTAATTTGTTTGGTGCCTTATTTTTAATCATTTTAAACCGACTCTTTTTTCGCAAAGTAGCTTTTGTGCGCCAGTGACATCAAACAGCTGTTTTAACAGCCGATATTTTAACAGATCGTGACTCTGTTAACATTACGGTTACGTAACATTGAAGTTTGATGTTTTCCCAACACTATGGCGTCATTAGATTTTTATATTAACGACTTCGAAAATGGATTTTTGGCCACAAAAAAAGGTCACTCAGCCTATAGTGCGATGCCATTGCTAGTCATGCCCACCATACTAGACCGTGCCGTATTGGGTATGGATTTCTTGACGGCGATGGGAACACGGATACAGTGCGGAGAGGCGATCCCTTAACTTAACGGTATCTTCAAGTCCTTCGGCAGAAAATCTCCAACTGCGACCCAGCAAACTCTGTGTGATGCCGTTGCCTGTTACGAGACCGGAGATATCCGAGAGCGGGAATACGCCGGCTACGGATGGAACAGGACCAGAACGATCGACGAGAACTCCAGGATTACGCACCGAATGGCCATCTCAGGGGGGAAATGAAGGTCATCCCCGGAACAGGAATCAGGATGGAGGGGGAAAGGTCGACCTTGGATGACTCGCGACCAGACAGGAATTGCGAGACGGAGAATAGCCCAGAGGACCGGAAGGAAGAGGTCGATTTGAGGCCCGATCAACGGGAATTCATTGCGAGAGAATTGGCCCGCTTTGACAAAGTTCGCGGGGTATCTCACGTGGCGGAACATCGGATAATTATGCGAGATAGTCTGCCCCTGAAACAAAGATGATCGACACTCAGGTAGACAAGTTAATTCGCGAAGACGCCATTGAAGCATCGCACAGTCGACATAGTGCTCCCATTGTATTGGTTAAAAAGAATTCTGGTAAGTGGCGCATGTGTGTCGATTATCGGCAATTGAATGCCCACTTAGTACCTGATGCATGCCCCGATCCTAGGAAAAATCATATACTGGATAGACAACGGCAAGCACAATATATCTCGACCTTGGATCTGAAACACGTTTATTGGTAGATAACCATGGCGATGGATAGCCACCCATTCACAGCCTTTACTGTTCCGGGTAGAGGCCTCTTTCAGTGGAAGGATTTGCCCTTCGGGCTTCACTCAGCCATAGTGTGATCGGGGCAGACATGGAGGACGACATTATCGTCATTGGTGCTACGGAGCAACATCTCGCTAACCTGACGGAAGTCTTTCGTAGGTTACGTCAGGCGAATTTAAAAGTGAACCCCAAAAAGTGAACCCCAGCAACAAATGACCGAGGTGGAAAATCGGTGTAAATGGATTCAGAGTTTGGAAACCAAGATACGAGAGTATCCCGATAAGTTTCCAGACTATGTAATGGAAAGTGGCCAACTCTACTGAAACTTGGGCGACAGAGTCAACGACGAGGATAACGAGCTCTGTGTACCAAGTACAAATAAAACCCGGGCCCTCCAAGAATGCCACAACGCCCTTTCAGCTGGACATCTTGGCTTTCGAAAGACAGTTACTCGGCTAACTCAAAGGTACTTTTGGTCTTTAATGTTTACTGACGCCAAACGCTAGGTACGGCGCTGCGAGTCATGTCAAAAGTTAAAAACTACCCAGACCAAAGCGGCAGGTAAGATGTTAACCCGTGAGACGAGCGAGCCCATCGACATATTATGTACGGATTTTGTGGGGCCATTGCCTCGACCGAAGCAAGGGAACACCATGCTCCTCGTGTTCCACGACGCTTTTCCCAAATGGGTGGAACTAGTCCTGTTGCGTAAAGCTACTACAGCGCTCCAGAAGGCCTTTCGAGGACGCGTGCTATGTCGGTTTCCCCCGAAAATACGTGTGGGAATACTTTGCCACACTTTGGGTTGAAATTAAATATACTGCTCCGTACTGCCCTCATGAGAATCCTACCGAAAGGACCAACCGCACAGTAAAGACGATGATGGCTCAACTTTCGGAAGGCGATCAAAGTTCCAGTTGTGACCGGAGATAGAGGTCGCTATCGACTGTTCCAGAGATCGACTCTTAGGGTCGATATAGGCCACCCGAATACGGTCGACGATTGCGATCCGACAGTTCAACTGGGGTCACCAACACGACATGGCCGTGAATAACCAGTCGGGCCACACCCGTCTCTCGTCTGCACTAAAGGAACGCATTAGGAGAGGCTTTACGCCCGTTACCATAAGGGTGGATCGGCGCCGACGACATGGACACCCTGCCAGCAGCGAAAATCACACAGATCGCCGAGGGATTGACCGCTCGCCTCGGGCGTGGACGTCGGTCAGGGTCGGGGCAACGGACAGATCTTCATCAGCCCCCGGGGTAAGAAAGGGGGGTGTGACGACTCAACCTAAAGGACAATGTTATTATAATGTTAATAACATTATTATTATGTATAATCATTAACATTTAACCTTTATAATCACCTTAACTCTAATTATATTTTTAAGAGACAGAACAAGAAGTGTTTTTATTTTCTTAGAAAAGTGGAGCCCATAAATAAGGATGGTGGGTTGTGTCAAGATCGGCATTAGCTAAGCTTAAAACCAAGGTAGCAACTTAGAAGTAAAATACCACAACCTCGAAGTAATACTAGATGAGAAAGGCGTCGAGGAAAAGGGAGAAGGTGGGCAGTCTAAGACGGATATGCTCTCTTATTTCCGGGTTTTCGATGTAGAAGAAAAGCTGAATTAGTATAAGCACCAGCTAGAGGAGATTTCAGAGGTCAGCGGTAAGAGGTGCAGCGAAGGAACAATGAAAATAAATGGAATGAACAAAGAAATAACAGTGAATAAAATGTATTTTATAAATATATAATAAATATGGTTATCATTATTTTATCATTCGGCCACTTTTTCCCCCCCACTCCCCTCTTATTACTAGCTCGTAGAGGAACGAAAATATCCTTCCTAATTAATTCGTAGTGGAACGGAAATATCCTTCCTAATTAATTTGCAGAGGAATGGAAAGATCCTTCATAATTAACTAACTCGTAGAGGATCCTTTTTAATTAATTTGTAGAGAAATGGAAAGATCCTTCCTGATTAAACAACTCGTAGAGGAACGGAAGATACTTTCTGATTAAATTCATAGTGGGTTGGCAAGATCCTTCCTAATTATCTAACTAGTAGAGGAACGAAAAGATTCTTTCTAATTAAATTGTAGAGGAATGGAAAGATCCTTCCTAATAATTTTGTAGAGGATCCGAATGAAAGTTGTACCCCGGCCAAAGAGCATCCTTACAGTTGACGCCCACAAACCGCCTAAACCTGTGGCGCCCAAAATTATGCTAAAAAAAATTGTAACTGAAATGTATTAGTCTCGTCAATACCTATCGACTGATCCAAAAAAAGTTTGCCACGCCCACTGTAACGCCCACAAACCGCCCAAACCACAAACCTGTGGCGCCCACAATTTTCATGCTAGATAAACAATTTTCTCTGAAATGATCTAAAAAAAATTTGCCACGCCCACTCTAACGCCCATATCGCTTAAATCTGTCTACCGCCGGTAGGTGGCGAATTTTATTTTTTGCTTTGCTGCTTGCATATCTCCATTTCCCTTTGGTCCCATTAGCTGAGTAACGGGTATCTGGTAGTCGAGGTAGTCGACTATAGCGTTCTTCCTTGTTTTACTTATTATGTGTTCTTGTTTTTTTTTTGGTTTAAGATTTTGGTCCACCTTTATTTTAAATTCACCTTTAAATGGATTATTTATTTTATTAATTTCCATTTTATTGTTGTCAACGATCACTGTCACTTTGTTGTGTCGTTTGGCGGATTTTTTAATTTCTCCACTACAAATGTTGAGCTGTTGGCCGCGCAAGCTCCGTTTATATTTAACTTATTTTTCATTAAACAATTTTTGAAACTTTTTTTTTAACGCGGCCCCACGTTGGGTGCCAATTAAATTCGTCGTTTGTAGATGAATTTAAAAAATTTATTTTTTATTTTAAAACTCGGGTGTTACATCTTTATTCTTAATACACAATTAATACAAGACACTTTTACAATTCGTGAACCGATCGCGGCCTCGGACAAAATAGGACTGACTTCTTAATTCTAAAAATTTATCTACCGAACCTCGGCCAGAAGCTTTTCTTTCTTAAGCTTCCAGAACTTTAATTTTTGTTTAAAATAAAAGCTTATTTTGAAACTGTCGCATCTCGTTGTGAATTGAAATTATGCTGACCGATGAAATTTGATTGAAAATCGGAAAGCAATATGATCTGAACTTAGATCGCAATACTGTGGGCTTCGAACGAAAGAGTTTGGGCTTCGATTGGTTTGTTTATCTTAGCAGGGCGGTCAAGCGCGGCCTTTGAAGTTAATGGAAAAGGCAAAGGCAGAATCTTAGACAAAGGCAAAGTCGCTGAAGGCAAAGCAACATAGCTGAGATTGAATTCAAAAATTTGTTTATAAATTTCATAAGTGGAACCGTTTCACGGGTTGGATAACTTACAAATGGTTATGTGGGCGGTGGACAAATTTAAGCGTTATGCGCGTTAGAGTGGGCGTGGCAAACTTTTTTTGGATCAATCGATATGTATTGACGAGACCAATACACTTCAGTTAAAATTTTGTATCTAGCGTGAAAATTGTAGGCGCCACAGGATTGGTCGGCTTGTGGGCGTTAGAGTGGGATTGCCAATATTTTTTTTTAAGTCAATCGATAGGTATTAACGATTTCAGTTAAAATTTTTTATTTAGCCAAAAAATTGTGGGCGCCACAGGCTTGGGCGGCTTGTGAGCGTTAGAGTGGGCGTGGCACATTGCTGAAACAAACTTGCGCTGCGCAGGAATCTCAGGAATTTGCATGCCTAATCCCAGTATTGTAGCTCTTGTAGTTTCCGAGATCTCAGCGTTCATACGGACAGACGGATATGGCAAGATCGACTCGGCTAGTAATCCTGATCAAGAATATATCTACTTTATGGGGTCGGAAACGCTTCCTTCTGCCTGTTACACACTTTCCGACGAATCTAGTATACCCTTTTAATTTAACGGGTATAACAAGAGAGAACGCTATAGTCGAGTGTCTCGACTATTAGATACCCGTTACTTAAATAACAAACTTTTAAATAAATAAGAATATATCTATGTTTTTCGCCGCTCGAATTAGCTCCCAATTATTACGTTGAAATCGGTTCCCAGGAAACACCACAATGAGGCCGTTGATTTGCAACGGGGTTTTTTAAGCAAAAATAAAATGTTGGGACCTACGAGTCGACTTGAGTTGTCAAACTTTGAAGAAGTTTGAAAACTCCATGTTCCCCAAACATTTTTTTTATACGTACCATAGTACCTATTATCGAAAATATTTGAAAACGCCCAGTTAATATGCAGATTGCAATTGGTTTTATACGTATACAAATCTCGCAATGAACTAAAACATTTTGCAGCTGCTAAAAAATCGAAAATGCTCCAAGAGCAGCCAGAGGTGGAGTGAAGGCATAAGATATAATCTCCTAACACTAAACAATTACTATTTAAAAACGTGTGCCTCTTAAATAAATCCTTAAACTCTGTTTCAAACTTTGTCAACGGATAAGTCGTACTTTTATATACAACCATAATCCCTAAAGGACGGTACTCAAAGCTGGCAAACTCGAACACTGGAGAGGCTAAATTTGTAGAACTATCAAAAAAGCTACCACTCGAACAAAGACTAACGTTCTCAAAAAGTTCGTTACGAATGAATACGAGAATGCCCCTTTGTGGCCGAGCTCCGCTAGCTTCTGACGGGCAACCTAGTCGCACTACTGGGGTAAAGCCATGAATATCATATGCTTCATTTGAATATATGAAAGCCTCAACGAAGCACAAAAGTGAAGACCTAAGCATTAGCTGATCGGAACATACATCGTACATCGCTAACGTGGCAGTGCAAACTTTCCGTATTATGGGAAAAGACATGAAGGAATCGAAATGGGTATTCAGTAACTTAGCGGAACGCAATTTTCGGAGCTCTTCTTCTGAAGCTGAGTCCTGAGCGGATCGAAGGCACGAAAGGTCCAATGATAAAAAGACCTGCTGCACTTGTGGCCTGGACTAGTGTGAACTACCACTTTGCTGTACGTACCTCCTTGACTTTGCTTTCGGTCAATGGTAGTGGCCTGGCTAGAATTAATCTGAAAGCTCTTGACTATTTTAACAACTGGGGTCCATGAAGGCTCTTGACGGTGACTGCACTTTGATCGTCCACTATCTCCTATGCTTTCATCTAAAAATTGTATCCAAAGAATATTCGGAGTGTTGGACGTACTGAAGCCTATATCCCTAAGAACACCTGTGGATCCATTATCGAGACCAACTGATTTATATACATTGACCGTCATCATATATTTTGTAGTGGTTTTTAAAATCAATGCAGTACACAAACCTTGTGTTTCAGATGTTTTTAATGTCCTAGCTTGATCCAGACATCTGTTCCTCTGCTCTAAGCTAAGTTGTGCAGATCAACTGAGTCGATAGCTTCAGAGCTAAACTGATCAGTGGGAATCGAGTTAAGCTTCTCCCTAATGTACCGATCTGTGTCCCGATTGGTGAATTGCGTCATTTCATCGGAAATTCAGGTCGCTGTCGCATTATCTCTGTGAGTTCGAAAACATACAAATATAGCACTGTATGGATAATGCGACGGAGGCTGAAAAGTCTAACGATCACATACTGGAAAGAATTTGCTTAACGCGATAGTCCAAATGGGAAAATAAAAAAACACATACGAACTCATGTAAAGTAGCATTTTTTCTTGAACTATGCAAAACATGCGAGTAGCTATTAAAAGCGGTTGCGGAGGTTTTTTAGGCGGTTTTAAATGTATTTTGTATGAGTGGTTTTTAATTGCAAGCGTATACTCATCCCATAATCAGTGTGTTTGGTATTCCACGGAACCCTCCCGTTTTATTGCATTTCAAAAATTGTGACCCCTCGTTATCTTCTAAGAATGAGCAGGAGAAAGTGAACGTGCGTACCCACGAACCCGAATCTCACCCCCTGTGAGCGAAGGTGTGAAATTTTAATTTTGTGAGTTTTCTTCAAAATAATACCGTATTTAGTATAAAATTGGTTTCATTGGAAAGCATTTTTCAAGCCCTTTCCAATGGTATAATTTTCTCTGTTCTAAAATAAAAACTGCACATTTTGAAGAAAACTCACAAAATTAAAAATTTTGACAATATGTATTTGGGTATGATATTTAGTTTTGATAGAAGCAAACTTTCCGCAATATTGTTAACATGATTAGTAAGAATGTCAATATTAAAACTTATACGGTTTATATATTGTAACAGGTGGATTTCTTTATGTTCTTGTGACAGCATTTTATAAACGTCTTTATTATGATTGTTGATATATTCGTTAATTGATTCTTGTTCCCTATTTATGTGCTCAGTAATGTTTTTGAATCTAATGAAAACTTCGTCATTAATTTTAATCTGACGGCTTAATCTTTCGGATACTTCTAAGTTGGTCTTGTCTAATCCATTTAACTGGTTTTTTATTTCTCTATCATCTGTGGCATCCATGTTTCCTGTAATTATTTTAACTATACTTCCTAGGCCCTCTCCTTGCTCTATTTTTTGGAATCAAAGCTCCCAGTTTTTCCCGTACCTGTTGTACCTTAGAAATTAGGAAGTGTACTGTTTCCCCTGAAATGGCTATGGTTCTGAGATTATTTAATGCTAATTGGATTGAATCAATATTTTCCTGATAGTCTCTTAAGTCTACCACATGTGGCAGTGTTTTTGATGTCTTGACAAGTGTAGCTTCCCCTAAGTTGATGTTAACAAGTGGCGTATCGGGTTGGAATTTTATCATTTTGTGTGACTGTGTCGTCACGTAGCATAGGGAGAGGCTGTAAGAGTTATAGGACAAGGTAATTGTTAAAAAGAGTCATTATTTTCATTGTGTATTCTTTTTTAATTTTGGACTTATCTAATTTTTGACGTTTCTTAGTAATAAGAGTGTCTCCCAGATCTTCCAAAACAGTATGTTTTGTAAATCGTGCCGTTTATTTGTTTCGGCGATTTTCTTTTCTAAAAATAATGTCGTCCGGCTTTGTTTCTACGGGTTCGGCTCGGTTCAAATTTAGGTTTTGTGTTCTTGATGTGTTCTGCTCAATTGTGTCTTTCTGCACTTGAGCGTATAGTTTTTCCCTAAAGGCGTTAAGCTGTTGTAAGTAGTCGTGTTCGTTGTTAAATTTTATTTCCTTATTGAATGTGTGTGTTCTACCAGTGAAAAGTTCGTGTGGGGTGTGCTTGGTTGCTAAATGTATAGAATTGTTGTACGTTATAAATGTTTCCGTTAGTATGTCATCATGATCGACAGATAGGTTCTCGAGTTTTTTCTTGTTAAGGATTATTCTATAAATTTCCGTTAAGGAGGAATGAAGTCTCTCTACTGGAGAGTTACTTGAAGATTGCTGGAAGGATGTTACATGGACTTCCATGATATATTGATTACAGAAATCCCTGAATAATTTTCCCGAAAATTCAGCACCTTGATCAAAAATAAGTTTTTGAGGAATACCATATGTGTTAATGAAATTTCGAAGTGACTTGGTTGTGTTAAGGCAGTCTCTTGTAGGGATTGTATATCCCGCTGCGAATCTTGAAAATTTATCAATTGCGGTTAAGATTGTCTTTCCATTTATCGTATATAGGTCTATGTGGACTATCGAAAGGGGTTTAGGTGGTGATTCGGTAATTGCATACTTTAGTTTTTGAGGTTGTCTATCGTATTTTAGCGTTTGGCAGATATCGCAATTATTAGTAAACTTTGATATTGCTTGCCGCACTTTTGGAAAGTAGATAGTTCTTCTAAGATGATTAAAGGTCTCTTCAGTTCCCCTGTGATTGGATTTAATTTGATAATTTTTAACTTCTGCTTCCTGTTCTTCTTCTGTAAGAATATCCCTAAGAATTTCTTTACAACGGACCACGTTATATTTGTTTGTTTTGGTGAAATGTTCTTTAAAAATAGGTCAAATTAATTCAAAAATTTCGTCCGAAGTTAAGATTACACAAGCTTTTTGTGGTCTTAACGTATCGTTGAGAATTTCTTATAGCTTTTCGGTGGTAAAATTTGGTTCTGCATAGGTTTTTCGTGTTTTATTTTCAAACAAGGTCTCGTCTTTTGTTGTTGAATTGGGGTTCATTAAAATGACAATTTGGATGTTAAATTCATTTAGTGGAGTTTCTGAGTTCTTTATCTCGTATTTCCCTACGTCTACACTATGGGTGTTAGCTTCCAAGTTAACTCGACTTAATGCGTCTGCTACTAGATTTTGAGATCCATTCTTATATTCGACCTCGTAGTCATATTCATTGAGTTGTTACTTCCAGCGGACCAATTTTGAGTTTGGTTCTTTAAAGTTCATTAACCACTTCAGTGGTTTGTGATCTGTCCGTATTTTAAATCTTTGTCCGAATAGGTATGGTCTAAAATATTTAGTAGCTCAGATAATGGCCAACATTTCTTTTTCGACTGTCGAGTAATTTCGCTCCGTATCGGACAGGGTTCTGCTTGCGAATGAAACGGGCCTATCCGAGTTTTCGTTCCCCTGTGATAATACCGCACCAATGGCTACGTTACTAGCATCCGTTGTGAGTATGAAGGGTTTGGTAAAATCCGGGTAACGTAGAATTGGATCATTACACAATAAGGTTTTACACAATTCTACGGCTTCCGTAAACTCTGCTTCGATTTTTGTCGGTGTTTTTCCTTTTGATTTCTGGGTTAGAGGCTTAGTCAATTTCGCAAAATCTCTAATGAACTTCCTATAATACCCCAAAAGTCCGAGAAAGGATTTGATTTCCTTTCTAGATTTGGGAATAGGAAATGCCTTAATGGCTTTCATCACAAAATAATTGTAGAGATAATTTACCATTCACTTTTGAACATTGCACTAAGTTCGCCCTGAACTTTTTGGGTTGTTTGCATTTAAATATTTATTCGTCTTTGTCATTTCCGTGTTCGCACTGAACAACGGAAAAACTTTACTTTATATGTATTTTTATACCCGTTACTCGTGGAGTAAAAGGGCTTACTAGATTCGTCGGAAAGTATGTAACAGGCAGAAGGAAGCGTTTCCGACCCCACAAAGTATATATATTCTTGATCAGGATCACTAGCCGAGTCGATCTAGCCATGTGCAGATTCCTGAGCTTCTTACGCATCGCAAGTTTGTTTCAGCAGAGTGCCGCGCCCACTCTAACGCTCACAAACCGCCCAAAACTGTGGCTCCTACAGTTTTGATGCTAGAATACAAATTTTAACTGGAATGTACCTATCGTCAATACCTATCGATTGATCCAAAAAAAAAATTTGCCACGCCCACTCTAACGCCCATAACGCTTAATTCTGTATACCGCCGGTAGGTGGCGCATTTTAGTCTCGCTTTGCTGCTTGCATATCTCTATTTAGCTGAGTAACGGGTATCTGATAGTCGAGGTACTCGACTATAGCGTTCTTCCTTATTATATATTTTTATTTCCATTTTTTTTGTGTGTATTGCATATTTATATATTTTGCTTTTCATACTGCACCATCACTGTTGTATTTTGCTATCCATAATATTATTTTAAGTGCATTAATTCAAATCTGAGTGAGGTCTTGGAGTGCCTTATTAGCAAGCGTACCAAGGATTCCTCTGTTATAGGGTTACGTAGTCGGGCTACGAGTCTTTCGACATGGAACTGGAATTCTTCAAACGGTTCCTTGTCGCCTTGCCTTCTGCTATTAATGGACTCCCAAATGTCCATGTCTGTATCAATGTCTTCGAATTTCTTACGAAACTCTTCGCAGAACTTTGACCAAGTGAAGTTGGGATTTGCCTTATGAAACTTCCAATACCATACAGTGGCTTTTCCTCCAAAGAATAGGTGTAAGTGATCACACAAGATATTTTGATCCGCATTCAGATTCTGCTGCGCTAATGCCCTAATGCGATAGAGAAATTCTTCGGTCTGAAGCCCGTCTCGAGCGCCGTCGAATTTGATCCGCCAGCTCTGGATAATAGTCGGTACTTTGTCCTGATGGACTGATACGTGTGACCTGTTGCTTACGCCACTGGCTTGCTGACGGTTATCGTTCCCTATAGCTCCATACGAATTAGACGATGGTCTGTTCGCCGGTGCTGATAAATCTCTATTCTCTATGGGTCTAATCTCTGCATTCGATCTTGTATTGCTTCCTAGCTGCATTGTTGCTAATTGAGTCTGAATAACGGATGTCCTGCATTAACTGACGCTGGCAAATTTGCATTTCACCGCGTACTTCACTAGTAATATCTTCTCGTTGACTCGATGTATTCAAATGTGACGTGGTACTATTCGTCAGATTCAGTGCTGGTTGGTTTGGGATCTCTAGCCGTTGGGATCTAGTTATCATCCCCCTTCGCTGACCGTTTCCGCGACCCCTTCTAGTCCTGGTGCCTGCGGGCCTTGCGTACTGTTGCTCGTCAGCGTTACGAATTTGCTCTGCGGCGGAGATTTCTGCTTGCAAGTTGTTAGTCGGAGAAGATGCCGGTTGTAATTCACACTGGGTCTTACAAATTGGGCATAAATTAGTTTCCTGAAGATGCTCTATAATGCAACGACTGTGGAATTTATGCATACACGGAATTACTGTTCGAATGTCTACTGCATTTAACGGCTCGTTACATATATTGCAAAAAGTAGAGTTTCCACTAAGAGCAGCTTCCATATCTTCACTACTATGATTTACTACCATTGTATTTTAATTTGCCTTTTGGTAATAATATAAACATTTTAGATCGTCACCATTACAACATTCTGCTATGAGGCATAGTATTTCCTTGATTCGACTGGTTCTGCTATTCCTATGACTGAGTTTCTATAACTATGGACTCCCTGAATTTCGACGTCTGGTCAACCCATACCTGTTCAGGTGATTGCTTTTTCCGTGCTCATCGATTCGCGGAGGAAATTCTATTGAAAGCTTAAATGTCTCAGCTGATGTGTAGCTCCTTCCGGTTAGCCAGTTCGTGATATACTCGACTGTACTACAGTTCCAGGAAATGATCTATCACTACCCTGAAAAATTTGAAACCTACAATTGGATTTTTCTTAAATAACGTATTCCTTCACGGGTATTGCTTTATCCTGGGTCGTTCCACTGCTTAGGAGGACCTCTATACGCATTTCCACAGGACAAATTGGCTTTTCCGCGCTGGACGTTACTTTAAGAAATTGTGTTCTACAAAAAAAAACTGAAAATTACTGGATGGTGTTAGAGAGCGATTTTCGCGGGAATTTCGGACTATATATCTCCCGATCTGAACGATCGGGCCCCACGTTGGGCGCCATTTCTGTTTTTATACTATTGTCTGCTATGTAGCGTTCAACTTGAATCCTACCGGATCTCAAGTCGCCACTCGGTATGCTGGTCGTAGAGGTCGTGCACTTCTAGCGATGCTCTGCGCTATGCTCGTCGGACTGGCGTGGGTTCTTTCTACTTCCGCTATACCACGACATAAAACAAGAAAATAAGTGCACTATCTGAAACTATTAAGATGTATCTAAATTGTTGTAATCGGCGGTACCCACTGCTTAGTTACGCCAACAGGAACAGATCTCCAATCGATCAAGGGTTAGGGAGACTTGGACGTTGTTTGCCCCCCTATTCTTTACCCACCCTTCCGTGGTAACCTTGACATCTATTAGATTACCCCTTATCTGACCTCAGATTATATTCTAATACCCCTCAAACATTATGTAGCTCCGGTGACGATCCATAAAAAAAAAGAATTTACACGATCATTTCGTAGCGTTATACAAAGCATTCATAGTTTTCATTTATTTCACAACTTAACGCGCATAACAACAAACCCTTCAAAGGTCGTTTTAGATAATCTATGCTCAGATGGTACCGTTTACTTATTGGCTATACTTCAAGATTTATATCCCTAATAAGTTATATACATATATATAGCAAAACATTGCAAGTTAAGGTGGGCGGTACGTAATTAAGGTTAAATAGATAAATTCTTACTTATACAATATATTTACGGCAGGGGTTTCAGCTACCGCGGGATCCGCATCGACAATAATTAAGGCTCAAACATATTCATACAATATTCATTAAGGGTTACTCACTATCGGTACTTTACAGGAAAATCCATCGAAGCGTTCGTTGGGCCCAATGAAGCTCTCGTTGATTCCTTGAGGGTAGATTAGAACATGATTTTTTTTTTTTTTTTTTATATTCATTTATTTCATACAACTATATACATTAAAAGTGAGTTCAAGAACAGGAGTAGGGGGCCGTGGTTGCGCGGTATCACCGCAAGGTATTGCTTCGCGCAATGGTAGCCACCTAGGCTGTTACTTCTCTCCTCTCGTTATCGGTGCGACGCAGCGTTCGCAGTACGCTCGCTGCGTAGGCTGCCGTCGCTTCCCAATTCGCCTCCTTCAGCAGCATGAGGGGCACAAAGGTTTCTGGCCGAACTCTTGCCCCGGTGGTCTCCGTGAGTATCTGGCGGTCATAGCCAAAGCGGCGACATTCAAAAAGGACATGCTGAGCGTCCTCGACAATGCCGCTGCCGCACTCTGGGCAACCGTCCTCCGTGTCGTGCCCGAAGCGCTTAAGGAAGCTTCGGAAGCAGCCGTGTCCACTCAGCGCCTGCGTGAGGTAAAAATCCACCTGGCCGTGCTTCCTACTTAGCCATGGCTCTATGCTGGGGATGAGCTTGTGCGTCCAGCGACCCTTGCTGGAGATGTCCCAGGCTGCCTGCCAGTTGACGACGCTCTGCATCCTGGCTCTTCTCTTCACCTCGGTCTTGGTACTGCGGTCCGCCTGTTCGCCTGCTAGAGCCGCGCGAATCTCCTTGGCCTCCCGCACCAGTTCACACAGGGGAACTTGGCCTGCGATGACAAGGGCTGCGTCGTCCGAGATCGTCCTGAAGGCACTCGAAATTCTAACGGCGCACAGGCGGTACGTCGAGTTAACACCTCGCATGTAGCTACTCACAGCAGTGGCCTCAGCCCACACTGGAGCCGCGTACAGCAACTGCGACTTGACAACAGTCGCGAGGAGCCTGCGTCTGTCCTGCTTCGGTCCCCTGGTATTCAGCAGGATCCTGCAGAGCGATCCTGTGGTTTCGCTTGCCTTCTTGTTTACGAACTCCAGGTGTTCGCGGTAGGAGAGGCGGGTGTCCAGCATGACTCCAAGGTACCTTATGGCACGCTGAGAAGTTATCGTTGACCCTCCGATCTGTATGTGCGCCGACTCCACTGCTTTCCTGCTTGAAATCAGCACCGCCTCAGTTTTGTGAGAGGCCAGCTCTAGGCCCGCCACTGCGAGCCACTCCTCCACTGCTCGAATTGCACAGTTTGCAGCTGCCTCCACGGCCGCAACTTCCTTGGCCCCCACAACCAGCGCGACATCATCCGCAAAGCCCACAATGTCGGTGCTGCTCGGCAGTGGGAGCTTCAAAACACCGTCATACATCGTGTTCAAAAGCAGAGGGCCCAGTACCGAGCCTTAAGGAACACCGGCTGTCACCTCGTACGTCCTGGGGCCCACAGAGGTATCTAGGACCAACTCCCTTTTGCTGAGGTAGCTGTGCACTACATTCAGCAGGTAATCCGGGATGTTGAAGGACCGTAGTGCCTCCAGTGTCCTCCCCCAATCGGCTGTGTTGAACGCGTTCCGTATGTCCAGCGTGACCACTAGACAATACTTTTTCGTCCCACCTTTCCATCTGGTACCCGCGATGGCTTTAGCAGCAATATTGGTGACCCTCTCTATCGCGTCCAGTGTAGATTTCCCTTTACGGAAACCGTACTGGTTGGAAGACAGTCCACCGGCGTCCTCCATGGCAGCGTTAAGTCTTGTTGCAATGACCCTTTCGAAGACCTTGCCTATAGTGTCCAGCAGGCAGATGGGTCTATAGGAAGAAGCTTCGCCCGCTGGTTTCCCTGGCTTCGGCAGGAGCAGAAGTTTTTGGCGCTTCCACCGGTCGGGGAAGGTCCCTTCCAGCATGCACGTGTTGTAGAGCGATGCTACCACGCCCGGATGGAGGGATAGCAGGGTCTTCACTGCCCTGTTCGGGACCAAATCCGGCCCGGGTGCCTTCTTGCTCTTCAGGTTCCTTGCCGCAGACAATAGTTCCGTCTCCGTGACCGGACTTATCTGGCTCCCAATTTGTCGCGTCCATCGGGGGATGCAATGGCGGCGACCCTCTGGAAACAGCACTTGGACAATGCCTTCCAGGACCGCTGGGTCAGTAGGCGACCTGTTGCCGGCACTCACACGCTTGACCACCGTCTTGTAGGCTCTTCCCCATGGGTCGTTTTCCAGCTCGTCACAGAGCTTGAGGTAGCTCTCCCTCTTGCTGTCCCGAATCGCCAGTTTGAGTGCCTTCTTTGCACTCTTAAAGCTAGAGTTGCAGGCAGAAAGGTTTGCGGTGCCTCTCGCCCTTTGGACTAACCTCCTGGCTCGAAGGCAGGTCCTGCGCAAGCTAGCGATTTCCTCGCTCCACCAGTACACTGGCGCGTGGTGCCTCCGAAAGGTCTTACGCTGCTGCATGCTTTGGTCACAGGCTTCCTCCAGTCTGGCTGCCAATTTGTTCGCTGCTACATCTGCCGAGTCCAGCTCAGATACAGCCAATCCCTCCAGTGCGCTGGCGAAGGTCTGTGTCCTAAAGGTGTCCTGCCGGTAGGCTTTTCTTGGCCCGGTCATCGGCTGGCTTTGGCACGGTGGACCGCCAACTGTCAGCAGGATGGCCTCATGGTCGCTGGCCGTGAACACCTCGCCTATCCTCCAGCGTGTGCTACGGGATAACGAGCTGCTCGCGAACGATAGATCGATGATTGAACCGGCCCCAGCTCTGTTGAAGGTGTGCTGGGAGCCCTCGTTCAACAGGACGATGTCCAGAGACGCGATTGCTTCAAGGATGGTGCGCCCCCTGGCGTTGGTATAGAGGGAGCCCCATTCCTCGGCCCAGGCGTTAAAGTCGCCTCCGATCACCACGTTGCTCCTTCCTCGCTGATCAGCTCGTCCATGATCCTGCTAAAGGACGTCAGTGATAGACTGGGGGCCAGGTAGCAGCTGTAGATCCATGTGCCGCCTACGTTCGCTCGGACAAATCCCTCTACTGCCATCGTGTCCCGCATTGGTGGAACACTCACGCCGCAGAGCCACAGTGCAGCTTTGCCTGTGCGATCCGTGACCCAATCGCTGCTGCTTTCCACTCTGTATGGCTCACTGAGTGTCGCCACCTCAGAACCCAGCTCACGCACCGTCTGCTTCAGGAGGTCCTGCGCGGCCCTACAATGGTTCAGATTTAGCTGAATCAATTGCATGACGGCCGAGGTCTCCCTGTCAAACTGGTTGTGGCTGGGCAGAGTCTGCTTCCTGCCTGGTGCCTGGTCTCCTTTCTTCCTGCCGCAGAGCAGAATAAACATGAAGGCTCCTTGCTGCACTTGGCTGCCTTGTGCCCTTTTTCACCACATCTCATGCAGCAATCGCTCCTGTCCACTAGGCTCTTGCAGTTAACTGCAATATGCCCGGATTCCAAGCATTTAAAACATCTTGGGGGGCCTGTTCTTTCGCGGATCCTGCAGATGGTCCATCCAATCCGCACCTCGCCACGATGGAGGACGGTTTTCCCCAGGGAGTAGGGCAAGCTGATCACAGCTAGCTGCGACTCCGCGTAGCCTCGACGCAGACTCCGAACTCTGATGCGCTCCGCGTCGATACCATACTGGCTCGCAATCGCAGCGCAGATTTCCTGCTCCGTCGCGATGGAGTCGATGTCTCGTATCTCCAGAACGAGCAGTTTGGTCTCATCCGACATGGCTCGCACTGACGCTGCGTCGCCTAGCACCCTCGCAATGCTCTCCTTCATGGCTTCTGCACTTTCTGCGCTGCCTTTGGCCACCTCGAGCAGTAGGTTGCCGTTAATGGTGCGGCGTACCTTGGATACACAGCTTCCCAAGTCCGACAGCTGTTTATCTTCCCTTCGAGTCACCATGGCTAACACCTCGCTGTACGATTTCCCGCTCGCCTGGACAACGACGGCGTCTGGTCTGGCGCGACGCGTGGCCCTCGGCTTTTTCTTGACCACCTCCCACTCAGCGACCGGAATTGCGGGGCTCACAGTCTTACTGGCGCCAGCGTGCGTCGCATCTCTCTCTTGTGGCCCTTTTGGCGGGTTCTTTCGGGTGCTCCTGGAAGCTTTGGCACTTTTCTGCTGCATTGGGCGCGTGGATGGTGGGGCCACTTGAACCACGGTTCCTCCAGCCACAGTCGGCTGGCTTATCCTTCGCCAAGGCTCCGTTTGCGCTGCAGAATCTCTCCTCCAGACAGGCGTTGTCTGCTGTTCTTTGTCGTTGCTCTGCAGGCTTCGAGAGCATTTCGCGCACACAATTGCAGCATCTTGCCCATTCACCCTGATACTGTCGTCCTTGCCGCACTCTCTGTTCGCCTCTAGGATGTTCGTGTGAAGCGCCTTCATGCGCACGAACGTCTCCCTCGTGGCGACAGTTATGTGGCGCGCCGTCTTGTCCATCATCTTGGTGGATACCTCCTGCAGAAGCTTCCCCAGCTCCAAGAGATCCTCCAGACAGGTTGCCTCGTGGGAGGCCTTGCTCCTTTTGGCCGGCGTTGTCCTCTGCGAGTTAGCTGGGCTCGCAGGATCACGCGTCCTCTTAGGGGTATCCTTAGCTTCCTCGGTGTCTACGAACAGCTCGTCGACTTGGGTTGTCGAAGGTGCCGGCGAGCGGGCGAGCTTGCTGCCCTTCTTAAATGCCGCTGCAACTCCGTCGGTCCCATCTTCCCTCGGCTGGCGGGGAGATCTTGCCACCACTGGTCTGCCCGCGAAAGGGTTTTCAGCCTCCTCCATCTCGGGCTTCCCGGTTTGTTCGAGGGAGGCTCCCGCGCTGGCCACAGATTTCCCCTAGGCTTACGATGGGGGATATACCGCCCCTTTTCGGTCCCCAGTGCCCCTTTTGATAGACACCGCCGCGGCGGAGGGGTTGGAATTTAGCCCGATCCTTGGCCTTCTGCCTTTTGCCGTCCCTGAATCCCGGTGCCAGAATTTGGAGAATTCCGAATATTCAAAATTCAAAAACTTTGGCTGGGCCCGCGTTTATGGCGCTTTCCAACACTATGTGCTGTTAGGCGCGGGGATCCGCGCTGTTAAGCTCCTACCCCGACGTTGTTCAACACTGTAAACAGCTGATTTTGTTGTTTGCAGTGATGAGGGAAAAAACGCGCGGGTGGCAGCTTGTGGATGCTGTGCGCGTGAGAGAGAATTCGAGGTGAAAGCCTCTCACTCGATGGGCGCGGGAGAGGATCCCCCCCCTGGCCCACGAGCCGACAGCAGCCTCACCAGTTTAAGACTTGGGGATACGTTCGGAGGCCCCGCCGGAACAGTGCCCTGGTACGTACCTCAAGTCCCGGAGTGTCTCGCACTATACACAGTACACTTTTTAGGTAACGACCGTCGCTACACTGACTTTAAAACGAGATAATCTCAGAGCGCACTCGACTATACAACCGTCTTGCCTCACGTCAGTTGTCGGCTCTCCAACTGTGTTCAACTGTGCAACTGTGTGTGTGTTTTTTTTTTTTTTTTTTTTTTTTTATATTCATTTATTTCATACAACTATATACATTAAAAGTGAGTTCAAGAACAGGAGTAGGGGGCCGTGGTTGCGCGGTATCACCGCAAGGTATTGCTTCGCGCAATGGTAGCCACCTAGGCTGTTACTTCTCTCCTCTCGTTATCGGTGCGACGCAGCGTTCGCAGTACGCTCGCTGCGTAGGCTGCCGTCGCTTCCCAATTCGCCTCCTTCAGCAGCATGAGGGGCACAAAGGTTTCTGGCCGAACTCTTGCCCCGGTGGTCTCCGTGAGTATCTGGCGGTCATAGCCAAAGCGGCGACATTCAAAAAGGACATGCTGAGCGTCCTCGACAATGCCGCTGCCGCACTCTGGGCAACCGTCCTCCGTGTCGTGCCCGAAGCGCTTAAGGAAGCTTCGGAAGCAGCCGTGTCCACTCAGCGCCTGCGTGAGGTAAAAATCCACCTGGCCGTGCTTCCTACTTAGCCATGGCTCTATGCTGGGGATGAGCTTGTGCGTCCAGCGACCCTTGCTGGAGATGTCCCAGGCTGCCTGCCAGTTGACGACGCTCTGCATCCTGGCTCTTCTCTTCACCTCGGTCTTGGTACTGCGGTCCGCCTGTTCGCCTGCTAGAGCCGCGCGAATCTCCTTGGCCTCCCGCACCAGTTCACACAGGGGAACTTGGCCTGCGATGACAAGGGCTGCGTCGTCCGAGATCGTCCTGAAGGCACTCGAAATTCTAACGGCGCACAGGCGGTACGTCGAGTTAACACCTCGCATGTAGCTACTCACAGCAGTGGCCTCAGCCCACACTGGAGCCGCGTACAGCAACTGCGACTTGACAACAGTCGCGAGGAGCCTGCGTCTGTCCTGCTTCGGTCCCCTGGTATTCAGCAGGATCCTGCAGAGCGATCCTGTGGTTTCGCTTGCCTTCTTGTTTACGAACTCCAGGTGTTCGCGGTAGGAGAGGCGGGTGTCCAGCATGACTCCCAGGTACCTTATGGCACGCTGAGAAGTTATCGTTGACCCTCCGATCTGTATGTGCGCCGACTCCACTGCTTTCCTGCTTGAAATCAGCACCGCCTCAGTTTTGTGAGAGGCCAGCTCTAGGCCCGCCACTGCGAGCCACTCCTCCACTGCTCGAATTGCGCAGTTTGCAGCTGCCTCCACGGCCGCAACTTCCTTGGCCACCACAACCAGCGCGACATCATCCGCAAAGCCCACAATGTCGGTGCTGCTCGGCAGTGGGAGCTTCAAAACACCGTCATACATCGTGTTCCAGAGCAGAGGGCCCAGTACCGAGCCTTGAGGAACACCGGCTGTCACCTCGTACGTCCTGGGGCCCACAGAGGTATCTAGGACCAACTCCCTTTTGCTGAGGTAGCTGTGCACCACATTCAGCAGGTAATCCGGGATGTTGAAGGACCGTAGTGCCTCCAGTGTCCTCCCCCAATCGGCTGTGTTGAACGCGTTCCGTATGTCCAGCGTGACCACTAGACAATACTTTTTCGTCCCACCTTTCCATCTGGTACCCGCGATGGCTTTAGCAGCAATATTGGTGACCCTCTCTATCGCGTCCAGTGTAGATTTCCCTTTACGGAAACCGTACTGGTTGGAAGACAGTCCACCGGCGTCCTCCATGGCAGCGTTAAGTCTTGTTGCAATGACCCTTTCGAAGACCTTGCCTATAGTGTCCAGCAGGCAGATGGGTCTATAGGAAGAAGCTTCGCCCGCTGGTTTCCCTGGCTTCGGCAGGAGCAGAAGTTTTTGACGCTTCCACCTGTCGGGGAAGGTCCCTTCCAGCATGCACATGTTGTAGAGCGATGCTACCACGCCCGGATGGAGGGATAGCAGGGTCTTCACTGCCCTGTTCGGGACCAAATCCGGCCCGGGTGCCTTCTTGCTCTTCAGGTTCCTTGCCGCAGACAATAGTTCCGTCTCCGTGACCGGACATATCTGGCTCCCAATTTGTCGCGTCCATCGGGGGATGCAATGGCGGCGACCCTCTGGAAACAGCACTTGGACAATGCCTTCCAGGACCGCTGGGTCAGTAGGCGACCTGTTGCCGGCACTCACACGCTTGACCACCGTCTTGTAGGCTCTTCCCCATGGGTCGTTTTCCAGCTCGTCACAGAGCTTGAGGTAGCTCTCCCTCTTGCTGTCCCGAATCGCCAGTTTGAGTGCCTTCTTTGCACTCTTAAAGCTGGAGTTGCAGGCAGAAAGGTTTGCGGTGCCTCTCGCCCTTTGGACTAACCTCCTGGCTCGAAGGCAGGTCCTGCGCAAGCTAGCGATTTCCTCGCTCCACCAGTACACTGGCGCGTGGTGCTTCCGAAAGGTCTTACGCTGCTGCATGCTTTGGTCACAGGCTTCCTCCAGTCTGGCTGCCAATTTGTTCGCTGCTACATCTGCCGAGTCCAGCTCAGATACAGCCAATCCCTCCAGTGCGCTGGCGAAGGTCTGTGTCCTAAAGGTGTCCTGCCGGTAGGCTTTTCTTGGCCCGGTCATCGGCTGGCTTTGGCACGGTGGACCGCCAACTGTCAGCAGGATGGCCTCATGGTCGCTGGCCGTGAACACCTCGCCTATCCTCCAGCGTGTGCTACGGGATAACGAGCTGCTCGCGAACGATAGATCGATGATTGAACCGGCCCCAGCTCTGTTGAAGGTGTGCTGGGAGCCCTCGTTCAACAGGACGATGTCCAGAGACGCGATTGCTTCAAGGATGGTGCGCCCCCTGGCGTTGGTATAGAGGGAGCCCCATTCCTCGGCCCAGGCGTTAAAGTCGCCTCCGATCACCACGTTGCTCCTTCCTCGCTGATCAGCTCGTCCATGATCCTGCTAAAGGACGTCAGTGATAGACTGGGGGCCAGGTAGCAGCTGTAGATCCATGTGCCGCCTACGTTCGCTCGGACAAATCCCTCTACTGCCATCGTGTCCCGCATTGGTGGAACACTCACGCCGCAGAGCCACAGTGCAGCTTTGCCTGTGCGATCCGTGACCCAATCGCTGCTGCTTTCCACTCTGTATGGCTCACTGAGTGTCGCCACCTCAGAACCCAGCTCACGCACCGTCTGCTTCAGGAGGTCCTGCGCGGCCCTACAATGGTTCAGGTTTAGCTGAATCAATTGCATGTCGGTCGAGGTCTCCCTGTCCCGCTGGTTGTGGCTGAGCAGAATCTGCTTCCTGCCTGGTGCCTGGTCTCCTTCCTTTCTGCCGCAGAGCAGATTAAGCATGAAGGCTCCTTGCTGCACTTGGCTGCCTTGTGCCCTTTTTCACCATGCTGAGGTGGGACGGTGAGGAATTGTTATTAGTGCTCATGATCACGGGAGACGGTGTAATAATCGGTCTTAGGGATAGAGAATTTTCCTGAGGTGTTGGTTCGTTAGGGGTCTGTCTCTTACTACCGCCTCTAGTAGTAATCTTGTTAGTTGGCAGTAGACTTTTGACTTTTGAAATATTCGGCATCAAATTAGTTTGTTATTACTTCTGTAGAAACAAATCTGCTCTTAGTGTCTTGTGTTCTATGTGTGTGCTTAAACTTATTATTTGTAAAATACTTAAGTAGTTAGTGTGTTGATGCGTCTTGTGGTGTAGTGCCCCTCAGGTGTTGTACTCTTGTGGCAATTTACTTGCGAAGGTGTAAAATTAGGATTCTTTTCTCATTTTTTTTTATATCAAACTTACTATATTTTTGTATATTCAAGACTTTAAGTGCCAATTGAAACCAACTTCAATCAAATTCACATGAATTCCCTTGAAGCTGAACACCCTTTACAAAACGCGCCATGTCATCGCAAGGATTATTTCGTAATTATTGGACACAAAATTGCTTAATTTAATAAGTACTTTCTTTTCTTCTTCTTTTTATTATTATTTAGAGTTATTCCGACATGAAACCAGCTTACAACGTTTGCCATAAATTTTGTAACCGACGTTCTTACAAAACTCACGATGGGATTGTAGAACTATTTTACTGAATACTCATTTCTCAATATAGTTGTGCAATTTTTATTTTCAAAATCTTCGTTTTTCTTCATCTTTTTTTTTTAAATTAATTTTAGATTTCTATTTTATTTATTTTCTTTTTGTCTTCCTTTTTAATTTAAAAGCAAAATTACCACAAGAGATATATTTATTTTTCTTTTGTTTAAATTAAATGAAAAATGGACCACATTATTTTATTATTATCTGCCGAACGGTACGGCATTTTAACGTATGAGGTGTTGGTATAAACCCGTTACTCGTAGAGTAAAAGGGTATACTAGATTCATCGGAAAGTATGTAACAGCCAGAAGGAAACTTTTCCGACCCCATAAAGTATATATATTCTTGATCAGGATCACTAGCCGAGTCGATTTAGCCATGTCCGTATGTCCGTCTGTCTGTCCGTCCGGATGAACGCTGAGGTCTCGGAAACTATAAGAGCTAGGCTATTAAGACTTCGCGTGCAGATTCCTGAGCTTCTTACGCAGAGCAAGTTTGTTTCAGCAGAGTGCCACGCCCACTTTAATGCCTGTGGTTCCTACAGTTTTGATGCTAGAGTAAAAATTTTAACTGAAATGTATTGTCCCCATCAATACCTATCGATTAAACCAAAAAAAAGTTTGCCAAGCCCATTTTAAGGCCCACAAACCATCCACAAACGCCCACATAACCATATATTGAGATCGCGGGTAGGTGGCGCATTTCACTCTCGCTTTACTGCTTGCATATCTCCATTTCCCTTTAGTCCCTTTAGCTGATACCCGTTACTATCTGATAGTCAAGGTACTCAACTATAGCGTTCTCCCTTGCTTTACTTATCGTAAATAAATATTCAAATTAAGTGGTGATCTTACCGGGTTTTTCTGGGTTTCTCCGTGTCGTTGTAGCAAATGCTGGATCTCGTTGCACTCCCAGAACTCACACCAGTCACAGTAAAATAAACACTACTGAAAGGTTACTTTAAAAAAAGGTGTTAATTATGGATGTTATTTTTAAGGGGGCGTATTGGAATACCCCTATTCAATAATCAACAAGGAAGAACGCTATAGTCGAGAACCTCGACTATCAGATACCCGTTACTCAGCTAAAGGCACCAAAGGAAAATGGAGATATGCAAGCAGCAAAGCGAGATAAAAATGCGCCACCTACCGGCGGTAGACAGATTTAAGTGTTATGGGCGTTAGTGGTAGTGGGCGTGGCAAATTTTTGGATCCATCGATAGGTATTGACGAGACCAATACATTTCAGTTAAAATTTTTTATCTAGCATGAAAATTGTGGGCGCCACAGGCTTGGGCGGTTTGTGGGCGTTTTTCTGTTTTAATAATAAAATCCTGGGACCTTTACTTTTTGGCTTAATGATTAATGATCTACCTTATGTCATAAAATCGTCAACTGTTTCCATCTCTGTACTCTTATTCTATCGGAAATAACGCCCTCGAACGTATTTTTTCTGTTCAGGATCTTGGCGTTCTATTTGATCATAAACTTAGTTTTAAAGACCATATATCTACTATAGTTTACAAAGCCACAAGTCTCCTTGCGTTTATGAAGCGTTGGTCAAGGGAGTTTTATGATCCATACACAGTTTTTGTATGTTTCTCTTGTTCGTCCGTCTATGGAATATTGCTCGTGTATATGGTCACCTCAAATTAGCTGTTACCAAAATATGTTAGAGTCCGTTCAAAAACAATTCCTTTTATTTGCTTTGAGAGGTTTAAACTGGGACACAGGAAGTCGATTGCCCTCTTATCATGCGAGGTTGCGCCTGCTGGACTTACCAACCCTGAACCATCGTAGAAAGTGTCATGGAGCTATGTTTTTGCGTAAATTAATTAATGGTAATGTCGACTCTCCCTTCCTTCTTAGTTCCCTCAACTGGAATGTACCCTGTAGAACAGTTCGTCGTTTTCGTCCGTTGTCCCTGCCAATTTGTAGATCCAATTATGCCCTTCATGATCTTATTGGGTTCTTTGTGATGACTATAATGCACTGTGTCACGTCTTACTGTTTGATAGCCCTAATGCAACTAATTATGATAAACTTATCTTCCAATAATTTGTAAATTTCTATGTTACTAGCCATTCTATGTGAGCATGTATTTTAAACTGTCTATTGTTATGTCGTCTTTTTCCATGTCCGCGATTTCGTTTACTTTCCCTAATCGGTTTAGGGCTCCGCGCGTAACAAGCATTGCTTGGTGTCGTAAGGGCCACTTGTTTGTACTGACCATAGTGCATCAACGTCCAAGAATTTATAATACATTTTGACCCAATACCACACCACATGTACACTCAATGTCGACATCTATTCTCGGAATTGCTTCCTCAGAGCCTGACAAAAAAGATCCCAACCGAGTTATCTGGTTGTTTTGTGGAATCGCCAGTAAAACTCCCGAAACTGGCGTTCCCGCACAAAACAGCAAAATTCTCTTTTAAGGTCTGCTGAGTAAATGCTTCCACCCGATAAAAAAAATGTCCACACACAGATGCCCTCAAAAGTGCCATTAAACGGAATTTCCAACTGTTTAGAATGTGACCATCTTTATCTGGTCTACTCGTGAAATCGGTACCAATACTATTCGGAGAAAATCTTGAATGAGCAGAGATATTATCTGAGTTTTGGCCGTTAGGCCTCCCGGACTCCTGCCAATTTGCATTCAAGTTTTTTACCTCAGGGTTTTGGGTATTACTAATAGCAAGTGATGATATTGATTTATTACTATAGACATTTCATGCGTCAGATGAGTCAGCAAGCCTTTCTTCATATTTTGCAAATTTTCATACCTCTTGTTCAGTGCGATTTTCAGAGGCCTTCCCGGAAGCGCTGGTGAATTTTCAGTTTCAATACTACCTGAAGGGAGTTGTAAACACACGAGATCACAGATTGGACTTCTTAAATGGGCTGTTATAAACGACTTGTGGAACTCATGACCACATTTCTTTTTGTATGTTGAAACAGTTTACAATTCTTTGTCGCACAATATGCATTTCGGGACGTTTCCCCCTTGTGCCACCCCATCGTCCGGCACAATCTAAAAGAAAAAAAATGTAAACTAACTTGAAAATTGTTTATTATTTATGTATATAGTTTGACTTTTAACATAGGTTCTCTTCCTGAAAAACCATAATCAGCGATTTTTTCTGAATTTTTTGGGTAAAAGAAACGGAGCAATTTATAATTGTTGATTATGCAGAGCTAAATGGCCAGTCAACAGAGTATTCTTCGCCAACAAAAAAAACCTAAAAAAACCATTAAACAAATGTTGTTTGCCAAGCTCAGAATCAAAACAAACTACTTCTCCTCCTTTTCATTTTCTTTCTTCTTCTCTCATCATCGCGGTGCAACTCGGGTTGCAGAAAACACGGGGCCTTCAGCGCAGCCTAACTATCCGTGGCCAGTGAAAAAAATATCAATAATTCTTCCGGTTGTCAATCATCAAGTAAGTTGTTACTAATGATCCCTAAAACAAAGTATATAATGTGTCTTCCCATTTTTTCTATAACAGCCGTGGCTAGTTGATTACCTCCGGGCAAGTTATTCAACTATAGACCCTAGTCACCTGATTTCGAATTTGAAAAGCAGATGAGTATCACGGCAACTACATTGCTAACAGATATTTTAGCACAGCATGAAACTGCAGGAAAAAAAGGTTTTCACTAATATTTCTCGCCACCAAGTTGGGCGCCAGATAATTTGTGAAAGATTAGCATAAAAACTGTATGAACCACAGTTTTGTGCGGTTTGTGGGCGTTAGACTGGGCGTGGCACATTGCTGAAACAAAGCTCAGAAATCTGCATGCCAAATCTAAATAGACGGACAGACGGACAAACGGACATGGCTAGATCGACTCGACTTTTACTCTATGAGTATCGGGTATAATTACGGATCCGGACCCCGGGCCGGACTAAGGTGTAAATCGGACCGTGCCGAGAGTCAGCCTGGCTGAGGGCCCGGGTTAAAAACTAGCTCAGTCTCTAACGGTGGGCTCAGGGAGATGGCGGCCCCTGCTCTATTTATCGCCTTACCCGGGCATCGCGGATCTCTACCCGGGTGGACCTTCCCTTTCTCCGCAACTCGTGGGAATCAAATATGAATGCCAACAAAAATAAAAATAAAAACACAATGGAGCCGGGCACTCCTAAGAAACCCGTGACGGAGGAGAAGGTGGGTGCGACAGGATCTGCGAGCGTTGGCTCCGCCTGTGCTGGCACCAGCTCGGGGGCTATCCCAAAAGGGCCCCACCCCAAACTGGGGGTGATAGGTGGAAGACAGTCGGCCGCCAGCACCTCTGCAAAGTGCGCCGGCGCCAAAAACTGCAGGAGGTATGACTAAGACGGTCGCTCCAACCACCGAGCAAAATAAATTCACCTATGCGGAAAAGCGGACTGGAGCAAGATTGCCAACCCCTCAGCCGAATGGCTGAAGATGGTGGAATGGGCGAAGACGGTGCTCCCCAACTACGGGCAAGAGAAGCCTAATGCTGTAAGTGCACAGCCAAAGAGACAACGATCTCTAGAGTTGCCTGGACCTGCGGCAAAGAGATCTAGGGTCCAACAGAACCTGTCATTTGCGGAGATAGCGTGGGACAAGGTTATGATTGGACTGGTTGACAAGGGAAACCCCAAAGGCCGGATCCCAAGAAACCAGTGGAAAGCGGTCGAGGAGCAGCTAGCGGTCATCTGCATGGCTTTGCTCCGGGACTTCCCCCAACCGACGCCATGTTGCTAGGACGCAGGCTGGTTCCAGGGCAGCGTCAAGGTGGTGTCTTGCGACAGTCAGAGATCAGCTGACCTCTGCAAGAAGGCGACGGAGAAGCTCGGAGAGGTGTATCCTGGGGCGGAAATCGTTGCACTAGATTGGTGCGACGTCCCCAGCAGACCACGAGCGAGGATATGGCTGCCGTCGTCTATCAAAGCACCCGAGGACATCCTCTTTATGTTGCAAAGATGCAACCCAAATTTGCCCACGCACGACTGGAAAGTCGTAAAGGTGGAACCTCACGAGGGGCCGATCAGCCAGGCCATCGTGGTACTGAATAAGGAGTCAGTATCCCCAATAGAGGCCGCTCACGGGGAGCTGAACTTGGGATTCAGTGTCATCCGCATCAAAGTCTATAATCCCTTATAGACTCTAACTCGAAGGAGGACCCGACCGGCAACCCAGCCGAGCAGGTCTTTCCCGAGGAGACAGAGGCTCCTGGAGATGATGAACCGGAAGATGGCTACTCAACCGACGCGTCGCTAAGCAGAGGGATGCAGGCGATGAATCCGGCGGACGAAGACGACGGCGACCTCAGCGGCAGCGAGGAAGCGGACGTCACAGTGGTGGAGGGGAACTCGGCAAATGTCGCTAAGACTACTGCAAGTGAACCTCCATCACAGTAAAGCAGCGTCGGCTGCCCTCCTGCTACGCCTGGCTGACGGCGGGGCAGACCTAGTACTCATACAGGTGCCTTGGGTGGTAGGAGGCAAGGTTGCTGGACTGGGTACCAAAGATTTCAAGCTGCTGCTTGATCCAAAAGAAGGTAAAATTCGAACCTGCATTTTAGCCAAAAGGCACCTTAGCATATTTTTGCTTCATAATTACAGCAACGGAGACAACACCGTAGCAAGTCTGGAGCTTCCAGCTGCTACAATCAGGGTGGTTTCAGCTTACATGGCCTTTGAGAAGGAAGACCCCCCAGACGAGCTTGTCCGGACACTGGTCAAAGATAGCGAGGCGCTCAAAATAGGACTGGTAATCGGCTGCGACGCAAACGCTCACCACACTCAGTGGGGAAGCCCAACAAGCAACAACAGGGGTGAGTCTCTTTTTAACTCCATCCTTGGCTCACATCTATTTCTATGCAACAGGGGTAATACCCCCACCTTTATTACAAAAAATAGCCAAACAGTCATTGACCTTACCATGGTGTCAGGTAATCTGCTAGAAGCAGTCAGAAACTGGGAAGTCTCAAACGAACACTCTTTCTCTGACCATAGATTTATAGAAACCACTTTATCACTAGACCCTTCTACTCCAGCTGAATTCGTCAACCATAGACGTAGCAACTGGCGCGCTTATAGGGAAGCCCTACTAAACATTCTTCCAATAGAACCCCCAAATGACAACAGTGATATACTCAGTCTTGATAACATAGTAGGGATGTTCACGAATGCCTGCAACTCGGCTTTCGAAGCAGCCCACCCTAAACGCAAACCGAGAGGAACCAAAAAGCCTCCTTGGTGGACACAGAAACTTTCAGAGCTCAGATCCAGTTGCAGAACCCTTTTAAACAGGGCAAAAGCAGGAAATGAGGATCTAAAATGGCAACAGTACAAGTTAGAACTAGCCTCCTACAAGAAGGCCATAAGGAAAGAAAAAAGATCAGCTTGGCAGACCTTCTGCTCAAACATAGAGGAAACAGCCGATGCAGCTCGGCTTAGGAAGATCCTCTCCAAAACAACCCCCTCCTTGGGGTACCTTCAAAAACCAGATGGCTCGTGGACAGACTCTAGTGAGGAGTCCCTAAGCCTACTACTAGACACCCACTTTCCGGGTAGTCTCCCGGTAGAACGTCTCCCAGAAAATCATGCAGGTCTAAGCATTGACTTGGAAACGCTTCTTTCCGAACGCAACATAAGTTGGGCCATAAACAGCTTCAAACCCTTCAAATCACCAGGACCCGATCATCTCTCACCTGCGCACATCCAACACGCAGGTCAACTTGCCATCAACTGGCTAAAGACAATTTTCCGTACCATTTTTAGGATAGGAACGTTGCCATCAACATGGAGGGAAACAAAGGTAGTCTTTATACCCAAAGCGGGCAAAGCCTCGCACACGATGACGAAAGATTTTAGGCCCATAAGTCTGACATCCTTTCTCCTTAAGAGCTTTGAGCGACTGATTGGACTGCTCATCAGGTCAGTCATGGACTCGAAACAGTTATCAGCAGCGCAGCATGCATATGCATCCCTCACCGACCTGGGTGTTGAGATCCAAGTCGTGGAGTTAATCCATAAATTGCTGATGAGCAGAATGGTAACCTCCACCCTAGGAATCTCAACACAAACAAGGTTCGTGAACAGGGGAACCCCTCAGGGTGGTGTACTCTCCCCCCTGCTATGGAAGATCGCAGTAAATAAGTTGTTTTGCTACATGGAAGGGGGTGGATGCAAGGTTGTGGCATATGCGGACGATGTAGCCATTATTTTCTCAGGAAAATTTCCTCAGACACTATGCGATCTAATGACCGCCAAACTTAAAATACTCTCTGACTGGACAACAGAAAGAGGTCTAGGGGAAAAACCCCTCGAAAACGGAACTGGTGCTGTTTACAAACAGATACAAGATTCCTCAACTAAACCCACCAATATTAAATAACTGCTCTCTCTCCTTCAGTGACAACGCCAGGTATTTGGGGTTAGTATTAGATAAGCGTCTGACATGGAGACTAAACAGCCAAGAGAGAACGAGGAAGGCAACAATTGCCCTCTACTCCTGCAAAAAGGCCATCGGAACGAAATGGGGCATGTCCCCAAAAATCGTCAACTGGATACACACAGCGATAGTTAAGCCTATTCTGCTCTACGGAGTGTCAATATGGTGGCCCGCGCTAATGAAGCAGACAACCACAACAAACCTAAACAAGGTACAACGAATGGCATCCTTATGCATAGGCGGAGCCCTTCGCACCACCCCCAACGAGGCGCTAAATGCTATTCTAAACCTTCCAAGTCTGGACTTAGCCGGCATGGAACGAGCTAAGATAGCTGCGGTTCGGATGAGGGACTTAGGGCAGTAGAAACCCCAAATATACGGTCATGCCAGGATACTCCAGCAAGGCACAATGATCCCACCCAGTACAGATCTATGCAAACCTATTGAATACATCCACACCCCCTTTGAAGCATTGCTCCCAAACAGAGAAGACTGGGAGCAAGGCCAGCCGGGCCCTACAGAGGCAGTCAATTTCTACACTGACGGCTCAAAATTAAATAATCAAGTCGGACGAGGTATATACTTCGAACAACTTATCAGGAAATCCTTCAGACTTCCGGATCACTGTAGCGTCTTCCAGGCGAAAGTATTTGCCATAATTGAAGCTTTGATGCTTCTGAACGATGCAAACTGTCAGAATAAACTGATTAACATCTATAGTGATAGTCAGGCGGCTATCAGGTCGATTATCTCGACCAATACAAACTCCCACACCATATCAAACTGCCGCAAATCTCTGCACGGGATGGCTCTGCAGTTTAAAATTTACCTGATATGGGTCCCGGGTCACCGGAACATTACAGGCAATTGTATTGCAGATGAGCTGGCCAGGCATGGCACTACCGTTCCTCTCCTTCCGGACAAGGAAAACATTGGTATGCCGATGGCCACCTGCAAGCTTAACATTAAAAACCAATATAAGAAACTTGCGAGCCTAGCATGGACACATGTTAAGCACTGTCGCATCTCTCGCCAGACATGGCCAATCATTGACGCGAAGAGAACTTCGGAACTATTAAGACTAAACCATACCGAGTGCGGAATGGTAATACGAGTGTTAACAGGCCACTGGTTGGTTGGCACACACGCAAGCAGATTGGGCGCGCCCCGAAACGATTTCTGCAGAAGCTGCAGGGACGAGGAGGAAGAGGAAACGGTGGAACACCTGTTCTGTTCCTGCCCGGCCCTGAGCAGACTGTACCACTTAGGGAATCCCTTCATGAGCAGTCTATCTGAACTGGCGAACATAAGCCTAAAACGAATAATAAAATTCATAAAAGCAACCGGATGGGAATTATGCTAAGCCAGCTGCAATAAAGGCAGCAGATTTTTAGGAAAGGGGATACAGATCCACGCGGTACCACAATGGACCTTTTAAGGACTAAGTGTGTCAATGATTTGGCAGCCGCTCTAACCTAACCTAACCTAACTTACGGATCTATGGACTATGAGACATTTTTCTTTTGTTAAGCACAAAATAAAATATGATTGAAAAACAAAAAAAAAAAAATTAAATTACAACGTCGCACAATGCCATTGTTTCGCCACAGCTATTATAATTTGAGGCTCCAATTCCACACTGTCGGCAAATAACGACTGAACATTTATGAGATGATCTTTCGCGCCAGATTCGAGGATAAGTCCGTAATTATTCCTTATTATACTGTTATTCACTTTCTTTAACATAAATGCGATGCCATGAGTTGTTGCGTCTTGAGTCTGCTTATTTGATGTATTTTTTCGGTGAAAATATTCTTATAATGGTAACAATTATTCTTGATACGCCCATACTTTAAAAAATAGTGACATTAAATATTATTAAGGTTCCCCGTTTTTTAGGTTAAGGTTAAGTCACCTGACATTAAAATTTTTAATTTTATTTCTTTTTACAAACGCGTTCATAACTGTCTTCCTGGTGTCATTGTTATCATTTATTATTTTTATTTCCTGATCAAGAAGTCTATTTTTTACGAAAGCTAAGGTTAAAGGAAGGAAGATAGCAAGGTTATAAGTAAGCGCGACACCTTGTCCATTTCATTCATTTTGGCACCGGCGGCTAAAAAGTCATTGATCATTTCATCGAAAAAATTAAAATGGCCTAATAGTGTCATCTCACTCGACAGCTTAAAAGCAAGCAATCGTTTGCGCACAGCCAATTGCGTAGCCAAACTCTTTCTCTTCATATACCGCATTTAAATTATTGAGATCTGACACACGTATATGTCACCCGTGGCGCTTTCTTTCAGGCGTCATCCACTTAATTTTGCTTTTGATCGTCTAATATAAATCTGACGCGCGGATATGTCACACGGTCCCAAAGATGGTGCAGTTTCTGCAGATTAACCTGCACCACAGCAAGGCAGCATCCGCTGCCCTCCTCACCCGCCTGGCAACAGGCAACATAGACGTAGTCCTCATTCAAGAGCTATGGATTGTTGGTAACAACATCTGTGGCTTATCAACCCCCTATACAAGCTATTTTTCACCAGAACCTGCATTCTTACAAAGACACACTCTAACACATTTCTTATTCCACAGTTTAGCGAAGGCGACCTCACCACTGTCAGACTGGAGCTAAACGAAAACACTCATCACACCATATCATTCTATCTGGCTCACGACTACGAAGGGCCACTACCAAACATCACTACACAACAACTCATACATACACACTCATCTAAGGATCTCATCCTGGGTGGGGACGCTAACTCTCACCACACACAATGGGGAAGTACAAACACAAACGAAAGGGGTGAGTTACTCTACGACTATCTCCTTCAATCAAATCTATTCATCTGACCCAACATTCATCCCTAGAAATAGGAGGGAAGTCTTAGACATTACACTAATATCTGATCCCCTACTTAACCAGCTAGAAGCGTGGAAGGGGGGGATCGAGCACTCATTCTCAGACCACCGATACATAGAATTTACAAAACCTCTAGACTGCCCTCCCGCCGAGAACATTACCAATCTTAGATTTACCAACTGGGGATACTACAAAAACCTCCTCAACAGGAACCTACACGCTCCACCGACGCACGTACGCAACGGTCAAGAATTAGATAACCTAGTTAACACTTTTACTGATATCTGCCGTGAGGCCTTAAAAAGGGCTTGCCCAAGCAGAACAGTCAAGGCAAAGCACAAACCCCCATGGTGGAACGCAACCCTGGCGAACCTTAAAAGAGAGTGTAGAACTTACTTGAATAGAGCTAAATACAACAATAGCGAATCTTCCAGGAATTTATACCATACAAAACTTAGCCTATACAAAAAGGAAATTAGAATATCAAAACGAAGAGCTTGGGCTAATTTCTGCAGTAGCATAGAATCTGCTGCGGAAGCATCCAGACTCAGAAGAATTTTAGCAAAATCTCCAGCAACCATTAGCTATCTAAAAACCAATGCTGACAGCTGGACGGAAACCCTTGAACTACTGTTAGACACCCACATCCCTAAAAACGCCCATGTAGTGGAGGACCTCTACGTAGAGGAGAACTTAGACGACCAGAGTATAGACAACATTTCGAACACTGGCCGCATTCAGTGGACTGTTAACTCTTTTAAGCCCTTCAAATTCCCCATTCAAACCCAAGATGGGTTCTTCCCGGCCCAGCTACAACGGACACCAGGTACTTCCCTACCCTGGCTGACAGCCATCTACCACGGCTGCCTTGCTCTAAACCATATTCCTACAAGGTGGCTGGACGTTAAGGTAATTTTTATACCGAAAGCCGGCAAACCCTTCCACACCAACCCAAAGGACTACCACCCGATTAGTCTCTCTTCCTTCTTGTTGAAGACCCTGGAAAGGCTAACTGACACCCATATCAGGCTAACCATCGACCAAAGCCTACTCTCTGACGCACAGCACGCGTACCGAAAGGGTAGATCAACAGATACCGCCCTCCACTCTTTAGTATCCAGTATAGAGAGAGGATTCCGCAATAAGGAATACTCTCTGGCAGCGTTTCTAGACATAGAAGGCGCCTTTAACAACGTCACCCCAACGGAGTTTACTGGTGCTCTGATTGAACTGGGCATTGAGCGGCCCATAGTGGGACTTATACACACCATTCTAACCAGCAGAGTAGTGTACTCCACTATGGGATCAGCCCACTCGACCAGGAATGTCAGCAGAGGAACCCCACAAGGGGGCGTACCCTCACCTCTTCTATGGGTTTTAGTGGTCAACAAACTGCTATTACTTCTGGAAGAAGCGGGCACTAAAGTGGTAGCCTACGCGGACGACGTGGTTATCCTACTGCAAGGCAAATTCCCGCAAACTCTTTGCAATCTAATGGAGACAGCCTTATCCACCCTCTCCAGGTGGACTGCTGTCTGTGGACTGGGAGTTAACCCAGAAGAGACCGAACTAGTTCTCTTTACAAGGAAGTATAAGGAACCAAATCGAATTCTCCCAAAACTACACCTAACGCGCCTAACCCTTAGCAACCAAGCAAGGTACCTAGGTGTCATTCTTGACAAAAAAATCCTCTGGACAGACAACGTCCTAGGTCGCACACGCAAAGCGGCCATAGCCCTCTTCGCTTGTAAAAAAGTCATAGGGAGGAAGTGGGGTTTCTCCACCATGATAGTTCACTGGCTATACACTGCAATAGTCAGGCCCATTCTCCTCTACGGAAACATTGTATGGTGGCCTTCCCTAGAAAAGAATTGCAACCTCCGGAGCACTAAACACAATTCTCGACCTCCAACCCCTGGACCTACTTGCCAAAAGCTTGGCATCTGCAACAGCGCTAAGGCTCCGCGAAGCAGCGGCATGGACAACAGGCTCTACTGGTCACTCAAACATCCTATCAAAACATACATCCTTACCACGTAGTACAGACTACGTTCTACCCGTAGTCAACTTCGAAAGAAGATACAAGATCTTCATACCCACCCGTACAGACTGGGACAACCTCCCACACCAATTCGAAAACGCCGTCAACATATACACAGACGGCTCCAAGCCTAACTCCCAAACAGGTGGGGGTGTCTTCTCTCCGGAACTAGACATATAAGTCTCATTCCGCCTACCAGACCTCTGTAGTGCTTTCCACGCGGAAGTCATGGCACAATATGGTCACTCATCTGAGAATCAACCTCATCTGGGTGCTTGGACATCGCAATATTGAGGGCAACATAACAGACGAGCTAGCAAGACATGGGACAACCGCCGACATCCATCGCGATAAGGACACGGTGGGTATGCCCATGGCTAACTGCAAGCTCCATCTCAGGAAGAGACTGTACACACTTTCCAACAACCCTTGGAACTCAATCTCAACTTTCCATAATTCTAGACTCACATGGCCAAAATACAACTCGAAAAGAACAAAAAGTCTTCTTTAATGTAGCAGGGAGGACATATTCACTCTCCACTGTCTTATATGGACTCATGGGCACAGGCTGGGACTCAGTAACCACGACTTCTGCCGCAGCTGCAAACAGATAGACGAAGAGGAGAGCATCGAACACCTCCTATGCTTCTACCCAGCGCTAGGTAGCTACACACTTCCGAACCTTGCGGGCATTCAGGGCGTAAGCATCCAAAAGATCTTATGTTTCCTAAGAAGAACAAAATACTTCGCGAAAGCAAATAACCCATGAGCTAAGGAAAAGGATCTAGTCAGAGATCATGTGGTATCAAAAGATGCCCAATGCGGCCTAAGTGTGGGGAGAATTATCTAATCTCCAACCACTCATACCTAACCCAACCTAATAGCAAGTGATGATATTGATTTATTTTTATAGCAAGTGATGATGTAGATTTATTATTATAGCCATTTCTTGCGTCAGCAAGTCGTTTTTAATATTTTGCAAATTTTAATACCTCTTGTTCAGTGCGATTTTCAGAGGCCTTCCCGGAAGCGCTGTTGAATTTACAGTTTGATTACTATCTGAAGGGAGTTGTAAACACACGAGATCACAGATTGGAAAGTCTGGGTGACTTCTTAAATGGGCTGTTATATACGACTTGTGGAACTCATGACCACATTTAGTTTTGTATGTTGAAACAGTTTACAACTCTTTTTCGCACAATATGCATTTCGGGACGTTTCCCCCTTGTGCCACCCCATCGTCCGGCACAATCTTGTGACGATCCTGCCCGACGGCTAGACCGTCACATTATATATATATAAGTAATAGTTTACTAGGTCTGGCAGTGTTATTATTAGTACGTAAGTGATATGAAATGAAGGATTATGATTTATTAAGTGGAAAGCGAACATATGGATTTATGGGGTGCAAAACCAAAATAGGTCAAGTTTGGTTCCGCACCATCCGACCGAGGTGGCAACCATAGGGAAAAATACTAGAAAATAGAGAAAATACCAAACCGATCTGACAAGGAAAAGGGAAGAAGGATGAAATGGGCACACGGTGGTTTCCGGGCTCTCTCGTCTCGGGGATCGGAAGGTGTACGGTTGCGCACGCGGAAAAGAATAGGCAAGAAAAAACGCGGAGAAAAGAAAGCCCGGTCGGTAGGAAGTAAGGTTAGTGTAATCGGCGCAGTGAAAACCAAGAATCGATTAAGCACGACAAATAAAATTGAGTGAACTAATACAAAAGGAAAAGGCGAGCGGTATTGATGTACATATTGGGTGTCTCAGTGACTTTACAAATTTCTTGTAAAAGGACCTCTGGATCCGACTGAGAGTTATATCCTGGCCAGAGAGAATCCTTACAAGTGGCGCCCGAACAGGGACATTGAGGCTAACTAGAGCAACACCAAAGTGGCCTAAAGACCCACTGAGATAGAGATCTTTATCCCGAAGGACCGCGCCACTGCCGAGCGTTACCAACCGTTAGAGTGAAGGACTCCAAAGAGCAAAAGGATAAGGAAAAGGAGATTCGCGCACTGCAATAAACTATGGCTAACCCGAAGGAGTCCGACGGCGAATACGAAGAAGGAGAAGCAAACCCAGGCGTAGGAGTACGATGGATTTACGCTCGCCGCAAAAACGAATTAGCCGCTCTAGCCCTCGAGTTCGGGTCTAGCGCCGACGGCAACGTAGGAGAAACACAGAAGGCATTCGCCACACTTGTGAGCACAGGATCGTTTCCAAAGTCGGCGTGGAAACGGCTCGCTCAACTACAGGAGCAGTATAGCTCGAGAGCTGCATCTCCGAACCGGCTAAGAGACGACAAAGGGTTTATGTCGGGAGCCAAGACGACCCAGGTTAGCCAGAGTCAGGTCCCGCATTTCGCCGGAAACACCTCTCCCGGAAGACTGACAAGCCATCGAGGAGTCCATCCCGACACGTCACGAGATTTCATCGTCCCGTCCCTCGGAAACCACGGCGGGCCGAAACCGCCCGAGTCAGAAGCTCCATTCACCATCACTCTGGCCCGACATTTGCTAGCCGAGCGAATGCACAAATGGAATCTACGGTTCGACGGAGCGTCAGACCCTCTGACCTTGATCGCCGAACTGGAGGAGAAAATAGCAACGTATGGAATTAATCAGGAGGAGGTACCCCGCGCTATGTCAGAGATTTTCGAAAGTAGAGCAGCACGATGGTTCCGCACGAGCCACTTACAGACAGCTACGTGGGCGGAGTTTCGGGCCGAGTTCTTAGGTTTCTTCTTGCCCCCCCGTTACTTCGAGCGACTAGAGGACGAGATCCGAGCCCATATCCAGGGAGTGGATGAGACATTCAAGGAGTACTTGGTCGAGTTAAGGACCAAGATGCAGCAAGCCGGATACCAAAAGGAGGAAGAACTTTATCGGATCTATGAAAATATGGCACCAGAATACCGTCTGTATATAAGACGCCACGAGTTCGAGACGCTGGAACAATTAACCCGCATGGCGACGGAATACGAAAGGGTGAGACAGCTGACGTCGAGTCACGCAGGCACTCATAGGATGGGGACTACAGACCGGGACAGGACCAACCCTCGTCGGACGCCGAACCCCTTTCGAAGCCCAGAGGTACCCATTCAAGTAGGGAATGCAACTCATCAAATGATCAGACAGCCCCTATCAAACATCTACGTACAGCGAGCTTGTAGCAGGTGCGGAGAAGTTGGCCTTTTCAGACGGGGTTGTACTAATGCGCGCCTGAAGTTTAGCTGGGATTGCGGTCGTAGGAATATATTGACTGTCGATTGTTGTCGCCGAGATACCCCGGGAAACGAACAACGTCTTCGCCGAGATGCGGGCGCAGCCGAGTCGGGCGAAGTCGCAGCCCGACATCAAGGAACCCACCACTAAGGATAAGCAACGGCCTGATCGCTGCTACCGTGCGGATCGGAGGTCGATGGGTGGACGCCACGGTGGATACGGGAGCGTCGAGGAGCTTTGCGAGCGAAGGGTACGTTCGTATGGTAGCGGGACCGGAGGAGATGTAAGAGATCATCACTACGATAGCGTTAGCTGATCGGTCAAGCCTGGCAGTGAAGAAGCTATGGCGCACTCGCGTGGAATTAGCTGGCACGCGAGTGTGGATGCCATTCTTGGTGATGCCAACCATGTTGGATCGCGTGATATTAGGCATGAACTTCTTGGCGGCGATGGGAACACAAATACAGTGCGGAGAAGCCATCTTAAAGGTAAAATTGAGCCCGTCGGCGGAAGACCCCCGATTGCGGCCGAGTAAAGTCGATCGGATGTCCTCAGAGGATACGAGCCCGGAAGTACTCGAAGTAAGGAGTACGACGGTTCTAGGAAAGCAGGAATCCGACGACAAGGACACTATGTATACAGAGCGGAGTGAGGTCCCCGCGCACAACCGGATCATGCGCCAGATGACCCCATCAGGAGAACGAAAGGACGACCACGGAGGAGACGAGATCAGGAGGTACGACGAACCGGGAAGAGTCTTGGAGGACTTTCGGTCGGACGAAATCAAAGAAGCAGAGGATGGAGAATCAATGACGGAAGAGGATGACCTAAGACCCGACCAGCGGGTATTCATCACCCGAGAGTTGACGCTCTTCAAGGGGCTTTGAGGGGTATCACACGTGGCGGAGCATCGGATTATAATGCGAGACGATAAACCCTTGAAACAAAGGTGCTACGCAAGGAATCCGGCAATGCAGAGCGTGATTGACGCCCAAGTGGATGAACTACTCCGAGAAGATGCCATCGAACCTTCGCGGAGCCCGCATAGCGCACCCATAGGTTAGGTTAGGTTAGGTAGGAGTGGTTGGAGACTAAATATTAGTCCCCTCACTTAGGCCACAATGGGCCCCTTGTGATACCACATGATCTCTGAAAGATCCGTTTCCCTAGCTCATGGGTTTTCTGCCTTCGCGAAGTATTCTGTTCTTCTTAAGAAACATAGTAGTTTTTGAATGCTTACGTCCTGAATGGCCGCAAGGTTCGGAAGTGTGTAGCTACCTAGGGTTTTAAAGCGCTTTAGGTTATGCGCTGGGCAGAAGCATAGGAGGTGTTCGATGCTCTCCTCTTCGTCTATCTCTTTGCAGCTGCGGCAGAAGTCGTGGTTACTTAGACCCAGCCTTGTCGCATGAGTCCCTATGAGACAGTGGCCCGTGAGGGCATTTAAGAGAGTGGAGATGTCCTCCCTACTACATTGTAGGAGAGTTTTTGTTCTTTTCGTGTTATAGTTTGGCCATGTGAGTCTAGAATTGTGGCATATTGAGATTGAGTTCCAACGGTTGTTGGAAAGAGTATACAATCTCTGCCTGAGAAGGAGCTTGCAGGTAGCCATGGGCATCCCTACCGTGTCCTTATCACGAAGGATATCGGCGGTTGTCCCCTGTCTTGCCAGCTCGTCTGCTATGCAGTTGCCCTCAATGCTGCGGTGCCCAGGCACCCAGATGAGGCTGATTCTCAGATGAGTGGCCATCTCGTTAAGAGATTTGCGGCATTGAGAGATTGCTTTTGAGCTCGTTGTGTAGGAGTCGAGGGCCCTGAGGGCAGCTTGACTATCCGAGAATATGAAGATATCACTGTCTTTATGTACAGACGTGTTCAGGTGGGTAGTGGCTTCCTGAATTGCCATCACTTCCGCTTGGAAAACACTACAGTGGTCTGGTAGGCGGAATGAGACTTTTATGTCTAGTTCGGGGGAGAAGACTCCCCCACCTGTTTGGGAGTTAAACTTGGATCCGTCAGTGTATATGTTGACGGCGTTTACGAATTGATGTGGGAGGTTGTCCCAGTCTGAACGGGTGGGTATATGAATTTTGTATCTTCTTTCGAAGTTGACTATGGGTGGGACGTAGTCTGTATAACGTGGTAGGGGTGAATGTTTTGATAGGATAATGGAGTGACCCGTGGAGCCCGTTGTCCAAGCCGCTGCTTCACGGAGTCTCAGCGCTGTTGCAGATGCCCAGCTTTTGGCAAGTAGGTCCAGGGGTTGGAGATCGAGAATTGTGTTTAGTGCCTCGGTGGCGGTAGTGCGCAGCGCCCCACTGATGCAGAGCTCTGCGCTCCTTTGGACCTTGTGAAGGATCCGGAGGTTGCAGTTCTTATCTAGAGAAGGCCACCAAACGATGTTTCCGTAGAGGAGAGTGGGCCTGACTATTGCAGTATATAGCCAGTGAACTATCATGGGGGAGAAACACCACTTCCTCCCTATGGCTTTTTTACAAGCGAAGAGGGCTATGGCCGCTTTGCGTGTGCGATCTAGGATGTTATCAGTCCAGAGGAGCTTTTTGTCAAGGATGACACCTAGGTACTTTGCTTGGTTGCTAAGGGTTAGGCGCGTTTGGTGTAGTTTTGGGGGAACTAGAATTGGTACCTTGTACTTCCTTGTAAAGAGAACTAGTTCGGTCTTTTCCGAGTTAACTCCCAGTCCACAGCCAGCCGTCCACCGGGAAAGGGTGGATAGGGCTGTCTCCATTAGATTACAAAGGGTTTGCGGGAACTTGCCCTGCAGTAGGATAACCACGTCATCCGCGTAGGCTACCACTTTTGTGCCCGCCTCTTCTAGAAGTGATAGCAGTTTGTTGACCACCAAAACCCATAGAAGAGGTGAGAGTACGCCCCCTTGTGGGGTTCCTCTACTGACATTCCTGGTCGAGAGGGCCGATCCCATAGTGGAGTGCACTACCCTGCTGGTTAGCATGGTGTGTATGAATCCCACTATGGGCCGCTCAATGCCCAGTTCAGTCAGAGCACCAGTGATCGCCGTTGGGGTGACGTTGTTGAAGGCGCCTTCTATGTCTAGAAACGCTGCAAGAGAGTATTCCTTATTGTGGAAGCCTCGTTCTATACTGTACACTAGAGAGTGGAGGGCGGTATCGGTTGATCTACCCTTACGGTACGCATGCTGTGCGTCAGAGAGTAGGCTATGGTCGATGGTTAGTCTGATATGGGTGTCAATTAGCCTTTCCAGGGTCTTCAACAAGAAGGAAGAGAGACTGATCGGGCGGAAGTCCTTTGGGTTAGTGTGGGAGGGCTTGCCGGCTTTCGGTATAAAGATTACCTTGACGTCCAGCCACCTTGTTGGAATATGGTTTAGAGCAAGGCAGCCGTGGAAGATGGCTGTCAGCCAGGGAAGGGACATATCTAATGTCCGTTGTAGCTGGGCCGGGAAGAACCCATCTGGGCCAGGTGATTTGAAGGGCTTAAAAGAGTTAACAGCCCACTGAATGCGGTCAGGGTTTGAAATGTTGGCAATACTCTGGTCGTCTAGATTCACCTCTATGTGGAGGTCCTCCACTACCTGGGTATTGTTAGGGAAGTGTGTGTCTAACAGTAGTTCAAGGGTTTCCTCACTGTTTTCCGTCCAGCAATCAGCATTGGTTTTAAGATAGCCAATGGTAGCTGGAGCTTTAGCTAGAATTCTTCTGAGTCTGGATGCCTCCGCAGTAGATTCTATGCTACTGCAGAAGTTAGCCCAGGCTCTTCGTTTTGATGTTCTTATTTCCTTTTTGTATAGGCTTAGTTTTGAATGATATAGATTCCAGGAGGATTCGCTATTGTTGTATTTAGCTTTATTGAAGTAAGTTCTACACTCTCTTTTAAGGTTCGCTAGGGTTAGGTTCCACCATGGGGGTTTGTGCTTTGTTTTGACTGTTCTACTTGGGCAAGCCCTTTTTAAGGCTTCACCGCAGATATCAGTAAAAGTGTTAACTAGGCTATCTAATTCATGACGGTTGCGCATGTGTGTCGGAGGAGCGGGTAGGTTCCTGTTGAGGAGATTTTTATAGTATCCCCAGTTGGTTAATCTTAGATTAGTTATGTTCTCGGCGGGAGGATGTTCTAGACTTATTGTAAATTCTATGTATCGGTGGTCCGAGAATGAGTGTTCGATCCCCACCTTCCACGAGTCTAGCTGGTTAAGTAAGGGATCAGATATTAGAGTAATGTCTAGTACTTCCCTGCTATTTCTAGTGATGAAAGTTGGGTCATTACCTTTGTTGCAGATGAATAGATTTGATTGAAGGAGATAGTCGTAGAGTAACTCACCCCTTTCGTTGGTGTTTGTACTTCCCCATTGTGTGTGGTGTGAGTTAGCGTCCCCACCCAGGATGAGTTCCTTAGATGAGTGAGTGCGTATGAGTTCTTGTGTAGTGATGTTTGGTAGTGGCCCTTCGTGGTCGTGAGCCAGATAGAATGATGCTATGGTGTGATGGGTGTGTTCGTTTAGCTCCAGTCTGACCGTGGTAAGGTCGCCTTCGCTAAACTGTGGAATAAGAAATGTGTTAAAGTGTGTTTTTGTAAGAATGCAGGTTCTGGTTTTACCCTTGTCCTTGGTGTAAAATAGCTTGTATAGGGGGGTTGATAGGCCACAGATGTTGTTACCAACAATCCATGGCTCTTGAATGAGGACTACGTCTATATTGCCTGTTGCCAGGCGGGTGAGGAGGGCAGCGGATGCTGCCTTGCTGTGGTGCAGATTAATTTGCAGAAACTGCACCATCTTTGGGACTGGGGTCGGGCTGGGTACCCTCCGCTTCCTCCGCTATGTCCTGGAGGACAGAGCGCCCTGGTCGGGTTGTGTCCTGGGTGCACAGCTGTTTCAGGCTCTCCGTCAGCTCCGAGTCGGTTGACACGTAGCCGGTGAGGGTGGCCTCCTCGTGATCTGGTTCGTCGTCGCTCGGGGGTTCGTACGACGCACAGGCAGCCAGGTTGTCTGCCGCTGTTTTATCGGTGTCATAAATACGAAGCTGCACCTTGTCGAACCCGTAGTTCACTCTGTGCTGCTGGGCTGCGAGGGGTTCCAAGCAGGCCTGGTTTAGGAGGATAACCACGCTCATGGTGACTCGCTCGGTTTTCTCCACCTTGACCACCTTCCAACCGTCTGTTGGCAGTTTTGGGTTGAACCTGGTCAGCAGGCTGAGTATAGCCTCTGGTTCCGATGGTTCCGACGGCAGCCACACCCTCGCTCTCGGTCGAGACGGGATGTCCGCAGCCTCACAAACTGCCAGCTTGGCCCCGGGGTAGACCTCGCCGACTTTGTCAATTGCAGCCTTGTAGAGTGCTGCCGATCTCTCGTCTTCGCAGGCGATCAACTTTACGTTGCCCTGGTACCACCCTGCATCTGTGCAATCGGGTGGCGGTCCTGGGTTTTCGTCCAGCACTTTCAAGGCCACTGTCGCAAGGGCCCGTCTAACCAGACCCCAATGGTTTCTTGGGATCCTTCCGCCTTCATCGCTCTGGTCGATGACTCCAATGATCTTCCGATCCTTTACCACTTCCGCAAAGGATCTCGACCATGTGCCGCGGTTGGTTACTTTGGCCTTCTTGCTCGCTGGTTGAGCTGACTCCATCGACCTCTCTCGCTTGTTGCTGGTAGTCATAGCGATGTCGAAATCTGGGATAACTGCCTTCGCCCAGGCTATGTCCTCTTGGATTTTCTGGTAATCCAATTTCGAAGTCTGATCCTCACGTATCGGATTGGTGGCCAGCCGTTTGAGGATCCTAGTAGCCTTCTTTCTTTCAAGAGGTCCTGCCTGGTTAGGTGGTACCCTCTTAAACTCCTTTGCCCTAGTACTCACCATGAGACCGGCTTTGGCGCTCCCCTCAGGTTGGAGTGGCTGGTTAGCCACACCTACGCTGGTGGGAGGCTTGGGCTTGTCGCTATGGCGAGTTGGGCTTAGCCGGCTGCGTTGTTCGCTGGCCTTGGCAGGGGTCGACGTCACGTGGACTGGGGTAGTCAGAGCCGTGATCTTGCTCTTACTTTCGTCGTTGGTTACGACTTCCGACTTTATAAGAGTGTCGGGCTCTCGTCTTGTGCAGACTTTTTGTTTATTAATTGTTAAGTTCTCCATGTTAAATCCCACGAGCTGCGGAGAAAGGACAGGTCCACCCGGGCAGAGATCCGCCGTACCCGGGTAAGGCTGACTTAGAACAGGCGGTCGCCACTTGCCTGAGCTCACCGTTTGAGACTGAGTTATTTGATGACTCGGGCTCCCAGCCAGATTGACTCTCGGCACGGTACGAGTGACACCTTAGTCCAGCCCGGGGTGAGATGAGTTGTGTGGGTGGGAAAGAGGTAGGCGGCAGCACAAGCGCGACGTCGGTACTGCTACGGCGCAGATACCCGCTGACTGTCCGGGGCTACTTATTTGCGCTTCGTGTTGGGGGCTTGGCGGTAGGCGGGCCGTGTCCAACTTCCACGCTTATTCGTAGCTACCCTGGAGAACCAGGGCGCTCGCTATCCGCAACCTGCGACCCGTTCGGTAGCCTTCAGCTCGGCGCCCTCAGAGCCATCTCACTAGCTCTTTGGCCGAATAGCGCACCCATAGTGTTGGTCAAAAAGAAGACGGGTGAATGGCGCATATGCGTTGATTATAGGCAATTGAACGCTCACTCAGTGCCCGACGCGTAACCCGTCCCCAGGATCAACCACATCTTGGAAAAACTACGTCAAGCCCGATTCGACGTTGGACTTAGAGCACGGTTATTGGCAAATACCCATGGCCAAGGATATCCGTCAGTTCACGGCCTTCAGGAAGGTGGAAGGTCATGCCCTTCCGTTCCGGGCTGCACTCGGCCAGCGCAACCTTCCAGCGCGCCTCGGATAGGTGCGGACATGGAGTCGTTCGCCTTCGCCAATTTGGACGATATCATCGTTATAGGCGCCACGGAGGAACAACATTCGGCCAATCTGGGCGGAGTCTTCCGTAGGCTACGGAGGGCGAACCTGAAGGTGAACCCAAAGAAATGCGCTTTCTTTAAGCGGATGTTTGTGATTGTGCGCCGAAGGAGTCCAGACTGACCTGGAGAAAGTGAAGGCCATTACCAACCTTAAGTCCCCTACATGCCTCAAGGAGCTCCGACAGTGGCTAGGCATGGCCTCTTGGTATCGCCGGTTCGTCCCTAACTTCGCAACCGTGGTACAACCAATGACTACCCTGTTGAAGAAAGGCCGGAAGTGGGCATGGGGTCCCGAGCAACAGAACGCGCTAGAAGAGGTAAAAAGAAGGTTAACCACCGCCCCCGTGTTAGGGTGTCCCGACTTCGACAAGACGTTTGTGTTGCAAACTGACGCTGCGACGTGGGGCTAGGAGCGGTCTTGTCGCAAGATATCGAGGGCCAGGAGAGAGTCATCGCGTACGCCAGCCGTCGACTCACAGCCGCGGAGGGCACTTACACGACGACGGAAAAAAAGTATCTGGCCATCATATGGGCTATCAGAAAAATGCGGTGCTACTTGGAAGGGTATCGGTTCGAGGTGGTTACCGACCACCAAGCCCTCAAATGGTTGAACTCCATCGAAAGTCCCTCCGGTCGGGTAGCAAGATGGGCGCTGGAGTTGCAACAGTTCCAGTTCGACGTGCGGTACCGTCGAGGCAAATTGATCGTGGTAGCGGACGCGTTATCCCGACAACCCTGTGGAGTCTTGCAACAGATGGCCGAAGTGGACACACCCTGTAAATGGATCCAAGGTATGCGAGTTAAGATAAAAGAATACCCCGAGAAGTTCTCAGACTACATGATGGAAAATGGGCAACTATGCCGGAAATTGGGACACAGAGCTGATGACGAGGACTACTTCCCGTGGAAACTGTGTATCCCTAGTTCAAATAGAGTCCGAGTCCTCCAAGAATGCCACGACGCGCCCACGGCTGGACATCTGGGCGTCCGAAAAACCGTTTCTCGACTATCTCAGAGGTATTTCTGGCCCGGCATGTTTAGGGACGCGAAGCGTTACATCCAGCGCTGCGAGTCGTGCCAAAAGTTCAAAACCGCCCAGACGAAAGCGGCAGGCAAAATGTGAGCCCGCATAACGAGCGAACCGTTTGACGTTTTATGCGCAGACTTTGTCGGCCCACTACCCCGGTCTAAACACGGAAACACCATGCTCATCGTACTTCATGACGTCTTTTCTAAATGGGTGGAGTTGATCCCGTTACGGAAAGCTACCGCCGCCCAAGTTCAGAAGGCATTCCGGGAACGGATACTGGGCCGAGTCGGCATCCCTCGGAAGTTCGTCTGCGATAACGGTACTCAATTTACCAGCCGCATCTTGAAAGAGTACTTCCACACGATAGGGGTAGAGATCCAATATACTGCTCCATACTGTCCACAGGAGAACCCTACCGAGAGGACGAAACGGACGGTCAAGACGATGATAGCCCAACTCACCGAGGGAGACCAAAGTTCCTGGGACGAGCTGTTACCGGAAATAGCGCTCGCCATCAACGCAAGTGTATCGGACTCTACGGGATATAGTCCCGCCTTCCTGACACAAGGACGTGAGCCCAGACTCCCTACTATGTTATACGACGAGGTCACCCCTGGATCAGCGGTGATATCTAAGGACCCCGCAGAAAAAGGGCTCCAACTCAGAGGAATCTTCGATATTGTCAGATCCAACCTCCAACGTGCTTCCCAAGAGCAAGCACGCCATTACAACCTTTGACGCCGTGAGTGGAGACCGAAGCTCGGCGACAAGGTGTGGCTACGCCAACATCCTCTCTCGAAGGCGGTCGAAGGTTTCGCCGCCAAATTGGCCCCCAAGTATGACGGTCCATACACCTTAACGAGGTTCATATCCCCTAACCTGGTCCTGTTGCGACGCACAGGGGAAAGACGTTCAAGCTCTGCCAACATCAGTCAGCTGAAACCCTATTACTCTGAGGACTTTGGGAATGCAGCCACGGAAGAAGACGACGGGGCTGCCCTGGGAGGCGACACGAGAGGTTAAGCACGGTAGAGTTTCGCATGGTAATTTCTACGTTGAATTGTACTAACACACAATGTTATTTTCTAAGTACTCTAAGTCGAGATTTCACTGCACCGATAGGTAGGGAGCTTGAGCAATAAGGGTCTTGTATCTATAAGTTTAGTCTCCGCTTTCATATGGATGAAGTCATCGAGTTGTCGGATAGTTCGGACGATACCGAGGTTTTTCATCACGACCTTTCGGATCGCGACGAGTGGGTCGCGGAAGGGTACAGCGGAGGGGATTCGGAGGCATCGGAGGACGAAGAGGGAGAGGTCGCAGAGGACCAGTTAATCAACGATAGCCAAGGCGAAGAAGACGTATCCGACGGCGCCGAGTCTTCTGACGACCAGGAGTCTGGGGCTACGGGTGGAGCTCGGTTTGCGGGCATGTGGAGCCGTAAACCCGGCGAGACACGACGACCCACTCGACCTTCGACGACGTATACCGTCGAGGATGATCTCAGCAACGCGAGCGACAGCGACGAACGCGACGAGCCTCGAGATTACTCGTGGGGTCGCCGTTCGCAGGGGCCACGGTATCACGCACCGCGAGAAGACGACGAGCAGTCGTGGACCAGGCGAGATCCTCGAGGCGGTCACCCGAGGTACGCAGAGTCCCCCCCCCCCCCCCCCCCCCCCCACCCCTCGACCAGGTATTGACCGAAATCCAGGGGACCGGTTGGGACGGGTCGTTCATGGAGGAGTTGACCTCATCCACATCGACCGTGACGGTACCGCTGGACGAGTTAGCCCCGTTACCAGAAGGCTGGACCGGGACGGGCAAATTGCGACAACTGCCGGCATTGGCCATTCGTCTGATCGCTGAGAGGGCGGCCGGACAAGCCGGAAGAGGACACCGTGTTCGCTTCGCCGTTAAAGGGACGGATTGGCACTACGTCGTCACTGTAAAGGGCGACGGACGTCTCATCATCAGCCCCCGGTAAAAAAGGGGGGGGGGGGGGTGTGACGATCCTGCCCGACGGCTAGACCGTCACATTATATATATATAAGTAATAGTTAACTAAGTCTCGCAGTGTTATTATTAGTACGTAAGTGATATGAAATGAAGGATTATGATTTATTAAGTGGAAAGCGAACATATTTATATTTGGGGTGCAAAACCAAAATAGGTCAAGTTTGGTTCCGCACCATCCGACCGAGGTGGCAACCATAGGGAAAAATACTAGAAAATAGAGAAAATACCAAACCGATCTGACAAGGAAAAGGGAAGAAGGATGAAATGGGCACACGGCGGTTTCCGGGCTCTCTCGTCTCGGGCATCGGAAGGTGTACGGTTGCGCACGCGGAAAAGAAAAGGCAAGAAAACACGCGGAGAAAAGAATGCCCGGTCGGTAGGAAGTAAGGTTAGTGAATCAGTGTAATCGGCGCAAACCCAGGAACGATTAAACACGACAAATAAAAATGAGTGAACTAATACAAAAGGAAAAGGCGAGCGGTATTGATGTACATATTGGGTTTGGTTCCCCCCCTTCTCGCACACGTTGTTCCCCGAGCGAGCCAGGCTACTAACGATCGATGACCCAATCGGACGCGGTAAATTAGTTACGTCGGACATATATATATCATCCCGATCTTGTGAAACTCACCCACTAACCTACCTGCACAGTGAGGCGGAAGACCCGCTCACATTCCCCAAAAAAAACCTAAAAAAAACCATTAAACAAATGTTGTTTGCCAAGCTCAGAATCAAAACAAACTACTTCTCCTCCTTTTCTTTTTCTTTCTTCTTCTCTCATCATCGCGGTGCAACTCGGGTTGCAGAAAACACGGGGCCTTCAGCGCAGCCTAACTATCCGTGGCCAGTGAAAAAAATATCAATAATTCTTCCGGTTGTCAATCATCAAGTAAGTTGTTACTAATGATCCCTAAAACAAAGTATATAATGTGTCTTCCCATTTTTTCTATAACAGCCGTGGCTAGTTGATTACTTGCGGGCAAGTTATTCAACTATAGACCACAGTCACCTGATTTGGAATTTTAAATGACAATGCAAAGCAGATGAGTATCACGGCAACCATGGCTACATTGCTAACACATATTTTAGCCCACCATGATACTGCAGGAAAAAAAAGTTTTCACTAAAATTTCTCGCCACCAAGTTGGGAGCCAGATAATTTTTGAAAGATTACAATTATGAATGTAACGATTATTCTGCTTCGGTGGTAAAATTGAAGTATTAAGAACAAACGCGCAAAAGTCGGCTATGAGGGGTGGTAATCTTGTCCTTAAACTTCAGCCTTTTATTATTCCGAGATTTTAGAAGGAGAATAATCGGTCACAGCCGCACAGTCAAGAAAATAGAAAGAACATCCACATTGATCCTCAGAACTTTGAATGTCCTCCCTACCTTGGCCTTCCATACCTAAACTCTCATGGTTTCTTCAACGGCCACTTTTTGGGTGGCCAATACTTTCTTACAGAGAAATCTTCCTAGTCATAGGCAACTAAAAGGTTTTCTAAAAAATAGTAAAATCTTAATAAAATTTCTTACTACTACACTCAAAAAAATAATCACCGCAAATATTAGAAAATCGACCGTGATTTTAAAATGTCATTGAATTAAGAAATATTTTCTTGATTATAGAAAAAATTTCTAAAATTTACGGAATTCGGCATAATTTTTTTTTTGTACAGAAGAAGAGGAAGAATACCAATTTTTTCTTTAACTAATGGCGAATTTTCCTTGATTGTTTTTCTTGAAATAATGGTAAATTCTAATTTAAATTTAGTAAAGAAATACCAATATTTTAAGGAAAAAGTGAGTGTGGCGCCCACATTTTATAAGATTTTGTTCCAGTGTAATCTGAAGTTGAATCTATGTTTTAATACCTATCGAAATGCTGTGAAAAATAGTCTTTTATAATAATTACTTATTATTATGCATTGTTTTAGGCTTCCTAACGCTACAAGTTCTTAAACTTATAAATGAATGCGCTAGTCACAGCTGATATACAAATTTCAATTTGGACAAAATTGGTTAAATTGGTAATGACACACATTGTTACAATAATGTGAGAATGGTCTGGCAACGCAGAACAGCTGGTCGTAAAGGAGAAATTGAAAACAAAATGACTTGGCAAGCCTGCCAAACTGAAAGACGAAAAAAGCTGAAAAGAATTCGCGAGACGAACGGAGAAGACGTGAAAAACGACGTGTTGTGACGATTAGCACCCGATCGTTAAAGTTGAGCAGAAGTCTACTCTGGGGGTCTTTCACACACTTTGTTATAAAACTCAGAAATATGTTGAACTTCACCAGTTGTATTTATTTGTATACTTTCAATCTTTGACTTATTGCTAACTTTTTGATTTACAAATTAGGAAATATAAAAGCTCGGTTATAAACGCGACCAGCTTCTCCTCATGTCTTCTTCGTAGTGTCGTGCTGCTAACATTATCAGCAGAAATCTAACATTCGCTGTTAAAACTGCTGTTGTCCACTGCTTCTCAGAGTCGCCAGAAAACAGCTGTCTAGCTTCTCCTAATCGACAGAAACACCCGTTCATGCCGCCCCCAATACTGGACCCAGTATTCAAAGCCTTAGACCATGCTTAACTCTGAAAAGGTTGAAGTGTGTTATGGAGTGAATGCGGGTATATTCAAAGGTGCATGGGTTGTGTACTTGGGCTAGACTCTTCAGTAAATCTTGGCAAGGGTAAACGACAAATCTTTGACGCAGACCTCTTGTAAATACCCGTCGAGGTCTTAATTGTAGCTACTCGAACGAGCCCATCGGCCCCAGGATGTAAGTTAATGATTCGCCCTAATTTCCAGTCAGAAGGACCAGTTCGATCATCCTTGATGATGATCATGTCGTTACGCTGAAGATTGTCAGTTTCGTGGCGCCACTTGGGGCGCGCCTGCAGATGAGATAGCCAATCTGCACTCCATTTTCTCCAAAAGAGGCGAAACATCCTTTGACCGTTCAGGAACTCTGTGTTTAATGAAGAATCCTTAAGGCTAGGCTCAGGGAGTGACATCATCGAATCACCGATTAAAAAATGTGCAGGGGTGAGAGCTTGCAAATCATCTAAGTCAGACGTTAAGGGGCATAATGGCCGAGAGTTCAAGCACGCTTCTATCTGGACAAGAATGGTAGACAGCTGCTCGTACGTCATTCGAATACCATTAAACGATCGATTAAGATGGGTTTTAACAGCTTTTACGTTGGATTCCCAGAGTCCTCCAAAGTTTGGACTATGTGGAGGATTGAAATGCCACTGAATGTTTCGACGAGTAAGTTCAGGAACTACTGTCTCTTCAATTCCTTTATAGAATTCATTGGTCCACAGCTTTAGAGACTTGTCGGATGAGATAAAGTTGGTTCCACAGTCGCTGTATAGATGTTGACAAAAACCCCTACGTCCGATAAAGCGCTGCAGCGCCCACAGAAAATGCTGTGCCGACATTCCCGTGACTACTTCCAAATGAATCGCTTTGCTCGCTAAGCAAATGAAAACTGCAATGTATGCTTTATAGCAAGTGTGACCTCTGAATCTGGATGACTTTATCTCAATCGCACCAGTGTAATCAACTCCAGTTGCTTCGAACGCCCGTTTGGGCGGATTGACACGGTGCGCTGGTAAATCTCCCATCAGTTGGCTTGATGGTGACGGGCGGTGTTTGAAACAGGTTACGCACTGTCGCAGAATCCTTTTTACTGCCTGTTTACCGTTGACGATCCAGAAAACTTGATGAATTGTAGATAAAGTTAGTTGCACACCGCCATGTAAGGTGTTGTGATGAGGGTTCCTTATATCCAAAATCGTCAGGTGGCGGGCCTTTGGAAGGATTATTGGTGTGCGTTGAGACATGGAGAGCTGCAAAGCATTCTTAAGTCTGCCTTTAACTCTTATGAGCCCCTGATCGTCGACAAACGGTGATAGCTGGCTGAGTTTGTTGTGTTTGGATAGAAATTTGTTGGATCGTAGTCTTGATAATTCTTCCGAATAGACTTTTTGTTGAACCATCCGCACCAGTGCGAACAAAGCCTGTTGGAATTCAGATACCTGAATAGGGCCGGTGAGTCTATCCGCTTTTTTGTGACGAGTATTATGAATGAATCGTTTGACGTAGGCTGTAACGAATAAGAGTTTATTATAGGAGGAATATGATTCGATGCTTTAAGGATTGCTCTCCTGAAATAAGTTCTGATTTTGGGGACTGAACTGGATTGACTGGCCAATGCTCCTCTGAAAGATGCAGCCAATGTGGTCCGTTCCACCAAAGCGTGTGGTGTTTCAGCTGGGAAGGGGTGAGTCCGCGTGTAGCACAATCTGCTGGGTTTTCTTGCGTAAGAACATGTCTCCACTCCGATGGCGAGCTTGCCTCCAGGATTGCTCCAATTCTATTCGACACAAATGTCTTCCAACGCCTAGGGTCTCCGCTGATCCAATACAGTACTATCATTGCATCCGACCAGTAGTGTACGGATATGGTGTGATGTGATGCTTGAGGCTGATTGACAATCCAATCGGCTAATTTTTTACACAGTAGGGCTCCGGATAACTCAACTCTCGGAATTGTTAGCGACTGCGGGCGGCTAATAAGTTAACCTGCACGGAACCATCCGTACAACTAGCTCGAAGATAAGCACATGCTGCATACGCCATGGATGATCCGTCACAAAACATGTGTAGTTGCAACGTCGAGACATGCCTTAAATCGAAGCCTAACCAACGAGGGTTGTGTATCTCTTCAATGTCGGGGAGCTCTTGAATGAGCTGTCGCCACCGCTCGGCGAGTTGATCTGGCGATGGGTCGTCCCAATCTAATGATGCGGGGGGCTCATCTTTGCGCTCGTTACGAAAACTCCAAACTTCCTTCAACAGGATTTTCGCAGCGATGATCACTGGTGCCAGGTATCCCAACGGATCGAATAAGCGTGCTACTGTAGATAGTATAGAACGTTTGGTGAATATAGGTTTGAGAGAAAACTTAAGATTAAAACCAAAACCATCTTTGTTTGGATGCCAATACAACCCTAAAGTTTTAATGGAGTCCTTATTGTCTATCTCAAAAATGCTACTGTTAGAGAGATCTGTAGTTGGGATGCTTTCTAAGATATCTGGATGGTTGGATCCCCACTTCTTGAGCTCCATGCCTGCTGATTGCAGAGCTGCGATGACATCATTGCGAATTTTTAGAGCTCCGTCGATGGTCTCGTGTCCTGTTTGAACATCGTCCACATAGATTTCTTTTTTAAGGACATGCTCGGCCAGAGGATAGCGTTCGCGCTCGTCGGACGCAATCTGATGTATGACTCGAATCGCAGTGAAGGGTGCCGAGGCAGTGCCAAACGTTACTGTAGTCAAAAAATATTCCTTGATGAGTCCTTTTTCATCGCGCCAGAAAACTCGCTGATACTGGGCATCTTCTTCATGCATATCTATGCAGCGATACATTTTCGTTATATCGGCCACGAAGACATACCGATGGAGACGCCAGTTGAGTATAACTCCTCCAAGATCGTTTTGTAGGGCGGGACCCGTGCATAAAATATCATTCAAAGACCTCCCGTTCGACGTTTTGCACGAAGCGTCGTATACGACGCGCATCTTTGTAGTTAAACTTTGATCACAGCATGATGTGGAACGGTGCACGCAGAGATTGAGAGTTGCCCTTGAGCGTTCATCCTAGTGTGTTCTTCCTCACTACCTTTTAACTCTTTTATCTGCTTTAGATCGAAGTACTCTTGAATAGTGCTGGCATACTGTTGACTGAAATCTGGCCGATGATTAAGTTTCCTTTCCAGGGCGTGGAAACGGTTTAATGCGATTTGCCTTGACCGGCCGATCACCTGTGGGGGGTCAAACAACGTTTTTAAAGGCAAACGAACTAGATATTTCCCATTCGGCTGACGGATATGAGTTTGTTGAAAATGGTCTTCACACCATTTTTCCTCTGCGCTGAGTTGTCTTGTTGTGGAAACCTGATCCAATTCGAAAAACCTCTGTACCATGTTGTTTAGGTTTGCCAAATTACAACAAATGGAGATTGAAGTCGTCTGGGCTGCTTCAGCTGGTCCAAAAACTATCCAGCCCAGCTGTGTGTTTTGTGCAATTGGTTCTGCAACCGTCCCTTTGCGTATGTCCGGAAGCATTAATTGCGGGATAATGTCGACGCCGAATAATAACCCACCAAAGGATAACCCTTGGAGATGTTTACAGGACTTAATGTTTACATTTTGTTTTGGTAAATGACCTGTTAGTGACCGAAGGATGAAGGCTAAGGACACGTAGGCATTCAAATCCGATTCTGAACATGAGATTATGGTGAAGTCGGTGCTGTGCCTGCACTGATTATGCGACGTATTACCAATTCCCGTGATCTCAGCTCGAACAGGATGCCGTTTGAGTCTAAGCGCTTGAACGATGTTTTCCGTGATGAGGGTGCCTTCCGAGCCATGGTCGATGAGAGCTCGAACTAAAGCTGACTGCCGAGTGGAGTTATTTACGATCCGAACCAGAGCAGTAGCAAGAAGGTGGGAAGATGGGAGGCAACTGCGCTGAAGAGTTGCGTTGATGGTGCATTTTGTACAGCGTCTGCGCTCCGACCAGAGTCTGAAGCATGCTGTCGGGATACTCCAGGAGTCAATGAAGGACTTTGTTGAGCATTCGGGAAATGTAACAAAGTGTGGTGCCGTTGACCACATTGCGAGCAGTTTCGGTTGCTGCTGCATTGACTGAGAGAATGGGAAACACTAAGGCAATTGATGCATGCCTTCGAGCGGTCGACTAAAACCTTTCGCGCGAAACAATCCTTAGCAAGGAAGTCCGGGCACCGTCTTAGAACGTGATTCTATTGGCAGAGCGAGCACCTGATGGATCCAGACTCAAGAGTACTGTGGAAGCTGTGTCCCCTAACAGTGGAGTTTCCCGATGGTCTGGTTGTCTGGCGATGGTTGGTCGATTGTATAGATGATCTAACTGGAACGGCTGGTTTCCTACTCTCAATTAGGTCGATGCTGACCAATCGATTGTGAAGAAACACCTCCAGCTTTGTGAAGGTTGGGATTTCCACGTTGTTGCCCAGGGAATGTTCCCAGGCCTGTGTTGTGCTGATAGGCAGCTTTGTGAGTAAGCGATGTACCAACCGATGATCACAGGAATCAATGGCAATGTGTAGTCGTCGGAATTCACTAATACATACATTTGCCAAGTTTAACAAATTCCTAAGGTCCACCGCTATCTCCTTGGACAGTGGCTCGATTCCGTACAGTGCATTTATATTGTACATGAACTGCAGTCGAGGGTTGTTGTATCGTTTTACCACGGGCAATTTGGGCAGCTGAATTGTGGAAACAGGAATGGGCACAAGGGTGTTGTTTATGGATTGATCACCTGATACCTGTATTGGGACTGGAAACTTGGTTTCGTATTCATCGGCGAAAGAACAATAAATGGTGCTGTATGCTTGCTCAAAATTGTCTTCAACAGCATCCGCAAAGTATGAATGCGATCGTGGACATTGCTGTAAAATGAGCGCTTGATGATTTGTGTAAAATTGTTTTGAAAGCTCGTTGAGCTTGTTGAGGCGAAACTCATAGTAGGATTTGGTTTTCTTTATTTAACCGTCCTTATTAGCATGTTTAATTAGTTGGGTCAACCTGGAAAATAAGTCCATCTGCATTGCGTACACGTCTGCAAATGGCTCGACCACAGCCAATGGTGCCGAACTCTGTTGTGCCAAATCACTACCTTTACTTTCATTTTTACCCATATTTATGTTTTCCTATTGCACTCTGCTTTGAAATACCACGCACAAATACTCTCACAAACACACTCACCTGTTTCAGTCGTTCCGCTCGTATTGCGATCAAACTTTGAAGGAAGGGGACGGCAAACTTCACGAGACTAGTGTGTCGCATGAGATGGCAATAGGCATGGGTTGAATCCGCTATTCTCCTCGACTTCTTGATTCCTCCGTTATTCGAGGCTCCGTTATGGCGATGTACGTGGCAAAGGTTACGTAGCTTGGCTGGTTTAAATTAATAGTAGATTTGCAAACAAGTAAGCACAACGATTGAAGTAAGTTTACAAATATTGGAAGCTGATGAAGTTATGAGTGTATGTTCCCCTCATGGGCCACCAAAATGTTGTGACGATTCGCACCCGATCGTCAAAGTTGAGCAGAAGTCTACTCTGGGGGTCTTTCACACACTTTGTTATAAAACTCAGAAATATGTTGAACTTCACCAGTTGTATTCATTTGTATACTTTCAATCTTTGACTTATTGCTAACTTTTTGATTTACAAATTAGGAAATATAAAAGCTCGGGTTTAAACGCGACCAGCTTCTCCTTATGTCTTCTTCGTAGTGTCGTGCTGCTAACATTAGCAGCAGAAATCTAACATTCGCTGTTAAAACTGCTGTTGTCCACTGCTTCTCAGAGTCGCCAGAAGACAGCTGTCCAGCTTCTCCTAATCGACAGAAACACCCGTTCACGACGCTATTGGTAAACAAAAAAGACGGACATAAAAAGACGCAAACTAGTCAGTTTAATTAATCCAAATTATAATACAAAAACTCATTTAAATTAAACTATAATAAATATAATAAAACAAGTGGGTTCGCGTACTAGTTATTTGTAAAGTTTAATACAACCGTCCCTCATAATTTGGGCGCTCAACCAATAAATCCGAAAAGTGTGAGAAAGAAATTAAAACAAAGAGCGGAAAAGCTCATCAGCAAAACAGTTCACCTCCGCAAAACTTAAAATTCAGAAATTTTGGCGATCCGGATAAAAAAACGCAGCATACAACCACGCGTGTGCGAATAAATATGTATTTTCGGACATCCGGGAGTGTACATGAGAGTGTAAGTTGCCGAAATTGAAAGATTTTAAAAATATAGGCGCAATGCTTCAAGATGAAAAGGAGAAAAATATTCTCTTTTTGCACAAGTTCGTTTTGAAGAAGAGGGGGATAGAAACAATAGGCTACGAACATAACGAATCAAACAGACCTTATGTTACGTACGCCCTTCCCCATACCAAGATTAACCCCGGCAAAACAACTGCCATTAGTTGAGGGTAGGGGCCGTAATGACTAACCGCACTGCGATTGATAAAAGCAAAACAGCAAAAACAATTCGACAACTCATGGGTGTCGCGTGGCCAGAACAACGACCACGATCGACCTGCTCGTAACCGTAATCCAGTAGGGTGGCAAAGTGCACCAGCCGGCCATTGACTCCTAAAATAGGGGAAATGGAGAAACAGTACCCCTAGGTGGGAACACCTAGTTAATTCATCCAATATGGGGGCTAGCGAAAGCTCTAGTCCGGTATAAAAGACCCCAGCCAAATGGAGAAAGACAGAAATTGTTCTGATCTCTCCATGACGGTGGTCTAGAAGTGCAACTCCCATCAACACAGACCACGACTGGAAGAAGGCTGGTGTCCAGAAGGGTGTCTTGACGTTTCCCTAGGAGCAACTTCACCCAGGAGAAAGTCCCGATAACCGGTCCTGCGATCGACCACAATTTGGAGGAAGTCAACCAGCAAAATCCCGAAGGACGAAAATAACTAGTGAACCAAGTGAATGGCCCAAGGACCCCAAGATGGGTAGCAAAACGTCTAAAGTGGCCGGCAGCACCGCCAATGTGATTAACACAGTAGAGATCGTTGACCACCAAGATGATATTCAGGATGTCAACAAGACCATGAAGCTCATCGTTGGACTACTCCTGGTTATAGTGCTCCTTAAGGTTGTAAAGATGTACAAGCGCTCTGTTCAGAGACGCCGCGACCAACATCACACCCTGGAGAAAGTGGTGACCCACATTGGAGCATAAGCCGAGCCGATACAGTGAAGTGAAACCACCAAAAAGACAATAAAAGCAGCAAAATGACAATAGACACAATACAAATAATAATGAATAAATTGCACTCCAATATTAGAAACAAAAAGGTGAATGCAAGTGTAAACAGAACCCCCAATTACATACGCTGAACAAGAAATTGGAGCTGCACCGACCAGCCCAGCCCGAGCATTGGAACTGACGTGTGCCTCAGTGGAACTCGCATACGATGCATACATGCATACATATCTATACAGCGATAGTGTTATTTTTTTTGTGTAACATAATTTTTGTGTTTTGTTTTTGTAAACCGCCTTCAAGTCTTGCACGTATATATGTATATAAACCAACTATAAAATCTCCCAAAGCCCAGGATCCGGAGCGTCGAGATCTCATCGCCCAGGATTAAAAAGAGGGTAAGTTTGTCGGAACACGGTTCCTTTTCTCATACATACATATATATATATATATATCCGTGCACCATGATTACATCAGAAGCTTTAGCAAAAACAATAGACACTGATCCACAATTTAACGTAAGGATTTTATACTTGTTATCAAAAGCGACCCTACCAATAACAGTGAATAAATTGGAATACTTATATATTGAGACCTTCCGTCTAGATTTTTCTCCACTTGCCCACTGTAATAAGACCGAAAAAGCTATCATTATCTCTACCGTTCCAACGGTCATTATTCTTTCCCGTCTGGATAAGAATTTGTTTTTGGGCAATGTTAATACTTTCCTAGTTAAGACAAAGAATTAATCTGTTAGGAATACATGTAATAATATATAATATCCACATATAATAATTGTTTCATATATATAATCATTTAGATATACTTTTCTTTTTATACCTTTTTTTATACATAATAATTAAATGTTAATTTTTCAGCGGCCAGTATCAGCCTTGTAATTGTATGACAATTGCAAGAGCCCTCTGAGCGACGTTTGCAGTCGTGAATAGTCAGCATTTTGCTGATGTGTGCAACTTCACAGGTGGTCAAATCGATACTCTCCGCTAATACAATAATTGTCAATTAATTTAATCCCTATATGAATTAACCAATATTATGTTATTCAACACCGGCACACGCCGACATAAATATTATTTAATAAATTTATAATGTGAAAAAGAATTCAAAACCATGGTGTGCTAGAACTCTAACAAAGGGGGTGTGCTGACGCGAGGAGTGAAGTAGGTCAAGAACAATGACATAACTTTCGACGGCCAACCTTGACAATAGGGGATCGTATTGCGCGGCCCGCGACGATCCATTGGCACACGAATGTGTGAAGGGGAGGGAATATGGCCAACACACAGCCCGATCGTATTGCGATGAAGCGACAGCTAAGCTTGTTGGGCAGTGTGGACTGATGACTGACGAACTTGATGACTATTATTATTTTTCAAGGCACTTTTAATATTTATTCTCGTTATGTTGGAGAGGAGAGAGGCTTACCACGACCCAAATACGACGTAGCTTATGCCGGCAAATGGTGCCTGAACATCGGACGCCTCTCCCTCGGCCCAAGTCCTTGTCAGGACTCGGGCACTAATATGCCCACGTAACAGAATTGGCGCCCAACGCTAGGACATTTCATATTCCTTAAGGAATTTTACCAGGGTCCACAATCTCGATGCCTGCGGTATCGGAGTGGATATACCTAGGGATGGCATAGCTTTCATCTTTATTTGCCATGAGTAATTTGACTGTTTGATAGAACAGGGAGCTTAAATAATTTAAAATATGCGCATACTTATTTTGTCTTTAAATTAGTAACTTTAAAGTCCCCAACTTCTGTGACTGTCCGTGTTGAGAGGCCGCTCAATCAGAACTTTGTCGCAGAATAGAGGCCTGACTTTGAAATGTTTTTAACCTTAAAAATTCTCTGTTTTGTTCATGGACAAATTTACCAGAACTACCTTAAATCAAGAACTATGAGTTATCCTTTTTTATAACTAACCTGTAACTAAGTGTCGACGACTACTTGTTAAAATTAACGTAAATACAATTTATAGGTGCTTTCTGGCCGACGCCACACGACGTACTACGCATTTGCCCGGTCGTTTGAATTGGTTCGAGTCCAGAAAGAGCAGGAGCGCAAGCATAACAGTAACGCATTTAGCAGTTGCGGTGCGGGTCTACTGTTCGTTTGTCGATCCAGGACAGAATGGGGGTGGGGGAACTGACAGGAAACGCAAAGCCGACGCCCTACAACGTACTAGGCATTGGTCCGGTCGTTTGCTTGGTTCGAGTCTTTGCTGTTTCCCTTGACATATTTGGGCGGTGGACGATTTTAGTTTCTCTGGCCGACGCCCCACAACGTATTAGGCTAGTTGGTCAGGTCGTTTGCTTGGTTCGAGTCCAGAGAAATAGGAGACGGTTGTGGAGCCCGAGAATGATCGGTCAAATGACTTGTTTTCCGACGACTGGCGGGAGGGGGTTTTTGGACAGATTCCTTATCTAGACACAGCCATTCCGTTTGGAACATTTGGGATGTCTAGAAAAAGGGAAAGTAAGGGCATGTTAGCTTAGCGGAACCGCGTTGTGTAGAAGCGGCTAACACCCCTAGTTAGGGAAATTTATTTGTTTTTGTTTGGGGCTTAAATATCGGACGGTTCTTGACCGAAGAGAAACTTGAGAAGCAGAGAGAAGCACCCCCAGTTGATAAACATTTTTATTGTCGACTTATTCAGCGGATACGTCGCTGACCGGGTGTTTTGAAAAGAATCACGTGAACCTTTTATACCAAAACGCAAAAAAAAAACAAGTGAAGACAAATTTTAGTGCGTGTATTAATCCGCACAAAGTGACAATCTATAAAAAGAAAGCGGAGGCCTTTAAAGAAGGTCCAATCGTATAAATGAAGGGGGCCAAGAAGAAGGTCTTATTCCAACCCAGCACCGGAAGAGTGACCCGAGCAACAACGCGCGGAGACAATCACCAACCCCGCAGTGAAAGCGCGCCAAGGCTAGGAGATTCACCTGAAAGAGAGCCGTGGGAGCGCGCACAGGATCAGCCAGGACAGGTAGATACCCTGTCTGAAGAAAACAACCTGGACCAATATTCTGAAATGGAAGGAGCCGCCGGAGGGGAGAATCTACCCCTAGGACCACCGAAAGGAAGATCAAGTATGCTTCCCCAATTTCAGAGGCACGGGGAGGACAACTTAGAGGCTGCCGAGCGACGTGAACAAAGATTGATGGAGCTCTTGAGGCAAAGCAATGAAATGCAGCGTGGAATGAGTGCCCAGATAGAAGCGCTGAAAGCCCAGATAACAGAAATGCAGTCTCCGACAGACAGGAGACCCGAACAGAAGGGACTGCTTTCGCCGCCCCGTACTGCCCCGAATCCAACGGACAGTTTTTTGAGATACCAAGCGACCCCGCCTCTGGAACCGGTAACACAGGACATGCTCAATAGCCAGATGCACCGGCTAAGAACACCCAGGCGGATGGACACCCCATCACACAGGCAGTTCAGAACAAACGAGAGGGAGTCGAGTCACCAAAGGCATCCAGAGATCGATCGGAACTCATCATTCCAAGGACCGCGACCAAAAGATGTCAGATTGGACAGATGGAACCTAAAGTTCGATGGAAGCGGACGCGGCATGACAGTTGAGAGTTTCCTATTCCGCGTGGACCGACTACAAGAATTGTATGACCTCAGCCGTCAACAAGTCTTTCGTGAATTCCATCTTCTGCTGGCAGGTGCAGCCACGAAATGGTATTGGCAGCTTATGGAAGACAAGGCAGAGGATTACGACTTTGACTACTACTCATTGTCCCAAGAAATGAGACGGGCATTTTCCACTACCGGAAGTGACCTTATGAAAGTCAAAGAATTGATGGAACGCAAGCAAGGGCCACACGAAACCTTTAGCGATTATGTCTCGGATATGCATAACCTGCATTTCAAGCTCAAGCACAAAATCGCTGAAGATGAATTCGTGGAGCTCTTAAAGGATAACATGAACTCCCAGATGGAAGGATTACTACTAACATCCCCAATCACCTCATTAGCGGAGCTCAAAAGAGAGGGTCTCAGAGTTGATCGCTGGCTGAGAAACACAGGAAGGAACATGCGCAGCCGAGCTGCAATTAACGAAATAGAGGAATTCCAGACACTGGAGGACTTGCCGGACGCGGTCACGGTGGAAGAATTCAACCGGCAGCGGAAAGATGCGCGATGGCGTTACGAGGATGGACAAGGATGCCGAGGCCCATTACACGCGCTGGTGTGTTATAAGTGTGGCAAAGGAGCAGACTTCTACAGGAAGCATCCTTCGAAGGAAGAATCCTGCCCTATCAAATTCCACGATGCCACCTGCAGGTTCTGCGAGAAAGTCGGGACGGATGCAGATGCTAACCCAGCGGTTTTTGCGCGGAGTCCGTCAGGCAAGACCGGGACAGCCGGGCGGACCAGGACCAACCCTTTCCGGTAAACACACGGAAGCCCAACCAAATCTCCCCTCATAAGAGCCTAGAACAACGAGAGAGGGAGTACGAACATGCTCGTGAACGTATCTTCAATGGCTCGGAAGATACAGACAGCGAAACACGGACAACGCGAAAAATACTAAGATTATATGATGCCCGAGCAGACTATCGCCGGCTCAAGCAAAAGGTGGTGGACACAGTAGTGAGCATTTTGCACGCACAACCGTTTTTTTGCTAAAACGAAGGTCGATGGAGAAGAGATACTCGCATTACTGGACACAGGCGCCAGTGCGAACTGTATTGGCAGAGGAGCACACGCTTTCTTGGAAAACCGGACGCGGCCGATAAGGAAGCTAAGCGAAGAATGTGTACGCACAGCAAGCGGTGGTGAGACCCAAGTTACCGGAGCCATAACGTTACCCGTGGAATGGGAAGGAGAAACCAAGGACCTAGAGTTTTTGATAGTGCCAGGTCTGACACAACGATTTTATTTCGGAATTAATTTCTGGGATACGTTCGGCCTCACATTCCTCGGTAAAGGTAGACGCGAGGTTGCCGCCGTCGAAACAACTCCGGATTTCGACCTTATGACCGGCGACCTAGACATGAACAATACGCTCAAGCCCGAGACCGCCTATACCCCACATCAGCTTACCCCAGAACAACATTGTAAGCTGCAGCAAGTGATAGACACATACCCGTCTTGTCTAGAAAAAGGATTAGGAAAGACCAGTTTAGAGCAACATATAATTGAAGTGACCAACGAGGACTTACCAATCAAGCAGCGATATTACCCGATATCCCCAGCCAAACAGAAGCTGGTGTACGCCGAGCTAGATCGCATGTTAGGTCTAGGCGTGATCGAAGAAAGCAATAGTAGCTGGAGTTCACCGGTAACACTGGTGCAAAAAGGGCCGAAAAATCGCCTCTGCCTCGATGCGCGTAAAGTAAATTCCCGGACGATCAAAGATGCGTATCCACTACCACATATCGAGGGTCTGTTGAGTCGACTACAGGAAACGTATTACATTTCCGCAATTGATTTAAAAGACGCCTTTTGGCAAATACCTCTCGAAACCAAAAGCAGAGAGAAAACCGCGTTTACAGTGCCCGGCAGGCCACTGTATCAGTTTACAGTCATGCCGTTCGGCTTGTGCAATGCCGCGCAGCGAATGTGCCGACTAATGGATAAAGTTATACCAGCGGCGCTACGCGATAATGTATTTGTGTATCTGGATGACTTACTGGTCTGTTCACCTACATTTGAAGCCCACATGGATATGTTGAGCCAGCTCAGTGCCTGCTTACAGCGGGCAGAGCTAACGATAAATGTAGACAAAAGCAAGTTTTGCTACAGCCAGGCAAGATATTTAGGATATGTAGTTGGGGGAGGATGCATCCGAACGGATGACACGAAAATACAATCGATACAGGAATTTCCCCAGCCTAGCTCCGCCAAACAAATGCGGAGGTTCCTGGGAATGACAGGCTGGTACAGGAGGTTCATCCAAAGTTACGCCCAGACAGCGGCACCGCTTCACGACTGCTTGAAGAAAGACCGCATAAAGAAATTTGAATTGTCAGAAGAGGCAATTAAGGCGTTTGAACTTTTGAAAACCAGCATGGCAACAGCACCGGTACTCGTCACACCGGATTTTAAGAAACCATTTACCATCCAATGTGATGCCTCGACCACTGGAGTGGGGCGAGTTTTGTTCCAAACAGATGACGAGGGCGGAGAACATCCAATCGCCTATATGTCAGCCAAATTGAACAAAGCACAGCGGAATTACAGCATAACCGAGTTGGAGTGCTATGCCGCTATCCTCAGCATTACCAAATTCCGTGCCTACGTAGATGGGATGCCCTTCAAAGTGATCACTGACCACGCTAGCCTAAAATGGCTGATGAGTCAGAAAGACTTATCAGGCAGGCTTGCGCGATGGAGTCTGAAGCTACAAGCGTTCGACTTCACCATAGAACACAGGAAAGGATCACTAAATGTAGTCCCAGATGCTCTCTCACGAGTTCATATGGACGAGCTACAGAAGGCCGGTGCGGAAGAACTGGACATACACATCAACCTCGATTCGACAGCGTTCCAGTCAGCGGATTATGTCAACCTAGTGCAGGCGGTGGACGAAAATTTAGGTAAAAGTCCAGACCTTTAAACATCAGAATGCTATGTATATAAACGGATGGGATTCTGCCTAAACGACGCTGTGGATGAAGCCCGAGCATGGAAGCTCTGGGTTCCCGCCGAGCTGCGTCCTGATTTAGTCTGGAGAGCACATCATGCCATAACCGCAGGGCATGGGGGGTTGCACAAATCACTAGCCAAATTGAGACAGTTTTACTATTGGCCAGGCATGGCTGTAGACGTCCAAAAAGTAGTGAAGGAATGCGAGGTCTGTAAGATCACCAAGACCGCCAACAAAAATGACCGGCCACCCATGGGAGAACAGCGGGTTACGGAGCGGGCTGGCCAAAGGTTGTTCATCGACTTTATGGGACCATACCCGAGGACCAAAGCTGGGAACTCGGTGATTTTCGTATGCCTAGACCATTTCTCCAAATTTGTCTGGCTACAGCCGATGAGACATGCAGTAGCTGCAGAAGTCATCAAATTCCTTGAGACCAAAATTTTCCATCAATTTGGAGTCCACGAGTTTGTACACTCAGACAACGGCAAACAGTTTGTGTCTCAAATTTTTGGCGAGCTAATGACCCGCTACGGTATTCGACACGTAAAGACTGGACTTTACTCCCCGCAAGCGAACGCGGCGGAGAGGGTAAACCGATCTGTACTCCAAATTTTGCGAGCGACAATTGCCACCGATCAGCGAAATTGGGATACCCAACTAAGTCGAATAGAGTGTGCCCTTAGGAATGGCCTACACGAATCAATAGGCATGGAACCATATTACGCAATGTTCGGCACGCGGATGGTTACCCATGGAACAGCCTACCCGATCCTACGGAAACTAGGGGGAATACAGGCAGGAGATCCACAGATAAGTCTCCCAGACAAAATGGAACTTATCCGACAAAAAGTGACCCAAGGATTAAACCGAACTCATGAACGCGCAGAAAAGGCATATAACACCCGTAGCAAGCTCGTAGAGTTTTCCGTAGGACAAGTTGTCTATAGGAAAAACTACAAGCAGAGTAACAAAGCTGACGGATATAATGCCAAGCTGGGCCCGAATCGAATTCGCTGTGTTGTACTCCAGCGTAAGGGCAAAGCGCTATATGAGCTGGGCAATGCAGTAGGGAAAAGTGTCGGGGTATTCCATGCTAAAGACCTGTATGTCGCCTAAGCCTCTGAACGTAATCCGACGACTCCAAAAGGCGACAAACTCAGAACTGCGAGATTGCACTACTTGATAGAAGCTCCCGATCACATGATGGGTAGAACAGTCATCAGAACTGCCCCAGTTCTGCTATAAAAGCCACAACCAGGGACCGACCAGTCACCAGACATGATGCAGTCCTCCAACAGCTATAACCAAGCCATCCGAGCTGCCCGCCGGCTTCGTTGGCTACAGGCTAGGTATGGGGACCAGGCATCATATCTGGCGCTCCTCGTCGAGTGGATGAACGGGCTTTGCCATGCCATCCACTTGAACGAGGATCATATCCAGCAATGCTGGATACACCGATACCAGTCAGAAGATGAAGAACTGGCATCTGAAATCGAGCAAGAGATCCGGCACCGGAGCCGAGATCAGGAAGAGGACCAGAACCAGTTGCTCCGAGTCCAGGAGCAACTACAAAGGAACCAAGCACACATCGCCCGGATACAACGGGAAACATGGAGAATGAGCCGGCGCATGAACCGCGCGGTCAGGAGAATTTACATTCGAAGCCCTCAACTTGGTATCCAGGCGAGGCGAGAAGTAGCAGCCATCCTGAAAGAGCCGCTAAACTTAGATTAAAACATTGTAATTAATATAGAATGTTAAGCATGTAAAAATAAAAATAATACAAAAAAAAAAAACAATTCTTATACTTTTTAATATATTTTTCTTCGGGAAATGGGAAACCTTTTTATTCAACTTTTCACTTTTCAGCTGAGCAGCCCCTGGTCAAAAACCATGGTTATGGCACACTCAGCAATTTTATTCTCAACTTTTTAGCTGTTACTCACTTCTGATTTTTATATATATATTTATATATTATTTTTCATTAAAACTATATTATATATTTTATTATGAGCCATATTTTTATTTACAGGTATAAATATGTATGTATGTATGTTTCCGTGCGAGGCCGGAAAGCTTTTCTTTTTCAGCATATATAATAATAAAATAACCAAGTACAATATTAAAACAATAAAGTAATAAGCCCGACTAGCTTATCTGAGACTGGGTTGATGTAGTGGGTCGAAGCCACACGTAAATGGGCGCCTAAGAAAAGAATAAAGGAGAAGAAGGAGATCTAAAGAGATGGCCGTACGAGGATTTCTTTTGCGAAGTCATTCCATGCGAAGCCGCATCGATCACTTCGAGCCTGTTACGTACGCCCTTCCCCATACCAAGATTAACCCCGGCAAAACAACTGCCATTAGTTGAGGGTAGGGGCCGTAATGACTAACCGCACTGCGATTGATAAAAGCAAAACAGCAAAAACAATTCGACAACACATGGGTGTCGCGTGGCCAGAACAACGACCACGATCGACCTGCTCGTAACCGTAATCCAGTAAGGTGGCAAAGTGCACCAGCCGGCCATTGACTCCTAAAATAGGGGAAATGGAGAAACAGTACCCCTAGGTGGGAACACCTAGTTAATTCATCCAATATGGGGGCTAGCGAAAGCTCTAGTCCGGTATAAAAGACCCCAGCCAAATGGAGAAAGACAGAAATTGTTCTGATCTCTCCATGACGGTGGTCTATAAGTGCAACTCCCATCAACACAGACCACGACTGGAAGAAGGCTGGTGTCCAGAAGGGTGTCTTGACGTTTCCCTAGGAGCAACTTCACCCAGGAGAAAGTCCCGATAACCGGTCCTGCGATCGACCACAATCTGGAGGAAGTCAACCAGCAAAATCCCGAGGGACGAAAATAACTAGTGAACCAAGTGAATGGCCTAAAGACCCCAAGATGGGCGGCGAAACTTCCAAAGTGGCCGACAGCACCGCCAATGTGATTAATCACGTAGAGATCGTTGACCACAGGGACGATATTCAAGATGTCAACAGGACCCTGAAGCTCATAGCTGGACTACTACTGGTTATAGTGATCCTTAAAGTGGTCAAGATGTACAAGCGCTCTGTTCAGAGACGCCGCGACCAACATCACACCCTGGAGAAAGTGGTGACCCACATTGGAGCATAAGCCGAGCCGATACAGTGAAGTGAAACCACCAAAAAGACAATAAAAGCAGCAAAAAGACAATAGAAACAATACAAATAATAATAAATAAATTGCACTCCAATATTATAAACAAAAAGGTGAATCGCCAAAACAATCAAAAACAATTTGCGAGTACATGCATTTCTGAATGCAAGTGTAAACAGAACCCCCAATTACATACGCTGAACAAGAAATTGGAGCTGCACCGACCAGCCCAGCCCGAGCATTGGAACTGACGTGTGCCTCAGTGGAACTCGCATACGATGCACACATGCATACATATCTATACAGCGATAGTGTTATTTTTTTTGTGTAACATAATTTTTGTGTTTTGTTTTTGTAAACCGCCTTCAAGTCTTGCACGTATATATGTATATAAACCAATTATAAAATCTCCCAAAGCCCAGGATCCGGAGCGTCGAGATCTCATCGCCCAGGATTAAAAAGAGGGTAAGTTTGTCGGAACACGGTTCCTTTTCTCATACATACATATATATATATATATATCCGTGCACCATGATTACATCAGAAGCTTTAGCAAAAACAATAGACACTGATCCACAATTTAACGTAAGGATTTTATACTTGTTATCAAAAGCGACCCTACCAATAACAGTGAATGAATTGGAATACTTATATATTGAGACCTTCCGTCTAGATTTTTCTCCACTTGCCCACTGTAATAAGACCGAAAAAGCTATCATTATCTCTACCGTTCCAACGGTCATTGTTCTTTCCCGTCTGGATAAGAATTTGTTTTTGGGCAATGTTAATACTTTCCTAGTTAAGACAAAGAATTAATCTGTTAGGAATACATGTAATAATATATAATATCCACATATAATAATTGTTTCATATATATAATCATTTAGATATACTTTTCTTTTTATACCTTTTTTTATACATAATAATTAAATGTTAATTTTTCAGCGGCCAGTATCAGCCTTGTAATTGTATGACAATTGCAAGAGCCCTCTGAGCGACGTTTGCAGTCGTAAATAGTCAGCATTTTGCTGATGTGTGCAACTTCACAGGTGGTCAAATCGATACTCTCCGCTAATACAATAATTGTCAATTAATTTAATCCCTATATGAATTAACCAATATTATGTTATTCAACACCGGCACACGCCGACATAAATATTATTTAATAAATTTATAATGTGAAAAAGAATTCAAAACCATGGTGTGCTAGAACTCTAACAAAGGGGGTGTGCTGACGCGAGGAGTGAAGTAGGTCAAGAACAATGACATAACTTTCGACGGACAACCTTGACAATAGGGGATCGTATTGCGCGGCCCGCGACGATCCATTGGCACACGAATGTGTGAAGGGGAGGGAATATGGCCAACACACAGCCCGATCGTATTGCGATCAAGCGACAGCTAAGCTTGTTGGGCAGTGTGGACTGATGACTGACGAACTTGATGACTATTATTATTTTTCAAGGCACTTTTAATATTTATTCTCGTTATGTTGGAGAGGAGAGAGGCTTACCAAGATCCCACGACCCAAATACGACGTAGCTTATGCCGGCAAATGGTGCCTGAACATCGGACGCCTCTCCCTCGGCCCAAGTCCTTGTCAGGACTCGGGCACTAATATGCCCACGTAACACTTATTCCAAAAAAGTAAGCTTTGTCGCTGACCATTTGTCTGATATGGATCTGGCCATAGTTTGTAACTTGCTCAAACTTCCCCATAATAAAGACGACCTAACAAAGCACATATTTTGCAACTTGAAAAAAGATTCCTTGCTGAACGACGCGGATTTTAATGAGAACAATAACGACGAAAGCGAAGGTGATAAATCTGAAGACGAAAGCGAAGGGAATAAAGCAGAAGAGGATGCCATAAGCATACCATAGCATAGAAATACCGAGGTTCGCTCTTAACTTTCGTGACATAGAAGTCTCAGTCCGAGTGGCGAAGACAATTTGTCGGTCGAAGTGTGGGTCAAGGAATTTTTGGACATGTGCACTATATTGTTTTGGAACAAATTACAAAAACTAAATTTTTGCCAAGCGATCGCTACAAGGCTTTGCAAAAATGTTTGCATATAGGGAGCGCGAATTAACGAGTTGGGTTAAACTAAAGCAAGCCCTTTTAGCCGAGTTCAAAACCGCGACAAACTGCCCAATTGCACAAATTAATGGCTGATAGAAAAATGAGAAAAAGTGAAAGTCTGCAGGAGTATTTTTTACAAATGAAAGAACTAGCTTCTAGAGGAATTATTGAAAGCAGTGCCTTAATCCAATACGTAATCGATGGAATTGACGATACCTGTGCTTATGAACTAGTGCTCTATAACGCAAAAAGTCTGATCGAGTTTAAGGACAAACTAAAATGCTTCGAAGTAATCAGCGGAAAATCAAAAAGTGAGAATAAAAACCAAGTCATGTATTCGTGATTACAAAAAGCAAACAGTGCCTAACAGAAATGCTAGCAGGGACCTGAAACGTTACAATTGCGGCGCATAAAGTCATACATCCGCGAATCGCAGAAACAAAACGAAAGGAAGAAAGTGTTTTCAGTGTAACCATTTCGGGCACATCACGATTGTGTGTCCACAACAGTGGAGGCTAATAACATTACATTCACCGCTCTAATCGACACCGGAAGCAAATACAATTTTGTTATCGATACCACATTTAAAAATCTAAACAAGCCAAAGAAAAGTGAGTGTAATATCTATCTCTTCGGGTTCGGAAAATCAGACCAAAACAAGATCAAACCGTCGGGCTCGTTTGAAATAACAATTGATGATGAACATTTCATAACAAAGTTTCTGGTGGTGGAGTCGCAATACCTGGACAAGGAGATCGTTCTTGGTGAAGAATTTTGCACACTAGCTCAATTGACAATATTCAGTGAGGGCGTGAAAGTAACCAAACCTACTAGTGCCGTGGCAGATATCAGTTCGATTTATAAAATTGATACTGAAGACTGCAACAAAATAGTAACGGACAGCGAACCAACAGCTAGCGCGAAAGCTAAAGAGGTAGTACACAATGTTGTCCAAAACTATCAAGCTGTAAGCACAAAATCTACGATACATTTACGACCTAGCAGATTTTCGTATTCTGAGCGATGCATCATAGATAAACAAACCGACCAATGGCTGAAAGACGGTGTAATTGAAACCTCAGAGTCAGAATACAGCAGCCCAGTCGTACTTGTTAACAAACGGAACGGATCTCATCGCATATGCATCGATTACAGGCGAATCAATAAAGTCATTATCAGAGACCATTTTCCACTTCCTTTGATCGGGGATCAACTCGACAGATTGCAGACTTAGCTCGATAGATTTAAAAAACTGATTCTTTCACGTCGGTATAGAAGAAGGGAGTCGAAAGTATATGTCTTTCGTCACACACAATTGACAAATCCAGTTTCTTCGGGTTCCTTTCGGGCTCTCCAATTCGCCGAGCGTATTTCAGCGACACGTAAATGCTATCTTTAGAGACCTAACTTGTAAAGGTGTAGCCATACCATACGTCGACGACATTATAATACCAGCAAAATCCGAAAAAGAGGCTGTAGAACACATCATCGAAGTTCTGACCGGTTTATGGGATTGGTCCGGCAACGCAGAACAGCTGGTCGTAAAAGAAATGGAAAACAAAACGACGTGGCAATCCTGCCAAACTGAATGACGAAAAAAGCAGAAAAGATTTAGAAAGACGAACGAAGAAGACGTGAAAAACGACGCTATTGGTATTGGACGCAGACTAATCCGTTTAATTAATCCAATTTATAATGCAAAAACTCATTTAAATTAAACTATAATAAATATAACAAAACAAGTTGTTTGGAAAGTATAATACAACCCAGTCCCACATTAATTATTAAAAATTCAGAATGACAATTATTGCCTTTTCAACGAACCCTTCGATATATCCTTTTGGTACAGTGTCCTAAGTGCTATCGTACATCTATTGATACATCATTTGTGAATGCTAAAACAAAATATAAAATAAATACTAAAAGATAGATACATTTTGACTGGCTTACTATAACTCAGCCATCATGAATCTTATGAACTTATGAACTTATTTATATACGAATATTGTACATAATTGTATCACTTCAAGTAACATTTTCTTTTATATATAGACTGATTCCCTACAGTTCAGTCATTTAAAAATCGCTTTTTTAGCCAATGCCTTATTTTCGGAATGCTCCATTCGCCTTGTTATGGATTACGAGATACTTTGAAATCTTCCACGTCTTTTATCAGTAATCGAAGGATCCTTTGTTTTTAGGGATCAGTTTTCTTGGGGCACCTATTGTACTACCGATACATCCCTCTTGGCAGTTGTTTTATACTTCTATGTTGAGTGTTATTCATGGCATACTCTACATGCTCTACTACTATATCCCAGTGTAGTCCTATCTATTATACTCAACCCTCTACCGCTGTCTGACGCTATGACGTTGGATTTACTTAAGCTCTGGAATAATCTCGAGGACACACTATAACCTCCTATGTACTTTTTGTTTTTGTCGTGTAACGGCGTACGAATTTTGTAAAGCCATCAACAATATCCAATTTATGCCCATAATGTTCTATGTGAATCAACGGAAATTGTTTGCCACCTTTTTGTTTACAATGTAAAAATTCCTTAGTTTTTTCCTGTTTTTGGAGAAAACGCAATGCATTTAGGACAGTTTCATCTCTACCTATATGTAACATCGCATTGTGAAATTTGTAAAACACATGGACCTCCATTTCATCTGGGAGATCGAAAAGATGCATTCCATCATTTGATTTCTTATAAACTCTTTCATTCCTCATTTCATATAATTTATTTTCAGATGATTCTAGAATGGTCTTCAAATGTTTAATTATACCCGTTACTCGTAGAGTAAACGTAGAAAATAACGATCTCTGTAGTTTTATTATTCTTTTACATGGCTTACACCAAATTTTATTCTAAACTACGTAATTCAACTATGATTGCATTTGAAATCTACCTAAAGCATCTACATGTTGCATCTTTATACCCTTGCAGAGGGTACTGTCATTTCAGTCAGAAGTTTGTTTTTTGATATATTATCTTATATTATTGGGAATTTCATTTTTGTATTTTTAAGAATTTCGAATTAAATTTAATAATAATATCTGCAAGGGTACACAAACATCGGCTTGTCAAAGTTAACTTCCTTTCTTGTTTTACCTGCTTTATGACTCAATTCATAATCATAATTCTGAAGCTCTAACGCACATCTTGATATCATCGGGTTAAGTTCAATCTTGTTTAAAGTCAAAGTATAGGAGTGAAAATTTGTAACAATTTAGAAATGTTTTCCCTAAAGGTAGACACGAAATCTGTGCAATGCATTATTAATGGCTAGTGTCTCCAGCTCAAAATTATGAAACTTTGCTTCTGATTCGGTAGTTTGCTTTGAAAAAAGAATATTGGATGTAATTATAGCCGTTACTCGTAGAGTAAAAGGGTATACTAGATTCGTCGGAAACTATGTAATAGGTAGAAGAAGCGTTTCCGACCCCATATATATATATATTCTTGATCAGGATCACTAGCCGAGTCGATCTAGCCATGTCCGTCTGTCCGTCTGTCTATCTGTCCGTCCGGATGAACGCTGAGATCTCGGAAACTATAAGAGCATGATTTGGCATGCAAATTCCTGAGCTTCTTACGCAGCTCAAGTTAGTTTAAGCAGCATGCCACGCCCACTCTAACGCCCACAAACCGCCTGTGGCTCCTACAGTATTGATGCTAGAAAACAAATTTTAACTGAAATTAATTCTTGTCATCAATACCTATCGATTAACCCAAAATAAAGTTTGCTACGCCCACAAAACCAGAACGAAATGTTATACATTTATCACGTGGTTATTAAATCAAATTCAATTTCTTCTCAGAAACCTAATAATCTCAATATGTTCTTAAAGTAAGAGCACTTAGCACGCGTTAGACCCTTCTTCTTTGCTCTTTTTCATCTGCGTTTCGATTTGTTTGTGCCGTATATATTGAAAAAAGTTTGAAGTGATGGAAAGTGAAAGTGAGAAGTCGTTATTAAAATGGAGTCCGAAATTCCATGAAGGTTAGTATAAATTCCTTTGTACTTAGAGCTTTAAAATAAAATACGATTTTACATCTCTTTTTTTCTTTTCCTTGCAGTAATATCTATGTATGTATGTATGGAATGTACATACACATGCAAGTGTTTGCTGAATTGTTTTTAAAGATTTTCTGCATTGAGTGTGTTTTTCTCAAGAACTTGGTAAAGAAAAATTCGTTCGTGTCCACGTGTGTTTATGTGTTTTGCATACATATCTGTATGTAAATATAAACACATGTAAACAAAATCACTTATAATTGTCAGCAAATCATAAAAAAACTTATAATTACTCTCATATTTATTCTTTTATATCCATCGCACCCTTACATTACATAAGTTTAGATTTATATACATATATAAGTGACGTATACGCAAATACCCTGGATACCAAACCCAACATACAACCTGTATATCCCGAGATACCCATTATTCCAATTGTCAATAACATAAGTCCAGAGCCTACTATCGCAGTTATTCAAATCAATCCGACATAAACATTTAACCCCTCAGACACAAATCTTTCCCACGCCTTCAATCGGCAGCACCAGAATTATAAACACTTCTCACTCCTTTATCGACGACGGTAGACATAAACAATATTCAAACATTTAAACAAAGGGTCCAGCCTGAGAACTCATTCGTCAGCATAAAAGCTTTGGCCAATCCAAATTAATTAAACAAAAGATGCAGCCTAGAAACCGTTTCATCGGGCCACAGATTTGACCAATCAAAATTCTCAATCAAAGTCCACTTTCGCTGCTCGCGTCGCTGTCACCGCTAAAAGCCATAGTTATAAGAATAATGCATTTTGTAAAATCAGTTTAAGATTGGGGATCTAACTTGAAAGAACTTTACCAATAAAAACTCCGCTGTATTTTAATATATCCCGAAGCAAAAAACATAATTGGCGCAGTCGGTAGGATACAAGTAATATCCTCGCGAGTGACCTAAAAAGGACTTAAAAAAATCACTTTGCGAAAATTAAAACATTATTTGTATCCGCAAAACGAACTTACCAACATTAGTTAAATCACGAATGAGGATTTCTAGTGTCTAACCCAGCGATAATAAATCTAATTAATTTCGCCTAAAAAAAAGACCATTAAAAAATGGAATTGCCATCAACATCAGCAGCAGCTGTAGTATGCACTTATATCGAATATCTACTGTACCAAAAGTACTTGAAACAAACACACTGTAACACTTTGTTGCAGTGTTTATATAAACAAAAGGCTCGCTTAAAGAAAGTGCAAGTGTCAGCATTCTGTTGCACACGCCGGCCGCTCAGCCAAACTCAAGTACATACACATACCCTCGCGCTCCAGCCAAAGAAAGCATAATTAAATACACTTTATATACATAAGATATACATAGCCATCTCTCTGCCGCCCAACTGTATGCAGCGCAGCTACGAGAATTAGGCTTACTTAGATCCTAAGGCAAATTGTAAAATCAGAAACAACTTGACGTTGGAAGCGGCATTAACGCTGCTCCTACCATGCAAACCAATAAATAAAGAATATAATAAAACTACCCAAAAGATGTGTTCTCAATAAATGGATAAAGATTATTAACATTTCCAACACAAGGAGTTTCACACAACATGGCGACCGTGACTTTGGTCCTAAAGGATCTGGACCTGGATCTGGACATGGATCGGGACTTCGAAAAATAAGAAGACAGCAACCAAGGCGACAGCAGCAATCAACAGTAACAAAGACAACAGCAACAACAAAGGCAACAACAGCAAAAACGGCAACAACAACAAGAACAAGAGAAGAAACGCAGTGAGTAGAGTGTGATGTGTGCCAAAAGAAGTGGCGTGGTCAAAAGATTAAAAGCCAGAAAGGCTCATCTACTGAAGCTGCTCAACAGCGGCAAATCAATACAGTGGAACGACTCGGTAAAAATACATGCCGAAGTTGAATACCTAAAAAATTTGCTATGAGACAAAAATTTCAGACCACAGCTACAGTCACATCCACCTACCCTGTAATCCAAAATATTTCAAAAAATAAAAACACATTGCCTCCTCCAGAAAAAGTTGCCATCCCAAATCTAAAGAAGACGTGTCCAGATGACTGCGAGGGACCAATGTGCTCCCCGTTCTGCGAGTACACCTGTGTAGCCAGCACCGGTACCAAGGAAGTGTGAACCGACAGCGCCACCAAGAGCGCATAATTTTTTTATCTTTGCACTGCGTTGCAAAAATTTTTTTAATTGCACTGCGATGCATATTTTTTCATATATTTTATAAAAACAATTGTAAGAATTGAGCGACATAAAAGTTGCCCGATTAGAGTATGGCCTGAAAACCATACACAAAATAGGCAGGAAATTTTATGTAAAATATGATAATAATTGGTCAAAAACAAAAAGTAAATTCAAAATTAATAATATTAAACTAGTTGTTTATGAATAACATTAACAACATTTACGAATTGATTCAAAAATCCAAAGAATTTGACAGACCAAGATATATTTTAAGAATACCAACCCCAAAGATGGGTTTAATAGATACAAAAACAGTGGATTCCACTGCAAATGTTATTAATAAGGTAGAATCAAACCCCATAGACTTAGAATTAATTCATACATTGCTTATAATAATTGTTGTAATAATGTGCGCAAACTGTTTTTATTAACTTTATAAATTGCACAATAAATGTCTTAAGAAAAAATATATAAGCCAGGCAAATGATCTGGACAAAATTTAAAAATTTTGACACAAACAACATTAATATAAAACAAGGAAGAACGCTATAGTCGAGTACCTCGACTATCAGATACCCGTTACTCAAAGGGAAATGGAGATATGCAAGCAGCAAAGCGAGATTAAAATGCGCCACCTACCGGCGGTAGACAGATTTAAGCATTATGGGCGTTAGAGTGGGCGTGGCAAAATTATTTTTGGATCAATCGATAGGTATTGACGACGCCAATACATTTCAGTTAAAATTTTTTATCTAGCATGCAAATTGTGGGCGTCACAGGTTTTCGCGGTTTGTGGGCGTTTAAGTGGGCGTGGCAAACTTTTTTTTAGGTCAATCGATAGGTTTTGATGAGAACAATACATTTCAGTTAAAATTTTCTATCTAGCATCAAAACTGTAGGAGTTACAGTTTTGGGCGGTTTGTGGGCGTTAGAGTGGGCGTGGCAGTCTACTGAAACAAACTTGCGCTGCGTAAGAAGCTCAGGAATCTGTACGCCAAATCTCAATAGCCTAGCTCTCATAGTTTCCGAGATCTCAGCGTTCATCCGGACAGACAGACGGACAGACGGACAGACGGACAGACGGTCAGACGGACAGACGGACAGACGGACAGACGGACATGGCTAGATCGACTCGGCTAGTGATCCTGATCAAGAATATATATACTTTATGGGGTCGGAAACGCTTCCTTCTGCCTGTTACATACTTTCCAACGAATCTAGTATACCCTTTTACTCTACGAGTAACGGGTATAAAAATAAAGAAAATGGAATAAAATAAAAATAAATAAATAAAAATAAATTAATTAAAAATGGCTACGCTAAAAGCAATTGCAAACACATATGATAGGGACATCTATTTTAGAGAAAGAATTCTGCAATTAGTTGCACCAACTTCAGTAAGCATTTACGAGTTAGAAAACTTATATATTGAAACATTTAATTTAGATGCCTCTCCACTAACTCATTGCACAATCACCCAAAAGGCAATTGTCCTATCAACCATCCCAGGGGTACAGGTTAAATCAGTAGTAGACGAACACCCAATACTAGGTAGAACAATAGTAATGATGGTCTTCAAGAAATAATTCATCTCCACAATATAATGGAATGGAATGAATTATATAAGCAGCTAAATAACATAAAAGTTGACTTTGACAAATCATATAAGTCACTTACTCAAAACAGGCCAATTCAAAAAAATACCATTAAAAAACATGTGGAAATTCTAGTAAAATGCTTTAATGAAGCACGAATACTAATATATGGCCAGAGGGAAAAATTAAATCAAGATCATTGGTCCCAAGTATCAAAATATTTGATCAGACTACGATCTAATTTAATATCAATTAAACAAAAGTTTAAGTTGGACATATCGGTACCAACTATACTTAACACTTCCCTAGCAGTAGAAACTGGTGATGAATCGGAATCAACAAAACAAACTGACAGTGACCAAATAGAATCAGAAGACCTTACAGAAACAAATCCTAAAATAGAAGAGCAAGATTTAAATAATCTTACTGTTCCAGCTGTTTTAATGTCAGATCTAGATAATTCTACAGATTCTGATGATAATTCCATAATAGAAAATAAAATAAGAAACAATATAACAATGGCACAATCTAATATTGATTTCATTAACACAGCATCCAAGCTTATACCAGTTTTCGATGGTAAATCTGAAAACTTAACAAGTTTTATGGATGCATTAGAAATAATAGAATCAATAAAAGGCGAACACGAACAATTAGCAGTTTCAATTATAAAAACAAAGCTTAAAGGTGTCGCCAGAAATCTAATCGGAGATGAAACAACATTAGCTGAAGTCATTTCCAGATTAAAAAACAATGTCAAAGGCGAAACTGTAGAAGTGTTGTCAGCAAAACTGATGAGCCTACAACAACGCAATAAAACTGCCAACCAGTACACGCAAGAGGTTGAGCAGATGACGAAATCCTTAGAAGGTGCATTTATAACAGATGGCTTATCCCTAGAGTTAGCCAGACGTTATTCCACTCGGCATGCAGTGAAAGCAATGACTAAAAATTGCCAAATAGATAAGGTAAAAACTATAATGCAAGCCGGTACCTTCAATACAATGAATGAAGCCATATCCAAATTTGTAAGCAGTATCACAGAAGCAACCGGACAGCCAAACACTGTCTTATATTACAAAAATTACCCGCAGTGCGGTGGAAATCGCGGACGAGGTAATAATCGAGGTAATAATCGAGGTAATTATAACAATACCAGATATTATCAGAATAACGGATACAATCAAAACAATGGTTATAACAGAAATAACCAAAATAACTATTATAACAGAAACAACAACCGTGGTGGAAACATCAGCGGCGGAAACAGCCGTGGGGGAAACAACAACCACAATAACAATGTTAGAGTGGCGCAAACAAATTCGGGAAACTCCCAAACACCTTTAGATACACGACAGTAAACAACATCAAAATTCACACTTTAAATCTCAGTCAAAATACATTTGTCACTTTCACGAGCGTAGCAACAGGAAAAGAATTAGTTCTCTTACTAGACACAGGTGCGGAAATATCCTTATTGAAGGAAAATTCTGATAATTTTCAAAACATTCAAGATAATCACATCATAAACATACAGGGTATAAGTCAGGAAGTTACCAAATCAAAAGGCTTAACTTCTATTGAAATTCAAACTTCTAAGTACATAATTCAACATGATTTCCATATCGTAAATATGCAATTCGCTATTCCATGTGATGGAATACTAGGAATCGATTTTATCAAAAGATACAACTGTCAATTAGACTTCAAGTCGTCTGAAGACTGGCTTATAATAAGACCAAATAACCTAAAATATCCAATTTATGTTCCAATAGCATACAGTTCTGGCAACTACTCCCTAATTCTGCCAGCAAGATCCCAAGTCGTCCGAAAAATCGAAATAAATTCAGAAGAAGACAGTGTATTAATTCCGAATCAAGAAATTCAGCATGGTATCTATATCGCAAATACCATAGCAACAGTTCAAAATGCATATATAAGATTACTAAATACTACAAACACAGATCAAGTAGTCTATATCAAAAACATTCATTCATGAACCACTTTCAAACTACGACATAGTCAAAACGGACTTAGAAGACAGACAAAAAATTGTATTATCCCAACTTGCAAAAAAATTCCCGCCTCAATTCAATAAACAACTTACAGCATTATGCACCCAGTATAGTGATGTGTTCGGACTAGAAACGGAATCGATCACTACCAATAATTTTTATAAACAAAAGCTGAGATTAATTGATAATGAACCCGTATATATAAAAAATAATAGAAATCCTCATAGTCAACAAGACGAAATTCAAAAACAAGTACAAAAACTCATCAGTGATTAAATAGTGGAACCCTCTGTATCACCTTATAATAGCCCACTTTTGTTAGTACCAAAAAAGTCACTTCCAAACTCGGAAAATTAAAAATGGCGATTAGTAATTGACTGTCGTCAAATTAATAAAAAACTCTTGTCTGATAAATTTCCACTACCTAGAATCGATGATATTTTAGATCAACTAGGTAGAGCAAAATATTTCTCATGCCTTGACTTAATGTCAGGTTTTTTATCAAATTGGACTGGAAAAAAGTTCACGGGATATAACATCTTTTTCAACAAACAATGGTTCGTACCGCTTCACGCGACTACCATTCGGTTTAAAAATAGCGCCAAACTCTTTTCAAAGAATGATGACTATAGCTTTCTCTGGATTAGAACCTTCGCAAGCATTTCTTTATATGGATGACTTAATAGTCATAGGTTGTCCCGAAAAACATATGCTCAAGAACTTAACTGATGTTTTCGAGAAACGTAGGAAACACAACTTAAAGTTACATCCTGAAAAATGTTCATTTTTCATGCATGTCACTTTCTTAGGACATAAATGCACAGATAAAGGAATCTTTCCCGACGACAAAAAATACGACGTAATTCAAAATTATCCAGTCCCACATGATGCGGACAGCGCTAGAAGATTCATTGCATTTTGCATTTATTACCGACGTTTTATAAAGAATTTTGCTGAATACTCCCGTCACCTAACAAGATTATGTAAAAAAGATGTAAAATTCGAATGGACAAACATCTTAAATCAGCATTAGTAAATCCCACTCTGTTGCAATACCCAGATTTTAGCAAAGAATTTTGCATAATCACAGATGCTAGCAAATACGCTTGTGGAGCAGTCCTAACTCAAAACCAAAATGGACTACAGCTTCCAGTGGCATACGCATCAAGATCCTTTACGAAAGGTGAAAGCAACAAGAGCACTACAGAACAAGAATTAGCATCCATTCATTGGGCAATAACACACTTCAGACCATATATTTATGGTAGACACTTCACTGTCAAAACAGACCATAGAGCACTGACATACTTATTTTCAATGGTAAATCCAAGTTCCAAACTAACACGAATGAGACTTGAATTAGAGGAATATAATTTTACGGTGGAGTATCTAAAGGGCAAAGACAACTATGTAGCCGATGCGCTCTCCAGAATAACAATCACAGACCTAACAAATATACAAACAAGTAATAAAATTCTGAAAGTCACTACCAGAAACCAAAGTAGACAGAAATCCTGCGCAGGAAAAGATCAAATAGAATTGCATAAGCAACCTATAGAAAAAGCTTCAAAGCCCAACGTATATGAAGTCATAAACAATGATGAAGTACGTAAAGTAGTGACCTTGCATGTAAATAATAAAATGTGTTTATCTAAGCACGGAAAGAAAATTACAGCAAGTTATGATGTTAGCGATTTGTATACTAATGGAACCATTGACTTAGGTGAATTCTTTCAAAGGCTTGAAAAGCAGGCCGGTATTCACAAAGTCAGCCAACTCAAAGTGGCACCATGGGAAAATATCTTAGAACGTGTTTCAATTGATAGTTTTAAAATGATGGGCAATAATATATTGAAATCATTGAGAGTAGCGCTACTCAACCCGGTGACCGTAATCAAAAATAATAAAGAAAAAGAAGCTATCTTGTGTACATTCCATGATGATCCAATACAAGGTGGTCATACAGGCATTACAAAAACCTTGGCCAAGGTCCAGAGACACTATTACTGGAAAAATATGTCCAAATACATAAAAGAGTACATAAAGAAATGTCCTAAATGCCAAAAGTCGAAAACGACTAAACATACTAGGACCCCACTAACTATAAGCGAAACTCCACAAAGAGCTTTTGATATAGTAATTGTAGATACTATTGGTCCACTTCCAAAATCTAATGATGAAAACGAATACGCAGTAACACTCATCTGCGATTTAACTAAGTACTTAGTAGCTATACCTATACCAAATAAAAGTGCAAATACAGTAGCAAAAGCTATATTTGAAGATTTTATTCTAAAGTACGGTCCAATGAAGACGTTCATTACGGACATGGGAACAGAATATAAAAATTCAATTATTGAAGATCTATGTAAATACATACATATTAAAAACATAACTTCAACTGCACACCACCACCAGACTGTAGGTACCGTGGAGCGAAGCCACAGAACACAAAACAGATTGGGATGTATGGCTACGATACTTCGTATATTGTTTTAATACAACCCCATCTATGGCACATGACTATTGTCCATATGAGCTAGTTTTCGGTAAAACTTCAAATCTACCAAAACACTTTAATAGCATAGATAAAATAAAACCCCTTTATAATATAGAAGATTATGCTAAGGAATCCAAATTTAGATTAGAACAGGCAATTAAGAGAGCTAGACTAATGCTAGAATCTCATAAGCTAAAACAGAAAATTAGTTACGACAAAACTAGTTTAGATTTCGATTTAAAAATAGGAAATCAGGTTTTATTGAAAAATGAAACAGGACATAAGTTAGATTCGAAATACACAGGTCCTTATAGGGTAGAACAAATAGGAGATAGAGATAACATAACTATAATAAATAACAAAAATAAAAAACAAATAGTACATAAAGATAGATTAAAAATGTTTATTTCATAATTGAATTTAACATGGCCATGTTTGGAAATACTTATGGAGTCTAACCATGTTTAGAAATACTTTTACAATCCATGTTTAAAAATACTTTTTCTTTTAATACATATATTATTCCCAATTCCATTCTCCTTAAAAAAAAAAATAAAAAATTAAAAAAAAAAAATTTTAAACAAAAAAAATTATTTCTTTAAGTAAAATATATGTGGGGCTTTTATTATTTTTAAAGTATATAAGTTTAAGTATTTATTTAAATGATATGATAAATATGGTATGTCACAATGTGAGTATAATTAAGACCGTCGTCGCGTCGTTTTGCTTTTCACATAAGCACGTCTTCTTTGGATCAGATCTCGTCAAATACTGCCTCTACTTGTCGTTATCGTCTTATCGTCGTTGTTCTCGTCCTTTTCTTCTTTTGGGTCGTCTTCTTCTGGAATGTGTGTTACTGCACGCCGTTCTCGTTGTCTAGATCGGGATTGTTAGGGTGATTCTCGTAATATCACTCCCACATATACTAACAAAATAACTTCATAATATTACGTTATTTTTCAAAAGGAGGGAGATGTAGTATGCACTTATATCGAATATCTACTGTACCAAGAGTACTTGAAACAAACACACTGTAACACTTTGTTGCAGTGTTTATATAAGCAAAAGGCTCGGTCAAAAACCCTAAGTGGCCGAAACATGAGTCGATCGGCGCGCTCAAAGAAAGTGCAAGTGTCAGCATTCTGTTGCACACGCCGGCCGCTCAGCCAAACTCAAGTACATACACATACCCTCGCGCTCCAGCCAAAGAAAGCATAATTAAATACACTTTATATACATAAGATATACATAGCCATCTCTCTGCCGCCCAACTGTAAGCAGCGCAGCTACGAGAATTAGACTTACTTAGATCCTAAGGCAAATTGTAAAATCAGAAACAACTTGACGTTGGAAGCGGCATTAACGCTGCTCCTACCATGCAAACCAAATAAATAAAGAATATAATAAAACTACCCAAAAGATGTGTTCTCAATAAATGGTTAAAGATTATTAACATTTCCAACACAAGGAGTTTCACCCAACACAGCAGCAGCCGTGGCCGCAGCAGCAAAAGCATCACAAGCCCTCTCAGATGTATCCATGAATCATTTCCTTCTGCAAATAAAACAGATAAATAAATTCAACTGAGACCCACTCTATTTGGCTCTCTTTATAAAAGAAGTCGATGAATTAGTCTACCATTACCCTACAACATCAGAAGGCCAAAATCAAATTATCCAAGCAGCCATCAGGAACCTCCTAGTTGGACAAGCCAGATCACTCTTGATGAGAAACATATCACAGGACTGGAAGGAATTGAAAACCCTACTTATCAGCGAGTTCAACAGCGCAACACCTCCACATCGAATGATAGCAGAATTACGTGAGATTAAATATAAAAATAATTTTAAAAAATTTGTTGAAGAATTGGAAGAACAGACTAGTAGAATTTGTTGTAAATTGAGCTTAGACAATAATCCATAAAACACAGTTCTAGTTTCGAGGACATTGAGTGATACATTAGCTGAAGTGATTCGTGAAAAATTACCAGTCAAAACTTTTATTACATTAAGTAAATTTGATATTTCGTCTCCTCTTAAATTAAAACAAGCTGCCCAAGCTGTAGGAATCTTTGAAGATAAATCCATAAACAATCGTTCTTATATGTTCAAAAACTCTCAGGAAGATGATGAATTTCACATCACAATCATACTCAAATACAAAACCCAACTATCATTCAGATAATAAGCAAGGGGGTAGATTCCAAAATGACAATTATCAAAACGAATATATCAACAACCAGCAGAGACAGAATAGATTCGACTCTAATAGAAGTTGGGGTAACAACAATAATTCTAACAATTATAATTCAGGAAATAATTATTATCCTAAAACTTTTCAAAACAATCAAGGACAGGGTAACCAAAGTACTCAGAGTACCAATGTTCCCCAAAAACGTCCCCGAATTTCAGATTCAGATCAACAACGTAAGTCTGAGCCAATGGACACATTTGAAAATTTTCAGACAACAGCCTCGGACGAAACACCACAGCCATAAAACTTAAAATTGATAATAAACCATGCCTCTGTCTTATCGATACAGGATCAAACATAAATTTAACTAACGAAAACTTCTTTAACTACCCAATTAAAAATAATTCTACTAAAATTTAAACAATTGGTGAATCTGTAACTTTGAATAAATATATTTAGTTTAGTATTCCAAAATTATTTTCATCTAAGCAAACATTTTTTATAAAAAACTTTTCAAAACATTATGACATTCTTATAGGAAGACAAATTCTGAAAGAATCGTCAGCAAAAATTGATTTTATGAAAAACACCATTGAATTACATAATTATGAATTCCCTATGGTAAATATAACGGAAAAATGTAATCAAACTGCTTTAAATGTAGTAGATGATGAAGAATATAATTATGCCTTACAAACGGACTTATCTGACAATAATATTAGAGACGATCACTTAAATAATGAAGAAAAAACTGAACTTCAATTTAATGTCAAAATATTTTGATATTCAGCATCATGAAGGTGAAAATTTGACTTTCACGAACGAAATCAAACACGTTATAAAAACAAAACATGAAGAACCGATTTATAGGAGACCATATAGTTATCCTTACATTTACGATACAGAAGTAGAAAAACAAATTGAAGAAATGATAAGAGAAGGTATTATCAGAAAATTCAAATCTCCTTATTGCAGTCCAATTGTAATGGTACCCAAGAAAAGGGATGCATCGGGCATACCCAAATTTCGTATGGCTATTGATTACAGAGGACTGAATGAAATAACTATCAATGATAAATTCCCTATTCCGAACATGGACGAAATATTAGACAAGTTAGGGAAATGTCAATACTGTACAACATTAGATCTTGCTAAAGGGTTCCATCAAATTGAAATGGACCCGGACTCTATTCAAAAAACTGCATTCTGCACTAAGAAGGGTCACTATGAATATACTAGAATGCCCTTCGGCCTTAAAAATGCACCCGCCACATTTCAGCGTTGTATGAATAATATATTACACGACATAATAGGTACCCATTGTCTAGTATATTTAGACGACATTGTTATATTTTCAACCTCTTTACAAGAGCATATTCAATCTTTAAAAAAAGTATTCGAACGTCTTCGCAGATCGAATCTCAAACTACAATTAGATAAATGTGAGTTTATGAAACGAGAAACTGAATTTTTAGGTCACATAATTTCAACTGAAGGAATCAGAGCAAATCCAAATAAAATTCAAGCTATTCAAGATTTTAAAATTCCAAACTCTCCAAAACAAATAAAATCATTTTTAGGCCTTTGTGGTTTTTATCGTAAATTTATAAAAGATTTCGCACAAATTGCCAAACCAATGACTCTCTGCTTAAAGAAAGGAGCAAAAATAAATATAAACGATCCTAGTTACAATAAAGCGTTTGAAAAATTAAAAACTTTAATAAGTAACGATCCAATTCTCATATATCCAGATTTTGAAAAGAAGTTTGATCTAACTACAGATGCAAGCAATTATGCATTAGGTGCTGTACTATCCCAAGAAGGGAAACCCATTTGTTTTGTTAGTAGAACTTTAAATGAACATGAGTTAAATTATGCAGCTATTGAAAAATAATTATTAGCTATCGTATGGGCGACTAAGTATTTCCGCCCCTATCTCTTTGGAAGAAGTTTTAAAATATGTTCTGACCATAAACCACTTGTTTGTTTACACAATATAAAGGAACCTAATATGAAATTACAACGTTGGAAAATAAAGCTTAGAGAGTTTGATTATGAAATAAAGTACATTAAAGGAAAAGAGAATCATGTAGCAGATGCTCTATCAAGGATTACAAAAAAGGAATCAAAAGATAACAAAGTTGAAGAAGTATTTCAAAATGAAGACGATGTAGATACTACTGCAGCAACAGTGCATAGTGCACAAGAAGATAATGGCGATTGCATACAAATTACCGAACGACCAGTTAACGTTTTTAATCACCAATTTATATTTGAAAAGGGAAATCAAGACACTAACGAACTTACTCACTACTTTAACAAAACTATTAATAAAATTATTTACAGTGACATGACTGAGACTTTGGCGAAAGACATAATTATAAAATTTATATGTGGACACAATTTTGTTATGTACATTAATAATGACGAAGATTTTGCAATTTTTCAACGAGCCTATATGAAATTAATTAAACCAAATACTGGTACGAAATTAATGAAAACTTCAGTAGTACTTCCCAACTTGCCCACATATGCAGACTTTCATGAAAAAATATTAGAAATACATGAGAAAACAATACACCAAGGAATTAAAAAGACTTATGACACTTTTAAAATGAAATACTACTTCCCAGACGCACAAAAACTTATTCAAAACATTATTAATAAATGTGAAATTTGTAATTTATGCAAAGCAAAGCACAGAAAAGTTGCTCTTCCGTTTGAAAAAACTCCAGAAACCAAAAATATTCGCGATAAATATGTTATAGACTATTACTTTATTGACCAACGTAAATTTTTAACATGCATCGACATTCATTAAAAATTCATTTCTATTATTGAAACAAAAACCACAGATTGGATTGAAAGTAAAAAAGCTCTTCTTAAAACCTTTAATATGATAGGTAAACCGAAAACAATTAAAATGGATCAAGATCCTGGCCTAGTATCTAAATCATTACAAAATTGGTTACAAAAGGAAAAAATTAACATTGAAATTACAACTAGCAAGAATGGTATAGCCGATATAGAAAGGGTACATAAAACAATCAATGAAAAACTTAGAATTATTAATACACTTACAGACGCTGAAGACAAGTTAATGAACATAGAAAAGGCAACATATGTTTATAATCATGAAATAACCCACGATGACACAGGTAAAACTCCTGCTGAAATATTTCTTTATGGAATAAAACCAAGCAAAAATATGCAAAAACAAAAAGAACATAAGATAGATAAACTTAATAAAGACCGCGAGGAACATGAAGTAGATTTGGGATTCACTAAAGTTGAAAAAGAAATGAAACGTAAAGCTAAATTAGTAAACCCATTCAAAAAGACAGGAGCGTTAGAACAAAAAGACGAAAAGCACTGGCAAGAAACTAATAGGGGTCATAAAGTAGTAAAACACATAAGTAAATTTAAAAAAGCTAAAATACAAAATCTCTCTCCTCATTCCAAGGAAACTGACAGTACTGATTCTGATAATGAAAATGATCATGATAGTGACATGGACGAAAATACCATTGACAACAGCTTAACAAATAAGCATTACACCCATTACTTCGAACAACGGTTATTTACTTCTGAACACAGGGACTATAAAAATACCTCTAAAGTATGAACATCATATGATTAAAATAAATCAAACTAAAATATTTGAAACATATCAGGAATTTATAAAATACGAAATACAATTTAAAAATGTACCGGACATTGCATTAATATTGAAACAATTAAAACATGAAATCAAGGGAATTACTTCGTCATCGAGACAAAAACGGGGATTAATTAACTTTTTAGGGACAGCTCACAAGTATCTATTTGGAACATTAACTGAAGATGATAAAAAAGAGTTGGAAGATAAACTACAAAACTTATAAGAAATTTTAATTGAAAACAAAGAATTTAATGAAATAATTCAAATAATAAATGAACAATCAAAAGATATAAGCAAGCTCGTAAAAGATAAACAAGAAGAAAAAGCTTTGCACATTTTTAGATATTCCTTAAATATATTCCTAGAATACATTGAAGATTTACAAATGAGTTTACAATTAACAAGAGTTGGAATATTTAATCCTAAAATACTAAAACATGAAGAGTTGGAGAACATAAACGAAGAAAAATTACTCTCAATCAAAACTTCAGCTTGGTTAAGCAGTCAAACTAAAGACACTTTTATTCTAGCCCATATAACCACTTCTTTTAAAGAAACACAAAAATATAGAATTATTAAATATCCAGATAATATGGGCCGACAAATGATAATTATGAATATTTTGTAAATGACGAAAAAAAAGTATTTTACTTGGAAAATTCACCAAATTCATTAGCAAATATGTTAGACCAAAAATTTATTATCACTGATCAATGTATCTCTCAAATCCCTACTAATCAATTTGCGAAATGTCAACACACTTTTGTATCAGAAAATGAATCTTTAAAATATATTGAGCCTAACATCATTATTACTTATAATTTAAAATAGACACAAATTAATCAAGATTGCGAAATGTTCAACAAAACAATTCAGGGTAACAATATAATACAATTAAGTCAATGTACTTTAGAAATAAGAGATATTAAAATTACAACATTAAAGAACATAAAAGAATATAAAATTATATTATCCAGCACTAATATTACTTTATATGAACCAATACGATTGTTAAAACTTAAAAACTCTATTACCTATCAACAAAAACAAGAATCAATTTATAAGTGGATTGTTTTTACAATATTAATAATTATACTTTTAAGCATTACTACTTATATCATATTTACCTATAGGCGCCTAGCCAACAAAAAAGAAATTTTGTTTAAATTCAACAAGGATGTTGAATCTTCTAAAGGAGGGGCGAGTGACGTATACGCAAATACCCTGGATACCAAACCCAACATACAACCTGTATATCCCGAGATACCCATTATTCCAATTGTCAATAACATAAGTCCAGAGCCTACTATCGCAGTTATTCAAATCAATCCGACATAAACATTTAACCCCTCAGACACAAATCTTTCCCACGCCTTCAATCGGCAGCACCAGAATTATAAACACTTCTCACGCCTTTATCGACGACGGTAGACATAAACAATATTCAAACATTTAAACAAAGGGTCCAGCCTGAGAACTCATTCGTCAGCATAAAAGCTTTGGCCAATCCAAATTAATTAAACAAAAGATGCAGCCTAGAAACCGTTTCATCGGGCCACAGATTTGACCAATCAAAATTCTCAATCAAAGTCCACTTTCGCTGCTCGCGTCGCTGTCACCGCTAAAAGCCATAGTTATAAGAATAATGCATTTTGTAAAATCATTTTAAGATTGGGGATCTAACTTGAAAGAACTTTACCAATAAAAGCTCCGCTGTATATTAAAAAAAAATCGCTTCTTTTTAATATATCCCGAAGCAAAAATCATAATTTATAAGCATTTATACGTACCATAATGTTATATTTTAAGCCTTTAAATAATCAAATATTAAATAACTCACCAACTTAATAAAAATATGAAACTATTAAAAACTAAACAAACTCATTTTTGCGTTTTTTTGGGAATTCAACTCAATTCACTTTTTTAGTTCCTACCATTTCGTTCTAGAATTATTCGGATCAAAATAAGAACATTTGTACTTACACGGTTCTTAAGAACGAATGTTCTCAATTCAATCACAATGTTCTTGGATTTTCCTCTCTGTGTACGCCCAAAACGCATAACCACATAACCATATATTGAGATCACGGGTGGGCGGCGCATTTCAATCTCGCTTTGCTGTTTGCATATCTCCATTTCCCTTTTATCCCTTAAGCTGAGTAACGGGTATCTGATAGTCGAGGTGCTCGACTGTAGCGTTCTTTCTTGTTAAGCTAAGCGTTTCTTTTAATATTAAAAACATTTCAGTTCAGTGTTTTGCTTGGAATACAAGTGCTTTATTAATCTTTAATAATCTTCATCTTTAATAAATCTTCAGAAGTATCAACATGAGCCCAAGAAGCTTTGAACATTTTTATACCCGTTACTCGTAGAGTAAAAGGGTATACTAGATTCGTCGGAAAGTATGTAACAGGCAGAAGGAAGCGTTTCCGACCCCATAAAGTATATATATTCTTGATCAGGATCACTAGCCGAGTCGATCTAGCCATGTTCGTCTGTCCGTATGAACGCTGAGATCTCGGAAACTATGAGAGTTACAATACTGGGATTAGGCACGCAGATTCCTGAGATTCCTGCGCAGCGCAAGTTTGTTTCAGTAGAGTGCCACGCCCACTCTAACGCCCACAAACCGCCCAAAACTGTGGCTCCTACTGTTTTGATGCTAGAATAAAAATTTTAATTGAAATGTATTGTTCTCATCAATACCTATCGATTGACCCAAAAGTTTGCCACGCCCACCCTAACGCCCATAAACCGCCCACAAACTTCAAAAAATCGTAAATATGAACGTGGATATCTCGGAAACTATCAAAGATAGAGAATTGGGATTTCAGATTTCAGATTTCAGATTTAGATTCCTTAGCCTTATACGCAGCGCAAGTTTGTTACGCGAATATGCCACGCCCACTCTAACGCCCACAAACCGCGAAAATTTGTGACGCCCACAATTTTTATGCTAGATACAAAATTTTAACTGAAATGTATTGGTCTCGACAATACCTATCGATTGGTCCAAAAAAAATTTGCCACGCCCACTCTAACGCCCATAACGCTTAAATCTGTATACCGCCGGTAGGTGGCGCATTTTAATCTCGCTTTGCTACTTGCATATCTCTATTTAGCTGATTAACGGGTATCTGATAGTCGAGGTACTCGACTATAGCGTTCTTCCTTGTTTAATTTATAAAGGGTTGGAAAGTTCTGTATTGCTTCAATACCTTTATCATCAGATCTTATCCCATCACTGCTTATTTTAAAGCACTAATATTTTATGGAAGATTGCATGAGCTCACACTTATCTAACTGCAATTCTAATTTGTTTTGCGGCAGTCTAATATAAACTTATTTTCCTCCATGTCTTTACTGGCATTCATAATATCTGGCAAATCTTAATATCATTCATATACTTACTTATTTTCCCTTATCATGTGGAACACTCCTGATGCATTTTTTAGCCCAACAGCAGTCTGAGAAACTCATATTGCCCTAAGGGAGTGACAAATGACGTATACTTAATTTATTCTTGGGTATTAAATACATGGAAACAACCATTTTTGAGAACTAGTTTTGTAAACACGCTCTTATTGTGAGGCATATTCCGAATCGCTTGGTTGAGTGATTCAATTTTCTAAATATTTATCTAATAACGGTGGCAGTTTATCCTTTTCTGTGTAAGAAAGATGCCGTGGGCTGCAACTAAATGGGTTCGACTTTTCTAGAATTCTCTGGGTTTCGGGGCATTTACGTAGCAACTCTTTATTTTTTGGGTCTACATTTTAATTTGTAATCAATTTAAAAATTCAGTTGCACATTGATCAAATTCTAGTTCGCCTTTTTTTTGTACACTCAGGGAAAAATCTGTTCTCAGCGTTCTTGATTTCAGAATTTTCGATCTTAAAAGTGAGCCAAGATCGATTCATACTAAAAATCCTAAAACCGTCATCGAAGTATTCTCGGCTCGCGAACGGGCGTTTGAGAATGGTCGATCTTGATTTCGGTATGAATCTTTCTCGGTTTCAACATTGCATCGATCTTGATTTCGGTATGAATCGCTCTCGGTTTCAACATCGCATCGATCTCGATTTTGAGATTGCTAAATTATTTAAATTTATGACTTCATTGTCATTACTAAGACTTTGTACATGGAGCGGGAGCTTTACGAAGTTGTTAAAAATTATAGATGTAGTTTCTTGATGGATTTTTACAACGTACGATCTTAAACGATAATTGTATTCTACTTTAATTATTTTACAATAAACATAAAATTCACTTAAATTATTTACGGAATTAAAACCATCCACTCTGTCAACCTGACCCTAAGAAGCACACGGAGCCCAATCGGTGGGATGGCCTCTTTAATTTCATCACTATTTATATATTGAAGGCACTCGTAAGAAACCCCGGCACCTAAAACAAGAAATGATTTTTATTAATAGTATTATTGAAACATGTACCCTTTACATTTGTGTCGTGGATAAGATGGCTGCGAAAAAAAATCACAATCTATTACATATGTAGATAAATATGTGAGCTGGTGGATTGGACATAGGTGGTCAGTCCTCACCACGCTGCGTTCTAAAATGATATGCGATAGTTCATTACCATGAGCCGAATCAAGATACAGAGAAGTTGTGAAAAAAATCGTTGTTCGTAAAGTAATAATTTCAGTCGCAAAATCAGTTGAAAAGTCGCGTTATCAATATCAAAACTTATGTAACTCGTATATGTACAAACTATTATATTCCTAAACTTTATTAATAAACTACAGATAATATCCAATTATCTTACATGGGGGCTCAACCGTTTAGCATGTGAAAAATCTGTTGGTTTGAGTGAACGTCGTTTGATTTCGACGGAAAACCGAACTTTGAATTTGACATTGGAAAACATTTTGCAAAAATGATTCCTTCCGCGAAAAAGAACAAAAAATGCAGTCCAGGTGGAAACGAAACAACCAGAAAAAGAAACCCAGAAGATTCGCAAAATGCAGCAGCAGTCGTGAATATGAATCATACTTTCTTCTTGCCGCTTGACGAGGAAAAGAAGGGAAATAATATCGAGGAGCAAGTTAAGTTCGCTAGTAGTAGTGATTTAACACACGAAGCTGAATTTCAACAATTGCTGAAATACAACAATAATCGCTAAGAAGTCTACACCAACAGCAACGAGTTGAGCGAAGTACCAAAACTGCTTGCTGCAAAAATTGGGCAAAGTAATTCAAGCAGGACCGTTGTTCCAATTGAGAGCTTCTCTAAAGTTGTCCTTGATTTTGATGGAGTGTCCATTCCAATTAGACAGTGGCTTAAATGTTTCAACGAAATCGCCATTGCCTAAGAGCTAACGTTGAAGCAAAAATAAGTGAACGCTCGAATGAAAATGAAGGGAACTGCAATGTTATTCCTGTTGTTCACCACTGTTTTGGACTATGATACCCTATGCAAAGTACTTTGGACGAATTTGATATGACGCTGACCAGTGCTGAAGTACACAAGCAGATTCAAGAGCGAAAGAAAAGCGACAACGAGAATTTTCACGAATATATTTGCTCTTGGAATTGTGGAGGATGAGTCGGTGATTCGATATATCGCAGATGGATTCAAGTTTCGTGACGATCTCAGTTCGACATCCAATATGATGAAATCCAATATACAGCGCAAGCAAGCAGGAAAACCAAAAAAGCGTTTCGACCAGAAACAAAATCAGAGCCAGAGGCATTGCTTTAATTGCGGCTCAACTGAGCATATGAGAGACGAATGTAAAGAGGAGACGAAATGCTTTAAATGCAACGGAGGTGGGCATACTTCAAGGAATTGTCCAGGTGAAAAGCGATCAACAAAAAAAGTGTGGCATGCCTAGTAGACACTGGAGCTGATATGTCGCTTATGCGTATGAGGACCTAAGTTCGCTGAAATCCCCCTGCAGAAAAGTTTTGCAAAACTGTACGGGATCGGAAACATTGCAACCTCCGTGTTGGGTGCACTGAATATCGACTTGGAGGTAGATGGTATGCAAACGCTACATAGGTTTCTCATTGTTCCCGACACCAAAATTAATGTGAACATCATTATTGGATTCGACTTCTTAAAAAAGTTTACTGTTGTGCTGGAGAATGGAAAATACGCTTTTAAATGACACCGATGACACCGTTGCCGAGAATGACCATAATATCTACACTTTGGTGAGTCATGAATTAGAGCTAGATGTTCCAGGCAAATACAAAACATCAGTAAAGCAAATTGTTGTCGACTACAAGCCGTCTGACGTGAAGCTAACCGCCCTGTAAAGATGGCAATCATCCCTGATTGCACCAACATAGCTTTTAGAGAACATCCAAGCCGATCTTCAGCAGCAGAGAAATAGTTCGCAAACAGGTTGAGGAGTGACTGCAGCTGGGAATTGTAAGAGAGTAATTTTCAGATGTTGCTAGTAAAGTTGTGCTAGCAAAGAAGAAGGATAAGGCATACAGACTATGCCGAGACTACCGTATATTAAACACCAAGGTTCTTAAAAATCGATTTCCAGTTCCACTCATAGACGAAGTGCTAGACAAGATGCAAAATGCGAAATATTTTTCCGTCTTCGATCTTAAAAATTGATTTTTCCATGTCGAAATTAAAGAAGCCAGCCGAAAATACACTGCATTCGTGACCAAAGAGGGTCTATTCAAATTCATCAGAGCACCGTTCGGGTATTGCAATTCTCCCACAGTTTTTGTAAGGTATGTCACTTATATTTCAACAGCTCATAAATGCAGGTATTATGAAAATGTACATCGATGACATTGTTGTTTTTGGACAAATAGCCGAAGAATGTCTAAGCAAAATGGAACGCGTCTTGAAGCAGGCCCAGCAGTACGGTTTTGACATAAGGTGATCTAAATGCCACTTTCTAAAACAGCGTATCAATTTCCTTGGGTACGAAATAAAAAATAAGCAGATATGACCAGGAAAAGAGAAAATCAAGCCAGTCAATAACTTTCCTATGCCGGTCAACATCAGAGGTATACAGGCGTTCCTCGGTCTAACAGGGTATTTTCGCCAGTTTGTTAAGGATTACGCCTTTATTGCTAAACCCTTAACGCAGCTGCTAGAAAAGGATGCTGTTTTCAAAATAGAAGGAAAACAGAAGCAAGCCGTTGATCGATCAACGTGAAGCATCGCGCAGGAACAAGAATGCAACATGTCGACAGCCTTAGTCGTTTCCCTATAATGATCGTGTCATCCGAAGTTAAAACGCAGATGAAGAGATCCCAACAAAATGATGAACTAATTAATGGCTGTTCGGGAAATTTTGAAGCATGGTACGTATGCCGATTATTTAATCAAAAACAACTTGCTATATAAGCAAGTAAATGGGCAAGAACTTTTAGCTGTACCAAAATGCATGGAGAAGGAGATTATAACAAGTTTGCATAACTTTGGACACATGGGAACGCTGAAGACTACGAATGCAATCCAGCAGGATTTCTACATTTCCCACCTTGAGAAGAAAGTAATGCAGACTATTGCCAACTGTATCGAGTGCATTACACATATTCAGAAATTGGGGAGGCAGGACGACTTCTTGCACTCTATAAACAAAGGAGATACTCCTTTAAACGCTTCATGCGGATCATCTGGGCTCATTAAACATGACATCAAAGAGCTACCGCTACATTTTTGCAATTATGGATGGCTTTTCCAAATACATTGTTTTCCACTAAGTCAACGAACGCAGAGGAATTTATTAAACACTTTACATCGCACTCTTTCAAGAAATTCTGCACTGCGAAAAATATTGATCACATTGAGACTACAGCTAGTGTGCCAAGGGGCAACGGACAAATCGAACGGGTCAACAGAGTAATTATTTCAGTACTCTCGAAGATGTCAGCATCGGAGCCCGCAAAGTGGTATAAGTATACATCACAAGTACAGCAGGCCATAAATGCACATATCCACGCATCAACTAGCTTCACGCCATTCGAAGTTATGTTTGGGATGCGAATGAGAAACAACTCTAGTGCCGAACTCCTAAAGATCCTTGAAGATTAGATGATAATAAATCAACAAGTAGAACGTAAAGAAATTTGGAAAGAAACTCGTCACCAAATCGAAATCAAAAGAAGAGAAAAGGACACCATGGTTATCAGTTGGGAGATCTGGTTGCCATCAAGGTGACGCAGTCTATAACCGGCATAAAGTTAGCAAACAAATACATGGGACTATATGAAGTCATACAGGTTAAACGCAACGGCAGGTATGATGTAAAGAATGCAGCCGATTTTGAGGATCCACTGCAGACGTCTACTAGCGCTGACTTCATGAAGCTGCGACGCTATGCTAGCAAAGAAGAGGAAGATGAAAATCTTTCATCTGAAGAGGAAGAGGCATCTGTGACTGATGTTTTGCAGGATGGCCGAAAGTGAGCTGGTGGATTGGACATAGGTGGGGACTCCTTATCACGCTGCGTTCGAAAATGATATTCGACAGTCCACCACCATCAGCCGAATCAAGATACAGAGGGGGCGCCTCAATAGGCGGTCGATTGGCACTGGACGATAGTGAGCGATCGATGGGCACACGCAAAATGGAAGCATCGTTTATGGTGAACATTGCAGCGATCAAGTGGCAACGCTGCCCCTAGGTTATCGATAGCTGATGGGTATCGGTGCCCAATGGGATAAGATGGAGGATCGGCGCGGGAAATTAAAATTGCTACGAGGACGACCAGCGCTGTAAAAATTCATTGAATTTAAAAGCGTCGAGTGAGCGTCGAGGGAGCAAGAGGGAGCGCCGAGGGAATCAGCAGGAGCATCGCAAGGACTCAAAGGCTGGGGTATGCAAGGAAACGCCGCAGAGTAGGAACGAGTTTTTAAATGTTTAACAAAGTAAGAAGGGAATGTGAGGAGTCGAATAACCCCCCACAAATTCCAGCAGCAGTAACAACAGCCAGTTCGGCCAAAGAGCTAGTGGGATGGCTCGGAGGGCGCCGAGCTGAAGGCTACCGAACAGGTCGCAGGTTGCGGATAGCGAGCACCCTGGTTCTGCAGGGTAGCTACGAATAAGCGTGGAAGTTGAATACGGCCCGGCTACCGCCAAGCCCCCAACACGAAGCGTAAATAAGTAACCCAGGACATCCAGCGGGTATCTGCGCCGTGGCAGTACCGACGTCGCGCTTGTGCTGCCGCCTCCGACAAATAGCTCACGAATACCCCCTTCCCACACTCTTTGAACCTACCTCTTCCCTACCCACACAACTCATCGCACCCCGGGCTGGACTAAGGTGTCATTCGAACCGTGCCGAGAGTCAATCTGGCTGGGAGCCCGAGTTATCAAAAAACTCAGTCTCAAACGGTGAGCTCAGGCAAGTGGCGACCTCCTGTTCTAAGTCAGCCTTACCCGGGTACAGCGGATCTCTGCCCGGGTGGACCTTTCCCTTCTCCTCAGCTCGTGGGAACAAATATGGAGAATTTAACAAATAATAACAAAAAAAAACTCTCAAAAAGTCGGAAGTCGTAACCAACGACGACAAGAAGAGCAAGATCACGGCTCCGATTACCCTAGTCCCTGTGACGTCGACCCCTGCCAAGGCCAGCGAACAACGCAGCCGGCTAAGCCCAGCTCATCACAGCGACAAGCCCAAGCCTAAACCAAGCCCAAACCAGCGTAGGTGTGGCTAACCAGCTACTCCAACCTGAGGAGATCGCCAAAGCCGGTCTCGTGGTGAGTACCAGGGCAAAGGAGTTCAAGAGGATACCACCTAACCAGGCAGGACCTCTTGAACGTAAGAAAGCTTTCCGCTGGCCACCAACCCGATACGTGAGGATCAAACGTCAAAATTGAATTACCTAAAAATCCAAGAGGATATAGCCTGGGCAAAGGCGGTAATCCCAGACTTCGACATCGCCATGGCCACCAGCAACAGCAACAAGCGAGAAAGGTCGATGGAGACAGCTCAACCAGAGAGCAAGAAGGCCAGAATAACCAACCGCGGCACATGGTCGAGATCCTTTGCTGAAGTAGTAAAGGATCGTAAGATCATTGGAAGGATCCCAAGGAACCAATAGGGTCTGGCGTCAGTGGCCTTAAAAGTGCTGGACAAGAACCCAGGTCCGCCACCCGAATGCACAGATGCAGGGTGGTACCAGGGCAACGTTGATCGCCTGTGAAGACTAGAGATCGGCAGCACTTTACAAGGCTGCCATTAATAAGGTCGGCGAGATCTACCCCGGGGCCAAGCTGGCAGTTTGCGAGACTGCAGACATCCCGAACCAGAGGCTATACTCAGCCTGCTGACCAGGTTCAACCCGAAGCTTCCAACAGACGGTTGGAAGGTGATCAAGGTGGAGAAAACCGAGCGCGTCAACATGAACTTGGTAATTCTCTTGAACCAGGCCTGCTTGGAACCCCTCGCAGCCCAACAATACCGGGTGAACTACGGTTTCGATAAGGTGCAACTACGCATCTACGACACAGATAAGCTAGCGGCAGACAACCTGGTTGCCTGTGTCGACATACGAACACCCGAGCGACGACGAAATGGAGCATGAGGAGGCCACCCTCACTGGCTACTTGTCAACCGACTCGGAGCTGACAGAGAGCCTGAAGCACCTGTGCACTCAGGAATTAGCCCGACCAGGGCGTACTGTTCTCCAGGACATAGCGGAGGAAGCGGAGGGTACCCAAAGATGGTGCAGTTTCTGCAAATTAACCTGCACCACAGCAAGGCAGCATCCGCTGCCCTCCTTACCCGCCTGGCAACAGGCAACATAGACGTAGTCCTCATTCAAGAGCCATGGATTGTTGGTACCAACATCACACCATGTATCATTCCATCTGGCTCACGACTACGAAGGGCCACTACCAAACATCACTACACAACAACTAATACATACACACTCATCTAAGGAACTCACCCTGGGTGGGGACCCTAACTCACACCACACACAATGGGGTACAAACGCAAACGAAAGGGGTGAGTTACTCTACGACTATCTCCTTCAATCAAATCTATTCATCTGCAACAAAGGTAATGACCCAACTTTCATCACTAGAAAGAGGAGGGAAGTCTTAGACATTACACTAATATCTGATCCCCTACTTAACCAGCTAGAAGCGTAGAAGGTGGGGACCGAGCACTCAATCTCAGACCACCGATACATAGAATTTACAATAACTCTAAACTGTCCTCCCGTCGAGAACATTACTAATCTAAGATTAACCAACTGGGGATACTACAAAAATCTCCTCAACAGGAACCTACACGCCCCACCGACGTACATACGAAACGGTCAAGAATTAGATAACCTAGCTAACACTTTTACTGATATCTGCGGTGAGGCCTTAAAAAGGGCTTGCCCAAGCAGAACAGTCAAGGCAAAGCACAAACCCCCATGGTGGAACGCAACCCTGGCGAACCTTAAAAGAGAGTGTAGAACTTACTTTAATAGAGCTAAATACAACAATAGCGAATCTTCCTGGAATTTATACCATACAAAACAAAGCCTATACAAAAAAGAAATTAGAATATCACAACGAAGAGCTTGGGCTAATTTCTGCAGTAGCATAGAATCTACTGCGGAAGCATCCAGACTCAGAAGAATTTTAGCATAATCTCCCGCAACCATTGGCTATCTAAAAACCAATGCTGACAGCTGGACGGAAAACAGTCAGGAAACCCTTGAACTACTATTAGACACCCACTTCCCTAAAAACACCCATCTAGTGGATGACCTCTACATAGAGGAGAACTTAGACGACCAGAGTATAGACAACAGATGGGTTCTTCCCGGCCCAGCTACAACGGACACTAGATATTTCCCTACCCTGGCTGACAGCCATCTTCCACGACTGCCTTGCTTTAAACCATATTCCTACTATGTGGCTGGACGTTAAAGTAATTTTTACACCGAAAGCCGGGAAACTCTCC